>NC_057386.1:112574973-113276323 GCF_019320065.1 Cervus canadensis
CTCTGGCGCCAATCGGGTGCCTGCGCCTTCTGCCCTCCGCGTCCCCAGCCCCAGTCCCCGCCCGCGGCGGTCGGGTGCCTGCGCCCTGTGTCTCGCCACGACCTTCCCCTCCCCCCTGCCTCCTGCCTCCGGCGGGGCTGGGCCGGTCCGCAGCCTGCGAGCTCTTCTCTGGATTTTCTCGGTCTCTTTGTTCTGCGAATGGCCGGCAGTGTGTTCGGGCGGTTTAATTTACTCTCTCTCCTTTGGTCTCCCACAGTTCGAGTTGGCAACTCACAGAAGCTCCCTCCGATTGTCCTCAGGGCACTCAGGCCCGGACCCTACCCCAAGCAATGCCGCCTAAAATTCCCTTCCCAGGACGGATCTCCGTCCTTAGCTCTTTTGTCTCACTTTTTATCTTTTATAGTTTGTCCTACCTCCTTTCGAAGACAATGGGCTGCTTTTCTGGGCGCCTGATGACCTCAGCTAGCGATCAGAAGTTGTTTTGCGAAGTTTGCTCTGCGTTCAGTTATTCTTTTGATGAATTTGTAGGAGAGAAAGTGGTCTCCCCGTCCTACTCCTCCGCCATCTTGGCTCCTCCCCCTATTTTAGATTTTACAAATTGATAGACAGAATTCATCCAAACTTACCTTTTATAGACTTCTCTCCAGTACCATCCCCACTCCCAGGTCTAACTGGTTTTTTGGTCTCTAGTCACTATACACTCTGTCATACTTCATGCCTTTGCTTGTGCTGCTTCCATTTCCTAGAATTGCCCACTCCCACAGTGAGGAAAAATCCAATTTATTTATTAATTTTTTAACTAATAGACTTCATTTTTAGAGCAATTGTAGATTTAACAGAGAATTGAGCAGATAGTACAGAGAGTTCTCACATTCCGTCTCTTTTCCCACTCAGTTTCCCCTCTTAGTAACATCTTACACTAATGTGGTACATTTGTTACAATTGAAAAACCAATTAATATATTATTATTAACTGAAGTTCATAGTTTACGCTCGGGTTCACTATTGGTGTTACACAACCTGTGAGTTTTGACCAACATGTGATGCACTGTGTACATAATTATAATGTCCTGCAGAATAGTCTCATGGCCCTAAACCCCCTGTGCTATATCCTCTCCCCCCACTGAAACCACTGATCCTTTTGCTTTCTCTCTAGTTTTGCCTTTTCCAGAGGGTCATATAGTTGGGATTACATAGTGTGTAGTTTGTTAAGACTGGAATCTTTCATCAAGCAATATACATTTAAGGTTTCCTTCATGTCTCTTTGTGGCTTTACAGATCATTTCTTTTTAGTGCTGAATAATATTCCATTCTAACGATATACCAGGTTTTATTTATCTGTTCACCTATTGAAAGACATCTTGGTTGCTTCCAGCTTTTAACCATTATGAACGAAGGTGTTGCAAACATACATGTGCACGTTTTTAGGTGGACATAAGTATTCATTTCCTTAAGGTAAATACTTGGGAACATGATTACTGGATCATATGCTATGAGTATGTTTGTAGGAAATGACCCAAATATTTTCCAAGGTGGCTATCCCATTTTGCATTCCCATTAGCAATCAGTGAGAGTTCCTATTGCTCACATTCTTACCAGGATTTGATGTTGTCAGTTATGTTGGATTTTCACTGTTCTGATAGGTGTGTAGTGGTATCTCGGCAGTTCTCTGATGATACATGATGCGGGCATCTTTTCATATGCTTCTTTGCCATCTATATATAGTCAGCCCTCCATATCCATGGGTTCTGTATCTATAGATTCAACAAACCACAGGTTAAAAATATTTGGGAAAAAAATCCAGAAAGTTCCAAAAAGCAAAATTTGAATTTATCATGCACCAGTGACTCTTTACCTCATATTTACATTATGTGTGCTGTGCTTAGTTGCTAACTCATGTACGACTCTTTGCAAACCAGGCGGACTGTAGCCCGCCAGGCTCCTCTGTCCATGGGGATTCTCCAGGCAAGAATACTGGAGTGGGTTGCCATGCCCTCCTCCAGGGGATATTCCCAACCCAGGGATTGAACCCAGGTCTCCTGCATTGCAGGTGTATTCTTTACCAACTGTGCCACCAGGGAAGCCCAATTTACATTATATTAGGCATTATAAGTCATCTACAGTTAATTTAAAGAATATGGGAAGATGTGCATAGGTTATATGTACATGCCTTACCATTTTACATGAGGGACTTGAGCATGCACAGGTGTTGGTACCTGCTAGAGTCCTGGATCCAGTGCCTTGCGGATACTGAAGACAACTGTATCTTCTTTGGTGAAGTGTATTTTCAGGTTTTTTGTCCATTTTAAAGTTGGATTGTTTTCTTGTTGTGTTTTAAGGGTTTTTGTTTGTTTGTTTGAATGTTTGATATATTTTGGATACGGATATAAGTCCTTTGCCAGATAAATGTTTTGCAAATATCTTCTCCCAACCTGTAGCTTGTCTTCTCAGTCTCCTAGCCATATTTTTCACTGAGCACAGTTGTTAATTTTAATGAAATCCAACTTAGTAATTTTTTCTTTCATGGGTCATGCCTTTGGTGTTTTATCTATAAATTCGTTGCCAACTCCAGGTCCCCTAGAATTTCTCTTATCTTTAACGAGTTTTATAGTTCTCCATTTTACATGTACTGTGATCTGTTTTGCGTCAGTTTGTATGCAAGGTGTAAAGTCTGTGTCTAGATTCGCTTTCTTTGCATCTGGATGTCCAGTTGTTCCAGCACCATTTTTTGAAAAGACTGTCCTTTCACCTTTGAATTACTTTTGCTCATTTGTCAAAATTAGTTGATTCTGTTTGTGTTAAGTCTAGAGAGTTTTCTTGAGTATATGAGTGACTAAGGAAATGAACCACCCAAAAAGACCCCAGACACTCAAGTATCTTTGTCAGTTTTGACCACTTAAAGTCCTTTTACCAGCATTTTGCATTGCATATACCAATGATTCTAAAATGCCCTGGAGTAAAGGGTGAATTTTCTTATGCCTACTTTAGCAGAAGAGTTTGAACTGTGGTGTTGGAGAAGACTCTTGAGAGTCCCTTGGACTGCAAGGAGATCTAACCAGTCCATCCTGAATATTCATTGGAAGGACTGATGCTGAAGCTGAAACTCCAATACTTTGGCCACCTCATGCGAAGAGTTGACTCATTGGAAAAGATCCTGATGCTGGGAGGGATGGGGAGCAGGAGGAGAAGGGCACGACAGAGGATGAGATGGCTGGATAGCATCACCAACTCAATGGACATGAGTTTGAGTAAGCTCCGGGAGTTGGTGATGGACAGGGAGGCCTAGTGTGCTGCGATTCATGGGGTTGCAAAGAGTCGGACTCGACTGAGCGACTGAACTGACTGACTGATTGTGAGTAGCATGCTTTAGCATATGAAGATAATAACCCTCCCCATCATCAGTGGGACAAGATTCTTGTGTTGTCTTTTTAGTTTTGGTAATGTAATGTCATGTTCTATTTTCTGGTCATCTGTCTTCTACCCCATCTTTGAAATGAGACCCCTGGGTCGGGAAGATCCCCAGGAGAAGGGAATGGCAACCCACTCCAGTATTCTTGCCTGGAGAATCCCTTGGACAGAGGAGCCTGGAGAGCTACAGTCCATGGGGTCGCAGAGAGTCAGATATGACTGAGTGATTGACACTAGTGTTGTCTTGGTTAGGGTAGGTAAATAAATGAAAATGAAACATTTTGAGCATCTTCTGTGAGCCCTGAAAAGGGCTCTTTACAATTTCTATCTTACATTGTACTCATCAGAGCACTGTGAAATATCAGTATTCCTGTTTACATATGAAGAAACTGAGGCTCAGAGATGTGGCATAACTTGTGCAATATTACGTAGTTTTTCCTTTGAACCCGTGCATGCCTGATTCCAGAGTCTGTCCCTATTCTTCTCCATCCCTCTGCCTCTTGGGTTGCAGGTGGTTAACCCAATGCCTTGGGTTCATGGGCGCTGAACTGGCAAGGGATACAAGGTGTGTGTGGATTGGGACAGTAAAGATGAAAAAGTGTATTTCTGGCACTAGTTGTGGGAGTATTTCCCCTGTTCTTAAAACTATATGCAATTAATCAGCAATTATGTCAAATATTCTCTATATGTGTGTTTAATCATCCCACAAAATATAACCCTTATGAAAATACATACAATAAGGGGAAAAACATTCTAGCTGTGAAGGAAAGCATGTTTAATTCTTCAAAATAATGTTTAATATTATTGTTGATGATATAGTGATGATAGTAGTTATCATCACTGTGGTTATAGTTGGGGTAGTTTTGCTGTTGTTCAGTCGTTAAGTCATGTCCAACTTTTTGCAACCCGGGTAGTTTTAGACTTTGTCTACTTTATGTCCTAAACTGAAAGTCCTTAAAGGTGGTTTGAAAAAATATGAGCAAATTTCCTTTCTAGCTTCATGTCCCATGAAAGGACTCGTCAGGTGCAGTTCTTCTGCAAATACTCAGGTCACAGAGCAAGGGGTAAATGACTCTTGTGTGTGAAGTCTGCAGCTGGAAATCATGCTTTGGCAAGAACGTGAGTAATTTATCTTTTGTAAAAAGAGAAAAGTGTTGTCTTATTCCAACTGGATAGTTTGTTAGCATAACTGTGTGCATTTTGATATTCAAATACAGATGTTCCAAAATGTTTTCACCGTGGGAAGCAGCTGCTGCTATTCTAGCACAGAAATCTCAATGAGATTAATATACAAAGGCAGTGTGAACCTTAGTGGCAAGTACAGCATCTGCTTGAGGTGGGGCTTATGAGTCCCCTAGATAGTGGGTCTTCATATTCTCGTTAACAGCCTGAAACTATTGTTTCAGATCTAAGCTTGTTCTGAAGGAACAGGAACAAAGACAAGTGATTAATTTGTAATTCACTTAGCTCATAAATATCATCACATGTTATTTGCCCAGCGGCTGTAAAACACTGGCCTTCATTTCCAGTGGCAACTGATAGGAATATAGATGTTTGGTCACAATGACTGATGTTTTCAGTGCTGTTACTAGCTTCTGCTCTGGTAGCAGAGCTCAGCCCTGCCAGCTTGCAGTCATAAAACATCCATCCACACCTTAGTGATGTGTTTACGGAGAACTTCACAGTTTAATCAGGACACTTGCATGTACTGCTTCATCTGATCCCATCCTAACCCTGAGAAGTACACATGCTGTTATTATCAGAACAGTTTACATATAAAGAAAACATAGGTGAAGAAGTTGAATGACTTACCAGGGTGACACAGACAGGGCCTCTGACTCTAAATCCTGTTCCATTCCTATACTATGTCAAGCAGCCTTTCTCATTTCGGAGGCTGTGATGTGTGCTTCACAGACCGTATTGTCCTGTCTGGAGCTGCTGGTTTCCAGGACACCCGCGTGAGGAGTTGCAGCCTGATGGTGCTCCCTGCGACTGGCAGGTGCCAGGGAAGAGCTAATGCAGTCACTGTTCCCTCTTTCCCTCACACCCCAGAAGGGAAACGCCCCAGTACTCCCTTTCCTTATGTTCAGGAGAGCTTGAGCAAATGAGCTGCTATGTCTCTCTGGCATTTACAGAAATGAAGAACCGGAAGCAGAAGATCCCTGGGCTGTCATTTGGAGTTGCCATAAACCAGAAGTTCCTACGAACAGTGACGCCTGGGGTGCTGTTCCTGCCCCAGGCCTTATAAGTCTATCCCCTGCAGTGTTCAAGGGCTCACTGCCGCCAGCCAGACCTACTGTTCGGAATTATCTAGTGAATTATTTATGGTTTACACATTTGACAGAGGCTCATGGCTAAGTTTGAAAACACTCAGTTCCTGGCCTACTGCTGGGTCCTAGAAACATCTGTCTGGAAAACCGAGGCTCAGGAAAGTGAAGTTTCTAAAGATCCCAGAACTCGGAAACAGCAGTACAGTTTTGAACCACGTGCATCTGATTCCAAGTTACACTAGCTCCAGAGTGAAAAAGCCATGTGTTTTACTTTGAGAGCAACAAAGATTTGCAGATGGGAGGGTCTGTGGACTGTGTTCTCTCTAGCCCCACTTGGGCACAGAAGGACCCCTGAGAGTAAGGAGGGGAGGGCCAGTTACAGAAGGAAAAGAGAGAGACTGAGCCCCTGGGCCTGCGGCAAGGAGGATAGAAGCTCATTGCGCATGAGGTGGGGAGTTGTGAGCAGTAGAAAGGCCCGTGTGCAATGTGCTGACATGAAGTCTTAACCTCTGATCCCAAAGAGGTTCCCAAAGTAGGAACCAGAGGCCAGTTCATGTCCAAGTGGCATGCTCTTGGGTGACATCATTGCTGCTTCTGCCAGAATCACATTGCTGCAGGATTGTGATGTTCACGGAATTGTTTCTGCTCTCCAACACTCAGAAAAAAAAAACAAAAAAGTACATTTCAAAGTGTTTATTTCCTCTCTGTTTTCCTCAGTCTTTTTGTTGGACCATCTGTGAAATGATAAAAGCAGCTTAAAGCTGTGTGGAACCTTTGGCAAATATACAATTTGCAAGCATCGTGAAGATGGTCAGTCTCAAGTCTTTATTTCAGAGGCAAAGAAATAAGGTAGCAGATCACTCACAGCTATAAAATATTAGTAAATGTGTTCTGAAGCACACAGATGTGGAACACATCTGATAAAACAGTGCCCTCACTCCAAGGTGGGATGGCCTTCCCTAGCCTGGGGGCCCACATGAAGATTGCTTGCCCATTTGTGACAGAGTTTATTTTACCATTTGTTCTGCCAGGATCACATGTTCATGGTAGAGGGAGGGAGCATCCCAAAGAAAGGGGGCTACGCGGCTCCAGCTGTAGGTTTGGTGAAAAGGGAGGGGAGGACAGGCAAGTTGCTGAATGAAAAGAAGGGCAGGAAACGTGCAGTGTGACTTCCTTTTATGTCTCTGCAAAGGAGTTAGAAACTAGAGGTGAGAATCTAAGACTGTCTGCACTTAGTAAGATTCTAGAACCCATGTAACATCTCCTTAGTTATATTTGTTTCCCTTTGGTTCACTATACCAATAAAAAGGCATTTTCATTAAAACCTTTAAGACAAAAAAGAGGTCATGTTCTTTTCTTTAGACAAGAACTGCTCGAGTGGCAAGCAGTGTGAGGCGACCGGGAAGATAGTATCTTTCTGCAAAGAGGCTGAGGCCAGAAGAGGCTAGAGACGAGAACAGCAGAGCGCAAAGCGCAAAAAGGGTGGGGTCCCGTGGGGACCACCCCATTCAGAGATGTAGTTGTAGCTCTGTCGTTTTCCTCTGGTTCTCATCTCATCTAAGCCCTCCACCATAGCCAGCACTGATGAAGTCACACTGAGGGGGCAAAGATAAGAGGACAGGACCCTCCAGTGGGTCCTGGGTCACAGAATTATCAGCCATCATTCTTAATATCTCCCTTGCTGCTAGTGTATCCATTTGCTTTGGGAGAAGACAAGAATTGAGAAATGCCAAGGAGTGCAAAGAGCCGTGCATGGAGTTTCCTATGAATGTCCTGTGTTATATAACGTAATAATTAATTTTTATTTTCTTCAACATTTTCTTCTAACTGCAGAGGTTAATAGCTATTAACAGAGATATAATATCACAATATTAAAAATGTCAGGTCTTTAAGATGAAGGTTATATGACACACAACCTGTTTCTGTGAGATTCGGTATTGGAAGTTACTGATTGAATTGCCGTTGTCTTTTATTAGGAACTTGCTGAGTGGAAGCACTGTTTTTCAGTTCTGCATAGGTCTGCAGACCTCTGATAGAGACACTACTGGAAATTGTATTGGATGGTTACAGGCAAACTCTCAAACATTTTATTTGCTGAAACAAACCAAAGCCATTTTCTGACGTGCTTTCTCTTCCTTATCCTTTCTCTCCAGGCAGCTTCATCAGCCCTGAGCAGTCTGGGCCACGTGTACACAGCCATTGGAGATTACCCCAATGCACTGGCCAGTCACAAACAGTGTGTTCTTCTTGCCAAGCAATCCAAAGATGAGCTTTCTGAAGCCCGAGAACTCGGCAACATGGGAGCTGTGTATATTGCCATGGGTGACTTTGAGAATGCTGTGCAGTGCCATGAGCAGCATCTGAAGATAGCCAAGGACCTGGGGAACAAGCGAGAAGAGGCCCGGGCCTACAGCAATCTGGGCAGTGCCTATCACTACAGGAGGAATTTTGACAAGGCCATGTCTTATCACAACTACGTGCTGGAGCTGGCGCAGGAGCTGATGGAGAAGGCCATTGAGATGCGGGCCTATGCTGGCCTGGGCCACGCTGCCAGGTGCATGCAGGATTTGGAGAGGGCTAAACAGTACCACGAGCAGCAGCTGGGCATCGCTGAGGATCTCAAGGACCGGGCTGCAGAGGGGCGTGCGTCCTCCAACCTGGGTAAGGACAGGCTTTCTTGCGGCACCGGGGTCAGGGCCACGGACTGGGAGTTGCTGGAGTGACCACTGTCTTTGACAGGAATCTGTGTGTTTATATTCAGTAGTCCTCATTGCTTGTGTTATATTTTTCCTTCAGCTATGTTTCCTTGAAGCCTGCCTGCTCTAAATCACAGGATCCTTTCTGTCATCCCAGCGCTGTGAGCATTAGAATGCTGAAATACTGGAAAAACAAAACACCCCAACCTTTTAATCTGTCTAGAGAGAAGAGTGAGCAGATTTATCTAATTAGAGAGAAGGGGAATGAAATGCAGATACAAAACTATGTTTGGTTTAAATGAAAGGGAAGCTACCAGTATCTTCTAAGAAGTAGCCAGATCCTAATACTCACCACCTCTTACCATTCCTTATAAATTCATCCAAATATATAAAGGTCTTAACTGTAACCAAGTATTGGAGTGGCCAAAAAATTCATTACATGTATATTTTCCTTCTCATAGGCAGCCCTAGTTATTACAAAAGCATATAAAATCTCGTCTTCTAGTTCCATGTGGGTCATCTCAGAGCTACACCCTTTTGATTGCCTGTTGTTGTCATTATTTTTTAATAGCTTGATTGATGTATAATTCACATAGCATACTATTTACCCCTTTAAGGTGTGTGATTCAGTGGTTTGTAGTGTAGTCACGGAGTTGTGCACTGATTGCCTTTTGTTTTGAGTTGTTAGTCACATTTTAACGTACTTTTTGATGTGAATTATATCCAACACTGTCAGTGATATTTTAGAAAGACTCTGGATTCTGATATATTTTTCTTAACAGTATTGACGTTTGTTGTTGTTTTACCAGTTAACTTAGTTCAAACTCCAGATTCTGTCTTCCCTGTGATTTCAGGCAGCTGAAATCTCTGTTCAGTCTTTCAGCTTTCACGGAGCTGCTTAGATCCCAGGTGCTCAGGCAGTAAAGAATCTACCTGTAATGCAGGAGACCTGGGTTTGATCCCTGGGTTGGGAAGATCCCCTGAGAAGGGAATGGCAACCCACTCCAGTATTCTTGCCTGGAGAATTCCATGGACAGAGAAGTCTGGCAGGCCCCAGTCCATAGGGGTCACAAAGAGTGACATGACTGAGTGACTCACACACACACACATGCGTATTTCATGAGTTAAACAGAGATTTGTGTAGAATTTATACTTAGAATTCAAGGCTCCCCACTGTGACTCTCTCTGGGATTTTGCCTTTGTGTTTTCAAACCAGAAAGATGGTGTATATATACTGAGTTTTAGCCTCACCGCATAGCTCTGATGGGGTTTGCCATCTGGTCCCTGCCACCACAAAATGCCCTGTGGCATTTCAAAAACGGGAAGCTGACCTAATGCCCTTCCCTTCTGTAGAGAGTCAACTCCAACCTTGCTCACAGTCTCTCATCGCTTTTGGTTGTCCTCCATTGTTTCTGGGTAAGTTCCTTCCCCTTCCCTCTCCACACCTGCCCCCTGCCCACTGTCAGACTCCGTTATTTGTCGTGGGTGTGTCTGAGAGCAACTGCTCCTCCATTACTGGAAGTGGAGCTCCTTCTATCTGTTTTGTTATTGTTCAGTCGCTCAGTCATGTCTGACTCTTTGCGACCCCATGGACTGCAGCACACTAGGCTTCCATGTCCTTCATTATCTCCCAGAGTTTGCTGAAACCTAAATCCATTGAGTCAGTGATGCCATCTAATCATCTTATCCTCTGTCATCCCCTTCTCCTCCTGCCCTCAATTTTTCCCAGCGTCAGGGTCTTTTCCAATGAGTTGGCTCTTCCCATCAGGTGGCCAAAGTATTGGAGCTTCGTCATCAGTCATTCCAGTGAATATTCAGGGTTGATTTCCTCTAGGATGGACTCATTTTTGGTGGCGGTTTAGTCGCTAAAGTCATGTCCGACTCTTGCGACTCCACGGACTGTAGCCTGCCAGACTCCTGACCCAGTACAATTTGATATGTACCTTTTGTACCCTGAAAAAGATCAACAGTAATTTCCTGATGGCTCAGTTTAGAGATCTCTTGATCTCACCTCTAAATTTCCCTAATCAGTATACAACATTTGGCAGGCTTTACTCTTCCGTAAAATTCTCTCTTCCTCCAGTTTCTGGGAAGCACCACTGTCCTGTTTTCTTCTTGGCTGCTCTTTCTGTACCATCTTCACTGGCTTTTCTTTAAGGGGGAAAAAAAGCAATTTTAAAAGTTACAAAAGTGGTACTTACTTTTGTTAAAAATTCTTACGCTATGAAAGGGTATAAAGTAGAAAAAGGAGGTGCACCCCTTACATTCTTTCTTCTGTCCCACTCTTCAGAGTTAACTACTGTGAGCAATTTGGTTAGACTCCTTCCAGGCCTTTTTATTATGCACATAAACACATGGTAGTACAATCATATGTGTAAATATACACATGTATGTACAGGTTGTTCCTTTTTTAAAAACTTGGATCATAATGTATATCTTTTTTTGCCACCTGCTTTTTTTAGCCCACTTTCCCTCTTGGGCTTCCCTCTGTGTCATTATTCAGATTCCCTACTTTATTTTTAATGGCCCTTTTCCATTGTATTGCCATGTGTTAAATGTGGGAGTTCTTGTATTTTGTTCCTGATTCTTTCCCCTTCTTTCTTTGTATCTGGCTCTTTATCACTTACACCACCATACCTTCAGCTGCTGCTTCAGCGTACATTGTTTCTAAACTCGTTTTCACCAGGTCTGACCTGCTGCCTGAGATTGTTTTCACATTTTCAGCTGCCTAGTGGATGCTTCATCTGATTTTCATGCTGATCTGACTAAGTTTGTGAGTCCAAATGGGAAATATCTTTTTCCTAAATTAACTGCTTCTCCTAGCTTTTTTATTCTGTTGATTACAGCCCCATTCTTCTAGTCATCTCTATTAATTTCCTATTGCTGTTGTAACATGTTACCACAAACTTAGTGGTTTCAGACAACACAAATGGTTTCTCTTACAGTTCTGGAGATTAGGAGTCTGAAATTCATTTCACCAGGCTGAGGTCAATGTCGGCGAGCCTGGTTTCTTGGCTCTAGGGAAGAATCAGCTTCTGGTGGCTGCCTGTGTTTGCTGGCTGGTGGCCTTTTCCCCCAATTCCAGGGTGTGCCACTCTAGTCTCTGCCTCTGAGTCATCATATCACCTTCTCTTCGCACCCAACTCCTCTTGTATCCCTCTTTGAAAAAGGCTATTGTGTTTACATCAAGCCCACTTGAGTAATCCAGAATATTCTTTTCAAGATCCACAATTTAATCATACCTCCAAAATCCCCTTTGTAACAAAATCCCCTTTGTAAAGTAACACCCACAGCTTCCTGGGATTAGAATGCAGACATTAGGGAGGGAGGGGTTTGTCATTCAGCTTGGTTATACCATCCTGACTTAGAAATCTAAAGTCATCATTGATTTCTTACCCCACCCCACCCCCTTTTTTTCAGTTGACACTCAGTCTAGCCGTTGTCAAATAAATATTCTCACTGAAGTTTTTTCTTTTTCTCGCTCCTTCCTAGTTGCCCAGTCTGTTGCAATAACCAACTAGTTGGCTTTTCCTCACTACCATCCCCTCCTCCCATGTTTCCTCCAACCCACATGTCAAGAGTAGACTGACCTTCCTAAACTGTACCTCAGAACGGGGCCTGTCGTGGTTTCCATTTTTAAATTCTGCTGCTCCTCTGTCCAAACTCTACCTAAAACTGCTTTTCCATCTTTTCTAATCAAGCCCCCCGGCTGTCCTTTCTTGCTTTAATGTATTTTCTCAAGCTATTTCTTCCAGTTAGAAGAACTTCTGTGTCTGTATCTTGCTTGTCTAAAGTTTGCCCATCTTCTTAGTATTATCCCAGACACCATTCACTTCTTGAAGCCCTCTCTTGATAACAAGAAAAGTTATTTACCTTGTCTGAGTCCTCAGTCTACTTTTAAAATTTCTCTTATTCTATTTCTATTCAATCATAAAATATGGTTATTTGTGTACTTATATAGTTACCGCCACTGGATTAAAACACGGTAGGTGTATGAACGAACAGCATTCAACTCCATGGTCTCTGTATCTCTGAGTGTAACTGCTTAGACATGATGAGAACTCAGTAAGAGTTTATGTGATTAGACTGAATGAGTCAAAGCTCATGCCAAGATGTTGTGCCTTGGTGATTGGAAGCATAGTGGTGCCTTTGGAAAGGAACAGGAAAGCTGAGAGGAGGAACTAGCCAAAACCTGTTCCCTGTCAAACGTGACATGTGTGTTCTGGACATGCCCAGTGTGTGTTCCTCTCAATGTAACATGAACAAATAGAACTAGAAACAAGTATTAAGGTGGCATCGTCCTAATGACACCTATAAGGTAAGAGAGGAAAGCCAGTCAGGGAGCCTGAGTCAAGATCACAGAGGGTGGAGGTGATCCAGGTGGAGTTCATTCAGGGAGAGGAGAACCTCAGTATGTAGAAGGCATATCACTTGCATCAGAGAAGCCAAGGAGAATGAGGTTTGAGTCACTAAGAAGGTTTTTTGACCTTAGAGGCTTTTTGTGCACGTCTGAGGGAGAAGCCAATAGAACTTACAGAGATGGAGAAAAAGAGAGGCGGAGATGATGAGAAATCTTTGCCCTTTGGTGGTCAGCATGTACCAATATTTACCATCCACCTTGTAGTTGATTTAAAATAAAGCAAATAGAAATGATTTAGACTGTTTAGGTTTCTTATGAACAACAAAGAATTGCTTAATGTTTTCTAAGTTAAGTCTTAATTGTGAAAATAATGCTAATGTAAATTTTGCCTGGAAAAACGTTCATCTTGTCTTTTTTATGCTCAAAACAATGGTAGTTGCGTGATTGTATTTCTGTAGCCTCTGGTTTTTTGGTAACCTTCTTTATGGTTCTTATTTTGGTAGTTTGGAGTCGAATCTGTTAGGCTGCAAAGTATGTCACTTGAGTCAAGACTCAGTTCAAGTTCTCTTTCTCTGATCATCCCAGATCTTCTCAGCAATGCTTCTCATTTTACTTTGAGATAAGCTACAGTTAGGGAAGTGAGAGAAGGGAGACTAAAGGTGACTTCTCCCTCCCTTCCTTCCTTTTTTCTTTTTCTTCCTTTCTCTTTCTGGATGAAGGTGACCACTTCGCTTGCCACTATGCCCCTGAAATACATATGAAAGTGAACATATTTCAGAAACCACTTCCCATGCACAACAGTGTCAGAGCTGGTTCTGTTTCTAGTATTGGGTCAGATATGAGAAATGAAAAGTATTTTTCAACAGGGCCTAGGGTGAAATATCTAATTATCTATGGAAAATAATTTAAAATTTTAAAAAGATGTTTGATATCTGGAGAGTAGCTTATTTGGGAAAGAAAGGGAAATGGGACTTGTGTTTTTTTTTAAATTATTTTATCTTATATTGGAATATAGTTGATTAACAGTGTGTTAGTTTCAGGTGTGCCGCAGAGTGATTCAGTTATATAAGTACTATTATATAAGTATATATATTATATATTATATAAGTACTATATAAGTCTATTCTTTTTCAAGTTCTTTTCCCATTTAGGTTATTACAAAATATTGAGCAGAGTTCCTTGTGGTATACAGTAGGACCTTGTTGGTTATCTATTTTAAATATAGCAGTGTGGGACTAATGTTCATTAATTCACTTGCTCACTTAATCATTTATTCTTTTGCACAACAAATATTAATTGAACATTAGTTATGTGACAGGCTCTGTGCTATCTTTTATGAATAAAGCTGGCATGCTTCCTGCCCCCATAGAGCTTATGGTTTTTCATTTACCAGGCTTATGTTGAGGTCTGCTCTGTGTCACATATTTATATTCATTTTCATATTTAATCATCTCCACAAACCTATGAGGTCAAGAGTATTAATTAATTTTACATATGAGAAAATCACAGCCCAGGTAGATTAAAAAATTCCTTTATCTATTTAGTTTCAAGAGACCTGTAGCATAAAAGACTTACTAAGATCTCATAAAATGATGTTTGGCTTCTTTTTTCCCCATGTTTTCGAACCAACGTGGGAGTCATGTGTTGAGGTAAAAGTTTGGTAGCTATCCTGGTGGGTATACTCACAGTACAGCAAAATAATAGTCACCAGAGGTGGGACTCTCAGCTGTTCTAATTCTACGATTTAAGAAATATCATCTGAATAACTTTTATAAAAATTATATTTACAAACTCTGACAATGTGAATCAAAAAATTCTAAATTCCCAAAGAAAGATGCAACAGTATTACATGTTGTATACATAACAAACACACATTGTACCTTAATTATATTGTTTTCCTGATTACATTTTATGAATTAAGTAATTACTGTGAACACATGTAAAACACAGTATCTTGAAAAATCTTGTAATATGCTTCATTTGTAAGAGAAAAAAATTCTGTCATATGGCAGTCACTCTCTTTTACCTATTTTTCACATTTCAATTTTTATATGTTGGGTTTTCTTTAGGTAGAGAGAGGTCTAGCTTTACAAGTAAAATGTTAGTAATTGTAGATAGTAAGTAATTTACACTCATTGGGTATTTATCTTTGAGAATCCACAGTATGATTTATGAGACTGTGTTCAAAATAGCCACTTAAGATACTGAAGGGTCCATAAGACTCTCACGAAGAAATTCTTGCTACAGCAATGTAATTCCATAACATTTGTGTTTTATGAAGTAGATTGGTATTTATGAGGTATACTATGAGGTAAATTATTATTATTCATTTTCACTGATGAGGTTCCAGAGATTAACGAATGTCTGTAATTGACCAAACATTGTGGAATAAGAGGCAGAGTTGAGTCTAGACTTCTAGTCTCTGATTCCAGTCCACTGATCCTTCCGTGAGGGACCCTTCCCCCTAGAATGGTGGGTGGATTCCAGAGGGAGCCATGCTGAAGTTACTTAGCCTAGGGTGAAAAACCAAAGGTGCTTCCTCTGTACCCACCCTCCATAGAGAGGAAGATGAGAGAAGGAGCACCAGTGGAGGGCTCTTGGCCACTGTGAGCGGTGGTCCCAGCCTGCGCTGGGACCCGAGAAGGACAGGCACCGTCAGGGTGGAATAGGTTCCCTAGATTCCCTAGAGGATCTATTTTCTGTTGATTACTTGCACTGAACTAGATATTTTGCATATGTTATTTCATGTCATCTTCACTACAGAGCCCTGTGGTAGGCATAGAAGTAAAGGTACTGGCCCAGGATTGTACGGTTTATAAGCAGCAGAGGCAAGATCCAAACCCAGGTTTACCTGCTGTCTTCTGCAACAGCCCACAGCCTCCTCTGAACCCCATACACTTAACTGAACCATTAGTTCTTACTTGAGACTCATAGACGAGACTACACAGATTGTCAAAGTCTAGTAAGATCCATGCTGTAGGAAGCCAAACCACACACCTCTGCTTTCCTTTCAAAGCAGTTCCTGTTCAGGTCATGAAAAGGGGAAAAATGTGTCCCAGAGCCTGAAACAGATTTTTCTAGACATCTAAAAGAAAGTAACAAGAAAGTGCTTTCCCTGTTTGAAAGGAGAAATGAAAAATGGAGAGCGTCAACCAGAGCAGGAGATTTTTCTGATCAAGCACCAGAGGACTCACAGAAAATGATTCAGGCCCTCATTACGGTGGTGACATGCACATCCTGTGCTGCGCCCCATACCTATCAGTACCTAATAAATATTAATAATATTTATTCTCTCCTTTAGGTCAAGATTTGTCACCCTGCTTGTCTAGACATTGCCATTTAAAGGGAGCTGTGATTTGCTTACAGATACAGCGCGTCTGTAAACATGTGAGCGGCGGCGGACGGGGCAGTAAATCTTGGTCAGTGCTGCACTTTGGAGGGTTGCAGCAGAGGCTGCAGAACTGTTGTTGGAATAATGAAGTGGATGCTTGCTGCCAGGTCCCAGCGTTCTGTCTCCAGCAGGCAGAGTCTAGCAGTAAATTAGCTTATGTTTCAGCTTGGCAGTTGGCACTTGGTTCATTTGTAGATGCTAATTGTAATCTGATGTTATCAGCAGCAGGTAATTGAAATGGTCTTGATGAATTACTTAATTTCTTTTAATAGCTGAGTCTTCAAGAACTGAATAAAGAAGATAAGGTGATCAGGAGGAAAATACAACAGCTCCATCTTTCTAATTAGTGCTTGGAGGTTTTTTCTTCTTTACACAAATGATTATGAACATGTGAGGCTGAATAGGTTTATGTGTCAAAAGCCCCCATGGGGGCATTTCCCATTAGGCAGCCTAGTCCTGAGCATTGATAACACTTCTGTTAGGACTTCAGAAGGGAACACTTTGAGTGATCACCTTGGAGAACATTGATTTCTGAACATGATTTTGTTTTCCCAGACTTAGGTGGGCACTGCCTTCTGGGGGTATTGCCACTTTGGCACTCACTGAGCCTTCAGCCCTCCTTGTGTGGCTGGTGTGTGTGAGCAGTGCTGCCTGGCCCTGTGCCTTGAGCCGGGGAGCCTCCTCGCTGGCTCCTGCCACCCACACCTGGCACGGGCACACCCGCCCATCCCTGAGTCTTTCCATCTGCAGCGGCCCCTGTGTAGCCACTCGCTTTGCCAGCAGCGGTGGGTGCAGATGTGACCCAGGTCCTGCCATCTGTGCTGGACACTGCCTGTTGGACCTGTGCCACGTGACTGCAGTGGGCTTTGCGGGGTCTTTCTTGTAGAAACATTTGGCTCTGTTTTAGTCTCATGTTCATTCCTTAAGGAATCCATCTGTTTTGAGGTCAGTCTGGAGGAATTTACTTTTTGATTAATTTTTTGAGAAAATCAAAATAACAGTGGAAAAAGTTGAACATTTGAACTGGGTCACTTAGCTAAACATTCAGATCACGTCTGTGGTTCTTCTTCATGGTGAGTTCTATTTAAAGAGAGCTTATTGTTACAGGTGAAGAGTCCAGGTCTCTAAGTCACCAATATGATACTGGCAGTAAATGCCTTTGATGGTTTATGCATTGCAGAGATACTGGTAATGTTCTATTTCTTGATCTGGAGTGGTAGTTATATGGCTGTGCTCACTTTTGAAAATTTGTTCAAATGTATGCTTAAAATTTCATACCTTTCTGACTGTATATTATACTTTAATTAAAGGTTTACTTTTAAAAACACATTGCTCTCTGGGGGCAGAGTGGAATTGGAATGTTATGCCTTTCTTGATCCTAATCCATGACCATGGCCTTCACCACCATACACCAAATCCCCAAACCCAGACCTCACGTCCATCTGAGACATCTGTCTATTCCTGCTCCCTCGACAGCTCCATCTGCCCCAAACAGGCCTCCCTCTTAAGTCTGTGACTTCATGAGGCGACTCTGGGTAGGCTCCTGGATGGGAGCAAAAGGACTAGCCCGTGATTTGAAGCTTGAAATTTGCAGCCCTGCCCTCCCCATCCTCCAGAGCTAGGAGAGGAACTAGAAATGGAGTTGTTAATAATAATTGATCATGCCTATATGAGAAAGCCTATAAAATCCTAATAGTAATCTGATATAGGGGGTTTAAAGAGCTTTCATGTTGGGGAACACACCCACACCAGAAGGGTGATGAACCCCAGCTCCACGGAGACTCCGCTGGAAGAGCTCCTGCGCTCAGGACCCTCCCAAGCTTGGACCTGTGTGTCTCTTCATCTGTCTGTTCAACTGTATCCTTTATCACGCCCTTTAATAAACTGGTGTTTGTGTTTCCCTGAGTTCTGTGAGCTTCTCTAGCCAACAGTCAACCCTGAGGAGGAGGTTGTAGGAATCTCCTGTATAGCCTGTTGGTCAGAAGCACAGAGGTTGAGACTGGTATCTGAAGTGGGAGTGGGGGTGGTCTTGTGAGACTGAGCCTGTGCCTGTGGGATCTGATGCCAGCTGCAGGTAGACAGGGTCAGAGTTAAGTTGACTCCTAGGACACCCAGCTGGGGTCTAAGACTCACTTGTTACCTGAGGACATCCCCGAACACCACGCTTGATGACCAGCAGTGTTGGAATGAAGTGTTCTGTGCGAGTGTAAAGGAGACTCAGGGGAGAGAAGCACAGTGGGAAGAACTGTGTTTTCCCAGACAGGAAGGAAAACACTGAGATTTTTTTCATTTACACCTAGCATATATATTTTTCAATAACCCTAAACTTTCAAAAAGCATTTCTTGAGCACCTACTATGTGCCAAAATCTATTGCCAGTGGCTGTGTGGTAGATAAAATAGGCATTTTAAGTGCTTAAAGGAGCAATACTTAGTGACTTTGGAAATTATTACATGGGGTGCAATTTTAATTGAGGTAGGGTGTGCCAGAAAACTCTTCCCTAGGGAACTGGCACCAGCTGGTGTTTCTAATGCTGTTTTCTGCCACCCTACCCCTCACTCATTCCTCCTCCAAACTTCTGCACTCGGTCTTTCCTTCACGGTTTTCCTCACACCATTTCTTCTGCCCTGAGTAGTCTTCCTCCTTTTGTCAAGCCTTTGGAGTCTTGCTTATTCATTCAGACGTCAGTCAAGTGTCATATTACTTTAAGCCTCTCAGGCTCTTCCAGGAAATGTAGTGTTCACCTGTGATCTAACATTTTGTATATGGCACTTGTTAAGCATAATTATTTACCAACCAAATCATAAATGCCAAGAATGGACAGGATATGCTTCTTAGCTTTTTTTGGTGGTCTTATTCCCTAGTGGCTAGTAAGTGGCCACACCAAATATGTATCTTGAATAGATACAGATAACAAGAGCCAAGCACTGTGGGAAATGCCAGGAACTAAATTACTGAAGTCTGAGGGTCAAGTGCTCACTTACCTCTTTCATAGCTACTGTGTTCATTCATTGTGCCTGGCTGCTTTAAGTCAAGATATAATTCCTGCTGCTTCTGATCCCATAGCACAGGTGGACTAGTCCTGGGAACAGTGGCAGTTTCTGTACATTTTATACTGGATCTTCAAATACCCAATGGTGTAAATAATCTCTGAAAGTCTTTACTACTTTAAAAAACAGAAATTCTGTTATTTTTTCCGTGGGAAGATGATGTATATGGAACCTGGAACTTTATCCTAAGGGCTTTTAAATGAACCAAAACTATAATCAGCTTGAGAAATAGTTAAACCAGCAGGTGGTGATTAGGATTTATGATACCATTTTAATTTTACTCTTTATAGTCAGTAGGAATACTGAATTGAGCAGATATTTCTTCCTTTTACATAATCTTTTGCCCTATGATAACTGAGACAGCCTGAGAAGCAGGCAAACTAATAAATTAACCTTTTTGGATTTTTATCCAAGTAGTTTACAAAGCATGGTTAAAATGAGGCCTTTTGTGCAGGTTTGAAGAGCCCTAATATTTATTACTTCTGGACAAGAAAATCACTAAGATATCATACTCTCTCTTCTTTTAAATGTATAACTTTACAGTTTATTCTCCTCTGCACTTATCATCTAGTCTTAAGAAACTATTACTAGTTTCACTTTTTAGGTATTTAAATAACAGGTTCTATAGAGAATGTATGAAAGGCCTTTGTGATCTTTTCAACACACCTGTGAAATAGCTTAAAAGTCATGATAATAATAAGTCATTTCACTTTTGGAATGCCTCCAGTGTTGCTAACACTTTTCTTGGGGTAGCTTTCTCTGCAGAGTCATTGTTTCATTTTAAAATTCAGAAAGATAGGGCTTATTATTCTTATTTAGAAGTAAAAAAACTGAAGAACAGAGAGGTTAACTTGTTAAAGGTCCCACAGCAAAAGTGTGTGTGATTTGAGCCCAGAGCTCTCTGGGTCTAAAGTCCATGGTCTTTATAGTACAATGCCATGCGGCCTGCCTCTATAAAGAGAGTGGCTGCAATTATTTAGGGAAGAGCAAGAGCTCTTGCATTTTTAAGTGGCTAGGGCGAGTTGACATTTTAACTGGAAAAAAACTGGAAATGAGCATTTTAAAACCACAGCTTCTTTTCATTCTCATGCACTTATCCCTACTTCATGCCAGTTACACACAGGCACACCTTCAGACTGACACCAGGCATACGTGTGGCTGCTCAAAGACTACAACCTGAACTCACTTCTGTTTCCCAGCATGAAAGCCACAAGAGGCTCAAGTGTTTAAGACTCTTCAGCATAATTAGTAATTTCATGGTGCCTTCAAAAAGTAGCTTTCATCGAGAACCATTTTCAGCATATTGTTCCAGAAATTCTTCTTAAGGCTGTCTCTGACACAGCAGAAAATGCATTTGTTGAATTGGATTAAAACCGAAATGCGACTTTTAGTTGGTATTGCTGACTCAGCCTGTCCCCATTTGACTTTCAAACAGCTTTGTTAGCTCCTGAATACAGACTCTCAGTTTTCAAGGGATTTCAAAAAGTGGTCCTTTCTGCTCTCCTTTGAAGAGTTAAGTTACTCTGGGAAGCGAACACTTTCATTTTTTAGTAAAAATTGCATTGGTGCCATTTAGAATGTTTCCAAGAGCAATTAAAAAGTGAAGTAAATGCTTTGTTGTTATCTGTCCAATGTGCTTGTAAAGCAAGCCCTCATCAGAACAGCCCCAGTGGCAAAAAAAAGTAACAGATTTGTGTTCCTGAGCCAGAATGTCAGAGTTGGCCACTTATTTGAAACAACAGCAGTTCTCTGGTTGAGTTTCCCTGATTCAAAAGGAAGGTCCCATCAAATCCATTATTTAATACCGAATAAGACAGAGACAGCTTATACCATGGCCCAGCTGTTGGAGTGCTCTGAAGGGAGGGATAATATGCTCCGTGATTCAGTAAGCAGAAGGTAATGGACTCAAAGTTGTCAAGCCCTGCACAACAAGGAGATCTGGAGTTTAACCAGAAATTTCAGACTGTCAACCTTAACAAAACAGATGGTGTTCTTTAGTTCATGGCACCATCCGGCAAGCTGGCATGTCTGCCTTGACAACTCCTGGTACTTCTTAAATGCCTGATGGAGAAAGACATTCTCTTTGTCATCAGTGAGGAACTCATACTACTTTGTGTGTGACAAAGGGAATAAGAAGCACCTATATGCTGAATCTTTCAGTGAACACTTTTATGATCCTTCTCCCCTGCTCCCATTCTGACCTCCAGGGCTGTGGCACTCTGCATAGGAATCCTTTGGGACTGTTCTTTTTCTTTCTCCTGGTGATGTAGAAACCACTCAGCTCATATGCTGAGTTCTCTCCATTGTAATCACTAAGAAGCCCCACTCACAAATGGCTCCCCTTCTCTGCCAATGTGATGGCTTTTACAATGTTGTATAGCTAGGGTGACTATAGAATTTATCACTGGGCCAGTCTAGGATATAGGGTATCAAGTCACCCTATGTCTGGCATACATGTAAAGAACCTGATTGCTAAAATCAGATGTCCTGGCTTGGGATCCTAGCTATGCCACTTAATGACTTTGTGACCTTGGACGAGATGTTTAGTTGCCCTCTGCCTCAGTTTCTTCATCTGTGAAATGGGCATAATTTTAGCACCCATCTCCCAAGATGGCTATGAGGACTCAGTGAGTTAATATGTGTAAAGCCTTTGGAGCAATGCCTAACACATAATGTTCAAAATTGTTTTCATCATTGTCATCATCATAACTTTATATCATGTGTGGGAAGATGCTAAAAGAGAGATAAAAATGCTACTGAAATATGTAGTATTTCTTACCCTTCAGAATATTCTGATCTGTTGAAAGTTGAAGGTGGTTATCAGGGGCCAGCAATACATGTTGTTCTTTGATCTCATCATCTCTTTTTTTTCCCCCCAACTTTTTTGAGATATAACTGATATTTAACATTGTATAGGTTTAAGGTGGATTGTGTGATTATTTGATACATATATATTGCAAAATGCTTCACCACAGTAAGGTTAGTTAGCATACCCTCCACCTCACGTAATTACCATTTTGTTGTTGTTGTGAGGTCATCAAAGCCCTACTCTTATAGCAAGTTTTAAGTATACAATACAGTATTGTTAACTTTAGTCATCAAGCTGTACATTAGATCCCCTGAACTTATTCATCTTCTAACTTAAAGCTTGTACCCTTGGACCCATCTCCCCATGCACCCCACTCTTCAGTCACTGGTAACCATCAGTATACTGTTTCTAGGAGTCTCATCTAAACCAGAACATTGACTGAGAACTGGCCCCAGATTCTAACTGTGCCGCACTGTTTACTCACTTTTGGAGTTAAGTCATTCAGTTTTGGACACCAAGAAAGGAAACACACAAACCAGCCTGATAAGCTCATGTTCTGTGGCTCAGAGATTGGCTGGACCGAGAGGGCCCCAGACTGAGCTCCGAGCCTCAGCTTTGTTTGGCAAGCTGCTTTCCCTTCCTGAGCCTTAATTTTCTCACATGCAAAAAGGAAAAAGCACCATATAATATCTTTGTTCTTTACAAGATGGTTTCTAGGCTTAAAATGTGAATATGAATGTGAAAATGCTTTGATGAGTGTTAGCTCAGGTGACTCAGTGGTAAAGAATCTGCCTGCAATGCAAGAGACACGAGCTCAATCCCTGAATTAGGAAGATCCCCCTGGAGAAGGAAATGGCAGCTCACCCCGGTATTCTTGCCTGGAGAATCCCATGGACAGAGGAGCTTGGCAGGCTACAGTCCATGGTGTTGCAAGGAGTTGGATACAACTGAGTGACTGAGCACACATTCACAGGTGCTAAATAAGAGTCCCATCACGTGACTGATGAACTGAGGACCTAGTAGTTACTGTAGGGGTTTTGTCTCGTGTTGCCGTGTAAGAAGGAGGTCATCCCGTGGCAGGAGCTTTAAGGAGCTTATTTTCTTGCGAGGCAACAGCCAGAGGTGGGCGGAGCATGGCTCTGAAGTGAGGCGAACCTGAGCTCAGCCCACCTCAGAGCTGTGCCCTTTCACATTACTTAAACTTTCTGACCCTCTGGTTCCATCCTGAGGTGTTGTGAGGTGACCGCACTGGTAAGGTGGCTTCCAGGAGCCACACGGGTGCTCTCTGGCACCCTCGTGATGCCCTGTGCCCAACAGGCAGGGACTGCTCTGTGTGTTGGCTTCCTGCAGGCTGTGGGCCGCCCTCTGATGCATTTGTATTCCCAGGGCTTAGTGCTAGCTTGTTAATCTTTGATGCTGCATGAATTAATGAGTAGTGCTTAGCACATAGCAAGCACTCAGTAAATGGTACTGCTGTTAGTATGCTCCGAAGAGATTTGTCTCTTAAAAATCAGCTTACAGATGTCTCCACTCATCTCAATTAGCTGGATGTTAAAATGCAGACGTGGGTAAGGAATGACCATAACGCAGCAGTTTTTGGCTTTCCAGAAGGTTTTTACCAAAGAAAGACAACTGCCAGTTGTTTTGTAATGGTAAACCCAGAGTTTTGAGACTTTGACCAGCACTCTCAGCTCATAGTCTTGAAAGAGCTTGAAGGTATACCTGGTAGATTTCCAAACCATCTATTAAGCCTGGTAAAGCCATGGCTTTCTGGGATTCTCAGTGGGGAGGGAGACTGGCAGCCAGGAAATAGAAAAACCTGATCCTTGGTGTCAGACCAGACTGGGCTTGAATCATAGCTCTGCCATTTATGAACTGTGTGGCTTTGGGAAAGTTATATAACCTCTTCAGACTTCAATTTCTTCATCTGAAACAAGGAGTTAAGAGTAGAGCCTGCAGGGTGGGGCCAGGGGTAGAGCACTTGTGGGGATTAAACGGGCCGCCGTGTGTGGAGCGCCATGCACTGGGCCTGGCACACGGCGCAGGCTCAGACCGCGGCTGGCGTGGTGCTGAGAGCGCCTGCGCCTCGGGCCCTGCTGGCACCCCTGGCTGTATTCTCCTTCTTGCTTCTCTGCTCCTGTTCCCTCCTCCTCTGAGTGATGTCAAGGCTCTGGGGAAATGTAAAGCAGTTCTTCTCTATAGAAGACTTGAAGATTCCTCACCTAGACAGATGATTGGAGCTAGTTTCTGTTGTGCTCTGGGATTTGCTAGAAGAAAAGTTTCCTCCTATCCTGGTGAAAAAATAACTTTCTTCCCTTATATGGCTTTAAACTTGTGCTGAGCCCCTTTTTCCTGTTTTCACATTTTAGACCGTCTATGTGATCTTGAAAAGCATTTTGTTTTCTTCTGAATATGTTTGTAATAATTGCAGAAGCAGTGCTGCGCTCAGAAAGTACACGCCTGACTTCCCGTCCGTCTCTGTGCTGGGGTTTTTCCCCTTTCCCCTCCTCTCTTCTCCCTCATTCATGGTGCACCTCGAGGAAAGGAGTCACACTAAATATTGCCAAGTGATAGCGGTCCTGCTTAACAAATATGTTTGCCTGTGTTTGTTCTCGTGCTCATTACTCCTTTTGGGGTATACACATGCATACATATGCCAGTGCTCTCAAGTTATATTTGAGAAGAAAGAATTCTTAGAATCACATTGGGAATGGTTGCTAAGCATGATCCAGCTGACTTTTCAGTTCTTTATTTCTGAAGTATTTCAGTGCTATGTTCTTTTTGGCTTTTTCTTGTTATGAACATTGACCCAAAGAGGACAGTTTTTTATTTCATTCATTTATCCGTTTACCCATCTATTCACCCATTCTTTCATCCATCTGTCCATGAAATAATTTTTGAACACCTCCCTGCCTAAGGCACCATTCTGCAAGATGAAACCCAGTGGGTTGGGAGTGAAGAGATGGGGTTTTAGTTCTGCCTCTGCCATTAACTCAGTTTCCACAGAAAGGAAAAGTAACATGGTAATTCAGAGAGCTCTTTCCCTCTGACATTTTGTAATATATCTCAAAAGAAAAGTCGACCACTGCCTGGGTGCTGTGATTGAAGGACATTTCACACCTCTTGAGAATCATGAAAAATGTACAGATGGCTCTGTTGTACGTTTAGGCACTTTAATTTATGTCAATATTCAAGCTTTCTCCACAAAGCTCACTTTATTCTGGGGAGTCTCATGGTGGTCATGGTGTTTATAAATGACAGTATGCCCATCATATCATTTTTGGCTTGTCTGATGGTTTCGCGCATGTTACATTTTGATTTTGTAAAACCATTAACAATGGTGGATAAGGAATGTCAGAAAAGTCCAATCCTGATTTCCCTTCTTTGCCTTTCTTTTGTTCTCTTTTTATGGCTCCAGTAACAGGAATTTTATTACAGCAGTTTGTGTCCTCAGCTCTTTTGCTGAGGCTCTGCATAATTTATGATCTAGATTCCAAAATGTTAGTGAATTGCTCCACCAGAAATAATGGAATGTGACAGCAATGGATTCCACATTCTTGGCCCAAATATTTGTGTCTGTGGTTTACAAGTCATTTCAGAGCACGATTGCTACACTGCTCAAGCTGTTACTGAGAATGAATTCTGACAAAAGAAGAGAATTGAGGCAATTATAAAAACACCAAATGGGTCTGTGTAGCAGTGTTGTGCTTACGAGTATCAGGAAGAAGCGCATATCTCCCTCCCCCCATGGTTCACCCCTCGATTCTCGGACCCACTGCTGAGTATTAGATATGTGATTTAGATCTCAGAGTGTCTCTTATGTGGAAGTCATACATGATGGGTGAACCAACATTTATGGTACACTCATTCTGCCTCAATAAAGTAGGAATGTGCCCTAATGATGTACCCTTGGAGGCATGTCTTCCTTTTTAAAGTTTTACCTTCCCAGGGTGATGACCCCAGAGCTCCATAATCTCTTTAATTCTTTTTTGTTGAAATTATTTTTATTAGGTGTATCTTCCAGCTATTTCAGAAAGATCTGAAAATAGAGCCTGTGTTAAATGTAAAATTATTTAAATGACCAAAAATTGCAGTTACTTTAGAAGTTCTGAAGAGACTCTTTTGGTATAATAAATGAATCCCTTGCTCTCATGTTGATGTGGCTTTTGTTGGTGAGTCAGGATAAGTTTAGTGGTTGTGGGATTGACTGTAAGAAGGATCTGGGAGGTTTGTTTGGTATTAAATTGTCCTTTGTATGGAAAAATAAGATAGAAATCACCTTACCAGATTGGTGGACTCTTGATGTATAGTGATTCCTGTGATGAAGGACACAGGTGTGTGGACGGGAGTGCTGGCACAGGTGTAAAGTGTCCTCCTCTCCTGGGACACAGGGGCTCTTTTCTTGTGGAGACAGGTTGGTGAGTTGTGTCCACAGTCGACTGGAACCCTTACTCTATGACCTTACCACCCAGAACATGGACAGAACAGTGAAACAGAATGTGTACATGTGGATGTATATACATGTCTGCTTTCTTACTATACCCTCCAGTGAGTTGTGATGAAAAACACAAACATTTAGTTTAGTTTGTTCTTTGTTTAATATTTAGTGAGCACCACATCTCAGGTACTGTTCTAGACACTGGAGATGAAACAGTGAATACAACAACAACAGAAAATCTCTGCTTAGCTTATATTCTAATACAGGAGAAGTGGTTTTAAATAAATAAGTACTGTGAAGGAACTAAGCTGGGAAGGGGGATAGAAAATGACAGCAAATGGATGGAGAAGAAGGGAGTCACGTGCCAGCTGGGGTATTTTGGGTGGTGAGGTCAAAGAAGACCTCTATGAGGGGCTGACATTTGCACAGAAACCTGAGTGAAGCAGAGTGAACTTCAGAGTGAGCCAAACTTGGGTTTGAATTCCATCATTGTAACTTGCTCACTGTTAGACCTCTCTTAAGTCAGTTCCATCTTCTTGCTTGCAGGAACGTGTTTGGTGTTTATTGATTCTATTCTCCTTTTTGTCTTCTTTTGCACTTGAAAATTAAATACAGCTTTGTGTTCTCTGACCATGGGGATTAACCCAGGATTTACAGTATCTACAGTAATCATCAGTGGGCTTCCCCAGTGGCTCAGCAGTAAAGAATCTGCCTATAGACAAATGGACAAGGAAGTGATGGTACATATACACTGTGGAATATCACTCAGCCATAGAAAGGAACATGTTTGAGTCAGTTCTGATGAGGTGGATGAAGCTGGAGACTATTACACAGAGTGAAGTGAGTCAGAGAGACAAATACTGTATATTAATATGCATATATATGGAATTTGAAAGGTGGTAACGACGACCCTACATGCAAGGTAGCAAAAGAGACACAGATGTAAAGAACAGACTTTCGGATTCTTTGGGAGAAGGCGGGGGTGGGATGATATGAGAGAAGAGCATGGAAACATGTACATTACTGTGTAAAACAGATGACCAGTGCGAGTTTGATGCATGAAGCAGGGCACTCAAGCTGGTGCTCTGGGAAAACCCAGAGGGATGGGGTGGGGAGGGAGGTGGGAGGGTGGTTCAGGATGGGGGGGGACACAGGAGCACCTGTGGCTGATTCATGTTGATGTATGGAAAGAAACAATCACAATATTGTAAAGTAATTATCCTCCAATTAAAAAAAAAAGAATCCGTCTGCAATACAGGAGACCTGGGTTTGATCCCTGGGTTGGGAAGATCCCCTGAAGATGGGAAAGGCTACCCACTCCAGTATTCTTGCCTGGAGAAGCCCATGGACAGAGGAGCCTGGCAGGCTACAGTCTATGAGGTTGCAAAGAATTGGACACACACACCCGTGTGTAAAATTTTCCAATTAAAATTTAAGAATCTGATCTGAAAAAATGTTTTCCTAATTTATTAACTTATATGAATAAATATCCAAAGGACTTGGAAAAATTAATTATAGTTAATCACACTTTTAAATGATCTTTGCCTTTATTGAGAAGAAGGAGGTTACATGAAATTGGCCATCTCTGAAAAGTCCAGACCTATGGGTACATTACACTACATGCCTGCAGTCCCATAAAACCCTTCTGGGGGAGTTTTAATAGGATAGAGATCTTAACTTCTTAGAACTCTACATGGGACAGTGGGTGGCATGAATGTTGACCTAAGTGGGAAGTGATAGAAAAGTTCTCCAGTTAAAGTTTCTAATGCGGTGTGTTCCGGAGACTGTGATCTGAGTGGGATTGATGTGGACAGCATTACTGTCAGTTCATAGCAACGTTACAGGCTTCCTTAGAGAAGGAATCCGCTGGGACCTTATTAGTTCTAGAGCCACTAGCTGCTCTGGGGAGAGATACAAAGACGCATCAGCCTCTAGGCTGTGTCTGTTTTACATCAAGTTTCCTCTCAGGGAGCAATAAAGCACACAGCTCTGTCCTGGCAAGACTTCCAGCTGGAGGAGCCCCTGAATTCAGAACATTTGGTCATCATGGTCCGCTGCTGTAACACTCTGTATTTGTGCGGTGCTTTATGAATTACTTCATTTTGTCCCCATTAACAACCCTGCAGAGACTCAGGGCAGACCCTCTTGCCCTGGTGGGTGGAGAATTCACATGTCCAAGATCACCCAAGAAGCCAGGACTACACCAAGCTTATGGAAGCTTCCCCAGGGCCACCATGCAGGGGAGGACCACCCTCCTTGGTACAGGAGCTGCTGACCTATGGCAGGTCCTTCTAAGGAGTGAGTCCTCCGGGGTTATGTCTGTGTGGTGATCATGGGGACATGTGGGAGGTGAGCCAGGCGAGCAGAGAAAGGAGGTCTGGCTCAAGGCCTGAAACCAAAGAGAACCCTGCAGGGGAGATGGCACCCGAGAGCAGAACATGTGTCCCTGGAACAAGAGGATCCCAGATTTCCGAGCTGGAGAGGGGCTGTATCATCCAGTCCCCTTAATGTTTAGAGAAACAAAGCAAAGTGAAATAGAACCGCAGCTCAGGGGAGCTGAGGGGTTTAAATCGCAGAGCTGGCTTGAGGCCAAGCAGTGTGAGAGCCTGGTACTTCTAACGCCTGGGCAAACAGATTTCTTAGTATTTTCCTTCCTCATATCAGACTTCCTTGCCTTAATCCCTTTCTACAACAGAAAGCCCTTTAATTTTTGAGTTTCGTATTTTAAAGTTGTTCATCCAGTGCTCACAGTTCCTAAAAGCCCTGATGAAAATGCCTTTAATTGAAATGAGCAGTGATTGAGGCCATCCTGTCCTTGTTACCTTGGGTTTATCCTCCTTCCCACCATCTCCTCGGTGCGTGACTGTGCCGTAGAAAGAGCTGACTGGGGCCTGGAGGCAGTTGCTCACTGCACAGAACCATGTTTTGTTTTCTGGTGTTTCTTGTATCTCAGTGTGCTGTTCTTATTTCTTTCCATGTCTCTCCTCCCCTCTAGGCTGTGAGCTCCTTAAAGGCCTGGTAGCAGGCCTTTGGAGTCTGTGGATACTGGTGTATATGACTCTCAGAAGGCGTTCATTAAATGCGCTTCTTCTGGTAGCAGGTTAATACTGCATCTCCCTCAGTCCCCTCAACTCCACCCCCTCAAACTCAGGACAAAGGCAGTGGTTCTGTAATCCTAATAGTTAACAGACAGGAAACACTGCAGCCTCATGATTCATGCTTATGTTTGTTTTTTTAAGTATCTGTATTTTCAGAAGTACTGGTCATTGTTATTCTTTGTTCATTTGAACTAGCCGCTGTTTTTGTTTGTATCTTTGGGAGTTCGGTTCAACAGTATTGATTTCCTCTTAATGAAATAGAAGCCACCTCAGATCTTTCTTGCATATTGAGTTATGTTTTGGTGTTTAGGAGAGAGAACGCCGCCTAATGATGAAGAGTTCAGGCTGTGGAGTCGGAGGGGCACAGGGTTGCCCATATCCTGCTTGTGAGGTTATCTCTGAGCAAGTTGTTAGGCCTTGGTTGGTCTTGGGATTTTCCCTAACTGTTGAAGCCAAAGCTGCTTTGACAAAATCGGTGTCATCACAGTTCAGAAGAGCAGTGAGGCCTGGGTTGTCTCCTGTGATCACCATGCAGATGCACAGCTGGGCTTCTGCCAGAGCAGGAGTCTTCGTGGTGACACGGGGTAGGAGGAAGGATACAGAAGAACAGACTTTTAGCCTCTTATTTGATTGGTTATTAAAACTTCCCTCATGCAAATACTTATAAACAGTCTTTCAGTGTTTTTAAAAATTTGTGGCAGAAAGAGATTTATCGGAGCATTTGAAGAGTTTTGGATCTCATTTCTCAAGAGTCTAGCAGTACATCCCTTTACCCTTTATTTATAAAAGCAGAGAGTTCTGACAGTTTTTGACCGTATCTTGAGATTCTAGTGATTTCTATGTCAGATATTTGTTTGATCCTGACTCTGGCTGGTTCATACTATGGTTTATTCCACAGACTGAGTTGGAAAGTGTTTAAGGAGAGTGGGGGTTTAAAATGTGTCCACAGATTCACTGATACTTCTCCCTCCCAAGTAGAGTCTAAATCGCCTTCCCTGGAATGTGGACCAGACTTAATAACCCTTATGAAGAATAGAACATGAGAGAAGTGATGCTATATGACTTCTGAGGCAAGGTTACAGAAAGACTACAACGTCCACTTGGCTCCTTCCCTCTTGCAGCACTCACTGTGGGGGACGTCAGCTATTCACCGTGAGGATGCTCATACTTAACCTCTCAGGAGACAGACATGGGTGTTCTCCCTCCAGACCATGAAGGGGCCTGCAGGAGAATTACTCCTAGTGCTTGAGGTACATGCAGGCACGGGAGTCGCATTCTGCAGACCCATATCTGACTAAATAGTGAACTTGCTGGTCTGCTATCTGTACCTTCCTGAAAGGGAGAGGAGACAGATGGAGACAGGGCCAGCAGTGAAGAGCGGCACTCCTGTGTTGGCAGGTCAGGCATGCACCAGTGTCCAGTGGCCCAGGGAGAGGAGAAGTTGGTTTGAGACAGCTGTCCAGAACCACTCCCAGGAGGGCTGCCTCTGACGAGCAAACTCTAGCAGCACAAGGCTCTGGAGTGTGACTGTGGAGGGAATCCAAGAGAGGGTTCCCACATCAGGGAGCTGTGCAGTGGGTATATCTCCCCCCAGAGCTCCAGAGAACTTGTACAAGACCCTTACAAATGAGGGTGGCAGTTGGATGCCTATGTACAGGTAGCAGCAGTAGCCAGTGTTCAGCAAAAAGCCTGCAGTCATCAAGAGAATACTGGGTAAGCTTCCCTGGTGGCTCAGACGGTAAAGAATCTGCCTGCAGTGGGGGAGACCCTGGTTTGATTCCTGGGTCGGGATGTTTCCCTGGAGAAGGGAATGGCAGCCCACTCCAGTATTCTTGCCTGGAGAATTCCATGGACAGAGGAGCCTGGCCGGCTACAGTCCGTGGGGTTGCAAAGAGTTGGACACAACTGAGCAACTAACACTTTAACTTCACACTAAGAGTCACCCATCCCTTCCCAAATCTCCTAGTTCAGTACGCCGGGGAGTGAGAGGAAGGGAGAAGAACTTCTCCACCAGCTGGTTTCCAGCAGAACAGCAGACTTTCCTCTGTGCTACTTATGGTTAAAGTGGTGTGCTGAAGTTTCCCAGCTTCCTTGACATGGAAGTGTTACTGCTTCTAGCCAATGAAATGTGAGACCATGGAAAGCGCTCATGCAGTTCTTCCGTGTCTGTTTTCCTGCTGCAGCCGCTGGGGTGGTGGGTGTGCAGAACGCAGCCTCCTGCTGACTCACCTGGGACAGGCAGAGTGGGCGGGAGACACGTGGTGAACCTGAGGCCAGGCTGTGCTTGGTGAGAGCGTGACTCAGCCCGCCCTGATTAACACAAGCAGGGCACAGACATGGAGTGTCCTCGTGTTAGACATTGCCCTGGACAGCTGGAGCTCAGCTGAGATGGCAGGCTTTGAATTTGAGGTCTGTGCAGCCGAGTCCAGCTTTAGAGAGCCCGCTGCTCTAAGCTGAGCCAGTGCCAGTCCATGAGCTATCTATTCCTTGTCCACAAGAAGATAAGGAAAGAAAGCAAGGGTAAGCATTTTGAAACTTTTATAGCAATTGGACATTGCTGTGATATTTCATTGTCTTATAATAGTATTAGTTTGCAGTTGATTATAAAAAGCAAAGAATACCCAAACTGGCCCTTCACCAAGATAATTTTAGAAGTACTACTTTATAGTATATTCTATCAGTCTTAGATATAGTTAAAAGAGTAGTCAATTTTGGAATTGTTTCTTTTTTGGATTTATTCCATATGTCCATTCTGTTTTAAGTCTTCTTGATCTTTTTTTTGGAAATGACTCAAATACAATAACAATTTCAGCAGTGATATCAGGATGTAAATCTCCATAGTTCCTCCCCTTCACTTTCAAATTTGGATTCATCTTTTTATTCCTCTTCCTCTCAGGTTCTCCTTCCTTAACTCCATTTACTTATCAACCACCCTAGATCTGCCTTCTCCCCCCCCCCCCCCGCCTTTTAAATTTCTTTTGCTAAAGTCTCAATGATTTTCTAAATGTCAGATCTGTCAACCTCGCCTTGTACTTCATTTATTTGAGCTCCCCTCCATGTCTGCATCACTGACACCCTTTCTCGGATTCCTCCTTCACTTGGCTTCCAAAGCCCTTCTTAGCCTTGGGGTTTTATTTATCAACAACTCTGCCTAGCAAAAACTGGGCATAAATCATTAGAGTAAAATTTTTGAAATTTAGTTCATGAATGGATTTAATAACCAACTGTGCTTATTTTGTAAAGAATTCTTTTGTAATGTGAATAAGAGTCATCTTAGCTTTAAATTGTAAGTTTTAAAAAATTATAGTGTTTTTTGTTTGGAAAGCAAACACACACACACACGCACACATGCACACAGAGTAACATCACCTATTTCACTCTTAATTTCTCTTCACTCCAAAGCATGAATGATACTGTGTCTTCATTTTAAAACATTTCAATTTCATTTGATTTACTCCAGTCATCACTCTCTGAGTGCTTTCCATTGGTTAAGCACAGGCACTTAACTCCTTACTCAGTTCAGTTTAGTCGCTCAGTCGTATACGACTCTTTGTGACCCCATGGACTGCATAATGCCAGGCTTCCCTGTCCATCACCAACTCCCAGGGTTTACTCAAACTCATCTCCATTGAGTCGGTGATACCATCCAACCATCCATCCTCTATCATCCCCTCTCTTCCTGCCTTCAGTCTTTTCCAGCATCAGGGTCTTTTCCAATAAGTCAGTTCTTTGCATCAGGTGGCCAAAGTATTGGTGTTTCAGCTTCGCTTTCAGTCCTTCCAATGAATATTCAGGACTGATTTCCTTTAGGATGGACTGGTTGGATCTCCTTGAAGTCCAAGGGACTCTCAAGAGTCTTCTCCAACACCACAGATCAAAAGCATCAATTCTTCGGTGCTCAGTTTTCTTTATATTCCAAGCCTCACATCCATACGTGACTACTGGAAAAACCATAGCTTTGACTAGACAGACCTTTGTTGGCAAAGTAATGTCTCTGTGTTCTAATATGCTGTCTAGGTTGGTCATTATTATTATTATTATTATTTTGATCATTACTTTTATTTGAAGGAGCAAGCGTCTTTTAATTTCATGGCTGCAGTCACCATCTGCAGTGATTTTGGAGCCCCCCAAAATAGAGTCTGCCTCTGTTTCCATTGTTTCCCCATCTATTTGCCATTAAGTGATGGGACCAGATGCCATAATCTTAGTTTTCTTTTTCACTCTCCTCTTTCATTTTTATCAAGAAGCTGTTTAGTTCTTCTTCACTTTCTGCCATAAGGGTAGTGTCATCTGCATATCTGAGGTTATTAATATTTCTCCCGGAAATCTTGATTCCAGCTTGTGCTTTATCCAGTCCAGTGTTTCTCATGATATACTCTGCATATAAGTTAAATAAGCAGGGTGACAATATATAGGCTTGACGTACTCCTTTCCTGATTTGGAACCAGTCTGTTGTTCCATGTCTGGTTCTAACTGTTGCTTCCTGACCTGCATACAGGCTTCTCAAGAGGCAGGTCAGGTGGTCTGGTATTCCCATCTCTTTCAGAATTTTCCACAGTTTATTGTGATCCACACAGTCAAAGGCGTTGACATAGTCAATAAAGCAGAAATAGATGTTTTTCTGGTACTCTCTTGCTTTTTCAGTGATCCAACGGATGTTGGCAATTTGATCTCTGGTTCCTCTGCCTTTTCTAAAACCAGCTTGAATATCTGGAACTTCATGGTTCACATACTGTTGAAGCCTGGCTTGGAGAATTTTGAGCATTACTTTGCTAGCATGTGAGATGAATGCAATTGTGTGGTAGTCTGAGCATTCCTTGACATTGCCTTTCTTTGGGATTGGAATGAAAACTGACCTTTTCCAGTCCTGTGGCCACTGTTGAGTTTTCCAAATTTACTGGCATATTGAATGCAGCACTTTCACAGCATCATCTTTTAGGATTTGAAATAACTCAACTGGGATTCCATCAACTCCACTAGCTTGGTTCGTAGTGATGCTTCCTAAGGCCCACTTGACTTCACATTCCAGGATGCCTGGCTCTCGGTGAGTGATCACACCATTGGGATTATCTAGGTCGTGAAGATCTTTTTTGTATCATTCTTCTGTGTATTCTTGCCACCTTTTCTTAATATCTTCTGCTTCTGTTAGGTCCATGCCATTTCTGTCCTTTATTGCACCCATCTTTGCATGAAATGTTCCTTGGTATCTCTAATTTTCTTGAAGAGAGCGCTAGTCTTTCCCATTATATTGTTTTCCTCTATTTCTTTGCATTGATCGCTGAGGAAGGCTTTCTTATCTCTCCTTGCTATTCTTTGGAAATCTGCATTCAAATGGGTATATCTTTCCTTTTCTCCGTTGCCTTTTGCTTCTCTTCTTTTCACAGCTATTTGTAAGGCCTTCTCAGACAACCATTTTGCCTTTTTGCATTTCTTTTTCTTGGGGGGATGGCCTTGATCTCTGCCTCCTGTACGATGTCACAAACCTTCCGTCCATAGTTCTTCAGGCACTCTATCAGATCTAATCCCTTGAATCTATTTGTCACTTCCACTGTATAATTGTAAGGGATTTGATTTAGGCCATACCTGAATGGTCTAGTGGTTTTCCCCACTTTCTTCAATTTAAGTCTGAATTTGGCAACAAGGAGTTCATGATCTAAGCCACAGTCAGCTCCCAGTCTTGTTTTTGCTGACTCTATAGAGCTTGTCCATCTTTGGCTGCAAAGAATATAATCAGTCTGATTATGGTATTGACCATCTGGTGATGTCCATGTGTAGAGTCTTCTCTTGTGCTGTTGGAAGAGGGTGTTTGCTATGACCAGTGCATTCTCTGAGAAAAACTCTTTTAGCCTTTGCCCTGCTTCATTCTGTACTCCAAGGCCAAATTTGCCTGTTACTCCAGGTGTTTCTTGATTTCCTACTTTTGCATTCCAGTCCCCTATAATGAAAAGGACATCTTTTTTGGGTGTTAGTTCTAGAAGGTCTTGTAGCTTCTTTAGCATTACTGGTTGGGGCATAGACTTGGATTACTCTCATAATGAATGGTTTGCCCTGGAAATGAACAGAGATTATTCTGTCATTTTTGAGATTGCATCCAGGTACTTGCATTTCAGACTCTTTTGTTGACTATGATGGCTACTCCATTTCTTCTAAGGGATTCTTGCCCACAGTAGTAGATATAATGGTCACCTGAGTTAAATTCACCCATTCCAGTCCATTTTAATTTGCTGATTCCTAAAGTGTCAATGTTCACTCTTGCCATCTCCTGTTTGACCACTTCCAATTTGCCTTGATTCATGGATCTAACATTCCGGGTTCCTATGCAGTATTGCTCTTTATAGCATCAGACTTGACTTCCATCACCAGTCACACCCACAACTGGATGTTGTTTTTGCTTTGGCTCCATCTCTTCATTCTTTCCACTGATCTCCCGTAGCATATTGGGCACCTACCGACCTGGGGAGTTCATCTTTCAGTATCCTATCTTTTTGCCTTTTCATACTGTTCATGAGGTTCTCAAGGCAAGAATACTGAAGTGGTTTGCCATTCCCTTCTCCAGTGGACCATGTTTTGTCAGAACTCTCCACCATGACCCATCTGTCTTGGGTGGCCCTACACGGCATGGCTTATAGTTTCACTGAGTTAGACAAGGCCGTGGTCCATGTGATCAGCTTGGTTAGTTTTCTGTGATTGTGGTTTTCAGTCTGTCTGCCGTCTGGTGGAGGGTAAGATTCTTTGCTGGATAATAAGGATAATTCCTTATTAGTGAGGTGAAATGGCTCATCAAGATTGCATCACCAACTCCTGCTTCTAGGGAATGGAATAGATATACTTTCCAAAAACTCTAAGCATTATGTATTTGCTTACATATATGCATATGTATGAAACAAGCATAAGAATGCTCAGAAAGGTAGAAAAAATAAGGTAGACCAGTAGGGACCTCAGGACCCAAAGAATGACAAGGCAATAAGCTGCATGGTAGTGAGTTCCTTTAGAAGGCAAAGTGGAGAAAACTGGACTTCTCCCTACATCTGGCAGTGACAAGATGGTATCATACCCTTCACCCACCAGAGGATGACCTGGTGATATCAGAGGAGATCTGCTAAAACATAAGATTAAAATTAGGTCCAGAATATTATAATAATTAAAAAGACCAGGTTTCAGTTGGAACCCACTCATTAAGAACCAGGAAAATCTCAAACTTAATGAGAAGAGATAAGAGACAGTGACATTGTGATGGCACATTTGCTAGAATTATCTCGCAAAGATTTTTAAAGCAAATATCACAGAAGTGTTTCAGTGAGCAATTATGAACATTCTTGAAACACATGGAAAAAATGAAAAGCCTTGGCAAAGAAAGAGAAGGTATAAAGAAGAACCAAATGGAAATTTAGAACTGAAAAATACAGTAACTGAAATAAAAATCTCAACAGATGAACTCAGTAGCAGAAAGGGGAAGACATAGGAAAGAATCAATGAACTTGAAGATACGACAGTAGAAATTATCCAGTCTGAGCAACACAGAGAAAATAGACTGGGGGAAAAAATGAACAGAACCTTGGAGACATGTGGAACTATAACAAAAGATCCAACATTTGTGTTGTTTGAGCCCTGGAACAAGGAGAGAGGGGCTGAAAGTGAATATGAAGAAATAAAAGCTGAAAATTTCTTGAAACTGACAAGAAATATAAACATACAGATTTAAAAGCTGAGCAAACTCCATAGAAAAAAATCCAGAAAGAAATCTATACCAAGTCACATCCTAGTCAAACTTCACAAAACTAAAGAAAAATAAAAATCTCTTGAAAGCAACCAGACCATATGTATCCTGGGCCATGAAACAAAACTCAGCAAATGTAAAATAATTGATATCACAGAATGTTCTCTGACCATAATGGAACCAAACTAGAAATCAATAACAGAAAGACAGGTAAAAAATAAAAAGTCTTCAAACAGTTGGAAACTAAACACTTTTAAATGATAAGTGGATTAAAGAGAAAGTCTTAAAGAAAATGAAAAAGTACATTAAACTGGATGAAAATGCAACATATAATTTGTGCTGAGAGGGAAATTTATAGCACTAAATAAATATTTAAGTTAGATAAGAGGGAAAATCTCAAGTCAATAATGTAAGCTCCTCCTGAAGAAACTGCGAAAACAAAGGCAAAATAAACCTAAAACAATCCAGAGGAAAGAAATAATAAATGCCCTGGAGAAGGAAATGGCAACCTATTCCAGTATTCTTGCCTAGAAAATTCCACAGACAGAGGAGTCCATGTGGTCACAAATAGGATACGACTGAGCTATTGACCATAGGGGTAAGAATGGGAATCATCACTAACTGTTAATTAGTAAGAGGAATCTTATTGGGGAGATAAAAATGTTACAGAACTTGACTGTGGTGATGGTTGCACAACTAGGTAAGTTTAATGAAGGTCATTGAAGTGATCCTCAATTCCATTCCTGTTTAGGCATCTGGGTTCCCTGCCATAACATCTATTGCCACCAATATCTAGAATGAAGTGTTGTCTTGGAGCCTGTTGTACATTTAAAAATAAACTTTTTAAAAAAGGTCATTGAACTGTACAATTTAAATATGGAACCTAAATTATACCTCAATAAAGTTGTTTCTTTTTCAAAAAAAAAAAAAAAGAATAAATGTAAGGGTAGAAATCAATGAAATTGAAAACAGAAAAAAACAGTAGAGAAAATCAGTAAAACTAAGAGCTGGTTCTTTGAAAAGATCAATAAAGTCGCAAAACATGTAGCAGCACTGACAAAGAAAAATAGAGATGACACAGATGGCTATTACTGTGAATAAAGTGGGAATATCATCACAGACCCAACAAGTATCAAAAGGGTAAGGAGGTACTATGAGCAACTCCATGTCCATAATTTGACAGCTTACTTAAAATGGACCAATTCCTTGAAAAGTACAAACCAGCACACTTACCCAATGTGTACTAGATAATTTGAATATTCCTATAAATATAACTACTAAGGAAATTGAATTCCCCTCAAAGACATCTCTAAACCTAGATGATTTTACTGCAGAACTCTACCAAATATTTAAAGAAGAATTAACATTTCTGCAATCTCTTCCAGAAAATGGAAGAGGAGTGAACACTTCCTAACTCATTCTATGAAGCTTCTATTATCCTGATACCAAAACCAAGCAAAGACTTTTTTGAAGTATATACATATGTGTGTGTGTATATACATATATATATACACACACACATGTATAGGTAATGAATGCAGATGTGAAAGTCTTAACAAAGAATCAGCCATTAGAATTCAGCAACATATAAAAAGAATTATACACCATGACCAGTGGAGTTTACACAGAGCATGCAAAACTGGTTCAGTATTTGAAAATTGGTCTCTGTAAGCTATTGTATTAATGTTAACAGGCTCATGAAGAAAAGTCACATGATGGTATCAGCCAGTGCAGAATGGGAAAAGTATAATTATTTCAAAGTAAAAACTATTCTAAAAAATCACAGTCAGTTAAAAGTCAGAACCAGGATTGAGAACAAGGTCTTTTTGCTCTTATCAAAAGCTTGATTATCATTCTGAACCCTCAAGAAACTTAACTGATTTTTGCTTTTGCAATTTCAAGATGCCAAGTCTGGATGCCAGAACTGGTGAACTCTTCTAGTTCTTTAGCCTCCTTGACTTCCAAGCACTTGGAACCATTTTCAAGAGCCACTGGTATATTCTATAGTCTGGTGCATTTGTATTTGCTAAAGAGTTTGAGACATCCTTTGCCCTTGAGGCACATGGCTTGTGACCTGAATAAAGCTGTCAGTGGGATGCTTCCAGACACTGTGAGAGTCATGTTAGAAAATCAGAATATTGGCGTACCCTACCATTAAAAGGATCCTAGAACTATGGGATGTTAGAACTGAAAGGGCTTTTTATAAAATGCTATTCAATTTAATTCCTTCGCTTTATAAGAAAGTGAATATTTTTCACTGATAAGGAAACTTGTATGTGGGGAGATTTATTGACTGACCTTAGATCACACAGCATGGCTAAGCCAAGAGAAAATTAAAAAAAAACACACAAAAAAAAACAAAACGCAGAATCCATAGGCCTGGAAGACACCCTGTAGAGACAATCACTAATTGAGGTTGATGTAATCCACTCGTGTAGAAAAATGGAAAATCCAGATTCTCCAAAAGACAAAATAGACTTTCAAAGATGGTTTTCAGAATTAACTTTCATAGAAACCTTAAACAGCCAGCTGTTTTTCTGCATCTAAAATATGATTTGATTCACTTATAAGTTTTTCTTGCTCAATTTTTGAGGACATATTTATATGTAAAGCTGGAAACATGCATATGAAACAGAAATTCCATTATCATTCAGATAGAGCACATGCAGGACTAAGATTATGACACTCAAATGAAGCTGCTCACATTGAGAAATACCACTATCATTATGAAAATAAAGTCAGAGAAGTTTCTGAAACATCAAAGAGTTTATTGTTATTTTCCCAAAGTAGTAGAAGAAACACAAAGTACCTTGGAGGCTGTAATGTATCTTCTCATAGTCCTCTGGAGCAGACAAAGGGAGAAATACCTTCAGTTCTTGGGGAAGTGGAGGGTAAATGTGTTTTTCACACTTGCGATTCAGATGTGTTTATTAGGTTCAATCATAAGGTGAAAAATAATGAGCTTAAACCTTCAAGTTTTTCTATAGGATCTCTAATTGTACTGGTTCCTTTATAGGTATTAAACTTGCTATAAAGTCTCTCAAAAGAAAAACATTTGAACATTCACAAGAGTAGGTAATATGATGATACTTCCCAAAAGTAAGCTAAGGAAGTACTAGTAGCCTTTTATTTTGGCAAACAGGTTACCATTTACAGTCTAGGTACTCAAAGTGTGGCCCATGACTGGGCAGCATCTCATCTCCTGGGAGCTTATTAGGAGTGTAGACTCTCAGCCCCACCTCAGACCTAGGAAATAAGCTTCTGTATATTAACAAGGTCCCCAGTGACTCCTGCACATTAAGGTTTGAGACGCCTTGGTCTGCAAAGTTCTTTGATGTGCACTGTCTGCTCTGCCAGCAGAGCGTGAGCACAGGAGAAAGCGACACTGACCGGACCACATGCGGGAACCCTCTCCCTTGCGGTGGGGGATAATGACAGTGATTGCCGCTGTGGTTCCTCAGGAGCCCATTGCACACGAGTCACTCTGCACAGGCGATCACATTCATTTCATCCGCATCACACCCTGTAAAGGGGGTATTATTAGCTCCATTTGACAGTGGAGGAAAATGCAGCTCCTGAGGGTAGGTAAATCCAAGATCACACAACCAGGAAACGCTAGAGCCCAGATAATTCCCTGATCTCAGGGCCTCTTCTTTTTCCAAGTGTTAAAAACATGCTAGAAGGAGAAAGGGGTTATCACAGAGGACTTCAGCCTTGGCTGATTTTAGAATTGCCTGGGGAACATCGCAAAGCCCTGATGCCCGCTGTCTTAGTGTGTTTGACCTGCAATAAGAGAATACCACAGACTGTGTGGCTTATCGGTTCAGTTCAGTTCAGTCACTCAGTCGTGTCCGACTCTTTGTGACCCCATGGACTGCAGCACGCCAGGCCTCCCTGTCCATCACCAACTCCCGGAGTTTACCCAAACTCTTGTCCATTGAGGTGGTGATGCCATCCAACCATCTCATCCTCTGTCATCCCCTTCTCCTCCTGCCCTCAATCTTTCCCAGCATCAGACTCTTTTCCAATGAGTCAGTTCTTCGCATGAGGTAGCCAAAGTATTGGAGTTTCAGCTTCAACATCAGTCCTTCCAGTGAATATTCAGGACTGATCTCCTCTCAGATGGACTGATTTGATCTCCTTGCAGTCCAAGGGACTCTCTCCAGAGTCTTCTCCAACACCATAGTTCAAAAGCATCACTTCTTCGGCACTCAGCTATCTTCATAGTCCAACTCTCACATCCATACATGACTACTGGAAAAACCATAGCCTTGACTAGATGGACCTTTGTTGGCAAAGTAATGTCTCTGCTTTTTAATATGCTGTCTAGGTTAGTCGTAACTTTCCTTCCAAGGAGTAAGTGTCTTTTAATTTCATGGTGTGTGGCTTATAGACAGCAGGAATTTATTGCTCACAGTTCTGGAGGCTGGAAGTCTGAGGTGAGAGGGTCAGCATGGTTGGGTGAGGTTGGGTGACTGTCTTCTGGGTCATGGTAAAAGAAGCTAGGATTTCTCTGGAGCTTCTTTGATAAGTGCACTAATCTCATTCATGAGGGTTTCACTTGCATGACCCAGTCCCCTCCCAAAGCCCCACCTACTCATACCATCACCTTGGAGGTTAGGATTTCAAAATAAGAATTTTGGGGAGTTAGAAGCATTCAGACCGTAACACCCCACTGTAGAGATCCTGATTTAATTGGCCTGAGGTCTGGGCTGGGCATTGGGATTTTTAAAAGCTCCCGCTAAGAGTCTGACATGTACCCTAAGGATGAGATCTGCTCGTTTCCAGACTGGCTGAATGTCTCTCTGTGTGGCGCTGTTGGCAGGGCTCCTGTTGGGAAGCGTGCACCCGCCTCGCTTCACTTGTTGCCCGGGTAGACTTTCAGATTGCCGGCACCGAGAATGCCAGAGTGGTAGTATAAATACCTCAGGCATTTGATGTGTTGTTGCATGAAGTAACCCCACTGTGTTCAGGGAGAGAGAAATTGACTAGGGCCGTTTAAATCTCACTAAATGTCTAAAGGCAGAGTAGTCTTCTTTTCCAACCGATCTTTATGGTGATTGCAGAATTCTCTTTTCTTACTCTTCACACAGCCTGGCCCTCATCTCCAAGCACCACCTACTTAAAATCTTATGTTTAGGTGTGCAGGTGGATCTCAGTATTAGCCACAGAAGTGTTCAGAATAGATACCAGAATCCGAGTCCAGTCCATCAGTCGGCTGTTTGCTTTAGATGAGGGTTTCATTGAGTCCTCTCCTCGCCCTGTTTCTCAGGTGAGCGACTGCAGTTCAGAAGAAGTAAGCCATTTGTTGGAGCTGCAGTTCCAGTTAGATCAGCAAAGACCTTTGGCAGCTCTGATGTAAGTCAAACACTGAGCTCACTCCCGAGGCTCCAGGAATGAAGATCAGTCATCTGCTTCACAGAGCTCACTGTCTTGAAGGGCAGACAAATGGGCCAGAGCAGCATTGTCCACTAGAAAGGTGATGTGAGCCACATACATAATCTAAATTTTTCTAGTGGCCACATGATAAAAGATTAAAAAAAGTGAAAATAAATTTAATAACATATTTTGCTTAACTCACTATATAATACATGCTATCATTTCAACATGTAATCAATATGAAAATTAATGACATTAATCAGTGTGAAAATTGAAATCCTGGGTGTGTTTTATATTACATGCCTGCATGCTCAATTGCTCAGTCATGTCCAACTCTCTGTGACCCCATGGACTGTAGCCCACCAGACTCGTTTGTCCTTGGAATTTTTCAGGCAAGGATACTGCAGTGGGTTGCCATTTCCTTCTCCCGGGGATCTTCCCGACCCAGGAATCGAAACTGCATCTCCTGCATTGGCAGCACATCTCAGTTTGGACTGGTCATGTTTCAAGTGCTCAGTAGCCACTTGTGGCCACTGGCTACTGTATTGGACAGCACACCTCTAGAGAAACATTGAGGAAACACCTTTTTGTTGGTGGAGCAGGAGTCGGGAGAGAGAGAGAGAGACGAGCTATTCTTGTCCTTCATTGGCAACCCCTGGCACCGTGTAGTTAGGAACTGTTTTCAGGATGGGACGTCCAGTACTCTGGATTGAATGGTCATGTTTCTCTCTCTCTCTCCAGTCCTCTCCAGGGCCAGAGGATTCTCTCTTGTTTTCTATGTTGCTTTTTGCCTCCAGGGTACGGTGTCTTTCAAAGTGATAAAGAAGATAGGACTTAGCTGCTTTCTAATTTCCATTCCCTCAGTTCCTCTAAGGTTGTAGCTGGGCATGCGTGGTCTCTAAGCTCCCAGTGTGGCTGTTGTTTTCACTTAATTTATGCAGAGGCCGCGTAAGAGAAAACTTACCCTTTTGTCTCTTACCCCGTTTTTTGTAATAAGCTCTGCCACGTTTTTGTAATTTAATGGATGGGTATGTTTAAAGCATGTGTGAATTAACTATGATAATCTTTTTATGGTGAATAAATTTCATTAATCATTTTTTTTTAAAAATCATTGCTAAGCAAATTAACCTGTTTTATTAATAATCGGTGATAATCCTTTTTTTTCAAACAAACCTTTGTGAACTATTGCAGATAAGCACGTATAAAAAGAAATATGAATCCTCTTGCTGTAAAGCCTGCGTTATTGATCTGTACTGTTTCCTTTTACAAAAGTTCAAGGTGTAAAAGCATTTTTTAATTCTTTTTGCCCCACATAGCAGAGCCTCTGGCGGCACTGGTGGTCATTTGAGCAAGCACCCGGTGACTTGGGGGCTTGACTGGGGGACTTGTGTGTTGTTAGCAGTGCCTCCATTCACACACTTGTTATCCCGCATAGTGATCAGGCCCCCCTGCCCCACCAGGTCGTGAGCAGGAATCTGTAGTCCTTATCTCTTATCCCTGATGCCCACTGCAGCGCTGCGGTAAATGTTTGCTGAAAGAGTGATAATGGCATTTTAGCAAATTATGTCTGAACCAACAGAGATGAATAAATCAAGTCATTTTTCACTCTGGAGGGCTCTCAGGACCTGAACCTAAGGAGATGAGATAGGAGCCAGGTACATACTAACAGTAACCAGCTGTCTGACTTTGGTAGGTTGCTCTCCTTCTTTGTACTTCAATTTCTCCATCTGGAAAATGAATGATTGATAACTTTGCATCCCCCCGAGTCATGCTATAAAGATAAAGGGGAGAGAGAGATGAGAGCACGGTGAACTCTTTGGAAGTGAGACCAGTGTAACACTCCGTCACCGTAATTGCCACTGTTACTGTTTCTCTGGGGGTGTGAGGTGTATTCAGTTTACTCCTTTGAAGAGCACAGAAGAGAGCTAGCTGGAGTAGAGGGTTTGGGCTAGTGAGATGTGCAGGATGAGTTTGGGTACACAGTTTAGAGTGCACCCGGTTTAGATTCCATCTTTTTAGTACTGGGGAACCTCTGAGACTTTGTCCTGAAGTTTACCCACTCCCCCCCCAACCTTCCATCCCAAGCTGATGTAGTGAAAGCCTCAGGTGAGCAATCTAGACATGATTTAGAAGTTATCGAGCTTAGTTGTACCTCCCCAGAGCCCACCTTATCCACTTGCATCTTCTTCACAGAAGCCTTGATTTATTGTCCAGATGCCGTTAAATGCTATCAAATGTGCTGGCTAAGCTCTTGAATTCTAGAATCAGATGCCTGGTTCAAATCCCCACCTGCCACTTTCTAGTCACATGACCATGGGCAAGTTCCTTAACCTCTCCGTGGGCTTGTCTAGAATGTGAGGATAATTATAGTACTTAAATCATATGCTCTTTTGAGAATCACATTGGCATATGTAAAATGTTTAAAATAGTGCCTGGCACATAATAAGTCCTCAATAATTTTAATTATTAAAATGTATATTATTATACACTGGGAATTGAGTGAGGCATTATATACATCATCATTCTCTCATCTCATGACAGATCTGAGACTGGGATTTAGCCAGAGCCCACGCACTGGAGGATGGGGTCAAATCCCACTGGACCACAAACACTGTACTTTATTTATGAGTAAATATTAGACACACCTTGCTTTATTTGGAGGTTAAACAAGAAAAAAATAGAGATAAATGAAAAATTGCTACAAAATAAGGGAGAGGCAACACTGATTCTCAGAAGGTACGCAGACCCTTAAATAATGTTTACTGTGGGAACTAAGAGGCAGGTCAGGTGGTCTGGTATTCCCATCTCTTTCAGAATTTTCCATGGTTTATTGTGATCCACACAGTCAAAGGCTTTGGCATAGTCAATAAAGCAGAAATAGATGTTTTTCTGGTACTCTCTTGCTTTTTCAATGATCCAGCGGATGTTGGCAATTTGATCTCTGGTTCCTCTGCCTTTTCTAAAACCAGCTTGAATATCTGGAAGTTCATGGTTCACATACTGTTGAAGCCTGGCTTGGAGAATTTTGAGCATTACTTTGCTAGCGTGTGAGATGAATGCAATTGTGTGGTAGTCTGAGCATTCCTTGACATTGCCTTTCTTTGGGATTGGAATGAAAACTGACCTTTTCCAGTCCTGTGGCCACTGCTGAATTCTCCAAATTTGCTGGCATATTGAATGCAGCACTTTCACAGCATCATCTTTTAGGATTTGAAATAGCTCAATTGGAATTCTGTCACCTCCACTAGCTTTGTTCATAGTGATACTTCCTAAGGCCCACTTAACTTCACATTCCAGGATGCCTGGCTCTAGGTGAGTGATCACACCATCATGATTATATGGGTCATGAAGATCATTTTTGTATAGTTCTTCTGTGTATTCTTGCCACCTCTTCTTAATATCTTCTGCTTCTATTAGGTCCATACCATTTCTGTCCTTTATCGAGCCCATCTTTGCATGGAATGTTCCTTGGTATCTCTAATTTTCTTGAAGAGAGCGCTAGTCTTTCCCATTCTGTTGTTTTCCTCTATTTCGTTGCATTGATCGCTGAGGAAGGCTTTCTTATCTTTCCTTGCTATCCTTTGGAACTCTGCATTCAAATGGGAATATCTTTCCTTTTCTCCTTTGCTTTTTGCTTCTCTTCTTCTCACAGCTATTTGTAAGGCCTCCTCAGACAACCATTTTGCCTTTTTGCATTTCTTTTCTATGGGGATGGTCTTGATCCCTGTCTCCTGTACAATGTCACGAACCTCCGTCCATAGTTCATCAGGCTCTCTGTCTATCAGATCTAGTCCCTTAAATCTATTTCTCACTTCCACTGTATAGTCATAAGGGATTTGATTTAGGTCATACCTGAATGGTCTAGTGGTTTTCCCCACTTTCTTCAGTTTAAGTCTGAATTTGGCAACAAGGAGTTCATGATCTGAGCCATAGTCAGCTCCTGGTCTTGTTTTTGCTGACTGTATAGAGCTTGTCTATCTTTGGCTGCAAAGAATATAATCAATCTGATTTCGGTGTTGACCATCTGGTGATGTCCATGTGTAGAGTCTTCTCTTGTGCTGTTGGAAGAGGGTGTTTGCTATGACCAGTGCGTTCTCTGGGAAAAACTCTATTAGCCTTTGCCCTGCTTCATTCTGTACTCCAAGGCCAAATTTGCCTGTTACTCCAGGTGTTTCTTGATTTCCTACTTTTGCATTCCAGTCCCCTATAGTGAAAAGGACATCTTTTTTGGGTGTTAATTCTAAAAGGTCTTGTAGTTCTTCATAGAACCACTCAACTTCAGCTTCTTCAGCGTTACTGGTTGGGGCATAGGCTTGGATTACCGTGATATTGAATGATTTACCTTGGAAATGAACAGAGGTCATTCTGTCATTTTTGAGATTGCATCCAAGTACTGCATTTCAGACTCTTTTGTTGACCACGATGGCTACTCCATTTCTTCTAAGGGATTCTTGCCCACAGTAGTAGATATAATGGTCACCTGAGTTAAATTTACCCATTCCAGTCCATTTTACTTTGCTGATTCCTAGAATGTCAACATTCACTCTTGCCATCTCCTGTTTGACCACTTCTAATTTGCCTTGATTCATGGATCTAACATTCCAGGTTCCTATGCAATATTGCTCTTTACAGCAATGCTTTGACTGTGCCAAAGCCTTTGATTATGTGGATCACAATAAACTGTGGAAAATTCTGAAAGAGATGGGAATACCAGACCACCTGACCTGCCTCTTGAGAAACCTGTATGCAGGTCAGGAAGCAACAGTTAGAACTGGACATGGAACAACAGCCTGGTTACAAATAGGAAAAGGAGTACATGAAGGCTGTATATTGTAATCCTGCTTATTTAACTTATATGCAGAGTACATCATGAGACACCCTGGGCTGGAAGAAGCACAAGCTGGAATCAAGATTGCTGGGAGAATTATCAATAAGCTCAGATATGCAGATGACACCACCCTCATGGCAGAGAGTGAAGAGGAACTAAAAAGCCTCTTGATGAAAGTGAAAGAGGAGAGTGAAAAAGTTGGCTAAAAGCTCGACATTCAGGAAACTAAGATCATAGCATCTGGTCCCATCACTTCATGGTAAATAGATGGGGAAACAGTGGAAACAGTGACTGACTTTATTTTTTTGGTCTCCAAAATCGCATGCAGATAGCCATGAAATTAAAAGACGCTTACTCCTTGGAAGGAAAGTTATGACCAACCTAGATAGCATATTAAAAAGCAGAGACATTACTTTGCCAACAAAGATCCATCTAGTCAAGGCTATGATTTGTCCAGTGGTCATGTATGGATGTGAGAGTTGGACTGTGAAGAAAGCTGAGTGCCGAAAAATTGATGCTTTTGAACTGTGGTGTTGGAGAAGACTCTTGAGGTCCCTTGGACTGCAAGGAGATCCAACCAGTCCATCCTGAAGGAGATCAGTCCTGGGTGTTCACTGGAAGGACTGATGCTGAAGCTGAAACTCCAATACTTTGGCCACCTGATGTGAAGAACTGACTCATTGGAAAAGACCCTGGTGCTGGGAGGGATTGGAGGCAGGAGGAGAAGGGAACGACAGAGGATGAGATGGCTGGATGGCATCACCGACTCGATGGAGTTGAGTTTGAGCAAACTCCGGGAGTTGGTGATGGACAGGGAGGCCTGGCATGCTGTGATTCATGGGGTTACAGAGTCAGACATGACTGAGCAACTGAACTGAACTGAACTGATGGTAACTAAGAGAAAAGTTTTTATGAGTTTGGCATCCTTAGTAGGTGCAAAAAGACATGAGATGGGAGTAGAAAACCAGAAGAGGAAAGCAGGATGATATGAAAAAAAGGTCAGATGAAAAAGAAGATGAGCGATAGAAGGAAGAACCGCAGAGAATCTAAACATGTAATATCTGCAAATAAAAGTAGAACTGGGCAATGGAAAGCTGAATCATTGGAGAATGAACTCTATTGGGATATAGAAGAGAAGAACCTAGAAACAAAGACAAAAATTAGGAAGTGTTAGCCTTGAGCTTTGTCTTCCATGTTTCAGTTGGCTGGTGTATTGTGAAGTGGCTTCTATGAACCTCTTGTGTACATGTCAACTCCCTTCTTTGGCTCCTGACCAACACCAGGAAATCTGTTTCTTTTGCCACATCCTTTACCCCCTATTTCAAGTGAAATCTGTTAAGTGTGAAACCCGCAAAGACTATATACCTGATGTAGTTCTGTCCCAGCACTTCCTGAGAGTTGCTTGTTTTTACATTGCTAAAACACTTTCAGAAGAGTTACTGGACTTAAAATAGTTTTTATTCGGCAAAGCAGAGCTGTAGAGAGCAACATAATAACTACTTTCATTGCCAAGAAACTTGAGAAATGATTGTCTGCATCCTTTAAATGCATATTGAATGATCTAATTCAGAGCATAGACCTAATGGCAGATATCCATCATCAAAATTCTTTTTTTATTACCTTCCTTTAAGAATCGAGTTTTGTTTTAGTTATGTTTAAAAATCAGTACATTTATATCTCAATGATATAAATAAAACAATCTATACGAGCACAAAAAACAGATTGTCAGGAACTATACTAAAGTGTTAGCAATAATTATCTCAGATAGTCATGGAGTGAGATAGGTAGATGGGTAGATAAAGAGTTTTCCTGTGTTTTGTATTTTCTACATTGAATATAGTGACAATAATCCTTGGCTAAGAAATCTGATTTACAATGGCTTAAACAAATAAGGGCTTATTTATCTCACAAAACAGTGTGAGACACCTAATGTTGGTTCAGAGGTTAAGGATAACAGAGCCTATACTCTGCAATTCTCATGCTAGTCGCTTATGCCTCATTGTAACACAGTGGCTGCTAAAGCTCCAGGCATCATGACTTGTTCAAATTGGGAGAAGCAGTTTTTATCAGAAAATCAAAAACTTTTCCTAAAACGCTGGCAGTCTTGTGCTTTTGTCTGTAGTCCACAGTAGTGTCACGTAACCAACCCTGACTGCAAAGGAAGCTGGGAAAATGAATATTTACCTTTCCAGCTCCATAGCCAGAGGCAGCACGGGAAGGGGAGGAAGTGAAAATGAGTGTTGGGTAAACCAAAATTTGTTTCTGCTAGAAATATTTTTTAACATGTATTATTTTTAAATTGGAAAATATTTTTTGAGATTATTATGTTCAATTTGCTATATTATCATATCTCTATAACATAGAAATATGCATACCTAAAGGACAAAAGAAGGAAAAGCATTGAAGTTGTCTGCTCTGGGTCTTGACAGTTATAGTATTCTGAATTAACATTTCTTTGTGTGATAGAGGGGGAGAGGTTGGGTGGTTCCTTTATTTATATGTACATGGTAGAAGTGGCTGACTGGAGATAGGTGTGTAGATGGACAGGTGGCTGGTCTGGCAAGATAGACAGACAGGGACCCACCTTGTCCTGATGTAGCAGGGTTGAGGTGTGTCAAGAACCAACAAATGTTTTGGGAAGCCTAAGTTTAGGTGATTTCTACAGATTTCTCTGATCCTGTGTGTCTACACCTTGAATAAAGGAGATAAATGGGGTTTCAGATTTAAAGTGGTTCAAAAGAGGAATACACTTTTAAATATTCTGTGATGTGCATGAGTGGGCCCACCTCAGGAGCCTCTAATTTCCTAAGTAAATTTCTCTCAATTAAGCAGAAAGAGAAGAAAAACTGAAAGCAGTAAATGGATTCACAATTTCAATCCCATTTTGCTCTCCATGTTTTTGAAATTGCCCTAGCCAAAAACCCATATACTAATAGAAAAATGAGCAGAATATATGAATCACTTGTTTTGATAGCATTATGCTTAATCTAGCTAGAACACTTCACACAATCATAGAGTTTGAGTTTTCTATCCACTGTGAATTTTTAAAATGAAGCTTTTCAGACCCGATTGCCTTGGGAAAGCAGATTTCATAATTTGCTCTCCAGCCTTGCTGGAAAATCCATCTGTCTTTGCAATTGAATTTGCAAAGTGAAATCATTTTGAAGAGCTGTTCTTTTGGCTAGCTCTTCTGCTCCTCCTCCCCTTCCCTATTTGTTCCCAGGGCTCCCTGTTGGTCTGGGCAGACCCTGCCATCCTTTCGTCCTCTCTGGGCTGCTGGAATGGTGGAGCCTCAGGAGGTGGTCTTTGTCCTCACTGCAGATCGCACGGGTGAATTCTGTAGCGGTTGCTGTCTCAGACTCTTGAAGGGGTGAAGTAATCCAGGGGAACAGTGTGGGGCTGGGAGGCTGTGGGCCTGAGCTCCAGTCCTAACTGTGTGACTTAGTGACTGTGTGGCCTTTGTGAGTGTCTTCAGAAGCCGACCCAGCTACCCTGCCTTTGTCCTGGAGTCAAATAAGATAGTGGAAGCTGAAGACTTTAAAAACCAACATGTGCCCTAAAATGTTAGATTTCATTCTGTTCAATTATTCAATGAACATTTTTGGAAGTAATTGAATTTTAGGTATATCTGAAGTATATCCATTAGGCAATTAGGTTTATGAGACTAATGTTCTGAAATTGCATATCTGGGAGTCACACAATTGTTTTGTGTTGTCATAGTATTGGATGTGATCACAAAGAAGTATTTTGTATATTATTGTCATTATTACTGCTACTACTATTTTTATTACTTAGGGAAAGGTTCCCCTCTTCTTTGTTAATTATCATAATGAAATTGGGAGGAAGCCTATATATGGTGTCTTTTAATTTATATTTTCTGAATTACATTTCACAGTAAGAAACTAGTGAAAGGGATCAGTCAGTCTTCTCTGTCCATGGAATTCCCCATCAAGTATACTGGAGTGGGTAGCCATTCTCTTCTCCAGGGGATCTTCCCAACCCAGGAATTGAACCTGGGTCTCCTGCACTGCAGGCAGTTTCTTTACTGTCTGAGTCATGAGGGAAGCCCATACTAGATTTTAAAATTCGGGTTTTCAATTTCTTAGTTTTTTGCTTAAATTATTGGGTACCAGCCAAAAGACTTCCCAGTTAATTAGTTTTGATATATGACAGTATATAGAAGTGAAGTTGTATTTTTCAGATTATTAATTGGTGCCAGAGTATAAAATCACCTCAGCCCCAGTGTTTCTTAGTGTGGTCTCTTGGGGATTTGAGGATGCAGCAGTTTTTCACTTACCCACATGATGCAAGCCCTGCCTTTGTGGCCCCCAGATATGATAACAACCCAGATTGCCCCTCTGCATTTCCAAACACCCTTGGGGGACCTCCTCTCCAACATGAGACTCTTAAGGAAATGGGCTCCATTTCTCTTATCACATACAGAACTTGGCTGTAGTATTCCTAGAGCCCTTGATTTTGCACTCTCCTTAGATGATATGAACTGTTATCAAGTCCCCTGTGGTGTACTCACTTTGGAAATATGATGGCATCTTAAGACAGAGTGAATTACACTCTATGGTAAAATAATGTTAGAGTGAGTGTCACATTTTGATTTTGTTATTAGTAATATTGAACACTTTGATAAATGAGCTGTTTGGAATAATACTGATGTACTAGAAAATTGAATATAAAACAGTGGTATCCAGTTTTATTTGATCTTCATAACAACCGTCTAAGATGAAAACTTGAGGCCAAGAGAATCAGTAACTTTTCCTAAGAGCATGAAACAGTGAAGTGGTAAAACCAAGACTAGGAAACTTCTAATTCTGGTCACAGTGTCTTTCCATCATAAAGAACTGTCTCTAAGTAATTGGTGCTTCTGGGTTGTTAACGTTGGTAGAACAGGGTCAAAGAAACAAATTGAGGCAAAGTCAAGAAGTGACAGGCTAGGGTGGTGGGTAGATTACCAAGGCAAGGTCAGCTGAGTGTACAATAGATGTGAAAAGGGTTTTTGATTGATTGCTTACTTATAACTTGTTTCATTCTATAAAGGATTTTACTTATCTAATGATGATACAGTAGAAATAGAAAATCAGGATCAGGGAAATACAAATAAAAGTAGGACACCAAAATTAAGGAAAAGAGCCTAAACATGAGCCCATGAAGGTTAAAATAGTTGTTAAACAGAGCTTCATATTCAAGTCAGAGCTTCCTGGTGGCCAAAGCAAAAAGAGAAAGGGATGATTCTCACCACCCAAAAGGTAGAAGCATAGAATTTCTCAGAGGAAGGAAAATTGAATTCTAAAAGAAATTTCTCAAGAGGTTTTATATAAGAGATTTTGGTGACAAAATTTATACTATCAATTTTTTTTTTTTACCAGCAAAGATTATAATAGGTTTAAGTGTGCTTTTTCTACTGTCAAACTTGAATCAAAAACAAACCAGCTAACCTTAGGGCGTTGAAGTTAAACGTCAATTCACTGCAGCCTATTCTGTGTGAGTCAAAGGTAATTTGGTTCAAGTTTATGGATTTTAGTGGTCTCACTTGATCCAGGGCTAGAATTTAGAATGTCCAGAGGTGTGGATGACCAAGAAAAAGGAATGCAAAAAAGCAAAAACCCATCATGAAATGTCTATTAATAAGTATTTCTCTTCTCACACAGACTTTTTAGGACAGTTTGAAATTGTAGATTATGACAAGTCTTGGAGTATTGATATTGGATGGCATATCCATCAGGATGTGTTAGGGTCTGATGAGGAAACAACAGCCCACAAATCTTAGTGGCCCTAAAACAACAAGGTGTTATGGTCGTACACAGCCCACCGCAGGCTCATGCAACCCTCAGGGGCAGGTTGCTGAGCCAGGCCGGCCGTGGCTCCATCTTCCTCCAGAGGCGCCATCTGGGTGGAGCACAGTTTCCACAGTCACTGGGGCAGGGGAAGAGAGAGTGGAATGTTGCAGTCCAGCCCTTCAGTGCTTCGTCTGGCCATATCATGTCACTTCTACTTGCATTTCATTGGGCAAAGCAACTCATTTGGCCATGCCTAACTTCCAGTGAGTGGGGCAATGGATGTAGAAGAGAACCAGAGAACAGGGAACATTAGTAGGGTCTATCACAGAATGAGGAGAAAGGCAAGGTGAGCCTTTCTCGGGAGTGGGTTGAGGAAGTCAGGTGACCAGGGCAGCTGGGAGGGAGCGATTGGTGAGCGGGCGATTCGTGGCTGGCACAGCAAAGGAGCGCGGGGCACAGGCCGCTGGACTGGGCCTGCATCCAGCAATCTCATAAATGCCGTTGTAACCAGCCTACTCTTTACACTTGAGGCCGGAGGAACCCTCAGAAGGTGCTGCTGGGAGGTGCGGCCGCTCCAGTTGAGGCTTCGCTCAAGGGAGGAGCAGAAGCGGCTATCTCTGCCTTTCAGAGTCCACCCCAGGGCTGGAAACAAAAGAAATGCTTGTTTCATATTGAAACAAACTCCCTGTAACATTCTCTGCATTGTTCACTTGTGAGGGTGCCTCCCACCTCTTATTGTGAACCAGAATGAAAACCAGGCATACTTTGCCTTCTCCAAGCAGTGACTAATGGCCAGGCAGGCCCAGCATATTTTTCACTCTGCTCTGGGCTTCGCACCAAGTTCTCTCACAGTGGCCTGGCCACAGCCATTAGGGATGACTGTGCCTAGCACTTCCTACCTCATCATCCATCTCCACAGCCCCCTCTGCAGCCACCTCCTTTTTAATAGGTTTAATTATTACTTCCCCTACTTCATGGCACAATTAATCTTCCCCGCTGCCTCAGGATTTACAGCCGTACAGGCCCAGGGAGTTACTGCGCTGCTCACCTGCAGTCCTGGTTTTTAACTCTCCAAGGGAAGGTGGGCCGTGGGGCCGTGTGCGAAGGCAGTGACGTACCTGTGAACGCGCTGGCTCTAGGCTGGTTTCTTGTCATCATCGCTCAGCCCCGGCCTTGGGGATGGTGGCAGAAGGGGATGCCCGAGGAGCCGCCTCTGCTTAGCCCAAGGAAGCCTTGAGGGCAGGGGTGGAACATTTAGGGCTATGGCTCTCTTTCCCTTCCTACTGCGTTTTCTTAATCGTTGTAAGATGAGTAAGTTCTGGGGATCTAATGTACAGAATGGTGAAAGTGGACGTCTTAGTCACTCAGTCGTGTCTGACTCTTTGTGACCCCATGGACTGTAGACCACCAGGCCCTTTTGTCCAGGGGGTTTTCCAGGCAAGAATACTGGAGTGGGTTGCTAGTCCTTTCTCCAGGGGATCTTCCTGACCCAGGGATTGAGCCTCGGTCTCCCACTTTGCAGGCAGATTCCTTACCATCTGAGCCACCGGCATGGTGACTATAGTTAATAATACTGTATTGTAAGAGAGTAGGTCTTAAGCATTCTCACCACAAAAAGGTGATGGATATGTTAATTAACTTACATGTGTATCAGATCACATGGTACACTTTAAATGTATATAATTTTATTTGTCAATTATGCTTCAGTAAAGCTGGAGGTGGGTGGTAGGACATGTAGTTTCCAGTGAGGCAAGTTGTGGGAGGTAGAGGCAGCATGTGCAAGGGATTCCTCGGCTGTATTGTAGCCACCACCTCAGGGCTGAGACCGAAGGGCAGGGCAGTTGGGATCTGGGACCCTTGTGCTCTCGGTGTCACTGGAGCCATCCCAGATGGCTGTGGAAGCTAAAGAAGACAACAGGAGGCTCTTAACTTCACTTATCCTTTGGAGGAACAGAAAGAGCCTGGTGGGTTTGGTAGAAAAAGTAGACAGATGTGATAGACGAGGGCAGAAGAGACACGTGGTGGCCACAGAGTTCTCCAGAGGTGATGCCCACACAGACAATTACATCTGCTGCCGCCTCCTACCTTCCTGAGTCTCTTAGGATTATCTGGTCTGTCATGTATACCTGTCTGCTCTAGAAACAAAATTAGCCAGACCATCAGTCTGTTTTTACATAGCTGCTACAGGGTTGGTTTGCTGCAGTAGCATACTAATGTTAATAAAGAAGAAATGAGTACAAAATCATGAGCACCTTTTACTAGAAGGCACACCAGCTTCATTCCAGAAGGGGAGCAAGTGAAATAGCTTGGACTCCTGAAAAGAACCAGATTCCAGTATCATTCTTGCCACTTAGACCTACACAGGCCTGAATAAGTTCTTGAACCTTGTGGGTTTCTGAGACCACAAGATTGTCTTGACGAGTGAATGAGGTCATCAAGGTAGGAAACCAGGCCCAGATTCTCAGGGAAGGCTTACCTACCTGGAAGATGCTTGTAGCTGAAATCATATGATAAGTAATTTTGGACTGGTCTGCCATTTAAAAACATCTATGTCAAAAAAAAAAAAAAAAACATTAAAAAAAAATCTATGTCTTTGCTATCTTCCACTGGTGAAAATAATGGAGACTGTCTCTGGGAACATAGTCACCTGAAAATGAGCCGGTCAAGACAGTCAGTTGGTTGCATATAAGATAAAGAGCATATGCTCCCATGCCTTTGATTGTAACCATTTGTTTACTGACCAGGTCTGTCACCCCCTCCCTGCCTCAGGCTCTGAGATATTTTAACTACACTGTAGAAGACTCTAGGTGGAAACTTGAGAGGGAGGGATAGGGTTCAGGGAACCTAGTGGTGTCTCAGTTCAGTTGCTCAGTCATGTCTGACTCTTTGTGACCCCGTAAATCACAGCACACCAGGTCTCCCTGTCCATCACCAACTCCCGGAGTTTGCTCAAACTCGACTACATCGAGTCGGTGATGCCATCCAGCCATCTCATCCTCTGTCGTCCCCTTCTCCTGCCCCCAATCCCTCCCAGCACCAGGGTCTTTTCCAATGAGTCAGTTCTTCGCATGAGGTGGCCAAAGTATTGGAGTTTCAGCTTCAGCATCAGTCCTTCCCAATGAACACCCAGGACTGATCTCCTTCAGGATGGACTGGTTGGATCTCCTTGCAGTCCAAGGGACTCTCAAGAGTCTTCTCCAACACCACAGTTCAAAAGCATCAATTCTTCGGCTTTCTTTATAGTCCAACTCTCACATCCATACATGACCACTGGAAAAACCATAGCTTTGACTAGACAGACCTTTGTTGGCAAAGTAATGTCTCTGCTTTTTAATATGCTGTCTAGGTTTGTCATAGTTTTTCTTCCAAGGAGTAAGTGTCTTTTAATTTCATGGCTGTAGTCACCATCTGCAGTGATTTTGGAGCCTAAAAAAGTAAAGTCAGTCACTGTTTCCACTGTTTGCCAATCTATTTACCATGAAGTGATGGGACTACTAGATGCCATGATCTTAGTTTTCTGAATGTTGAGTTTTAAGCCAACTCTTTTACTCTTCTCTTTCACTTTCATCAGGAGGCTCTTTAGTTCTTCTTCGCTTTCTACCATAAATGTGGTGTCATCTGCCTATCTGAGGTTATTGATATCTCTCCCAGCAATCTTGATTCCGGCTTGTACTTCATCCAGCCCAGGGTTTCTCATGATGTACTCCAGACTTGCCTGTGAGTGTCCAGATGTCTATGGTGGAGGAGTGGGGTGGGAGCACCATAGTGCCCTATGTTGTAATAATGAATTGTTGTAGAGTTGTAATAATGAATCCCCAGAAAAAAACTGGGGCCCTGTCTCCTGGGGAGGGTGAAGATTGGGAGAAGCACCTGAAATACGCAGTGCTGCAGAATATTCTTTGGAGCAGGTTTCCTCAGCTGTTCTTCCCATTCCCTCCCACTTTGCTCTTTGATCAAGAAATCATCACCTATTCTTTAACATAATAGACAAAACTAAATATCATGATGTTAAACAAATCAGGGCAATAGGACGAAGCCCTGTGTTGTTCTGTCTGCACGTGTCCTCTGCCCAGCCTGGAGAAGGACGTGTATGGAGGCTGGTATAGCTGTACCTGCTGGTGACCAGCTGCTTTCTTTTTTTCTACCAAAGTTCCACAGAGGAGATGTAAATTTAAACATCTGTGTTGGTCCTTAGCTGTGAGGACATTTCCTGATCCACAAGGAACTACAGACCTCTATGCTTGTCTGGATTATTTGATTTAACTTTGTATTATAAAACCTTCAAACGTATACATACACACGGAGAGAAAATAGTATAATAAATCCCCTTATATTGATTGCCCAGCTATCAACATTTTGCTAATATTATTTCATCTATTTTCATAAATACACACATATACTTACTTTTCCCCTCTGATGGAATATTTTTAAAGCAAACAGTAGACACCATGTTATTTTATCTGTAAGTAGTTCCATATGTACTTCTAGCAGATGAAAAGTTTTTAAAGTACAGATGTTGTCTCATGTCACACCTAGTGAGACTGAATACAGTTCCTTTATTTCTTCTGCTTATCTTGAAAGCAGATGGGCTGACACAACTAAAGGTCTGTGGGTCGAGAGTTCCTCTCTCCACTGTCACTAACTCACTTCCTCTCACTGGGCCAGGGCCACATCATTTATAAAGTTAGGAGGGCTCTTCTGTTTCCCAAATCTTTATACTTTCTGAGAATAGTTAGTGGATTTAGCCAAACTTAACCTGTTTGAAAGCAGTGGGAAAGAATAGATGGGCTCTTAAAGCCCCATTTGGATCATGCACTGTTCAGAATAGTAATATTTTCAGTAAATGAGAACACATCCATCATTTGTACGTTGAAGTTTATACATCGAAGTACACTGAGGCCCTACTTTTAGAAAATTTGCAAGAGAAAAGGCTGCAAAAATTCACTGTTAAAATGCTGTTTAAGTTTCAGCAGAATTCTGTTAGTCTCATCCTGTTCCACACCTTTTTTGGTCTTTGCTGGTAATGGTTAGCAACAGAGGCAAAAATGTATTGAGCACTTACTGTCTCCTAGGCACTTGTTCTACTCATAAGCAAGACTCCTTGGCCTTCACCACAGGTCTTTGCAGTAGCTCTTTTTTTTTTTTTCCCCCATTTATTTTTATTAGTTGGAGGCTAATTACTTTACAATATTGTAGTGGTTTTTGTCATACATTGACCTGAATCAGCCATGGATTTACATGTGTTCCCCATCCCGGAACTGGAGGAATCAACCTGCCTGACTTCAGACTATACTACAAAGCCACAGTCATCAAGACAGTATGGTACTGGCACAAAGACAGAAATATAGATCAATGGAACAGAATAGAAAGCCCAGAGATAAATCCATGAACCTATGGACACGTTATCTTTGACAAAGGAGGCAAGAATATACAATGCTGCAGTAGCTCTTATTATTCCCATGCAGGGACTGTTCCTAATACATAGTGGAGGCTTACTGTGAGGATATATAAATCCATGGAGTAGCCCTCATAGTCAACAAAAGAGTTCAAACTACAGTATTTAGGTGTGACCTCAAATACAAAAAAAAAAAAAAAGAATGATCTCAGTTCATTTCCAAGGCAATCCATTCAGCATCACAGTAATCCAAGTCTATATTCCAGCCACTGATGCCAAAGCAGCTGAAGTCAACTGGTTCTATGAAGATCTACAACACCTTCTAGAACTAACACCACCAAAAAAAGATGTCCTTTTCATCATAGGGGATTGGAATGCAAAAGCAGGAAGTCAGGAGATACTCAGAATAACAGGCAAGTTTGACCTTGGAGTACAAAATGAATCAGGGCAAAGGTTAACAGAGTTTTGTCCAGAGAACAGGGTGGTCATAACAAATACCCTTTTCCAACAACACAAGAAATAGCTCTACACATGGACATTTCCAGATGTACATATCAAAATCAGATTGGTTATGTTCTTTGCAGCCAAATATGGAGAACCTCCATACAGTTAGTAAAAACAAGATCTGGAGCTGACCAAGGCTCAGATCATGAGCTCCTTATTGAAAAATTCAGGCTTAAATTGGAAAAAGTACAGTAAACCGCTGGGCCATTCAGATATGACCTAACTCAAATCACTTATGATTATATTGTGGAGGTGATGAATTAGATTCAAGAGATTAGATCTGGTAGACATAGTACCTGAATAACTATGGATGGAGGTTCATAACATTGTACAGGAAACAGTGACCAAAGCCATCCCAAAGAAAAACAAATGCAAGAAGGCAAAATGAGGAGGCTTTACAAATAGCTGAAGAAAGAAAGTGAAAGGCAAGGGAGAAAGGGAAGGATATACCCAACTGAAAGCAGAGTTCCAGAGAATAGCAAGGAGAGATGAGAAGGCTTTCTTAAATGAACAATGCAAAGAAATAGAGGAATACAAAATAATGGGAAAGACTAGAGATTTCTTCAAGAAAATTGGAGATTTCAAGGGAACATTTTGTGCAAGGATGGGCATGATAAAGGACAGAAGTGGTAAGGACTTAACAGAAGCTAAAGAGATTAAGAAGAGGTGGCAGGAATACATCAGTTCAGATCAGTTCAGTTCAGTCGCTCAGTCATGTCCGACTCTTTGCGACCCCATGAATTGCAGCACGCCAGACCTCCCTGTCCTTCACCAACTCCCGGAGTTGACTCAAACTCATGCCCATCGAGTCAGCGATGCCATCCAGCCATCTCATCCTCTGTCGTCCCCTTCTCCTCCTGCCCCCAATCCCTCCCAGCACCAGGGTCTTTTCCAGTGAGTCAGTTCTTCGCATGAGGTGGCCAAAGTATTGGAGTTTCAGCTTCAGCATCAGTCCTTCCAATGAACACCCAGGACTGATCTCCTTCAGGATGGACTGGTTGGATCTCCTTGCAGTCCAAGGGACTCTCAAGAGTCTTCTCCAACACCACAGTTCAAAAGCATCAATTCTTCGGCTTTTTTTATAGTCCAACTCTCACATCCATACATGACCACTGGAAAAACCATAGCCTTGACTAGACGGACCTTTGTTGGCAAAGTAATGTCTCTACTTTTTAATATGCTGGCTAGGTTGGTCATAACTTTCCTTCCAAGGAGTAAGCGTCTTTTAATTTCATGGCTACAATTACCATCTGCAGTGATTTTGGAGCCCAAAAAAATAAAGTCTGACACTGTTTCCACTGTCTCCCCATCTATTTCCCATGAGGTGATGGGACCAGATGCCATGATCTTAGTTTTCTGAATGTTAAGCTTTAAGCCAACTTTTTCACTCTCCTCTTTCACTTTCATCAAGAGGCTTTTTAGTTCCTCTTCACTCTCTGCCATGAGGGTGGTGTCATCTGCATATCTGAGCTTATTGATATTTCTCCCGGCAGTCTTGATTCTGGCTTGTGCTTCTTCCAGCCCAGTGTTTCTCATGATGTACTCTGCATATAAGTTAAATAAGCAGGGTGACAATATACGGCCTTGACCTACTCCTTTTCTTATTTGGAACCAGTCTGTTGTTCCATGTCCAGTTCTAACTGTTGCTTCCTGACCTGCATACAGGTTTCTCAAGAGGCAGGTCAGGTGGTCTGGTATTCCCATGTCTTTCAGAATTTTCCACAGTTTATTGTGATCCACACAGTCAAAGGCTTTGGCATAGTCAATAAAGCAGAGATAGATGTTTTTCTGGAACTCTCTTGCTTTTTCGATGATCCAGCAGATATTGGCAATTTGATCTCTGGTTCCTCTGTCTTTTCTAAAACCAGCTTGAACATCTGGAAGTTTTTGGTTCACGTATTGCTGAAGCCTGGCTTGGAGAATTTTGAGCATTACTTTACTAGCATGTGATATGAGTGCAATTGTGTGGTAGTTTGAGCATTCTTTGGGATTGCCTTTCTTAGGGATTGGAATGAAAACTGACCTTTTCCAATCCTGTGGCCACTGCTGAGTTCTCCAAATTTGCTGGCATATTGAGTACAGCACTTTCACAGCATCATCTTTCAGGATTTGAAATAGCTCAATTGGAATTCTATCACATCTACTAGCTTGGTTCGTAGTGATGCTTTCTAAGGCCCACTTGACTTTACGTTCCAGGATGTCTGGCTCTAGGTGAGTGATCACACCATTGTGATTATCTGGGTCATGAAGATCTTTTTTGTACAGTTCTTCTGTGTATTCTTGCCACCACTTCTTAATATCTTCTGCTTCTGTTAGGTCCATACCATTTCTGTCCTTTATCGAACCCATCTTTCCCTTGATATCTCTAATTTTCTTGAAGAGAGCGCTAGTCTTTCCCATTCTGTTGTTTTCCTCTATTTCGTTGCATTGATCACTGAGGAAGGCTTTCTTATCTCTCCTGGCTATTCTTTGGAACTCTGCATTCAAATGGGAATATCTTTCCTTTTCTCCTTTGCTTTTTGCTTCTTTTCTTCTCACAGCTATTTGTAAGGCCGCCTCAGACAACCATTTTTGCCTGTTTGCATTTCTTTTCTATGGGGATGGTCTTGATCCCTGTCTGCTGTACAATGTCACGAACCTCCGTCCATAGTTCATCAGGCTCTCTGTCTATCAGATCTAGTCCCTTAAATCTATTTCCCACTTCCACTGTATAGTCATAAGGGATTTGATTTAGGTCATACCTGAATGGTCTAGTGGTTTTCCCTACTTTCTTCAGTTTAAGTCTGAATTTGGCAATAAGGAGTTCATGATCTGAGCCACAGTCAGCTCCCGGTCTTGTTTTTGCTGACTGTATAGAGCTTGTCCATCTTTGGCTGCAAAGAATATAATCAATCTGATTTCAGTGTTGACCATCGGTGTTGACCATCTGGTTAGAAGTGTACAAAACAGGTCTTAATGACCCAAATAACCACAATGGTGTGATCACTCACCTAGAACTGGACATCCTGGAGTGTGAAGTCAAGTGGGCTTTAGGAAGCATCACTATGAACAAAGCTAGTGGAGGTGATGGAATTCTAGCTGAGCTATTTCAAATCCTAAAGGATGATGCTATGAAAGTGCTTCACTCAATATGTTAGCAAATTGGGAAAACTCAGCAGTGGCCACAGGACTGGAAAAGGTAGTTTTCATTCCAATCCCAAAGAAAAGCAATGCCAGAGAATGTTCAAATTACCGAACAATTGTGCTCATATCACGTGCTAGCAAAGTTATACTCAAAATCCTTCAAGCTAGGCTTCAACAGTACATGAACTGAGAACTTCGAGATGTACAAGCTGGGTTTCAAAGAGGCAGAGGAACCAGAGATCAAATTGCCAAGATTCACTGGATCATGGAGAAAGCAAGAGAATTCCAGAAAAATATCTACTTCTGCTTCATTGACAACACTAAAGTCTTTGATTGTGGGGATCATGAAAAACTGTGGAAAATTCTTCAAGAGATGAGAATACCAGACCACCTTACCTGTCTCCTGAGAAACCTGTATGCTGGTCAAGAAGCAATAGTTAGAACCAGACATGGAACAACTGACTGGTTCAAAGTTGGGAAAGGAATATGACAAGGCTGTATATTGTCACTCTGCTTATTTAATTTCTGTGCAGAGTATATCATGTGAAATGCTGGACTGGATGAATCACAAGCTGAAATTAAGATTGCTGGGAGAAATATCAACCTCAGATATGCAGATGATACCAGTCTAATGGCAGAAAGTGAAGAGGAACAAAAGAGCCTTTTGATGAGGGTGAAAGAGGAGAGTGAAAAAGCTGGCTTGAAACTCAACATTCAGAAAACTAAGATCATGGCATCCGGTCCCATCACTTCATGGCAAATAGAAGGGGAAAAAGTGGAAGCAGTGACAGATTTTGTTTTCTTGGGCTCCAAAATCACTGTGGATGGTAACTGCAGCCATGAAATTAAAAGACGCTTTCTGCTTGGAAGGAAAGTATGACAAACCTAGAGAGCGTATTAAAAAGCAGAGACATCGCTTTGTTGCCAAAGTACATATAGTCAAAGCTACAACTTTTCCAGTGGTCATGTACGGATGTGAGAGTTGGGCTATAAAGACTTGAACGCCGAAGAACTGATGCTTTTGCATTATGGTGCTGGAGAACTCTCGAGTCCCTTCGACAGCAGGGAGATCAGAGCAGTCAATCCTAAAGAAGCTCCAATACTTGGGCCACCTGATGCGAAAAGCCAACTCCTTGAAAAAGACCCTGTTGCTGGGAAAGATTGAAGGCAAAAGGAGAAGGGGATGAAAGAGGATGAGATGGTTAGGTAGCATCACTGACTCAGTGGACATGAATTTGAGCAAACTCTGGGAGATAGTGGAGGACAGAGGAGCCTGGGGTGCTGCAGTCCATGGGGTCTGTGAAGAGTTGGACACGATTTAGTGAGTGAACAGCAACAATAAATCCGTAACCATGTGTCCTTTCTCCCTACGCCTTGTGAGAACTGGGCTTTGTGAGGATCTTCTGCCCCACTAATCTTCATTTAATTCCCCTCCCTGCAGCACGTTGTCACCTAGTGCGCCCCCGCTGACAGGCCCTCTGTAAGTCTTCATCTGAGTGACAGCCCTGGAAGATCAAGCTGTGGTCTCGAAAGGGAAGGAGGATCTACAGATTATGTCCTCAGCATGTACAGTCACTCTGCTGGCAGCTCTCAGGGCCGCTTTTATGTTGCCTCAACAAAGAGATGGGCTGCCAAGATGTGTAATGTTCCGTTCAGAATGCTCCAGGCTGGCAGTGGCGGGGATAGGGCAGACACAAGACAGAAGAAAAAATGCCCACCTCAGCCGGCCTGTCTCCTCTTACCCTTAGCTGTGTCTGGCAGTCTTTGTTTGAGAATCTTCCTGTGTTCTTTATGGACTCTTGGAGGTGTCAGCCGAGGAGAGAGGCGGAGGAAAGGGGAGTGTGGGCAAGCTGGCTGGAGGTCAGATCATTTTGCCATAACCAGCAGGCAGTTTCTTTCACAAATCATTGAGCCCTGGGTAGCCATTATCATCCCAACTGCTCCCTATTAACTAGCCAGACTCTTGAGGCCCTGAGAGTAAGAGAAACGGAATTCCTTTTCTTTGAACTCTCACTCTCTGAGTGCTGTTCATAGTGTGTTTGCGTAGCATGCATCGTTAGCAAAGCTTATTGATATACACTGCTGTGTTTCTCACACTGTTTCTTTGAGATTATTGTAACCTGGCCTTGTTAATAAGAAAACAAAAAACACCAAAAAGTTTTCAGTTTAAAAAAAAACAACATAACAAAGGCTCAGAGACATAAATTTGCAGTCTCAAAGATATCAATTGAATGAGATGGGAGCCAGGCTTGTAAAATGGGACTTCTGACTTAAAGTCCTGTGCCTTTTCCATTATAGCATGCTTTTCCAGATACTTAACCAGCTTCCTATAGGATGGGGTACAGTGGGGAGGATAGGGTTCTAGCCAGGTGACCTGTTCTTTGGTGGTAGGAGGCACACAAAACACCTGAGCTTCCTCTGTTGCCTTCTCTGAAGGTCCCATGCTGCTCGCTTCCTCTTACCATCATCTTAGCGACCAATTAGTGACCATATTGCCTTAAAAATCATTGCCGTGAAATCCAAAATCTGTGGGGAAACAATCATTGTAAAGGCATCACTGTGAGGGGAAGTCTGAGAAGGTTAAGAGGACACTCCACCACTCTCCCCAGCTCCGGCTCCGTGCTCACAGCAGGGCAGGCATCCTGCCACTTGCTTCTCCTCATGCAAAGCTGAGGAGAGAGGGAGTAAATGGTGCATTTCCACTAAGGATACCTGGAAAGTTGAAACCTTACAAGTTTCCTCTTTAGGTAAAAGCAGGTTAGGGATCCAGGCCATATTCAGGCCTTCAGAACTGAAATGTTTCTGTCACTAGTAATTTTTTTTTTTAATTTTTTTTTCAGTATTTTTTTCCTTTTTAAAAATTTATTTATTTATTTATTTCCTTTATTTTTATTAGTTGGAAGCTAATTACTTTACAATATTGTAGTGGTTTTTGCCATACATTGACATGAATCAGCCATGGATTTACGTGTGTTCCCCATCCTGATCCCCCCTCCCACCTCCCTCTCCATTCCATCCCTCTGGGTCTTCCCAGTGCACCAGCCCTGAGCACCTGTCTCATGCATCCAACCTTGGGCTGGTGATCTGTTTCACCCTTGATAGCATACTTGTTTCAAGGGTATTCTCTCAGAACATCCCACCCTTGCCTTCTCCCACAGAGTCCAAAGGTCTGTTCTGTACACCTGTGTCTCTTTTTCTGTTTTGCATATAGGGTTATCGTTACCATCTTTTTAAATTCCATATATATGCGTTAGTATACTGTATTGGTTCACTAGTAATTTTTCACCACTAGAAGGGTTTCAGGTGATTCTGAGGTAATGTGTTTTGGGCATCTTAGAGTTTCTAACCTTGAAACAGTCTTTGAAAATCTGTTCTTTCCAGCTGGGACACCAGTGACATACCTGATCCAGGGGAGTGACCAGACCTAATCTGCTCCAATTGGAGCAGAGTTTCAGAAATATTTGATTAATTTTTAAACCAAGGATTATGCATTCATCATAGAAAAATCCAATAAAATACAGCAAAATTCCACCACTCCAAAATTACTACTGTTAACATTTTTAAAAATGTATACTGTATGTATAAGTGTAAACATATATCTATACACACACATGCCTGAACCCTATTAATGTTTTTATTAAGGATACTATTTTGCCCATATAACCCCTTTGCTCAGTCACTTCAGTTGTGTATGCTCTTTGTGACCCCGTGGACTGTAGCCTGCCAGGCTCCTCTGTCCATGGGATTCTCCAGGCAAGATTACTCAAGTGGGTTGCCATGCCCTCCTCCAGGGGATCTTCCCAATCCAGGGATCAAACCCACATCTCCTGCATTACAGGAGGATTCTTTACTGCTGAGCCACTGGGGAAGCCCATATAACCACTTAATACATTTTATTTTTTCCCATGTCAATATATAAATTTCTACTTCACCATTTTTAATGGTGCCATGTTATTCCATCATATAGAGTACCATAATTTGCTTATTTTAAATGGAAATATTTAGCTTGTACAAGGAAATACACAGAAGAATTACCATAGTTTGTTTAATCTCTACCACCTTGAGAATTCCCTTCCCTGGAAGCATATAGTAATTTCAGTAACTAATATTTGAATTTCACTTTATAGTTTACAGTGAGCTTGCACATACATTATTTCATTTGATCCTCACTACTATCCTAAGGTTGGTATCAAGATTATCATTTTCCTCAATTTATGGATGAACTGAAAAAATTCTCAAAGAGGTTAATGATTTATCCAGTGTCCTGAATCCAGTTAATGTCATACGGATGACTCGCTCCAGAGACAGGCACGACTCCTGGGGCAGGACAGACCTCCGCTGCAGAGAGTCAGGACCAAAGGAGTGGCCCTGGCATGCCCCTCTCTCCCCCACGCCCTGCTCACTTCAGCTTGTATTATGTGTGTTGACAGTATTTGTTTCATGACTGTCTCCCTTATGACCCTGTGTGCTTTCTGAGCGCAGACTTGTGTCTTCATTTCTCTCTCTGTGTGTTGCCCACCACAAGGCTTGGTACACAATAAATGTTCAGTTAATATTTGCTGGGTTAGTGTGTAAGTGAGTGAAGGAAGGAAGGAAGGAAAGAAAGATGTAAAGATAAATTGCAGAGGCTGGATTTTGATAGCTTGCTTTCTCGATGCCTCTGTTTTCAATTCAGACATTTCAGTGAGAACCCATCTTGGTGTTTTTGAGTTTTTATACTTCTGCAGGTTTTGGTCACCAGTACAAAGTTCACACATTGATGCATAGAAAAGCATATTCAAAACCAAGGGCAGAGAGAAACCTGTTTGCATACTAGATCCTTTTGCCTTTTCTGTGTCTCCCACCCAGCCCCAACTGGAATGAACCAGGCTGTCCTTAAAGGCTCTTCCCAAGTTCCTTTTATGATATCCCTCATTTGCAACTGCTTTATATTTATGATATATCTCATTTTGAACTGCTTGTAAAAACAACTGCTTGGCTTAGCAGCTATAGCATAGTTTATGAGAGCTATTTGAAATGCAATTATTGTTGACTGTAAAAGCTGGGTAGCAAAATTAGAAGAAATTTTGAAACAAAAATCATTCAAATTCCATCACCTAACAAGGCAACTGTTTTTATCTTTTCATAATCCCCTTGAAGTCTTGTCCATGTGCACACATTCATTTTCCTCATCATTGTTACAAGGGAGCATGCAGCATTGTTCTTTGCTTTTTCCACTTAACATTATTGCAAGAACCTGTTTTTCCCTGTTTTTCTGCGTAGTCTTTGTAATAATCTTTTTAATGACTGCATAATCCCCTATTGAGTTGATGTACTGAAATGTACTTATACAACCCCCAGTGTTTGCCATTGAAGATGTTTCTGATCTTCCACTAATCCATAATCCTGCAGTGAAGACTGTCAGGCGTAGAACTTCTGAGGATTTCCTTAGAAGACACTCCCCTGAGCAGGACTGCAGGGCCTGAGCAGCACCGGGAGTGAGGCTGTCTCGCCACTCCTCCAGAGACTGTTCCCATTTATGTCCAGCAGTTGATGGGTTTACTAGTTTCAGGGCCACCTTGCTGGTACAGGGTGTTGTTTAAATTTTTTGTTTGCTAATTTAGTAGAAGTAAAATGATACTTCAGAGTTGCTTTATTTTACATTTCTTTGATTATTAAAAGAAATTAACATTTTCCCCTATGGTTACTCTTTATATTTCCTTGGATATGAGTTGTCTGCCTATTTCAGTAAATTAAGGTCTTGATTTTTTTTTTAATCAAACCCAGTTAAATCTTTACACACAATAGCTATTGAATTTTTTGTATATGATTTATATATTTCCCAGTATTGTGTTTGCCTCTTAATTTTAGGCATCTATTTGTAGTATAAAACTTACTATTTTTGTAACCAAATCTGTCAGTGTTTTTTGTGTGTATGTGTGTTTTTTTTTTTTTTTTTTCTGTTGCTTTGAAGCTTAGAAAGCTATTCCCCCTCTGGAAAGCTGATAAATATTTAATTCTACCTTCTGTTATTTTAAATTCTTTAATTCATCTGGATTGTATTGGAGTATAAATTGAGTTGCAAATTACATTTTATTGCTAATCAGTCATTCCAACCCTTTTCTTTTGTGCTCTTTCTCAGGAATCATACACCAGATGAAAGGTGATTATGACACTGCGCTGAAACTCCACAAGACCCACTTGTGCATCGCCCAGGAGCTGAGCGACTACGCCGCCCAGGGCCGCGCCTATGGAAATATGGGCAATGCCTACAATGCTCTGGGCATGTACGACCAGGCGGTCAAGTACCACCGGCAGGAGCTACAGATCTCCATGGAAGTGAACGACCGTGCCTCGCAGGCGTCCACGCACGGGAACCTCGCTGTGGCCTACCAGGCCCTGGGCGCCCACGACCGCGCCCTGCAGCACTATCAGAACCACTTGAACATCGCCCGGGAGCTGCGAGACATCCAGAGCGAGGCGCGGGCTCTCAGCAACCTGGGCAACTTCCACTGCTCTCGAGGGGAGTACGTCCAGGCTGCCCCCTATTACGAACAGTACCTCCGACTTGCTCCTGACCTTCAAGACATGGAGGGAGAAGGAAAGGTCTGCCACAACCTCGGCTACGCCCATTACTGCCTTGGAAATTACCAGGAGGCAGTAAAGTACTATGAGCAGGATCTGGCCCTGGCCAAAGACCTTCATGACAAATTGAGTCAAGCAAAAGCTTACTGCAACTTGGGCTTAGCGTTCAAGGCTCTGCTGAATTTCAGCAAAGCTGAAGAGTGTCAAAAGTACCTACTGTCCCTAGCCCAGTCCCTGAATAATTCCCAGGCTAAATTTAGAGCCCTGGGGAACCTGGGCGATATATTTATCTGTAAAAAAGATATCAATGGTGCAATAAAATTCTATGAGCAGCAGCTGGGCTTGGCTCACCACGTGAAGGACAGGAGACTGGAGGCCAGTGCCTATGCAGCCCTGGGCACCGCATACCGAATGATCCAGAAACACGACAAGGCCTTGGGTTATCACACACAGGAGCTGGAGGTATATCAGGAGCTGAGTGACCTGCCGGGAGAGTGCAGAGCTCATGGGCACCTGGCCGCAGTCTACATGGCCCTGGGGAAGTACACAATGGCTTTCAAGTGTTACGAAGAGCAGCTGGACCTAGGGCAGAAGCTGAAGGACCCCAGTCTCGAAGCCCAGGTCTATGGCAACATGGGCATCACAAAAATGAACATGAACGTGATGGAAGAAGCCATCGGCTACTTCGAGCAGCAGCTGGCCATGCTGCAGCAGCTGAGTGGGAACGAGTCTGTGCTCGACAGGGGCCGGGCCTACGGCAACCTGGGGGATTGCTACGAGGCCCTGGGCGACTACGAGGAAGCTATCAAGTACTATGAACAGTACTTATCTGTTGCCCAGAGTCTGAATCGAATGCAAGACCAAGCCAAGGCTTACCGAGGCCTGGGAAATGGACACAGGTAAAAACGACAGAGGACAAGTGTGGTTAGCAAACCTGCACCAGGGGCAGCTGTTGTGTCCACATGGCAGCCCACTGACCGCAGAGCAGCTCCGTACACTGCTCATTGGCTTCCTCCGGTGATCCTGTGAGTGTAGCCGGGGTGTTTCTACCCTCGCGTCACGGAGGAAGAAACTAAGGCCCAGAGTGTATGTCCAAGATTACACAGCTTAAAAGGGACAGCTGAGAGTTTAATGCAGGACTCTCTGACTCCAAATGCAGTGCCTTTTTGACTATATCACAATGAGCAGACTAAAAGAGAAAACAGGAAGGTGAAAGATGAATGAATTGATCTAACTTATCTTTTCTGATTTCCCCTCACATTATATGAATGTGTTCATTAATATAACATCTCTACCCACTGGTTACTTGGACCCCATATTATTGCTTTTAGGGAAAGCCACCTCAAAAGATGGGGAGTGAACGAGCATATACTATCATCATGCTAGGCACTTTGTGTAGATATCTTGTTTAATATTTATTGTAGTTGTGTATTAGTCTACATTTGTCATCATTGGCTACGGGATATGGGATTTATCAGCGTCCAGAAACTGAAGCTCAGGGAAGGGAATCCATGTGTCCTACACAACTGGTTTGGTCTGCTGCCGGAGTCCACGCCCTTCTCCCTCTTACTGTGTCATCTCTCAGCAGCACAACAAGACCCACTGTCGACCAAGGCGCTGCTTTCCTCCTGGGTGTGGGGAACCCAAGAGGGTGTCTGTGTCTGCAGAATATATGGCCTCTCCAGACAGGCAGGGGATTAGGGCTCCTGGAGAGGAGGAAGGGCAAGGGTCAGACTAAATCATCACCCACAGAGTGCTCTGAGAAGCTCAGGGTGAAAGATTTATCGCCATTGTAAAGTGATTTCAAAAACATAGTCTGTGCGGTAGTGGAAATTGGGAAGCCCAAAGAACCAAACAGTTCACTTGCTATCATTGTGCCTATTAATATATTTTATGTTTCCTCTGGGGTGTATATCCCATTGAATCTCAGGCTCTTGGGAAGGTCACTAAGGGATGACTCTTGAATTGCTTTCCAGATTATGAAATTCCCCTGCATCTCACTCTAAGGGCACATGATAGATTTTAGCTAGAAGAGGAGTTAAGAGCTTCTATAGTAAGTGACAGTGACAAATGCTTTTCATTTTCTCAGGGGCTTTAGCATGTCTGCACCTGCACAAAATAATATCATTGCTTTTCTGTCTACATCCCCACAGGGCAATGGGGAGCTTGCAGCAAGCCCTGGTGTGCTTTGAAAAGAGGCTTGTGGTCGCCCACGAGCTCGGGGAGGCCTTTAATAAAGCCCAGGCCTACGGCGAGCTGGGAAGTCTGCACAGCCAATTAGGGAATTATGAACAAGCCATTTCCTGCCTTGAACGCCAGCTGAACATTGCTAGAGAGATGAAGGACCGAGCTCTGGAAAGTGACGCAGCCTGTGGCCTGGGGGGTGTGTACCAGCAGATGGGGGAGTACGATACAGCCCTGCAGTACCACCAGCTGGATCTGCAGATTGCCGAGGAGACCAACAACCCCACGTGCCAGGGCCGGGCCTACGGGAACCTGGGCCTGACCTACGAGTCCCTGGGCACCTTTGAGAGAGCTGTGGTCTATCAGGAACAGCACTTGAGCATCGCTGCACAGATGAACGACTTGGTGGCCAAGACGGTGTCTTACAGCAGCCTCGGAAGGACGCATCATGCTCTGCAGAACTACTCCCAGGCAGTCATGTACTTGCAGGAAGGTAAGTGGAAAGGTCTGTGCAGCTTCTCGGTCTACTCTGAGACTGAGCTCACAGTCTGCCCAGGAGGAAATGCACTCATGTGAGTGACCATCTTGACCTGGAGTGAGGATTCAGAGGCTACATCATCAATTCAACTCCAAAACCATGGTGTCCTCCCGTGGGTGCTCCTTGAGAGTTCACAGTTCTTTCCGCTCTCCTGGATGCATCACCCAGCTTGTCTCACTATGCTAGCCAGCTGTCCAGGGGGCTGACACCCTCCTTGCCTTTCAGAACCCTCCACTGAATGAAAAACACCTTCTCCACAAGATGAAGTTAGATCTAAGCACGTACAGGTTAATGCTCTGCATCAGGAGATGCGCAGTGGTTCCGAGCCCGTTGTCTGCTAGACAATACCTGAGCTGCATCAGCACTGTGCAGAAGTCCATTTCAAGGTGGTGCCAGGGTCTAATCCAGTAGCATCCGTCTGAGGGTCGCTCAAGCCGTCAGCCAGGTTTCCCGGCATTGGTTACCCCCGGGGCTGGGCTGGAGCCACAGTGCGGTCGCTTCCGGCCGGCCCGGAAAGTGCCTGCTTCCCTCACTTCCCTGGCTCTGTTCCCTCTCTGGCAGAGACTCCGTGTGGCTACCTGCACATAGGTGAGCCTGCAGTGCTTCCTCCCTCACCACGCAGAAGCCCTGCGGCAGTGTGTTTGCCCTCCACTCCGGAAACCCTCCTGGAAAGCACTTCTCACAGGGCCATGGTGTGTTACCACCTGGGAGGGGGCACAGCAGACACAGTGTTCTTGGCTCTTGAGTAAAAGGAAAGGGGTACTGATTTCCAGCAAAAATGCTCATGTGTGGTTTCCAGAAAACTTCCCATACATAGTTTATCTAATTGGATTTAATTCTCTTAGTAACCCTGAGAGGTGTATCTTTTCATTCTCATTGGCAGCTAAGTGACCTGAGGCTCAGAGTGCAGTGGCTTGATCCTGACCTCATGGTCAGTCAGTGGTGGCGTGGGGCTCAGCCCAGGTTTCTTGATCCCAGGAACAGCACAAGACTCCACGCAGCCCCCTAGAACAGAGCCAGGCTGGCGCAGTCGCGTCCACGATCACTCCTGAGCCCCAGCTGGGAGGCAGCACATGGAGTGGAGAACGGGCCAGTGGCTGATGGTCAGGGTGGTCCTCTGCACAGACCAGGTCTTGCCCTGGCCTGCCCAGGCTGAGAGGTTACTGGGAGGCTGAAAGCCACTCCCCAGACATAATTTGACTCCCACTCAATGGGAGCTCTGCCTCAATGCGTGAAATATGAGAGTTGGCTTTTGGTTTCCTGAAACTAGACTGTGGTAAAATTCTAACAGACTGGGGGCAGTTTTCAGTTGAATATGTGAAAACTATTAAACTCAGACCTAGCGTATGACAACCTTTCAGCTGTGTTCTTTGGTTTTTTCTGAAATATTATTTCCATGAAGCAGCTGCTTTGCCTGAGATATTGTAACATAATTCTATATTTATGGAAGGCTGTTTTTTTTTTATTGTTGTAATTTTAAGTCTTGCAGAGATCTAAATTCTTATTGTGGCGTCTCCACGGTGTCTTTTTAGTGGATGTGATCTACCCCAGAGCCTGATGTTCCCCTTGGGCCCATCCAGACGCCTCTTCACATGAGTTGTTATAGGTGCAGGACCCCTATTGGGCATTTTCTGAGTGCTTTGAGTTGGGTCTTCAGACTCTTGCAGAGAGGGAACAGTTCAGTTGGAAACCACTTTAGTTCTCTTTCCTGACTTTCAGAAGGGGCTGTGCACTAGCATCACACCGCCCATGTGTAATAGAATCTCATAGGTGGGCCTGGTCAGAGTCCTTTGAACAAGCTCTGTGGGTCGTATAGTTACCCTTGATTGAAACCACTGGTCTTATCCAGTTTTTTCTCTTTTTGCAAATAAAGCAAGGGAGCTAGAGCCAACTCGGCTCCAGGAGAGCCGGATGGCTGGGTCAGATCCTCAGAGCAGAAGCAGGTGGAAACTGGGACAGCACAGATGTCGTGGCTGCCGTGTTTGCTCTTCACTGTTGAACCTCTGACCATGGGGCCAGCGAGGGTCCCCACTATGGGATCCAGCGGGGAGCATGGTCAAGTCGCTGCTTGCACAGAGCATACCTTCTGGAGGGCTGCCAGAGGGACTTCCAGCTCGGAGGCCCAGGCCCAGCAAGGAGAGCAATCCTGAAGAGTGAATAGAGTTAGCTGGTTGGAGGTTAAACAACAGCCTCCTCCTGGTTTTCACCCAAGAACCATTTCTTCTATTTCTGTTCCTACTCTATGAAGTATTTTAAAATGTGAATAATTTTCAAGTACATATTGTTTTTGTTACCCAGTGACATGATTTAAATGTAAAATGCTGTTGCTAAGTTTTCTGAGTTATGTGCGTTTTGAGATACATGATATTTTATGGAACTTGAACCCGAGTCTCACTTTTATTAGCTTCTCAGCTGACTCGATTCTTTTCCAGAAGTCTGAAACTGAGTGGGCCCAGCATGCTCAGAGGTAGGTTCCCATTCACCCTGAATTAGATTATAAAGAGGAAGTCCTTCCTTGTGTGTACAGTTGTAGCATGGGGGCCTTCCTGCCGTCTCGGCACAAGCTGACTTCTCAGTACAGAGAGCAGGGTAACGAGGGCAGAGTGATGCTGAGAACTGCTTAGTGACCCACACAATAAAAGGTTGCCTTCAGATTTGACTCGCTCAAAGCCCTGGAGGTTGCCAGTGTCCTGAAATCCAGAAGCTTGCTGTGAGTAAGTGACCCAAACTGCCGGTGCCTATCCGAAGGCCAGTAGAATGAGGATAGTCTCATCTAAGGCTTTTGACTCACAAAAGCACTTGTTCTGCATCCCCACTGAGGCACATCAAAGTCTCAGCCTTAAAGGAAAAGCAGATCGGATGTGAAATGTGTCAGTGGCATCAGTAACAGAAGGCAGGGTCAGGCAGTGCGAGCATTCTGCTTCCAGGACATCTGATGTGTCTCCCGTCGATGCTGGTTGGATGCTGTGCACAGGTGATAGGAGAGATCTGAGCTGGGCTTCTGTACTTGATTGTGGAGCTGTCAGAAACACTACTGCCAGCCAGAGAATTGGGTTCGATACATTTATAGGCCTGGGGTTTTCATTCGCAAAGCTAGGGATTTCACAGTGGGGAAGGCAGCCAGTTGGGTTCTATTTGCTTCGGTGTTTCTGCCTGCCCTGCAAGCCGGTCTCCTGCTGATAGCCATCGCCTGAGCTTTTGCAGGGGCATCTTGGAGTGACCTGGAAAGGTTGCTGCTAACACAGAATTTGCAAAGAATGCTTACTCTGCCTTGGCCGAGTCTGCTTGTGTCCTGCATTTTATCTCACTGTGTTGCTGACAATCTTTATATCCACCTGAGGCAGAATTACCCTCTAGAACTCCTTGGCAGGGTGGAATTGTCTGTCTTCTATACATCCTCAAGATTTCTCTCTCTGAATTCAGGTTTAAGGTTAGCAGAGCAGCTGGGCCGAAGAGAAGATGAAGCCAAAATTCGCCATGGTCTTGGCCTCTCCCTCTGGGCGAGCGGGAATCTGGAGGAGGCCCAACATCAGGTGAGCAGGAGAACCCTTTTCTGAGTAGATTTTGTTTCTAGAAGCATGGAAGATCTTGAGATTACTATCCTAACAGTGATGACATTTATCAGAAGGTGTTGACTTGTGCTCCTGAGATGAGGCACAAGATATCCAGCCTTTATCAGCCCAGACACGTTGAACCATAGTAAAGACTTGTTCACTTGTGTGATAGATTTCTCAATAATTTCTTTGGAATTCTTGTATTATGTGCTGCTGTTCCTCATAAAACCTTAATATGACATTACATACATTTTTTGACAGAAGTAATCCAAGAATTTGTAATTATTGGATTTACTGTCTTTGTAGGTTTCTAATTATATCATTAGATGCCTCTTTCCCTTCTCCCTCTCCCTCTCCCTCTCTTTCTCTCTCTCTCTCTCTCTCTCTCTCACACACACACACACACACACACACACACACACACACAGAGTTCATGTTTCTGCATATGTTCAACCAAGAGTTGAAGAGAAATGTTCTCTCAGGCTGACTCTGGAAATTAGAAAGATCCCTGGAGTCGTCTCTAGTCAAAGATCCCTCTGTTGGGTTGCAAGAGTTGTGAGATGGCTTCAAAAATCACGTGCTCAGCCGCTGAGGCAGCCGTTAGCATGGAGGGCGCTGTGCTAGCAAAGGGGCCCAGGATTGGTGAATCCAGGCTCCCATCAGAGGTGCTGCTGGGATTGAGGACATGATGTGCCTGAACTTGTGCCATAGCATCCTGGGATGTTACGGCATTTTACAATTTAAAGAATTAATCCTCTGGTTTCCTGGTTTCAGATATGAAAGTTTTTATTGATACAGTGATTTATAGTTTTCAAAGTACTTTCACTGACTGAGTGTATTCCTCAGTGACCCTGTGAGCTAGAGTGATAGCCATCCCTTTATAGATAAGAAGCCGAGGCTCCGAATCTTGCTGAAAGTCCCCCAGCAAATTCGTGGCAGGGTCACGAGGGAGTACGTTCCTCTCTCCTGGTCTCAGTCCCTTAGTCTTAGAATGCTGTTCTTTACATTTGCATGAATTTAAATTTTGATACTGTTTCCACCTATAGGTATCGGAGAAAAGCCTCATGGTCCCGGAGAAAAGGGACCTATAGGTCACGGAGAAAAGCCATGAGAGCAGCAGGACAGTGTCTCCTCAGGAGCACTGCGTGTCTGGTGTCAGGGCGTCCATGTGCGTGGACACGGTTCTCGGAGCACGGCTGTGCGGAGCAACATCTGGTTCAGAACAGCCTGCACAAAGCCCCCTCCTCCTCCTGAGAGCACAGCTGTCCTCACAGCTCACCCTCTCCCCCCACGCCCCCTGCCTCAGGCGTCTCCAGCCTGCCCCCCCCACCCCCCACCCGCTCCCATCCCAGCCCTTCTGCACTGTGAGGCGTGGGGTGGTGAATTACAGTGGCTTGATGACAAGAGCAGAGGCTTTTCGTTTGTTTTAATCAAAATCAGGACTTGATTGCATTAATAGCTGATCTTTTTTCACAACTTTCAGACTATGAGTCTATTACCCCTGTCTTTTAGATGCCCTTGTCTGTCAAAAATTGATTACACAAACTGTAATTTACCAAGTATGATCAAACTGATGCCTTTTCAGGTCTGGAAATGGAGACTCTGAAAACAACTTTTCCATGGTATACCAAGATGTGAGCAGCAGTGGTCTCTAGTCGGGGAACGGCTGTCCTGTAGTTTCTGGCAGATGGATAATGTTGTCTTCCCTCCCTTGCAGCTCTACCGGGCATCAGCCTTGTTTGAGACAATCCGACACGAAGCGCAGCTGAGCACGGACTACAAGCTCTCCCTCTTCGACCTGCAGACGTCCTCCTACCAGGCCTTGCAGCGAGTACTCGTCAGCCTCGGTGAGAGCGAGCAGTGGGGTTTCCACCCCGAGTGTGCACCCCATGTCTGAGTCGTTTAGTGAGCACCGTGATGAAATACAATTTGTTGTCATGGCAGAACTGAAGCCACAACCACAGCCTTGCCTTCAAAAATTTATTCATACATCCAACAAATGTTGTGCCATGTGCTGGTCAAGAAGGCCCAGCTCCTGACCTCTGGAAGCTCTTAGTTCGTCAGCAGATGAAAGTTGGGGGTCCAGTAGGGTGTGATTTGGTTGTGGAAACAAAGAGGCTTGGCAGGCAGACGCAGGAGCCAGAGGAGGTGCCCTGGAGACAGGGTACCTGAAGCAGGTGCTCCCACCAGGTTCCCTCTGCCCACGGTACGTGGGGGCAGGCGCCTGAGAAGTCACTGGCCTCTTCCCTGGTTCATTGCCACACATCCTTTAATGCTGCCGTCTAGTAAACATGTGTACTGTCTGCCCCGTGGCCGTGACACTGTCAGTGACAACTCTCCCGGGCCGGGGTGCCCCTTACCTGGCCTAACTGTGGCAGCCACCTGATTCCAGCTCTGCCTCTCCTCAGGCCTGCCCGTCTCTGCGGACCATTTCCCGCAGCCCAGAAGCTGGGTTAAGTAGGTGTCCGCTGGAATTAACAATGTCTTTGAAGTTGGTTGTTAAGGCCTCACCAATAACCTATCCTTAGCTTTATATATATATGAATGCTCAAACTTCCCCTTAAAAATGTGTCTATTAACTGTGCTCATTGCCTGGGATTGCAATTTATTATCTGTTATAATCACAGTGTTAAGTCTGTCTAGCACTTTGGGGCCAGTTTTCCAGTGTGTACAGAAATCGTCCCTGCTGTTCCAGCTAATAACTTAATAGAGGAAGAGGAGACATTTGCATACACACATGTAAATCCCCGCTTGTCTGCTGATACACGGCCTGCAGGAAGTGGGGCATCCTCGCAGTGCTGTTGGAGTTGAGGCATCTGGTCTCCTGCCTCTGCCCACTCTCTCTTCGGACCTTCGTTCTAGCAGCTCTTCCGTTTGTACATTTACGATTGCAAGTAAATCCTCTGCATTGTGTTTCTTCTAACAGTCTTCATTTGAAAGGATGTTGCTGTGTCTTTTGTGCTCTCATTATTGTGCATTAGCTTTTAAACTAGATTACAGACTAGTTTCTTAGACAAAGTGGGTTTAGAGGTTGGATCAAAAGACTGAGGAAAAACTGGAAAGAGAAAAGCAATTTCAAAGAATTAGAGACCTCGGAGGTTTGAACCCTTTGCCTGTGGGAACTAGAAGAGACAAGAAGCAAGTTTATGGGACACCAGAATGGAATAAGGTATAAGCTCCAGCGATTATAATGTCACTTACATATGCACCGTGCTTTGAATGCTGCCTACCAGGCATCTCCATGTGTAGGGCCTCATTTAGTTGTTGAGATAGGCAGGACAGCTGTCAGGAGTCCTTGTTTCAAGTGACGGAGGAAAAGGCACTCTAGCAGATGGACCAGCATGTGTAAGAACACAGAGGTATAATTTGGTGTGAAATGTGGCAACGGGACTGGTCAATGTGATGCACGGAGGAGCTACATCAAGGAGAAATAGAAAGATGGTCAGAAGCCATGTCCCAGAGGGATCAGCTGTCACGACCAAATCAGAACCAAGCTGAGCAGGAAAGTGAGAGGGTAACCAGAGAGCAGAACATCAGGTTCAGTAAGCCAAGGGGATGGGGTCAGAAGCCAGAAGGCCTGGAGCAGCTTGGGTTGAGGAGGGAGAGTAGGCAAGGCTAGGATGGATGCTGTCAGCAGCTCTCCTGAGGTAGCTGCCAGACAGGGAAGCCCAGCAGCTTTCAGGAGTGCGGGATCTGAACCCGGGGGCTTTGAGAAGCGTGGTCACTGCATGCGGCCTCTGAGGCAGTCTGACTGAGAGTCTGCCACGTGTTGGCGTGCAGAGGCCATGGGGCTTCCGCCTGCCCAGGATCTCTGGACCTGGAGGCCCTCTCTGATAAGCACACTCCCTGTGGACTCCCAGCCTATCCCTTTGTCTCCTAGGCCATCATGATGAAGCTCTGGCCGTGGCGGAAAGAGGACGGACAAGGGCGTTTGCAGATCTCCTGGTAGAACGACAAACAGGACAGCAGGACTCTGACCCCTACTCCCCGGTCACTGTTGATCAGATCTTAGAGATGGTTAACGGCCAGAGGGGACTAGTGCTTTACTACTCCCTGGCGGCGGGCTACCTCTACAGCTGGCTGCTGGCTCCTGGGGCAGGTAAGATCTCTTTCCTTGGGAACAGGGCAATTAAAACAGCAGACTGTGAAAGTCTAATGAACAGAGGTGGGAGAGGTGCATTACCATAGATCAGATCCAGGAGCTAATGTTGGCTTTCAGTGAAACGTCAACCTCAGTGGGTAGCTGGTGGTGGGGCATTCAATTAATAAGACAGCCCAGCTTTTTCATTCCCCCAAGAAATCACAGCTTCTCGCTGGTGAATGTGGAAGCATTTATCAAGGAAGACTAAGAACAGGAGGATTAATGTCACCAGCAGCCCTATTTTTAGGCAACTGTTGTTCACTAGCTAATAAAGCGATAACTGTTAAGTCCTAATGAGTTCTTTCTCGATATGATTTAATAATTGTGACCCTTTGTTGTGGTCCAGTTAAAGAGACTGAAATGGTGATGGCAACTCTTATCACAGTATATCAATGAAGTCTCATGCTTGAAATTTCTGAGTTTAGCAAAACCCATTTTTAACCAGTTCATTTGTTAATCTGTTTCAGAAATAAAAATCCACTTTGATTAAATCAGGATTAAATGTTCAGGCTTCACTAAGTACAGAACCACTAATTAGCTGTTAGGGCCATATTTTTTGCATAATAAAATGCTGATGGTTTTACCATGTTGGAGACACACCAGATCCAATTAGAGTTTATTGACTGGGGAAGTGGATCTTATAATTGGGAATCTTGAAGAATGGGCTTCTTGGATATCTGTAAGCCAGTTTCAAAAAGTTCAACTGCCAAGGCGAACTGACAAGCTTTTCTTGATTACCTCTCTATCCCTTTAATTTAAAAAATGATTGCTGGATGATAGCTCTGAGGTACTTCTTGGGTTCTGATTACATTCTGAGAATGCCTATACATTCCATGCCTCAGCAGGATTACTCTTTGTAATTTTCCCCTTAATCCCACATTTCCATAGGCTTCCCATAAAGAACATTCTTGCCTCTGACCTTTATATGCTAATGGTTTTGAGTTGTGATGTCTGTGGTGACTTGGTGAGTGTCAGACACAGTGGGCTGAATCTCTGTATCCCAGCCCCCGGCGGGCCCTGGTGCTCAGGAGGATACAGCTGATGATGGAGGCATCGAGCACGTTCTCTCTCTCCGTGGTGGTTATGTTTTGGGGACATGATTTGACAGGTGGCATATCCAAATCCCTGTAATAATGAGTCATGTATAATGAGGCTCCTATTGTTTCTCTTTCCGTTTCTCTTTGCTCTTAATTAGACTCTGAAGCTTTCACTGGGGCTTTAATCCAATCAGAGAGGACCAGCATTTTCTAGGGCTGACACACCTCATTACCATTTGAGAATATGTCCTGTGTTTATTGCCAGAAAACCACTGCAGACTGCCTCGGTTTCATACAGCCATCATTTTTTGCTCCTTTAATCCATTAATGACCATTGACCAGTTGGTCTTATTTAAAGATGGTTTAAAATGTTTTTATCTGGCCTTAATGCTGTGTATTTATTTTGCTTTGCTTTTGTGAAAGGTCTATATTTGGCTAGCTACAGTTTTTGTCAGGAGTTCAGCTTCTGGGGAGAATATACCTTTGGCATGCGCACGCACCATTCCTCAAAGGGAACTTTCCCTGGTTGCTGCTTCTGAGATGCATCTGTTTTAAAATATGTGAACTAGCTATCAGTCCCGGAGCTTCTGAATATATATCATCAAAAGCAAAAGTCCTGTCTTGAATTCCTTGTTTTCATGCACCAAACCTGATAGTGAAAATTGTAAAAATGGTACCGATTAGAATTCTGAAAGACCTAGGATTTCTTCCCATGATTTGGAGGACAACACGCTTGTCATCTTTGACCTTTTGGTCACGTAGCTTTGACCTTGTTGCCCCTTGCCCTCCACCTTCCCTTCCCCCTATACCCCTGTCAGATGTAATGTTGGTTGTGCTTGTCTTATTTTAGGAATTCTGAAGTTTCATGAACACTACCTGGGAGACACCACGGTAGAAAACTCCAGTGACTTCCAGACAGGCAGCAGCACAGCCCTTCCATCAGCCGCGAGCTCGGCCCTGGAGCAGCACGTTGCCAGCGTGCGGGAGGCCCTGGGTGTGGACTCCTGCTACTCGAGGTAAGGAGGGCGGCGCTCCTGGGCCTGCCTTCAGGGACGGGGGTTTCCGTTTGTCTCTTCCTTTACAAACATCTTACTTGCAGAAATCTTCTGAAATCCACACACTTGTGCTCAGTCTCTTCACAGTTGCTGTAGCAGAAGCCAATATGTGTCTCTGGAGTACAAACCCCTTAGCAGATTGTCTTTATTCTTTTCAGTAATTTCCTTTCAGACAGGGAAGGGCCTCATCAGACATGCCCATTTTCTAAGATGGGTTTGTAGAATGTTTAAACATAAACATGACTTTGAATTTAATATATTAGCTAATTAAAATTGAGATGCTTCTTTGGTTATAAACAGATTCATAATGAGTTTGTACTACAACTGAACGCCTGTTTGAGAATTTATCACCAGTGACAGGATCTGTGCGTTGGGAGGCTGAGGTGAAGGAAGTTGAACTTCCAATATCAAGGATAGGGAAGAAAAGTGCTGTTTTTTGCAAATATTGTAGAAGTTATATACTCATGGAAATGTTTAATCATAATTGACTATTTTATATATAGAAATATATGTATATATAAAAATATATATTTTATATATAGAAAGTAATTTCCATAAGGACCCTGTTTCTGGGAAGATGGAAGGAAGCAAGTCCCTGAGAGCTGGGTCATAGCCAGATTTCCCAGACGTCTCAGTCCTCCGTCCTGTGATTAACAAATGTTGAGAAGATCTGTGTCAGAGAATCTGCTGTGTGAGCTGGTGTCAGGTCCCTGGGACATCTGCTTTCCTCTTGAATGATTTTATTTGTAATCATGAAAATCCTAAGATGTGGCAGTGATTTCTTTAGAGATAGGTGCTTAACTCAGACTCCCGAGTGTACGGTAGTCATTGCCAGCAGCTGGATTGATCTTTGGGTATTTATCAGGTCTGAGATGAGCTCTTAGACAAAAAATAACCATTGGAAAAAGAACTGTCAAGGCCAGAAGGGGCCCTGGTGGTCATCAAGGCCAGCTCATTATTTGACGGAAGCCGGCACGGAATGGGACTTGCTGACAGTGAGTTAGTGTCAGGGCTAGGATCAAAACAATCTCGATCTCAGCCACACTCCCGGGCCAGTACTGGTTCTGTTTTTAATTATCAAAATTAATATCATACTTGAGACAATAGCCGAAGCATGTAAAAATGTCATCTCTAGCTTCTGTGTGTGGGAAGCACAAGCAGGCATCAGCCACACGCGCACACTGCCGCTCGGTTTCTCCCCCGGCTGCCCTGCATCCTGGAGCATCCCTGTCCTTGATGCTGGCACATGGGTTGGCGACCACAGGGGCTTCACAGAGTGGGAACCCCTCAAATTGGATGTAAGGCTACTCCCCAGATTCAACTATAAATGACCGTAAAATAGATTAGGCCAGGGGTACACAGAGCTGTTTCAGCAGACAGAAAGGTGCTTAGACCAGTCTGATTAACCTGTAACCCGGTCAAAGGTATTGCATATCCAAAGGAAATGTGAGAAGGGAAGGGTTGGTCAGCAGTAAAAATACAGAAAAGGGACCATAAGTAGGGCAGACTTCAGCCGTGCCAATTTCTAATCTTGTGCAAAGGGAGAGAGAATCTTGTCAAAAGGACTCTAGGTCCCGTCGGAAGGCTGTTCTCGTCATAGTGGACAGGCAGTCATTATGCGCTCCTCCTCCCCGCCCTTCCACACTTATTTGAGTGCCTACTACGTGCTGCATCCACTGGAGATCAGGCAGAGTGGTCAAGGTGGCAGGCACAGCTCCTGCTCTGAGGGAAATGAAAAAAAAAAATAGAGCAGATATGGTCTTTTAATGAAAATTGCTGTAAGTACTTAAAATTGCAGGGGGTAGTGAAAATGTGTAAGCAGTGGGGAAACCCACACTGGGAGTTGCAGGGGGGTCTTGGGGAAGGTGTGTTTGAGCTGAGTGCAGAAGGATGACGAGAAATGAACTAGATGAAGGCCACCGCAGGCAGGACGCACAGGGTCTGCAGTGACCCTCAGTGGAGAGACCCCTCAGGTGGTCCTGCCTCCCTGGTGTTTTTTGTCAGACTTTCTGACTATCATTTGGTTTCTCATGACATCTACTTGCAGATATAAAGTGTACATAACAAACTGGCATTCTGATTTGTATAACTCTATGACCTTGGTTGGTGGAAGCGAGCTCCATGAGGCCAAGATTCTTTGAGCACATTCATAGCATGAGGTTTTCAAGCTTGTAGGGCCGCACTGCGGAGCTTGAGCTGAGATGAGATCATGAAGGGACCCGGGTGTGCGGCACCTGCCGCCTGAACCCCTACGCGTGCAGAGGTGGTTTCTGTGTGCGCCGCCCTTGCCGCAGCCAGGACATCGCAGTCCACACCAGCCGCTGAGAGGACTCAGCCTGTGTGAATGTACAGCCTTCTCTTGATCTCAGTTTTCTTGGACCTAGGTTGAAATTCATCCTGAGGAGGAGAGGGTTACCCTTTGACTTCCCGGCACCCCCTTGTTGGACACCATAGTTTAACTCCAAACGCTTGTGCCTGAGCAGTTCTTTTATAAGAAACTGGAGGCATTGGAGTTTCCTGGTGCCTTTTGATTTAGAAGGATGACTTTGGGGTTATAGTTCAGCCCTTCGTCAATGGCAGGGAGAGAGGAAAGCACTGTAACTTGCTTCTGTTCCCCACATTAACCTTTTCCCCTCTGCCTGGGACAGAAAGCTCCCTCCTCAGGGTGCATCCTCAGGGGTCTCTAGGATGTTGGCTGGCTTGATGCTCAGCATGAATCTGGGGGGCTGCCCTCAGTAGCTTCGATCCCAGGTTGAACATCCAGAAGAGAGGGTCTCTCCTGTTGCTTTGAACTAGTCTTATTAGAAATTTGTTCATCTTTTGTGACCTCAAACTCAGGTTCTTAATTATGATATTAAAATTGAATGCTTTGTTGGCATGGTTTGAATTTACTAAAATGGAGTTTTTGTGAGACTAGTTTTTGCCTCACAGTTTCAAGAAAAGATTTCAAGTGACAGATAAATTATTTCTCATCAATAAAATGAGTAGATATATTTAAAGTGTGAGTACAGTAGACAGTCTCATACCCTAGGAATATAAATTGATTTAGTTGTTCTAAAAATATTGGATTGGCCAAAAAGTTTGTCCTTCTACTTTTCCTGTAGGTAGTCTAATCTCCCTTTAGAGCCCTGTTTAAAACTTTTGCTGTTTCCATCAGGAACATCCAGTCCTTGTAAGTCTAACTCAGGTCTCTGCTATTCTCCATGGTCGTTAACAATAGCAGTTATTTCATTCTTCCTTGTTCCACAGTCACCTGGGTTGTATCTTCCCAAGCAGATGGCGATGCCTGGAGAGCAGGTGCGGTGTTCTTCTCTCTGAATTCTCACTGTCTAACACAGTGCCTGGCCTAGAGTGGGACATCAGTGAATTTGAAATTTAGTCACCAGAAGGTGTGCTGTGAGCAGACTCTCTGCTCATGCTGGACTGGCTCACTGATTCCCTTTTTCCAGTGGATGTAAAGTACACAGTGTGCCCCTAGAAATTGAGTCTCCGCGCCTAGGGGAACACCTTCATTCAATTACCCACAGTCTGGCCATGATATCCTTGTTATTCTGCAGACCATTTTTGCTCTCCTTAATGGCATCTTGCTGCTGAAAGGAAGTACATTGCTGCAAAGGAGTTTCTGAAAATGGATTTAAAATAAAAGAACTGCTTTTATTAAGTGTTTAATAAGAACTTCCAGTCCCTTCCTCCCAGATCAAAAGAGGTGTAGATTGAAACCACTGTACAGAACATGAACCTCCCATAAGGGAGATGTTATGAATTTCAAAGCACATCTTCAGCTTTTAATTCTGATATTTAGCTAGAGCCTTGCTGCTTCCTGGGCACCTGGGACAGTGCAGTGGCACTTTGGGGGTGCTAAGCTGACAGGTTAGAATACTAGCAGGGCCATGTTCAGTGGTAGATCTGGTCTGGTCTTCCCCAGGGTCTTTAAATAAATTGCAGTTGTAGACTGCCCTTGTAATAGGGTAAATATTCCTTCATTACTGCAAATGAATATGAAATCTTGATATACTGTAGCTGCTACTATTTTTTTCTTTTGGTGCTTTTCTATATTTCTGAATTTTCTATAGTGAAAGTTATTTTTATAGTCAAATGTATTTTCTTATTTCAAAACACTGATTAACTTAGAGTGCACCAGTTCATAAATGCTGATGCCTCTAGCTGGTTCTAGCCTGATAACCAGGGACAAATGTTAACAAGACTGACAATCCCAAGTGCTGGAAGAGATGTGGGTCCGCAGGGTATCTTATATGTGGCTTGGGGAAGTAGATTGGCATGACCACATCAGAAAATATTTGTCGTCACCTTCTGAGCCAAGTAGTTGCCTGCCCTTTGACCCAGGCACATAATATAATATATGTGTAATGTCCAAGAGAGGATCTTGTATATGAGCGAGAATCTTCAGAGTCACACTGCAAACAACAGCAAAATTCTGGAAATACAGGCCATCACTGAGAGAGTGGATGAGTAAATAGTTCTGCAGTTAGTGCCCAAATGGAATATTGGGCAGCAAACAAAAGAGATGAGTCATAGTGAACCTCTTCCTAAATAAGTTAAATAAATTGGAGAAATATTATGTGAAAAAGTAGGTCCCAAAAATACTACCTATAGCATGACTTCTTTATTGATAGAGTTAAAACAACTGAAATCAAAATATGCTTCTAGGAGTATAGCGATCAGTTCAGTCGCTCAGTAATGTCCGACTCTTTGTGACCCCATGGACTGCAGCATGCCAGGCTTCCCTATCCATCACCAGCTCCCAGAACTTGTGCAAACTCGTGTCCATTAAGTTGGTGATGCCATCCAACCATCTCATCCTCTGTTGTCACCTTCTCCTCATGCCTTCAATCTTTCCAAGCATCAGGGTCTTTTCCAATGAGTCAGTTCTTCATATCAGGTGGCCAAAGTATTGGAGCTTCCTTCAGCTTTAGCATCAGTCCTTCCAATGAATATTCAGGACTGATTTCCTATAGGATAGACTGGTTAGATTTCCTTGCAGTCCAAGGGACTCTCAAGAGTCTTCTCCAACACCACAGTTCAAAAGCATTAATTCTTTGGTGCTCAGCCTTCTTTATGGTCCAACTCTCATATCCATACGTGACTACTGGGAAAAAAGCCATAGCTTTGACTAGGTGGACCTTTGTCGGCAAAGTAATATCTCTGCTTTTTAATACACTGTCTAGGTTTGTCATAGCTTTCCTTCCAAGGAGCAAGCATCTTTTGGCTTCAGTCACCATCTGCAGTGATTTTGGAGCCCAAGAAAATAAAGTCTGTTACTATTTCCATTATTCCTCATCTATTTGCCATGAAGTGATGGGACCAGATGCCGTGATTTTCGTTTTTTGAATGTTGAGTTTTGTCACTCTCCTCTTTCAGTTTCATCAAGAGGCTCTTTAGTTCCTTTCTGCTATAAGGGTGGTGTTATCTGCATATCTGAGGTTATTGATATTTTCCCCTGCAATCTTCATTCCAACTTGTGCTTCATCCAGCCTGGCATTTCACATGATGTACTCTGCATGTAAGTTAAATAAGCAGGGTGACAATATACAGCTTTGACCTACTCCTTTCCCTTTTGGAACCAGTCCATTGTTCCCTGTCTGGTTCTAACTGTTGCTTCTTGACCTGCATACAGATTTCTCAGGAGGCAGGTGAGGTGGTCTGGTATTCTCATCTCTTGAAGGATTTTCCACAGTTTGTTGTGATCCACACAAAGGCTTTAGTGTAGTCATTGAAGCAAAAGTAGATATTTTTCTGGAATTCTCTTGCTTTTTCTATGATCCAGCGGAATATAGCTAGAGGCAATAAAACTTGTGTGGAATGGACAGGCAGGAAGTGATGGCCGTGGGCTTGGGGTTGGGACTTGCCTCAGACTGGGGAGGGGGATGGGCTCTATGGGAGGTAGCAGATGATTAGCTGTAAATTGCTCTCTAGCTGTTTGGGCTGGTGGGTTTATGAGTACTTATGACTTTATTAAAAATTACTGAATAAATATGTGAAAACAGGCTGCTCATGGATCGACAATGAACCAAAGATTATGATTAATTCAGTCCAAAGAGATTCCCACCCCCCATCTCTGCTAAAAGAAGGGGAAAAAACCCAGAGGTTTTTAAACAAGCGAATTGCAAAAGCAAGGTGGCAACTAGGACATATTTAATTGATGAAAACGGATACTTGATAGACTGATTTAACTACTTATATCTGTCCTTTTAAGCAAGTAACCATGCACTGGTCATTGCTTCATCATTGGCTTATTTTAAATTACAGTGAGCCTTTGAAAGTTTAGGGCTTCCCTTGTGGCTCACGTGGTAAAGAGTCCACCTGCAATGTGGGAGACCTGGGTTTGATCCCTGAGTTGGGAAGATGCCCTGGAGAAGGGAGAGGCTACCCACTCCAGAATTGTGGCCAGGAGAATTCCATGGACTCTATAGCCTCTTGATGAAAGTGAAAGAGGAGAGTGAAAAAGTTGACTTAAAGCTCAACAACCTGAAAACGAAGATCATGGCATCTAGCCCCATCACTTCATGGCAAGTAAATGGGGAAACAGTGGAAACAGTGCCTGACTTTATCTTGGGGGGCTCCAAAATCACTGCAGATGGTGATTGCAGCCAATAAATAAAAAGACACTTACCCCTTGGAAGGAAAGTTCTGACCAACCTAGACAGCATATTAAAAAGCAGAGACATTACTTTGCCAACAAAAGTCCATCTAGTCAAGGCTATGATTTTTCCAGTGGTCATGTATGGATGTGAGAGTTGGACTATAAAGAAAGCTGAGCACTGAAGAATTGATGCTTTTGAACTGTGGTGTTGGAGAAGACTCTTGAGAGTCCCTTGGACTGCAAGGAGATCCAACCAGTCCATCCTAAAGGAGATCAGTCCCGGGTGTACATTGGAAGGACTGATGTTGAAGCTGAAAATCCAATACTTTGGCCACCTCATGCGAAGAGATGACTCATTTAAAAAGACCCTGACGTTGGAAAAGATTGAAGGCAGGAGGAGAAGGGGACAACAGAGGATGAGATGGTTGGATGGCATCACTGACTCAATGGACATGAGTATGGGTAGGCTCTGGGAGTTGGTGATGGACAGGAAGGCCTGGCGTGCTGTGGTTCATGGGGTCGCAAAGAGTCGGACACGACTGAGCGACTTTCACTTTGAAAGTTTAAAGCTATCTTCATGATATTTTCTAATTCTGGCAAATTGCTACTCAAGGCTGACTTCCCAATTAATCCAGACTAGTAAGGTTTTATTTTGCAAATCAAATGTTTTTTCTTATCCCAAATTTTTTCCCAGAATTCTATGAAGTAAAAGTGGATATAATATTTGGGGGCATTTATTTTACCCCTTAAAGAGTTTCCAACTTCATTCTAAATTAGGTCAGTGCCATTTTGAAAATATTTTATGAGCATGTAATCCAGTTTGTGCCAGAGCTGGTCCTGAGCTTGGAAATGCATACAGGAGTAATAGCCGGAATTCTTGACCTTACAGTACCTGCCAGTGTGGAGCATGCAGTAAATGTGTAAATTATTAATCCACCATATGTGAAATGCTATGGTAAAGGTCCAAACCAGAAAAAGACCATGCCTCAGTTTGCCCCCTAGGGTCAAGGCAGTGATTCAGGAGGTTTCCTCAGAGGTGACATTTGAGCTGGGCCCTGAAGCATGAGGTGGAGAGGTCATTCTTAGGGGAGGAAGTCCCTTACCCGCAGGGCCTGGAGGAAGGGAAGGGCCCAGGCCTTCAGCTGGTGAGTGGTCACTGCAAGAGGAGGACCCCTGTCCTGTGCTGCAGGAAATGTCGTCCCTACGTCCCAGTGCTCAGCTGCTGCCTTCAGAGGCTTGCCTCTTTCCTGTAAGATCTGAAGTCAAGCTCTCTTTCTGATAGGGTGGGCTTGCCTAGCTGAATCTCTTATGTCCTGTCTTCTCGTGAAAAGGCTCCTTCCAAAGGGCAGGATTTATCTCTGAGGTGACTCACACAGGCTCAGCTACATCTGAGGAGAAAAAATAAAAACAACATGATGCCAGGTTAGGGATTAGAGCACTTGAAGAGACACAGCTGCAGGAATGAGTGGAACATGCTGTAGATTCTGGTCTTATGCCCCGGATTCCTGAATTTGTATTCCTTTCAGAAGGCTGAATACAAAATGAGTACAGAAGGCTCTGATAAGCTTCTTAGTGTAAGTCAGCAGCTTAGCAAGAAGGATAAGTGTAGTTGGTCTTTTTGTGTGACCTTTGAAATAGCCTAAATTGAATCTCCTCTTGTATTTCTTATGTACTTTTTTAAAAGCAGAATTCTTGAAATTGCTCGACGTGGGTTTTCCCATTATTCGTAGGAGGGATAATCTGGTGAATAGTAGAATCAGCCTAAGGACAAAAAGGTGACAGCAGCGATGCAAGGCACGCCATTTGCGCCAGTCATTGAGCCCATGTGGGGTCCTCGGGCCTGGAGCTGTGAAAGGCCCGGACTTCCCGGACCAGGGGCCGACATGTCTGTACCGGGGCCACAGGGCACAGGCTATTCTGGTAGGTGTCCTGGGGCCCTGCCCGGGGCAGTGCTAGACACCGGACACTTCTTTTATGTCTCATCCCAGATCCTTTGTTCGTGGTCCCAAAGCTTGGAGTGGCATTTCTATTAGAACAAGGGCTGGAGGAAAGGGGTGAGGCAAATCCACTGACCAGTCCAGTCAGTGCTTCCCTCTCAGGCCCACATCAGCCTTGGCTGGCTGTTGCCATAACCAATTTTGTAAAAATTCTTTGAACTAATCAGATCTCAATATCTTTGACTTTGTATATCCTGCCCTTTGCCCCAGTGAAATTCCCTGGTCTTTTCTTTCTGATTGATTCTGTGCAGCTTTATCTAACAATTAATATTTAAGACATTTAATATATAACTCTTGACTTATCTTGCTTTGGGAAAATAACCTCAGTGTAGCCACTAAGTTCCTCTTTGGAATGGCTAAAATGGGTATTGTTTTCATCTCGTTTGTACTTGTGCGGTTTGAGCACAGTGGTGAGGGGGCCCTGAAGAGGTGCCGCCTCAGAGGGGCACACAGTACTGTGTCAGACCACAGTTCACACCGTGCTGGTAACGCGTGGAGCACTCACAGTTTCAGAGACGGACACCACAGACATGCACTCCTTGCTCTGGGTCCGCGGGTCCACTGGGGTGGCTCTGCTTTAGCCAGCCTGTTGGGCTTAGGTCTCTGTGTCTCATTTTTTCTGTGACTAGACAGCACTCTTCTCAGAGCAGAAGCCAGGATCACAGGAGGCCAAGCAAAACCATCAGGCTCACCGCTTGCTCACATCCCATTGGCTAAAGCAAGACATGCATGCAGTGGGACACGGACAGGACAGGAGTCTCTGCTGCATGATCGCGTGCTGAGCAGGAGCTCAGGCTCCCACCTGCAGCCCCCCTGCAGACGGGCGGAGACGCGATGGTCTTTGTTCAGGCTTCCTGCTTCTGCTCCCTTCAGTATCTGACGTGGACCACCTTCTGCTTCTCTCTCTCCCCCTCAACGCAGCACATACCCTGGTGTGAGCCAAGCTCTGCAAGCCCTCATCCGTCTCCCCTGACTGCTTCTCATCTTCCTCTTGCTCTGAAACTACGGGTGTTTTCCCCATGCTCACATCTGGTTATTGGGCTTTCCTTTGGAAAGGTCGTCTTCCTCAGGGACACAGATGTGCATGCTTGCCCAGTGTCTCACTTGATTTCTAGGCTTGAGCTTCCCCTTGTGTACAAGCAGGTCCTGTGGAAATGACCTCAGGCTTCCCACATCCAAAGTCAAACCTCTTCTCAGGTGGTACCCAATCAGGTTCACCAGTATATCTGATTTTCCCACCCTGGGCCGGCTCGTATAAGAATACGTCGCGTGACCAGCCTGGCCTCCCTGCCCCCTGCCTCCTTCTCCTGCTTCCGTTCCCCTGGCCCCCTGCTGCCTGAGGAGTTTCCCCAAAGCTGCACTGTCACTGACGGCTCCCATACACATCATAACCCACAGAATGCTGGTGGCCGAGGGGCACCTGGGATGATTGGGTCAGCAGGCCCCATTGTTCCATATGGCTTGTCTCACGCCAGTGCCTGGAGTCAACCCTCTGTTCCAACAGGGGTCAGGTTCCCCCCACCCCCCGCCACCACCTCCACATCGTGCACATTCTCCTGGGTTTGCATTTACTTTCTTCTTCTGCCAGCATGGGAGACTCCTGGAGTCCTAACCCCTGGGGCATTGCTTTTCCTGGAAGTCTTAAGCACACATTGAAGGCAGGATTTGCTTACACAGGTGGATAGAAGTCAGAGTGGAGCGGGGGGTATTAAGGAGAGAGGACAAAGTAGGGGATACCTGCTGGGAGCTGACCACCCATGCTTTCCCCCCTTCTTTACCTACCAACCAGGAGTTAGAAAAGTCTGGGCATGTGGGACATAGAAGTCTGATGTGTATTCATTGGGTAACTAAAATTAAATAGGACAGACTGGCTCAGTCCCAAGAGTATTGTCCCTGAATGGCTGGACAGTGACCAGCTCTAGTGATTGTGTCTTATCTCTACAGTCCCAGCTCCTAACAGTGCCTGGTACCTAAGAGGCCCTCAGTGAGTGTTCACTGATGAGTGGATGAGGAAAGGGGGGAGAGAACTGCTGGGGGCTAGAAGGACTCCTTCCCTTGACCATGAGGTCAGTATGGCATCATTGATACGGCAGAGCATGACACAGGTGGGAACATGTTTCATAGTTATTTCCCATATTGCTCTAGTCTTTTCTTGCCACTTCCGCCCCCATGAAGTACCATGAAAGAACAATTTTCAACACTCAAAGAGGTGGACTTAGATCAGATAATTAGTGCGGACGTTGAACTTATATCCACATTACAAAACTTGGCCCCTAGGCCAGCACATGAAACTCCTCTGAGTGTAGTAACACATTAAACTCGCTAAGGCTTCAAAAGTAACGAGATGTTCTTTCCTGTCTTTTGATGGACTTATGCTAATACAGTGAGGAGTCACTGCTAATAAGCAGACTATTAAGGAGAGACTAATAAGGAGAAGCAGAATGACTTAAGGATCTGTCACCTCCAAAAACACACTGTCCGATGGAGACAAAGTTATCATTGTAAATTGTCTTTCCCTATATTCCTGTGCATGCTGCTCATCCCCTGTTAATTAGAGACATCAAGAAACAACACTTCATTCTGGCATCCCTCCTAAAAGCATCTTGCTTTTAGGAGGGATGGCATCCCTTCCCATCTCTGAAGTCAGCCCTGTAGCTGTCTTGCCCTCGTCCCCTCCTTGCCTCCACTCCAGGGCCTCCTATGAGCCTGCCGCTGATACTGGCTTCAGTGCTTTTTCTGTGTCCTCATCTCCAGCCTTGCAGGTGGATCAAGCAACAGTGGGTGCTTCCACCTAAAACTGGAAGTTGGATGGACACATGTCGTCCATGAAAGGATAGAGCCGTGGGGTGGGGATAACTTGCAGATCTGACTGTAAGTTAATATATACATCCACTGGTTTAGACCGATGGGGCTGACAGTACATGTGTCACGTATTGATTGTCACCTCAAGATTGGAGACAGCCTCTCTTGAGAAGATTAAATGGAAAGACGGAGTGATACACAACATTGATTTCCTTTCCTTTGACCAGCCACTCCAGACTTGGGTGCCACATCCCTGCAGAGAATGAAGACATCTCTTTGGGGTTTCTAAAAAGCTATTTGTTAGGTCTCAGTTGTTTTAGTGTTGGGTTTTCACTGTTTCCTTCTATCTCAACACCTTGTATGCTTCATTTTTGGGTGTTCTAGTCACAGTATTATTTATTGTATGGAGTTCATTTTGTAGTGTCTCTCTGTCTCACTGGACTAGAAGTCCATCGAGTGTAAGGATTGGGTCTGCGTGGTTTGCTATCAGTACAGTACCTGGAACGTGGTTGACTCTCAGAAAATAGTCATTGAATGACTAAATGAAATGGGCCTACCTTTCTTTCCCCCATACAAACATTGTCAATTCATAGTTACGTTAATGGGCTTCCCTTGTGGCTCAGCAGGTAAAGAATCCCTCTGCAATGTGGGAGAACTGGGTTTGATCCCTGGGTTGGGAAGATCCCCTGGAGAAGGGAAAGGCTACCCACTCCAGTTATGGGCTACCCACTTATGTTAAGTTATGTTATTGCTGAAGCTAGGAAAGTTTCCCTTCAATGCTAGAGTTGATCTGGCTACATAAAGGAAAAAAATTTCCAAAGGACACAGATTGAGCAAACAGAATTAATACCAGAGTGAAATGGGGGTGGAGGGGGAAGATGGGAGGGAGTGTGTGTGTACCAACTTTCTTTCAATTAAGCGTAAGCTAATGTGTTACTTTTTTTTTTTTAAATCTGCTTCCTCCTACTTTAGTTCAGTGTTGAGTTTGAAGTTCTGGAGAGAAAACTCACCAGAGTTTGTAGTGAATGAGGGTTATGGTATTTTTGAATGATGGAAATGGCTAAGTTTAGAAAGATAGAGAATTAGAGATGGGAGAAAGTTACAAAGAGGAAAAAAGCTATTTGTCTAACTTATCTTTGAAAATGAGTCAAGTAGGCAAGAGAATCCAGGTTCTGTAAAATACAAGGCATTTCAGTTTCTCATGGCAGGTAGGGTTTTTCAGTATATGTGTACAGCTTTGATTTCATCTTACACTACTAAATAGTATTAACAAACCAAGATATGTAAAATGCCTTCCTGGGGACTCTGTTTAGCACTCATATTTTAACTCTGACTGCCTATTAGAGCCTCTCAACTTGCTTCTTTCAGGGAAGAAGAGAGAAATGGCCTTCACGACCCTTACCTTGTGCCACACACAGGTGCCCATACTCACTTACTGTTTGTGATGTCCTCCGAGGTGGTGATTGTGGTCCCATTTTACATAGCAGGAAGCCCAGAGAAACTGAGTTACTCAAGGAATTGTCAGGGGTTCATAGCTAGTTAAATGGTGGAACTGGATGTGGGCTTTAGAAAAGGTTTCTCAAAAGCAAAGAGTGCTATGCCTTCCGGGGCTCTAGAATTGCCTTTTCAAATGATTTTGTTTGAGGATGAGAAAAAGACAGAAAATTACTCATTCAGTGCCTTTCCAGACTTTTGCTGTCCCTTTGGAGATTAGTACAGTTGTCTCCTCCCCTTCTGGCAGCTTCCATTGAGTCTCCAAGTACTGGGTATTCTCCAGTCTCAGCAGTAAAATGGAGGAAAGAGCAGTGTAGGAAAATATACAAGATGAAAAACTAGAGAAGTATTCTGTCACAGGGCAATCTAACACATCATTTAAACAGTCTTACTAAGGTGAATTTGAGAGCACGGATCATGGTTTCTCATTGAGAAATAAAAGTCCTTTGGCTTAAAGAATATCTTCAAAAAATAAATCCTTCATTACCCAAGGTATTTCTTGAAATGAAAAGAGTACATATCAAGCCATATCATGAAAGAAATAATTCAGCAGTCCTTGAGAATTTACCTAGTTTCCATTCAAACATTAAAGTGATCGTTTAATCTTACATACAATTCCCTGAACTCTTCCTAAATAATTGCTTTGGTGATTTTAGCTCAACCTTGAAACAGAGTTGAATCTGTTGTATATTTGACTTCGTTTGAAAGAAAGAAAATTTATAAGGACACAGAGACTTCAGAGGTTTAAATCTTTTATCCACAGGGACTAGAGGAGAGAAGTAAGTGTGTGCAAGCCCAGAATGCAATGAGGTATCAGCTCTGACAATAATAATAATAATACCACCTGTTCTATATAGGAGCGTTATATAACGTCTACCAGGCATCTTCACATATATTCATTCCTCAGTTAATCTTTACAGTAACCCTTGGAGATAGGTAAGACAACTGTTAGGATCCCTCTTTTTGGGACAAGGAAGTTGAGCCTCAAAAACTGACTTACCCAAAATCACACAGCTAAAGGATAAATTGGGAACTTGGACCCAGGCCTCCAGGTTCCCATCTACTGCTCTTTCCAACAGAGCCATTTGTCTCTCTCGAGAGGCAAGTATTTACTGTGGATAAGCTTCTGTTAGATTTGCCAAGGCTCATGCCAAGTCTCTCACTGTAGTAGAAGTTTTCCTGTGTTTGAGACAGATGGGCATTGCCTGGGGTTGGTGTCAGTATTTATAGAGATGGAATTTGAGCTGTAATAATGAAGTTCTGAATTATTCTCTGTGTCACACCAAGCCTTCAGATGAACTAAATTTCAGTCAGTAGTATATAAATAAGCTGATCTACTTAACTTCTACATGGCTTGGGCATGTGGGTTCCAGAATAAATCTGAAGCTGCTTAAATCAAAGTGGGAAAAGAGACCGGCATCAGGTTATTCTCTGGCAATCTAATGATTAGGACTCTGTATTTCCACTGCAGAGGGGCACAGGTTCGATCCCTGATCTGGGAACTAAGATCCTGCAAGCTGTGTGGCACTGCTAAAAAAGTAATAAATAAATAGGGTGTCACTTAGTGCAACTCTACTCTAGTTAAAAGAACAGCTGTGAAGGGTTTGCAATATAGTGTGGACGATGTTAGAAGCGTTTTTCTGAATAAGTTAGCCTTTTAAATAGAGTTTGAGATTTTTAAATTCATTTATTCATTCAGCAGCTATTTGCTTAATATCCCCCCATAAGGCCAGTTACTATACTGGGCCCCAAGAAAAGACATGGTTCCTGTCCTTAGGCATTCACAGGCCAGTAGGTATGTGGGTGTCATGAGTAAAGACACTCGAAAGCACAGATAAAAGTTTCACAGAGGTCTAGCATTCATCTTACCTATCCCTAAGTTTTCAGATCTTTTATTTTCTTCAAGTTGGAATTTTCAATATTTCATATTACAATAGATAATGCAATCACTCTCATCTCTGAGAAGCCCAGTTATTGAGACATTTATTCAGCAAATATTTGTTGCATGTGTACTATGTGTCTGGTTGTCTGCTGGGTACTGGGGTTGCAGAGATGAAACCAACAGCTTTGCTGTGGTAAGGAGCTCTCAGTCTAAAAGGAGAAAGATAAAAAACAAATGTGTTCTGTTTGGATTTGTTGCTTATAGCTGCATGACCTTTGGCAGACCATTTAATCTCATGGGGTTTTTATAACAATACAATGATAATACCTGAAAAACAGTAGGAGAGAGCTGGGCACATTAGAAACCTTCATGCAGTTGCTGCTGTCACTGATGAGGAAAGTTGGGAGAGGCACACAGAGGTCACAGGGGCACTTGTTCCTTCAAGAGGGTTTAGTCAGGAGAGGCTTCCTGGAGGAGGAGGTGCAGTGAGTTTTTGCCAGGCCTGCAAGGCAGGGTGAACCCTGTTTGGAGTGTGCAGCACAAGCTGAGGCTCGGAATGTGGGGCAGCTGCCAGCGGAGGGGAAAGGTAGGGAGGGCAGCACAGTTGGAATGTCGAGTATGGGGAGAACTTTGACCCAAACACCCCTAGAAACAGGCTGGAAAGCTGCGAAGGCACCAGACGCTGTGTGGCCGTGGCTGGTGGTGTCACCCCACAGCCAGGGCGGGAAGTTTGCATTGGAGAAAGATGCACCATCCCACTTGTCCAAGGAGGACTCAAGATCATTTTGCCCTGTGCTCTCTTAGGCTCTTGGGTTAAATATTCCACATGGTCTGTTATTTTAGGAGTAAAGGGAACTGTTTAAAAACCTGCTGGACAGTTAAGTCATGTTGAGCATATGCCTTCAACCAAGAAATACTGTACATAGATGGGAGGAGGCTCACTTTCTAGTTTTAGAGAAAACCAGAAAATTAATATTCTGATTTGGTCCAGCAAATGTTGTAAGAACAAGTCAAGTATAAAATATGTGCATTTCCTAGTAATGTCTTTGTGTTGGCAGAAAGTTACCTAGCCGGGATAAACGTTCAGGGAACAAGCAAGGTTTAAGCTGTGCGTAGTCCAAACCAAAATCCCCTCTCTCTAAACTCAGGGCCGGGGCCTGACTCCATGACAGCCTGCGATATGAAATGGCACCGAATGCTCTTCTTACCCTATTCTTTATTAGAAATTGAATATTTTTGTCATGGTATCAATAAAAATAAATAAAAAACAGTAGGAAGCGGTCGTCTCCTTTTTCTGAAGGGCCGACGAGGCTGGGAGGCTTGAGCTGTCTTTACCTGTGGCACAGCTGTCACGGGAGCTCACTGGCCCTCAGTTTAACCAGAGAAAACATGTTTTCTTAAATTGTTTTGGCCTTATAGGGTGTTTTCTTAAATGAAAAATGATCACAGTTAGCATGCCTGACCCCTGTTGGCCTGATCATTTTATGAAGAAGAATAATGTTATACGGCAGAGAAGTCTGGAAAGAATGTCAGCTCGCTTCGGTCACAGATTCTCAGTGACCTCGGAGCATACGCTAAGTCAGTGGAAGGCTAAGTACGTAGATTGTGAGCTGTGGCAGAGGAACCAGTACTTTCTTCGGCATCCACGGGTTTTCACTTCCTTCTTTGGAAGAATCTCGTCTTGGTGGGAAGCATAATTACCCTTGCATATGCCACTTTGGGAAGAGAACGTGTGTCCATAATCACTGAAAGGAAATACCCAGTGTGGTCAGAGTCCATCCTGCCTGGCCCCGTGAGGTTTAGCAGCTGCTGCCAAGTTGCTGCGCAAGGGGGGTGGCCTGGCTGGAATACCAGAGGCGTTGCTGGTTTCTGGATGCGATAGAGAAGGCCACACATTCCTGTGTGTAATGTATCAAAGTGACGCACTGATAGCTCTCCTTAAATGCGTCTCCTGTCCATCCACCGTTTGCATTCCTACTTTAGTTTTTCAGCAAGTAGTATTTGTAATTGGTATGAACTGCAAGGGTTCAAAGAGACAATGGTGAACAGTCTCTCTCCCATCTCTGTTTCTCATGACCTAATTCTCCTTGGAGTTGGCTGGTATTCCAGTTTCCCAGGTACATTTCCAGAGAAAATCTCACCATTTACTTTTGACACGTCTGCCTCTTGCTTCTTGGGGGTACTGAAGGTGTTTCACAGTAGTTGTGGGAAAACTACTTTACCACCTTCATTCTGAACATAGAGCTGATGTTGAGAGTGAAGTTATTTGGGGCAGGGGTGTAATTAGGCCTGTTCAACAATAAAATATTAATTTTACATGATATATCATTGAAATATTTTTATTCCATGTCTCATTTTACTCTTATTATAATCTAGAAAACAGATAAGAGCAAGTATTATAGTCTTATTATTTCCACTTTACAGTTCACAAAACTGAGGTGAAGAGAAAATCAGTGCCTTTCTTTGCCTTACCGCTGATCTGTGGCAGTTAGACGCCAGAGGGTTCCCCTTGTGTTCAGGCTTCTGTCCAGTGTTGTAAGCCTGATTTTAGGGGAATCGATTTCCATTACTATATATTCAGAGTTGTAATGGAATCTGCTATGATTTTAGAAATACTTTTGTCTCTTGCTTTCAATAAAATATTGGAACAAGCAGTATTGTGAGGGCTTATTAAAGACCTATACTAAGAAAGCTATCTCACTATAACCAGTCTCTGAGCCCGCCTCTGTTTCAACATTGTGCTCGGTGCTTTAGGTATGCCATTTAATGCCTGGTGTTCACCTATTTTACATGTGAGGAAACAGAGATACAGAGAGAGGAAATAAATTCCCAGTGGATATGCAACTTGAAAGTGGTAGAACTGGATTTCAAATTCAGTATGTACCTATTTCTGCCAAGAAGTGCTGCCTCCCCAGATTGGATGGCCAGAGCATAAATGATTATTATTTTCATAACAGAGATATTTTCTTTATTTAAAAATCCAGCAAATGCATATGGGTCTTGATTACCAGCAGTTATTAAAAGATGATAAAAGTTCAACTGTCATGCTCTATTTAAAATACCATAGAATATTAAAGATGTAAAAGCTTGCTTCCTGCTTTCAGGATTAATCTGAAGGCATTGAAATAACACAAATAAACTTCAGAACATAACATGATCATGAAACCACACTTGGAAACATGGAATCAGAGAGGTTTGAAGTCCGAGGGGCCCGGGAGGTTATTTAGAGACTCCATCCAAGCCTGAAGTCATCCTTTTCCCTCTGATTCGTGTGTCAGTGATACCATGAGCCTCCCAAGACACCAAACCCGCAGACATGGAGTTCGAGTACATTCCTTCCACTCCTTCATCTCCAGTCTTGTGAGGAGCAGCCTTGCAAACTACATTTAAAGTGGCCTCACTCCTGCACCCCTCCCTCATCCACAGGAAAAGTAATAAGACCACGTCAGTCCTTTATTTCCAGCCCTGCCAACTATGCTTCTCCTGGTTCATATCCTGTCAAATGTGTGCTGAAAATAGGACACCAAACCAGATTCCTGGACCCCAGTCTCTGTGCAGTCCAGGACAACAAGCTCCCTGCTGGCACAAGACCTCTCCTGAACCGTGGCTGTCCTGCTGCTCCCTTGATGGAGGCTGCAGCGCCCCATTCCTGTGTAGTCCCCACCCCATTTGTTACTCAGCCTTCTCACAGCTCTGCTGGTCTTGTCTCCTCCTCCTCATGGACCACGTTCACAGCCAGGGTGTGAAGGAATCTGTCCAGATGCCTTCCTACCACAGGGCATGTGGTAGAGAGGGCCCTGGACTGTGTCATTGTGTGGATGGGGAATCGGAGTCACTGCGGAGGGGCGGGGGTGGTGCCGCATGCAGCAGTGAACACCGCACTTGCAGTGATTCTGCTTCCGGTATGCAGAAATACACTCCTCACACATAGCAACTAAACTCATGGGGAAGAAAAATACCAAGTACCCGATGGTACTAGAGAGTGAACAGAAGCAAACAGATTCTGGAGAGGAGTCATAACATGGAAGAAATGAATGGCATAGAGGATGTGTCCCATTTTTACAGCTTTTAGCCTAAGGTAAGAACGCAGTCAGCAGCCATATTTGGCACTTAGAACTCCGATAAAACATGACATCCTTCTGGTCTGAAGAATCAGATGATCACGTCCAGGGTGACCGCGGCCCATGTATAAACTCTGCCCCATCTATGGCTCACCTCTGAACTGCAAATGAACAGGACAGATTCTAGCTAAAGGTAAAATTGAACTGAGATTTGAATTTGCCACTCAGATAAAATTTTTCGTTTGAATCCAATCAAGTGAATTTCCTGCTTTAAAAAAAAAAAGGAAAATCAATAAATACTCTTCAGAGGAATGTAACAGAATTCACAGCAAGCATAACTTTCACAACACCCTAGATGCACTGAAAAAAAAAATGCTGATGTTGCCATACAAAGAACCAGAAAAATACAGCTCAGTTTTTAAGAGAAAAGATAGTCAACTGATTTTAACCCTGATCTGATTCAGATGTTGGAATTAGCAAGGATTTCAAAGCATTTATAATGATGTTAAATTAACTATGCTCACAGTGAGTGAAAATAAGAGAATAACATTATATTTAAATGTGTAAAATATATAAAAATATATTGTCAAGTATATTTAAAATACACATATAAAGCAAAATTAAAAATATGAAAATATAATTTAGCAGACAGTGAGAAACTTTTAAAGAGAACACAGTGGAAATTCTAAAACTGAAAAATACAGTATCTAAAATTTAAAATTCACTTCATGGTCTTAATAACAGATTGGAGTTGACAAAAGAAAGAGTAAACTTGGATATAGATCAATAGAAAGTATCTAATCTTAAGAAAAGAGAGATAAAAAAAGATTGGAGGAAAAAAAAAGATCCTCACAAATTTGTGGAACAATACCAAAAGATCTAACATGTAATTAGGGTCCAAGGAAAAAAGAAGAGAGAGAGTGAGGTAGAAAAAAATATTTGAAGAACATCCCCAAATTTGGTGGAAGACATAACATTTAAAAATTCAAGAATCTCAGAGAGTAAATAAGATATTTACTTTTGTAAATAAGATAGAGAAAATTCTGAAAGCAGCTCAAATCAACACATTACATAGAAGGAAACAGTGGTTCGAGTGATGTGGATTTCTCGTGCTAAATACATGAAGGTCAGAAGACACCAGGAATGACATCTTTAAAATGTTGGCTGAAGAAATCATTGATCCAGAGTATTAGGAACAGCAAAAAAAAAAAAAATTTAAGAATGAAGGCAAAATAAATATGTTTTCAGATTTTTTTTCAGAAGTTGAATATTGATAATCAGAAGACCTTTACTACAGGAAGTACTAAAAGAAACACTTCTAGTTGAAAGGTTAATGCTGGATGGAAACTTGGATCTTCAGGAAGAAAAGAAGAATGTCAGAAATGGAAAATAAATGGGTAAAAACAAGACCTAGTTTTCCCTTATTTTTTAAAAAGTGCATAAGATTATATAAAACAAACAAAAGTCAGACTGTCCTATGATATTTCTAATGGAGATAACTGAGATACATATCATAATTATATAGTGAAAATTAGAGGTGGTGTTAAATGGACTCTTTGTGTGATACTTTGAAAAGTTAAGGATGTACGTTCTAATCCCCAACCAACCACTGTACACAACTGTCAGGCTAAAAAGCCAATATAAATTAAAATGGAATTCTAGAAAGCAGATAATCCCAAAGGAGGTAGGAAATGGGGAAAATCTCACAGGGGACAAACAAAATAATAAAACACTAGATTTTAATCCAGCATATTAGTACTTTCATTAAATATTAAGGAATTAAATACTCCAACTAAAGGACAGGCATTGTCAAAATAAATTTTTAGAAAAGCAGAGTCAAAATATCTGCTGTTTATAAATAGGTTGAAAGTAAATGCATGGAAAAAGATATACCATGCAAAAGGTAAGCCTGAAGAAAGATGAAGTACCTTCAATCGGGTAAAATAGACTTCAGGACAGAGTATTACCAAAGATAAAGAAGGACATTTCTTAATGATAAAAGGATCAATTGACCCAAAATACAGAAAAGTCAAATGTAATCATAATGACAAAGTTTCAAATTACATAAAATTTAATAAAGGGAGAAATACACATTTCTGCAATTGTATTTGGCAATTTTAACACTGCTTTTTATTGATAAACTATTAGAATTTGATAGAACAATTAGAAAAAACAAAAACCAAAAAACAAGAAGCATAGATGATACAAAAGCACGAATCGGCTCAGGCCCGTGGTGCCGGCAGGATGGGCAAGTGTCGCGTCTTCGTGCTGCCAGGAAGCCCCGTAGCCACCGACGAGCCCAGAAGTGGCGTGATGAACAGCACAAGAAGGCCCGTTCGGGCACAGCCCTGGGGGCCAGCCCTTCTGGCGGCGCCTCTCACGCCAAGGGAATTGTGCTGGAAAAAGTAGGAGTTGAAGCCAAACAGCCAAGTTCTGCCATCAGGAAGTGTGTCAGGGTTCAGCTAATCAAGAATGGCAAAAAAATCACTGCTTTTGTACCCAATGATGGTTGCTTGAATTTTATTGAGGAAAATGATGAAGTTCTGGTTGCTGGATTTGGTCGCAAAGGTCATGCTGTTGGTGACATTCCTGGAGTCCGCTTTAAGGTTGTCAAAGTAGCCAATGTCTCTCTTTTGGCTTTATACAAAGTCAAGAAGGAAAGACCAAGATCATAAATTTTGATGATGAAAGCATGATAGTAATAAATTTTCATATACAAAAAAAAAAAAAAAACAAACCCACAAATCATCTTGACCTAATTATATTTGTAGAACACTGCATCCCCAGGGCTCCCCAATGGCTAGTCAGGGAAAGAATCTGCCTGAAGTGCAGGAGACACAGGAGATGTAGGTTTGATCTCTGGGTCAGGAAGATCCCCTGGAGAAGGAAATGGCAACCCATTCCAGTATTCTTGCTTGAAAAATCCCATGGACAGAGGAGCTTGGCGGGCTACAGTCCACGGGGTCACAAAGCATTGAACGTGAATGAGCAACTAAGCGTGCACACACGTACATTCCCAAACTGAAGAATATAGGCATGCCTTATTTTATTACGTTTTGCTTTATTGCACTTCAAAGCTACTGTATTTTTTACAAATTGAAGATTTGTGGCAACTGCATTGAGCAAGTCTATTGTTATTTTTTCCAACAGCATTTGCATACTTTGTGTCTCTGTGTCACACTTGGGTAATTCTCAGCAATTTTTTTCATTATTATTTGTTGTATTAATCTGTGGTCAGAAGGCAATGGCAACTCACTCCAGTACTCTTGCCTGGAAAATCCCATGGACGGAGGAGCCTGGTAGGCTGCGGTCCATGGGGTTGCTAAGAGTTGGACATGACTGAGCGACTTCACTTTCCCTTTTCACTCTCATGCATTGGAGAAGGAAATGGCAGCCCACTCCAGTGTTCTTACCTGGAGAATCCCAGGAGAGGGGAGGCTGGTGGGCTGCCATTTATGGGGTCACACAGAATTGGGACACGACTGAAGCGACTTAGCAGCAGCAGCAGCAGTGATCTTTGATGTCACTACTGTAACTGTTTTGAAGCATTGTCTATTTTAAGAAGTTGCCACAGTCATGGCAGTAACTACACCCCGAGCATTCAGCAGCCATCAACATTGAGGCAAGACCTTTTACCAGCAAAAAGATTATGACTCATTGAAGGCTCAGACAATGGTTAGTATTTTTTAGCAATAAAATTTTTTTTTGCAATAAAATATTTTTTAACTAAGGTATGTACATTGTTTAGATATGATGCTATTGGACACTTGATAGACTACAGTATAGTATAAATGTAACTTTTTAATGCAATGGGAAACCAAAAAATATATGTGGGTCAGTTGATTGAGATAGTTGCTTTATTGTGTTGGTCTGGAACTGAACCTGCACTATATCCAAGGTCTGCCTGTACATATTCTTTTCAAGTGCCTATGACACATTCAACAAAGTAGACCATAAAATAAATCTCAGCAAACTAAAAATGGTTGAAATACTACATAGAGTATGTGTTCTGACCTCAGATAATTGGAAATTAAACACACTTTTAAATAATCTATATAGGTCAAAGAAGATAACAAAGAGGAAATTTAAAAATATTTCTAATAAATAACAATGAAAATAAATATATCAGAGTTTACAATATGTAGCTAAACATACATGGAGGGACATTTATAGCTTTAAATGTTTATATTGGAAAAAGAAATAAAATCAGTGACCTAAATTTGCATCTAAAGAAGCTAGGGAAAAAAGAGCATTGTAGAAAGAAGGAAATAGCAAGGATAAAAGAAAGATCAATGGAAGAGAAACATGAAAATGTATAGAAAACACACAAAACTAAAACGTGCTTCTTTGAGAAGAGCAAACAGTCTCAGGTGAGACTGGCTAAGAAGAACTAGAACACAGATTATGGATGTAAGAGCTGAAAGGAGCATTGTTGCTGCAGATCCTATGGACACCGAAGGATAAGAGAATAATATTAGGCACAACTTCATACCAATTAGTTCAGCTACAATGAAATGGAAAAATTCCTTGAAAAATACATTTTGCAGAAACCAACAGTAGATGAAACAATATATGAATAGCCCTACATCTATTAGAGAAATTTAATTCAATAAAAAAACTATTTAATGACAATAGCAAACTCACTTAAAGCCTGGATGGTTTCACTGATTAATTCTATTAAATACTTAAGAAAAAACTCACAATTTTACACACAAAAAGTTACATGAATGGCAATGTGCACATCAAAAGAATTTTTTTTTTTTTTTTACTGTCGTTAGTCATCAAGGAAAGTTGGTTTAACTCACAAAAGGATACCATTACATTCCCACCAATATGGGTAAAATTAAAAGACTGACAACACAAATGTTGGTAAGGATATAGAACAACAGGAACACTCATGTATTATTGGAGTGGCTGTAACTATATGGGAAAAGTTCTAAAAGTTTTTATGAAACGAAACATATATCTACCCTGTGGGCCAGCAATTTTACTCCTAGGTATTTACCCAAGAGAAATGATAACATATGTCCACAAAAAGAATTCTACATGAATGTTATTAGCAGATTTATTCATAATATCCTCAAACTAGAAACAGTTTCAGTGTCTGTCAATAGAATGATTAAGCAAACTGTGCTGTAGTTGTACAATGGAATGGTGAAGTGAAGTGAAGTCGCTCAGTCGTGTCTGACTCTTTGCGACCCCATGGACTGTAGCCTACCAGGCTCCTCCGTCCATGGGATTTTCCAGGCAAGAGTACTGGAGTGGCTTGCCATTTCCTTCTTCGGAGATCTTCCTCTTCTGTTGATCTTCCTGACCCAGGGATCAAACCTGGGTCCTCCCGCATTGTAGGCAGACGCTTTACCATCTGAGCCATCAGGGACCCAACAATAAAAAGCAACAAACTGGGAGTACAAATAGCAGGACAGATGAATCTCAGAAATACTCTGCTGAGTGAAAGGGGCCTTGTACAATAGAATGTATACTATATGACTCCATTTGTACAAAGTTCTAGAACAGGCTTACTTAACCCGCAGTGGGAAAAAAGTCAGAAGAGCAGCTGCCTCTGGGGTGGGAAGGGCAAAGATTGACTAGGAAGAATCATGAAGGAACTTTCTAAGTAAAAATAATGTTCTGTATCTTGATTGGGTTTTTGAATACAAGTGCATGCTTTTGTCAGAAGTCAGTGAATGCATAATGAAGATTTGTATAGTTCATTTCATATATTTGTTTTTATTTTTACTGTATATAAATTTCACATTAAAAACTGTAAACAAATAATTGTGCTAATAATTATGCCTTCTGAAGTATTGAGGGGAACTTTAATAAAGCCTGTAAATTTATTTTGAATTGAATCCAAAATTCAAAATGAATTGAATGGAAAGAGAGAAAAATAGTTGAATAGATATGTGATGAAGCAAGTTTATTAAAATGTTAATCTAGGCAGTAAGTATTTGGGTATTCACTATAAAAATTCTTTCAACTTTTCTATATGTTTAATTCTTTCATAATTACATTTTGGGAAAATGTACTAAGTGCAGCATGGACATATGGACCTTAAAAATTAGAGTGGAAAAATGAGAAAGAGAATGAAGTGTATAAAATGATACTGTTAATATGATTAAAATACCTATATCCAGATTTGGAGGAAGAAGTTCAGGCAAAATGAAATACAACAAACACATTAGAACAGTTGCCAATGGGAAAGGAAATGTGACTGGGGTCTTCTCGGGATGATGGGATGAGTGACAGGTGAGTGCTGGGTAGGTAGGCTTTGCGTGGGCAAGTGGTGATGGTGGGGAGAGAAGGGCCAAGGGTAGATGGAGGATGGTGAAGCACTGTTGTTGTTCAGTCACTAAGCTGTGTCCTACTCTTTGTGACTGCATGGACTGCAGTGCACCAGGCTTGCCTGTCCTTGATGAGTCAGATCTTGACCTTGTCAGTTGCTAACTGTGCCATTTTAGACAAGTTGTTTAACATTCTTCAGACTCACTTTTCCCATCTGTAAAATGGAGATTATGATGTCTACTTCACAGAGTTGTTGTGAGTTAAAACCAGATCGTATCCAGGAAGTTCCTAGCACACAGCCCCAAATCTATGTAGACTAAAGTCTGGCATCCTTTCCTTGTCTTTCCATTCATCTCAATCCTTGGTGTCCTTCAAGGGGTATACCTTGTCTAAGTCTACAGAATCATGCCTCTTGCTGTTTTCCAGGGGCCATTGGCATTTGCATACCATTCCTTTCTGTCCAACTTTGTCTCACATGTGTAGAGTTGCTTTGTGTGTATCTGTCTGTCTTATCTCTTCACTCATCATCCCGTAGCTGCTTGAGGACTCAGCATAGCTTTGAGTGTCCCTCTGCTGAGTTGTCACCCAGCGCTGCTGTTGTGTAGTCTCTTGTATGTCTCTCTCCTGACCAGAAAGGCAGGGACAGGGTCTGCCTGACTCCCTGTTTGCCTTCTCGTGGAAGGGGCTCAGCAGGTGTTTGCTGAGTGAATGAGAGAATAGAGTTACCTTTTTGTCACTGCGCTTTTCACTCAGTGCTGTCTGGTCAGCACACTGATTTATCTTTGCTCTTATTCACCGTCAGACTTGCTGAACTTACCCACACACACCAATGTGATCATATGAGCCCAGCCAAGATCTGCTGCTGGATGTGGTTCCAGAACCCCACTGAACTCAAAGACAGGGACCGTAATAAAGACAAGGACTGTAGTAAGATGTTCTCTTTACTGTGGCTGTTGTTTTCAGCTATTCTGTTAAACTGTGAATAACATTTTAGAGCTGGAAGTGCTCTTAGATTTTTTATACTCAAACCCTTGAATTCTAAATGTAGATGAAAGGATCTAAAGCCAGTGGGCTTAGTGGGAGTGCCTTCATGGAGGAGGCAAATATTAGGCAGTTTATTGGTGGGGAGAGATGTGGGTTGTCTAAAGAGAGGGTGGGACATTCCAAGGGTGTAGAGTGATGTGAGCTGGGAGCTGGTGATGGCTGCAGGCATGCGCTAGAGGGGAGCCCACAGTGGGACGTTGGTCCCACATCAGGATTGTCACGTGACTTAAAGGGGTCAAGATGGCTAGTGATCGAGTTGGAAGCCATTACCCTCTCTGCTCTGTCTTTGCAACAGCCTTATCTCATCCTTGATTTGGTTCTGACCTCTGCTTCCTTTCATTTGGGCCAAAGACAGGCTCAATTCCTGATTTTAAAATGAAATCCAAATAACCCATTTGGAATCCTGTATTTCAACCCAGAAGTGTTGGTTTTGCATTGTGTCTGGTGCAGATGGAGGCCAGCTGAAATGGTCCAGAACCCAGGCAGCAATGTAGCACAGCCTAATATTTCCTTGTCTTCAAATCAGTCCAAGCTATTCATTCGGAGGCCTCATTTCAGCCAGTGGTCTGCTGCCCGCAGGACCATCCTGGGATCACCAGGGACTTCCCTTTGGTCCATCTCATCATTCCTTCTCCATTCCTGCCTTTGCCATATTTCTAGTGCCTGTGGAAACCAGCTGAGGAAACCAGCCTCTTTATTTTCTCTCAGGGAGGGCTGGATACCTAGCATATATGCCCCTGTCTTCTCCTAAATGGGTCCCTGTGCTATTTTCCTAACTCAGATTGTCCCCTTTAAGAGGAAAAAGTACTAAGCATTTGTATAAGCCTTCCTCTGGTTAAGAAGCATCCAGTTAACATATACCTTCAAAAGAATTATTTCACTGTATTCTAAAAACCTTAAAAGCTGAACCGTCAGCCAAGAGGCATTCCTTTTTTCTCCAAAAGGTACCAGTGAGTACTTTCTTCAGGCAAAAGCTGTCTCTTCAGAAGACCTTGCCTCTTTTTCTCCTAGGGACTCTTTGCCCATCCTTCCTTTTCTCATCACTGAAAAATAAAGGCATGTAGCTGCACCAGTCACTGCCTTTCTGGATTGCAGGGCCCCTGGAGTCCGTGCATGTGGAGCAGGTGATCTGTGGGACACTTCAGGGTGAGGCAGGGAGAGGCCACACTTCAGGGTCCCAGGAATTCCACTTAATGGGCAACAGCATTTCTCCATTTAACGTTGCTTCATAATTCATGTAATAAAAATAGCTCTGGAGAAATCTAAGCTGTTATTATCCTATGTCTTTGAATTTGGATTTGCTGATATTCCATCCTGAGTCTTAATGGTGGAGGTTATTGCATTTTGTCACTTTTCATGATACACGTAGTAAACCCTGGATTCAGAGGTGGCAGTTCTCAACCCTATCCTGTCTTAAATGGAAGCGACTTTCCTTATTTGGTTTCTCAGCAGCCACTATCGAGTTACGCATCTTTAAGGTTTTTTTTTTAAAAAAAGCAGACCACCAGCAGAATAATTTGGATCTGTGTAGCTTCTGTTCAGATGCCCAGTGGGAGAAGATAGGCCCCCCTGATCCAGAGGGGCGGTGGATGAAGCCTCTGCCTCCCACAGCTCACTAAGGCCCAAGCCCCTGTTCTCAAGCCTGACACAGCAGAAGCCATTTCATTCTTTGCGTTTCTTTGTGACCAGCATGCCTATACATTCTCTGCGCTCTGTAGCTAGCACCACAAGCTTTTACTCCTGTTCCTACCCTGTTGTAAACCTGGAAACAAATATTTAGCTGGCTGAGGAGTGCCGTCTCCATGAGTGCTCGCCCTCTGGGGGCTGCTGCACACACAGCGCGCCTGCCTGGTCCTCTCACGCCGTACAGGACATATAACATATTTACGTCTCGCGTAACCATAGAAACCTGTTGTGTCAGAGAAGACTTTATGATTTTGCTGCTCTCTGGAAAGAGATGAATAAAGCCACAGGGCAACCTGCCACCTCTTATTTAGTTACTTTGTAATCGTTTAGCAATTAAGACTGCAGAACATATTTACTATAATTTTCACATCTGTAGACATTTTATAGAGTATTGAATATACATAAAGAAAAACACTTGAGACATTATTTTAGAAACCCCATAGCCAACTCAGTTTTTTTTTTTTTTTTTGGGTATTACACGATTTGTATTTCATTCATTATTCTAAAAATGGCTGGGTCCTTTTTTTTCCCCTGCTGTAATGTTTCCTTTAGAGAATTCCTGGCATAAGGAATCCTTACATTTTGTTATGCTGGCTATTCAAGAGGGCTATGGAAAGAACCCCAGTTTGGGACTTGGAAAGAATTGGATGTACTGCCCTGTTTGAATCAGGGCTCTTCTACTTACTGGCTAGGCTTCCTGGGGCAAGTGACAGAATCTCACAGAGCTTTTAGGGGCTTTTGACAAAAACCTGTGAAATGAGCATAATAATATCTTCTTTGATAGATGATCATGATGAAGGCAATAACATAGGGAAAATATCTGGCATGTGATAAAGGGTCACTATCTGGCACTGTTTTCATTTCTCTTATTCCTAACTGTTGTGTCTTTTGATTTAATGTGAAATGTACCACAAGTACGTTCTGATGCTCACAAAAGCTTGTTTTGTTTAGCGCATATATGATACTTCATACTTATCAAAGGCTTTACAAATATTTATTAATTATAAAACCCCCAAGGGAGCTGAGGAACACAAATTTCATCTCTTTTCCAATTAATTCTGCACCTTTCCATTTGGCAAATACATGTGTTTCAAGTCTTTTAATAGAGCAAGGAACCCCCTTGGCTCTTTTGTCTATGCCTTGGATTGTTTAAAGGAATTATCCACGGTGTCATGGAAGCTTGAGTTAGCTGCTAGATGGCTTGAGCGACCCCTGCTGGCTGGCTGCAAAATCAGAAGCGCCCAACCAGCCAAAGCTGCACCCTCACTCCCAGGCCTTTTGAGAATTGGCCATGGACTGTATGGACTATGGGTGGTAGGGTATAATCATGGCTGTGAAGGCATGGAGTTTACTCTTATTGTTATTATTTTCTTTATTATTGTTATTTAAATGGAGGTATTAGAATGCAGGGGACGTTTCCCACCAGCTAATAACCATTTAAGTTTCATTTGGGGGCTTTCACGATTTGACAACAGCTTTTCAAAATCCCGAGCTGTTAGACCCCCTACTGGGTTAATGTGGCAGAAAAAGACGAGAAGGACCCCGCCAGCGGCTTTTTGTACGGCACTGTATCGCGGGCATCTGGATAGAGGAGGGGAAACAGATCCTTTTAGAAAATCCAATTAGACAGAGAAGGAAATACACTTTGCTTAGAGGGAAGGGTGGGGGAGACTGGTTCTCCCCTCGAGGTCAAAGACTTCGATATTAACAAAGGAAAATCCTATATCACTTTAACTTGTTTCAGAAAACCTGTGTTTCTCCTCAGGAAACAAACACTGCAAGTGAACCGGAAACTGTCCACCCAGAGTTCAGTTGAGACAGTACCAAGCGTGCTTGTGACATTAGAAATCATCACAGAAGTCACCAGACAGGTCCCTTCAGCTTGTCTCTGTTTTCATTAAGCGGTCTTGACAGAGGATCTCGGGAATAGGGGGTGATTGTAGAAGCGATTTTAGAAGCTTTTAGAGACTATGCACCACATGAAAAAGAACTCCCCTCCCGTGGCCTTTGCCCAGCAGATGGCCATGCCTTGACCTTCTCTGTCCCCTGTCTCGGTGCTCAGACCTATTAAGTAGATTCGGTTTGGTAGCTTTTGGTGACATTCTTTGTGTAGAAATTTCAAATGCGTGCAATTTACCTAGATTTAAAGGCTTATAAATAAAACTACCACACATGCATGAGACAAGTGCTCCGGCCTGGTGCACTGGGAAGACCCAGAGGAATCGGGTGGAGTGGGAGGTGGGAGGGGGGATCGGGATGGGGAATACATGTAAATCCATGGCTGATTCATATCAATGTATGACAAAACCCACTGGAAAAAAAAAATAAAAAAAAAGAAGAGGAGATTACACAATTTAAAAAAAAAAAAAAAAACTACCACACAGTCCCTCTGGTTTTCCTCATTAAGGGGACCATGTTGTATTGAAATATGCATTTTTATGGCGACATATCAGGGCTGGGTGCCTTTGTCACAGTTCTGAGGGGCTCTTTCACAGCGTCTCATGCAGGTCTCCCTTTACAAAAACAGACACAGTAGGAGCTTTGCTATAATAGTCTCATTATCCTAAACCTCATCTCTTTTCATTTGTTAGAGGATTCATTCGGCTTTTTCATATAATTTGTATTAGTGCAGTTGTAGAGAACGGAAGTCTTTAAAGACTGACTCGAGCAGTTGCAGGAATGCAGGAAAAAAAGGAATGCCCAGGCTCCACCGTTCACCTTCCTGCATCAGTCCCTCCATGCACACGTGCTCCTAGATGGTATGTAGGGCACTCACCATGGATGCAGATGTCCCCTCCACAGACCTTCTTAGCTTTTAGTGGACAAGGGAAATGGACCTCATGGGGATCTTCAAAAACATTTTCATTATAATAGCCTGTTCTCCACAAGACATAGGATCAAATGAAGAGGGGAAAAAAAAAAAAGCATGCCTGGTGTATGGGAGGGGCTGCTGCTCAGAGGCTGAGGTCTGGAAGCACCTCTGTGGACTCTGGGCTTCACAGTCCCCACCTGCCTTTAGAAGATGTCCCTGGATCAGGCAGCTTCTGAGCTCTTGGAGGCTGGGATGGGGACGTGATGAGGCATAGGCCTGAATTTGCACCCCCTGGCTCCTGAGTCCAGTTCTGCTGCTTAGGGTTAGTTGGACAGGTGCCTGCACTCCTCTGAGTTTCCCTCAGCATCGGCCCCGGCGTTCAGTTACTGCCTCCTGCTGTGGATAGTAACACATCCCAGCTCTGCTGCCTTTTGGATTGGGAACTGGGGTACCCTGTGGATGAGAATGGATACCTTATTTCAGATGCCTGGGGAAGGTCCCAGAGCCACTCCCCTGATAAAATGCTTTGTCTGCACACACCCTGACTTACCCTCACACCTACAGCTCTCCCATGACACGTTCACCTTGCACAGTGACATGCATACTACACTCACCTCCTTCCCTCGCCACCACACTCCTCACTACCCTTACACACCACATGACAAAGTGAAGCAGGGCCATCGTGAGCCCTTGGACAGCCCCCAACCAGTGTGAGGCACCTGGGAGACAGGTGGTGACCAGGATGGGGGAGTCTCCCTGAGTCTCTCTGATGTGGGGCTTTGGCTGTTTCCACTTCCCTGGTGGCCCAGGTGGTAAAGAATCTGTCTGCAATGCAGGAGATAGAAGAGACCCAGGTTTGGTCCCTGGGTCAGGAAGATCCCCTGGAGAAAGGAATGGCTACCCACTCCAGTGTTCTTGCCTGGAGAATTCCACGGACAGAGGAGCCTAGCAGGTTATAGTCCTTAGGGTCACAAAGAGTCCGACACAACTGAGTGACTGACACCTTCAGACGCTGCAACACACAGTGTCCATGTTGGTTGAATGTGTCTTTATTGATGTGACAAAGCCAAATTGATAGTAGAGAGGGTTCCAGAGTCACATTGTCAGGAGAGCTCTCCACTGCCGACACTCTCAGCGGAGATTTCAAAAATGAGAGACCAAGTAATGGGTCCTTCCTGTCAATTACAGTCTTTCCGTCCTCGTGCACAGAGGCTGTTGAGCTAGTGGAAGTGAAACCTCCTAATTTGTTTGATCACTGTGTTTACTGAAGGAAGAAAAGCTAGGAAAAGACCCACGTTCCTCCTCCTAAATAGAGACTAGATAATTCCAGGCTGTGAGCTACTTAGGATTCACAAGTACTTCTGAGTTAAAACTGTACAACTGTCTGGATGCAAAAGGCAAGAGGCTTTTTCTAAACATTCGAATGCTTATTTTAAGAATGCAATTGCAGTGTCGGTTAACCACCAGGGCACCTAACAGAACTTACTGATTTTGTGTGTGTCTTATGTGTAGATTCCTGGCAGGTGAATATAGTCATTTGCCTTCAGACCAACAGATTTGTTCTGTAAATAATAACTGTTAGATAATAGTGTGGATTGCAATCTTGGGATGATACAAGGAAAAGTAATTTCTAGAGTGATATAAGGGCTTCCCTGGTGGGGCTCAGATGGTAAAGAATCCACCTGCAATGCGGGAGACCTAAGTTCGATACCCAGGTCAGGAAGATACCCTGGAGAAGGGAAGGGCAACCCACTCCAGTATTCTTGCCTAGAGAATTCCATGGACAGTGGAGCCTGGGGGCCCCCAATCCATGGGGTCAAAAAAAGTCAGACATAACTGAGCGACTAACACTTTCACTTTCAGAGTGACGTAGAGGAACAACAAATTAAACCTAGTTCCATCCAGTGAGATGAGTCGATGACAGTGACATTGACTTTCTGGTGAGAAGCAGCAGGGCCCCTGGGCAGTTTGACAGTGAGCGCTGCTGCCGAGGGCGGTGGGGGGCGCCAGGGGTGTGGGTGTGAGCCCCTGGATCTGCTCTCAGAGTCTGCGCTGGCTGTACCTCTGGTTGTACTGCGCCCCTGCTGGACCTCACTCACTGGGAAGGGCTTCCTCCCTCTCGTCGCCCTGCCCTCCTGGGTGATGCTGGCACACCTTTCTCTGGTGGCAGCTCACACTCCTCCTTCCCGCTGAGCGTCTGCTGGCCTCTCCTCTGTGTGCCCCACAGCATGGAGCGATGCCCAGGCAACTCGAGCAGCTGTGGGACTGGCTCCCTGCACCAAGGCCACACAGGTCTCCAAGGACACCTCTCAGCCCTCCTCCTCCACTGCCCCCACAGCAGTCCTCTCGGAGGTTCACTTGAACCAAAAAGGGGCATTTATAATAAGGTTATGGGGTCAGAGGGTCCCCTGAAACCCAAGGCGAGCCTAGAATGGGGAAGGAAAGCTGTGGGGAGCCCCGGGCTGCACCGGGCCGCCTGGCCCCACACTGCCCAGCCACCCCCTGTGTGCCTCCTGCGCCGGCCCTCCCTCCGGCTTGCTCCTTCTCCTTGTCCCAGGGTGGGAAGGGCCATCGGAAGCAGCTGCGGTGCCCACACACGGCCTGCAGAGCTGACAACAGCGAGTCACGCCTCGCTCTCCCTGAATTCCTGGGTTTGGATTCTGGGAAAGGAATCTGATTGGCCCGCTTAGAGCTGGTGTCCACCTCTGCTCCAGTCAGCAGTGGGAGCTGTCAGGTACACACTTGGCAGCAGGAACTCGCCCCTGTGGTCCTGTGGGTCAGGGAGAGTTTCTAGAAGTAGAATCATTATGACCAGGGCAGATGCCCTAAGGCTGTCTGCTGCGCCACAGCTTTCTCCCCCCTTGCTCTAAAGCCTCCCATCAGCATCTCTGTTCCCTTGGCTCTTCTCCCTTATGAGATGCCACAGAGCAGGACGCTGCCTCTCCACTGCCGCCTTTCCTTGCTGTCCCTGAAAGGAAGCCCCAGGCTCTTTTCATCTGAAGTTTCACTTATAATCACGATGAAAAAACAGACAGGGACTAGCAAGTAATTCACATGGGGAAATTTCAGAGGTCTTAGAAGTCTTGAGTTCAGAGTCACATGTCTTTGGTTTCTGAGACTCCTGCTAAGTGGCTTCTGGGATAAGTGGGTTTTCAGCTGTTGGCTGACTGGTTGTGCAAAGCCCACTGCCCACGGTGCCTGCCCTCTGTGTCCCTTTTCATGTCTCCAAGACATTCTCTGCCACCCAGCTCTGGACTCCCATAACCCAGGGTGCTGGCACACTCAGACTTGGCCTCGTCACCAGGAAACCCAGAATGACTGTGTGCAGTGGCAGCAAATGAACTAACTCTTGCCTCCTCAAGTTTTTTTTCAGTTGTAAAGAGGTCTTGGGACTCCTCTAGTGGTCAGTGGTTAAAAATCCATCTGCCAATGCAGGGAACACAGGTTTGATCCCTGGTCTGGGAACTAAGATCCCACATACTGCAGGACAGCTAAGCCCGTGCACCACGACTGCTAAGCCCGAGCTTTAGCGCTCTTGAGCTGCAACTACTGAAACCCAAGGACCCTAGAGCCTGTGTTCCACAAGAGAGGCCACGCAGTGAGCAGCCCACACCCTGCAACTAGAGTAGCCCCTGCTCGTCACGACTGGAGAAAACGTATGTGTAGCAGTGAAGACCCCGTGCATCGCAATGAAGACTCATAAATAAATTTTTGTAAAAAAATTTAAAAAGAAGTCTTTGCTTTGAAAGAAGGGGCATTTCCTGCCCTTGAGCTGATTCCATTGGCTCGGGACTAGTGGTACTGGAGCTACCACAGCTACCGACCTGTGCTTCCTGCCACACTAGGAGCTGAACCGGGCTTTCCCCCTTTGTTTCTCGCTTCAGGGTTGCCAGGGGTTGGTCTTTGGAAAGTAACCAGTTATCAGTACAGAAGAGGCCTAGAGATGGGGTAGGGGGTTGAAGAAGGAATGAGTTAGCAGAGGAATGCTGAGACATAAATTAAAGTGTGCTTGTGTGAAGCTTCAGTCACAGCTGTCAGAGGGATGACAGAGAGTGTGTACTTGGAGAGATCAGGAGGCCATGCTTGCAGATGAAAATCCTCTCTGGAGACTGTGGCCAAGCCCTGTCCCCCAGAACAGGACAGCTTGGGCGCCGCTGCGTGGCACTTGATTCATGGGCCGTTTCCATCTCTGGGGAAAGCTGCATGTGAACAGCGTTTTGGAGCTTGCTCTGTGACAGCATGATTTATATTCCCCAGAGCAGGGGAAGGACCGGGCTGCTCAGACACAGGAGCAGATGCTGGCAGGGCAGGTGGGCACCGTGGAGAAGCCACTGCCCACCTACTGGGCCCCCCAGCTCGCCTCTCAGCCCCTTACCAGGACCAGCGCCACCATCCTGCACCTCAGCCCACTTGTACTGGCTTTAGCTTTTGCCTTCACTGTTCTCCATAACCAAAATGACCTAAATCTCAACCTTCCATCCAGCCCCATGCAGGGGACTGGGGCAGGGTCCAGCCAGAACTCTGGCTGCTGGGCAAATGCAAACTCAGGGGCCTGGAACAAGAATGGAGAATGCTGCCTCCCTCGAAGGTTCAACAGTAGAAAGACCCGGGGAGGCAAATCTGATCCAGAATATCCTTAGGCCCAGAGAGCCACTGGGGCGGAGAGGTAGCCCAGGGGGCGGGACAGGTAGGCAGGCCAGGGGTCCAGGGCTGGGCCCACAGGACTGGATGTGGGCAGAATAAGGAGAAAGGTGTTGGCACAGCCCTGGCTTCCCCATTCTGGGCAGCCTCCCATCTCCTCTTCCCCGACCTCGCCACCTGGCCCACACCTTTTCTGTCCTTCCAGGCGCCTGGTGCCTCTTTGCTGAACTGTGGCCACCAGTTTTGTCTGCCAAACTGGCACTTCTCTGCTCTTCCTTCTGTTTGAGATCATGGCCATCAGAAGAGTGGCCAGAACTTGGCCATGTGTCCAAGTTCTCCAGGGACTCTCTCTGCACAATCACAGGCTGTTTATCCGTTCATATTCTCATGTTCAGCCTCCATTTCTTTCTCTCTCGTTCCCAATACTTCATTTAATCTCTATACACATACACGCCACTATGTAATAATTTATTTTTTGTGTTGCAGAGATTAGTTTTCCCACCTCGCACTTCCCTGAGCTTGTCAAGGATAGAGGCTGACTTCATTTGGCGCGATCTAAACCCCAGCTAAGGGCATGGCACACACTGGTTGCACAGTGAATTGTTTTGAGGGTTGGTGGGCCCAATGGCCAGATGGATAAATAAGTAGCACCAAGGTTTATCTTGCTCTTCTGAATTCCTCTCAGGATTTAGTAATAGCAGGATTTAATTTATGTTTTTTAATGAACATAAGATATGTTTCAGTCAGCATCAAAGCAAGAGCAAGAAATCACCCAGTAGTTTGAACAGGGATAGATAGGTACTCTAACAGAGAATTGAATGAAAAGGAATTGGCTAGTAAGAATATTCTAAAGGGTATAGGAAGAGCAGATGTCAGGAGCAGTCACTACCCCGAGGAGGAAGGCCCTACGTCTCCCCACCCTCGCTGAGGACTGAGATCTGGACTTTGTTGGAGAGGCACTGCCATGGCTTACCACAGAGAAGATGCTGCAAGTCCACCCTCAGAATTTGCTGGAACTGTGCTCTTTAGGGTGCTGTGGGAAGCTGTTCACAGGGGGCTGTCCTAATCCACTGCAGAACCACCTAGGGGTGGATACCAGGGCCAGTTGATGGCCACTGGAGGCTGCTGGCTGCTGTGTGCTGTGAAAGTGGGCTTGTGGAGAAGGCACCAGAGCTGCAGGAAGTGGGCCCTGGAGAAGGCGCCCACCCAGCAGGAGCCCTCTGGACGCGCACACCAGAAGCAGGGCGGCAGAGCCGCTTCCTCCTGCCCGTCTCTCGTGCTGCCTACGGACAGTGCTGAGAGCCATGCCCACTGGCAGAGGAGTAATATTTAAAGGGCTGTGACCCATCATCACAGCGCAGGCAAGGCAGAATGAATCCGGAGCATAGAAGCAGTAAATAAGTGAATAACTGGCACACAGCACATTTTATTCTTCTGATGTCATTTCTATAAAATATAATACATGTAAAGATTTGTGTGACCACCACCGTGACCAGGATACAAAATAGTTCTGTAACCCAGAAAACTCCATCTTTTTATCATCATATCCTATACCTCCCTCTGCCACCATCCCCCGGCAACCACTGATCAGCTCTCTGTCAGTAGAGTCTTTTCTTTTGAGAATGTTATATTAAAAGAATCATACAGTATATAACCTTTTAAAACTAGCTTATTTCACTCAGCCTAAAGTTTTTGAGTCTTTCAAGTTACTGACTGTATCAGTAGTTCATTCCTCTTTATTACTGAGTGTTCCACTGTATGGATTTACCATGGTTTGCTTATCCATTCATTTGCTGAAGGCCTTCTGAGTTGGTTCTTGTTTGGGGTAGTTATGACTAGAACTGCTATAAATATTCATGGACAGTTTTTATGTAACATAAATTTCCATTTATTTAGGGTAAATAGGATAAATAAATTCTTTAGGGGTGGAATTGTTGGGTCATATGATAAATATATGTTTCATTTGATAAGAAACTGAAAAGTATTTTCTGTAATGACTATACCATTTTGCATCCACACCAGTCGTATATGAGGGTTCCAGTTGATCTGTCTTGCTAGCACTTGATATTGTCAGCATTTTAAAATTTGAGCCGTTCATATAGATGTATATTAATATCTTGCCATTTCTCTAATGGCAAAATGACATTGAACATTTCTTCATATGCTTATTAGCCATCCTTTTATTTTCTTTGGTGAGAAAGAAAACTGTTAGAAGATTATTCAACTCTCTTGCTCACTTTTCAGATTAAGCTGTATTTTTGTTGTTGTTGAGTTTGAAAGTTCTTTATATATTCTAGATATAAGTCTTTTGACATATACATTGGTTTACAGATATGTGCTTAGTCACTCAGTCACGTCCAACTTTTTGCGACCCCATGGACTGTAGCCTGCCAGGCTTCTCTGTCCATGGGGATTCTCCTGGCAAGAATACTGGAGTGGGTTGCCATGCCTTCCTCCAGGGGATCTTCCCAACTCAGGGATCGAACCTCAGTCTCCCACATTGCAGGTGGATTCTTTACCACCTGAGCCACCAGGGAAGCCCCAATATCTGGTTTACAGATATTTTCTTACAATCCACAGCTTGTCTTTTTCTTCTCTTAACAGTGTCTTTCACAGAGCAAAAGTTTTTAACTTTTATGACATCAACTTTATCGGTTTTTTTCTTTCTAAATCATGCTCTTGGTGAAAGGAGACCAAGAAATATGATCACAAGAATTTTCTCCCTTATTTTCTTCTAACAGTCTCATAGTTTAATATTGTTCTATTTAGATCTGTGATTGATTTTGTGACTTAGTTTTTCTATAAGGTGTAATATTGAGTCTGAAGTTTATTTTACAAGGTTCATTTCTTTGCATGTGGATGTCCAGTTGTTCCCAAGCTATTTATTGAAAAGACTTATTACTCTGTTAAGTCATCTTTGCAATTAACCTTTGTCTAAAGTTAATTGTCCGTATTTGAATGGGTCTAGTTTTAGACTCTGGAGAAGGCAATGGCACCCCACTCCAGTAATCTTGCCTGGAAAATCCCATGGACGGAGGAGCCTGGTAGGCTGCAGTCCATGGGGTCGCTAAGAGTCGGACACGACTGAGAGACTTCACTTTCACTTTTCACTTTCATGCGCTGGAGAAGGAAATGGCAACCCACTCCAGTGTTCTTGCCTGGAGAATCCCAGGGACGGGGGAGCCTGGTGGGCTTCCGTCTATGGGGTCGCACAGAGTTGGACACGACTGAAGTGACTTAGCAGCAGCAGCAGCAGTTTTAGACTCTATTTTATTTCATTTATATATGTTGTTTTTGTTGTTCAGGCACTTAGTCGTGTCCCTACTCTTTGCCACTCCGTGGGCTGCAAGCATGCCAGGCTTCCCTGTCCTTCACTGTCTCTTGGAGTTTGCTCAAACTCATGTCCATTGCATCGGTGATGCCATCCAACTGTCTCATCCTCTGTCATCCCCTTCTCCTCTTGACCTCAGTCTTTCCCAGCATCAGGGTCTTTTCCAGTGGTCTCTGTTGTTTGTCCTTTTACCAGTACAACACCATCTTTGTTACTGTGGCTTTATAGCAGATCTTAAAATCTGGCAGTGTCATTCCTCCAACTTTATTCTGCTTCTTCAAAATTGCTTTACCTGCTCTAGTTCATTTGTCTTTTTATATAAATTTTATTTTTTTATTTTCTTAATATAAATTTTAGAATTAACCTCTGTATAGCTATAAAAATGGCTTGATACTTTGATTGGACTTCTGGTAAACTTGCAGAGTAATTTGGGAATTTAGTCTTAAGATCTGTGAACATGGTATGTTTCTTCATTTGCTTAGATCTTTATCCACGCATCTGTCAGTGGACATTTAGGTTACTTCCATGTCTTGGCTGTTGTAAATAATGCTGCTATGAACATTGGAGTGTGTGTATCCTTTTGAATTAGAGTTTTCATCTTTTTTGTATATATGCCCAAGAGTGGGGTTGTTGGATCGTATGGTAACTCTTCTGTTTTTTAAGGAATCTCCATACTTTTCTTCATAGTGGCTGCACTAATTTACATTCCCACCAGCAGCAGAGGAAGATTTCCTTTTCTCCAAACCCTCTTCAGCATTTATTCTTTGTAGACTTTTTGATGATGGCCATCCTGACCAGTTTGACATGATCCTTCATTGTAGTTTTGATTTGCATTTGTCTAATAATTAGTGATATTGAGTATCTTTTTGTGTGCCTCTTGACAATCTTGTACATCTTCTTTGGAGAAATGTCTTCTTAGGTCTCCTGCTCAGTTTTTGATTGGGTTACTGTTTTATTTTTTTATATTGAGCTGTATGAACTGTTTGTTTATTTTGGAAATTAAGCCCTTGTTGGCCACATCATTTGTAAATATTTTCTCCCAGTCCATAGGTTGTTTTTTCATTTTATTTATGGTTTCCTTTCCTGTGCAAAAGCTTGTAAGTTTGATTATGTCCCCTTTGTGTATTTTTGCTTTTATTTCTTTCACCTTGAGAGACTGACCTAAGAAAACATTGCTACTATTTTTATTAGACAGTGTTTTGCTTATATTCTCTTCTAGGAGTTTTATGATGTCATGCTTTATATTTAAGTCTTTACTCTGCTTTGAGTTTATTTTTGTGTATGGTGTGAGGGAAATTTCTGACTGTTTTGATTTACATACAGTTGTCCAGCTTTCCCAATACTACTTCCTATCTTTTTTCCATTGTATATTTTTACCTCCTTTGTCTAGGCTTAACTGACCATAAATGTATGGGTTTATTTCTGGGCTCTCAGTTCTGTCCCACTGATCCATATGTCTGTTTTTGTGCCAGTACCACACTGTTTTGAATTCTGTAGCTGTGCAGTATTGTCTGAAGTCCAAGAGGGTTATGCCTCCACTTTTGTTCTTTTTCTTCAGGATTGCTTTGGCAATTCTGGGTCTTTTGCTATTCCATATAAATTTTAAGATTATTTGTTCTGGTTCTGTGAAAAATGTCATGAGATAATTTGATAGGGATCACATTAAATTTGTAAATTATTTTGGGTAGTATGGCCATTTTAACAATATTAATTCTTCCAGTCCTAGAGTGTGGTATATCTTTACATTTCTTTGAATCATCTTCAATTTCCTTTATCAGTGTCTCATAATTCTCAGCATGTATGTCTTTTACCTCTTCGGTCAGGTTTATTCCTAGGTGTTTTTGTTTTTGTTTTTTTGATACGATTTTAAAAGGGACTTTTTTTTTTCTTTGTCTTTCTGATATTTCATCATTAGCGTAGAGAAGTACAACAGAGTTCTGTATGTTCATCTTGTATCCTGCTACCCTGCTGAATTTGTTTATCAGTTTTAGTAGTTTTTGTGTGGAGTCTTTCGGATTTTTTATCTAGAGCATCACATCATCTGCACATGATGACAGTTTTACCTCTTCCCTCCAATTTTATTTCTTTTTTTTGGTCTGGATTGCTGTAGCTAAGACTTTCAATATAAGGTTGAACGTAAGTGGTGAGAGTGGGCATCCTTGTCTTGTTCCAGATTTTAGTGGGAAGGTGTTCAGCTTTTCACCATTTACTGTTATATTGGCTGCCGGTTTGTCATAAATAGCTTTTATTATGTTGCGATATGTTCCCTCTATACCCACTTTGGTAAGAATTTTTTAATAATGAATAAATGAAGAATTTTTTCAAATGCCTTTTCTGCATCTATTGAATGGTTATATGGTTTTTGTCTTTTATTGTTGTGGTGGTGTACCACATTGATTTGCATATGTTGAATCATCCTTGTGACCTTGGAATGAACCAGCTTGGTCATGGTGTATGATCCTTTTATGTGTTGTTGTATTTGGTGTGCTAATATTTTGTTGAGAATTTTTGCATCTATATTCATCAAAGATATTGGCATGTAATTTTCTTTTCTGGTAGTGTTGGTTTTGGTATCAGGGTGATTGTGGCTTCATAGAATGACTTTGGGAGTGTTCCCTCCTCTTCAGTCTTTTAGAAGAGTTTGAGAAGGATTGGTGTAAGTTATTTATATATTCAGTGGCATTCCCCTGTGAAACCATCCAGTCTTGGACTTTTGTTTTCAGTGAGATTTTAAAAGATTTTATTACAGATTCTGTTTCACTAATAGGGATTGGTCTGTTCAGATGATCTATTTCTTCTTGATTCACTTTTGGTAGGCTGTACATTCCTAGAAACTTTTCCATTCCTTTTAGATTGTCCAATTTGGTGGTGTGTAATTTTTCATAGTATTCTCTTCTTTTTTTTGTATTTCTGAAGTATCTGTTGTTATTTCTCCTCTTTCATTTTTTATCTTGCTTATTGGGTCCTTGCTCTTTTCTTCTTGATGAGCCTTGCCAGAGGTTTGTCAATTTTGTCTATCCTTTCAAAAAGTCAGCTCTTGGTTTTATTGATTTTTTAAATTGTTATTTTATCTCTTTTACTTCCTTTATGATCTTTATTATTTCTTTCCTTCTGCTGACTTTAGGTTCTGTTTGTTCTTCTTTTTCTATTTCTTTCAGATGGTAGGTTAAGTTGTTTATTTGAGATTTTTCTTGTTTTTTGAGAAAGGCCTATATTGCTATGGACTTCCTTCTTAGAACTGCTTTTGCTGCATCACATAGATTTTGTATAGTTATATTTTTATTGTCATTGTCTTGAGGTATTTTTTAATTTCCTATTTGATTTCATTGTTGACTGATTGGTTTTTTTTAGTAACATGTTATTTAGTTTCCATATAATCATTTTTTCTTATTTTTGTCTTTTCTTTCCATGTAGTTTCATGCTGTAGTGGTCACAAAAGATTGTTGAAATAATTCTATCCTCTCAAATTTGTTGAGGCTTGTTTTGTGTCCCAGTATGTGGTCTACCATAGAAGATGTTCCAGGTATGCTTGAAAAGAACGTGTATTCTGAGCTTTTGGATGTAATATCTGAAAATATCAACTAAGTCTAACTGTTCTATTGTGTCATTTAGGATCTCTGTTGCCTTATTGGTTTTCTGTCTGGAAGATCTGTCCATTGATGTCAGTGAGGTGTTAAGGTCTTCTATTATTATTATATTCCCATCAGTTTCTCCCTTTGGGTCTGTTAGTATTTGTTTTATGCACTTAGGCACTCCTATATTGGGAACATATATGTTAATGAGTGTAATATTCTTTTCTTGTATTAATCTTATTATTGTATGATGTCCTTTGTCTTTCCTTATAGCCTTTGTGTGACATGAGTATCGGTGCATCCACCTTCTTGTCATTTCAGTCTCCCCCCTCCCCCACCGCCCCACAACACCTTTTATAAAACTTTTGGCTGCATGGCCTCTTTGTTGTGGCGTGCGGGCATCTCTCGTTGCAGAGCACAGGCTCTAGAGCACATGGGCTTCTTTAGTCACAGCATGTGGGCTCTCTAACTGCAGTATGCAAGCTTAGTTGTCCCATGGTATATGGGATCTGAGTTCCCTGATGAGGGGTCTTATGCCCCCTGCATTGGAAGGTGGATTCTTAACCACTGGACCACCAGGGAAGTCCCAGTCCTTTCTTTTTTAATATAAACATTTAGGGCTATAAGTGTATCTCTAAGTCTTTATTTATGTCCCACAAATTTTATGTTGTACTTAGAATTTTGTTCAGCTCAAAATATTTTCCTAATTTCACTTAAGACTTCTTGTATAACAGTTATTTAGAAGTGAGTTGTTCAGTTTCCAAGAGTTTGGAGACTTTCCTGTTGTTTTTTTACTTTCAAATCTAAATCCATGGTGGGTGAAGAACTTACTTTGCATGATTTCAATTTTTAAAAAACTATTAAGGTTTGTTTTATGACTGAGGATATGGTCTATCTTGGGGAATACTCACTATGAATTTGACAAGAATATGTATTGAACTTTTGTTGGGTGGAGTTTTCTCTGAATGTCAGTTATATTCAGTTAGTTGATGGTATTGTTAAGTTGTTTTGTATCTTATTGATTTTCTGTGTACCAATTCTGTCAACTACTGAGAAAGGAGCATTGAAGTCTCAATTTATGCACCTCTCTTTTCAGTTCTGTCACTTTTTACATCATATATTTTGAAGCTCTGTTGAAAGGTGAAAACACATTTAGAACCGTTGTGCATTCCTGATGAATTGGCCCTTTTATCATTGTGTAATGTCCCTCTTTATCCCTGGTAATTTTTTTTGCTTTGAAGTCTACTTGTATACAAGTCTACTTGTTAACATAAGCACTCCAGCTTTGTTTTGGAATAATATTTGCATGGTCTATCTCTTTGCCTTTTACTTTACTCCTTCTAATATCATTATATTTGAGGAGACTTTCTTGTAGAAGCATTTAATTAGATTATTTTTAAATTCCATTCTGTCAGCTCCTATATTTAGACCATTTATGTTTAATATAATTATTGATATGTGTGGGCTTATGTATGTCATATCAATATTTGAATATTTGTTTTCTGTTGGTTCTTTGTTTTTTATTCTTCTAATTCCCCATTCCTGCCTTATTTTGGAGTTTTGAACTTTTAAAAAATTCATTTTAATTTATCTCTTATGTCTTTGACTGTCTCTCTTATAACTTTTAAAATAATTATTCTAGAGATTATAATACATATATACTTTTTATAGTTTGCAGTTTACTTGCTGTTGATACTTTATTAGTTTGAATGAAATGTAAAAGTCTCATCACCATATGGGAACCTCTACCACCACACAACCTGCCGCCTGCCCTCCCCCGCCCCCCCACCCCCATCTTGCATTTGTCTTATATACTACATCTACTTATGTGAAAACTCCAGGAGACAGTGTGAGGAGAAGAATAGTCTATTATATTTACTCAGACATCTGATATTTATATTACTCTCCCTTCTTTCTTGATGTTCCTGATGCTTTCTTATGTCATTTTTCTTCTTCCATTAGCAATTATTTTAGAGTAGGTCAATTGACAGGATTGTTTGTGGCCTGTAACATGAGAACAGAGATGAGAGAATAAGAAAAATGGGGGGTTTTCTCTGTTGTCTCTGAGCTGGAAATAGAGATCTTCTCCTGGAAGTCTCTGTTCATGCTGATGCCCACTTCTGCAGAGAAGGGGGGCTACAGAGAAGGGGGAGCTGCAGAGAGTTGTCTGATGGATTCTGCAGAGACAAAGAATGTGATGTTCAGTTGTGATTTGGTGCCATTTTGAATTCTGATCTTGTCCCCACGTTTGCCTGATACTAACTTTTCGTGTTCCTCAGACATCCTATTCCATGCAGTCCAGACAGAGTGTGCAGTGACATTCATTCAGAAAGATGGAGTGCTTACTCCATTTCACCTGGAACTAGAACCTGGCATAGCAGGATATTTATAACAAACATTTAATAATATTTATTGGGTAAATAAATGAATGAGCTATCAAACAATTGGTCCCAAGCTCTGTCTTTAGCACCAGACCTGAATTTCTAAGTCTCCAGCCCTTTTGGAATGAAGACCATCTCAATAATAGAGTCAGTATCTGCACAGTTGGCATCACCAACACAGAGTCCTGTCTGCATGTTCATCATGTCCAAACTAAACCCATTCCTCTTCCACTGAAGACCAGCTCCTATTTTCAGTTTCTTTATTTGCCACCACGGGCTCATCTGCTATAAATTAACTGCTAGTTGTCTTTTATCCTTTTCCTTCAATGAGTTTCAGGCAAACAAGTTCTCTGGTGGTATTTTCCTGATAGTTCTCGCTTTCTCATTCACCACCTTGCCACCCTAGTTTACACATCTAGACTTATGAGTTAAGTTGGCCCAACCACAGGACAAGCAGAACCATTGTTGGTGACAGTAGAGAGCAAGTAATGAGGAGGAACCAGGAACGTGGGGTCATGGCCAGGAATGTCCATTTATAGGGAGGGAGACGGGATTTGGGGGAGGAGGGAGCTGCTACCCAGATCTCCAAGCCTGAGGGCTGTGGAAAGCTTGCCTCACTTGGGGTGTTGAGACCCAGGCACACTGATGTATTATTAACATCGCAGTGACTCCTGATAGCTGGGCTCCCATAGGTGTGAGGGGACAGCAGTCTCCTTCGGGCTTGGCCCTGGGCCTTCAGGGCTGCTTCTGAGCAGTGCTGCTAAAAGCCACCTGATTTTCTTTCTCCGCCCCGTGTAGTCCATGTTCTCCCCTCTGGGTCAGCTGACTGCCTCTCAGACAACCGCCCTGAGCCCACCAGAAGCCTGGACTGACAGCTCTCCACTGCCTTCCAGGTTCAAGGCCCTCCCCCTCTCCTTTCTCTCCGCCACTCTTACCATCTCCTCCAGCTCACCAGGGCTAGTCCCTGGGCCCCAGAGAGCCCCCTACTCTCTTACCTCCATGCCTTCTCATACCATTCCATCCCCTGATTCCCACACACCACCCCAGTCCCTTCCTGTCTAAGCTGTCCTTCCAGTGCCTCTCAGATTCCGATGGTTCCAGAGGGCTCTTGCACACTCCCTTCCTTGACTCCAGGCTGACACCCTCCTGCCTCCTTCTTAACCCATGTTAGCCAGTGATCACTGGTCATACTGGATGTATTGTACCTTGAAAGCATGTTACTGTCTTCTGTCTGGCCTCTGTGGCTCTTGCATGTAGCTCTCGGTTAGTAATCCTTGTTGGATCAAAGTGAATGGAACCAGACCAGCTGCTGTGCCATCTCTAGAAAGTCTCTTAGAGAGATGAGAGGGCTGTGATTGTGATATGACAACCACTGATGGCAAGGCACTTGGGCTCCCTGCCGTACAGATGAGGCTCGATTTGTAAATGGGAGATTCCCTTATCTGTGACATCACCTGTTTGTTTTTCCCTTTGGTGTTAATACTCTGAAGGGTCAGGAAATAGGAAACAACCGCATTAAGCATGAGATTCTGAGGGCTCCGTCTGCAGCTGACAGGGAGAGCAGAGCTGCAAGATAATGGAGGCTGATGCCGGTGCAGTTGATTCTTCTCCCCTTTGCAACGCGCCGAGTGACAAGCAGATTTCTCAGCTCGGAGCAGGCCGTCATGTTCAGATGATAAATGTGTCCCTGGACAGAAGAGCTTGTTGAGTGATATTTACCAGGGTCTCCATGAAGGGCCCTGAGCTCCCAAGGGAGCATTTTCAACCTTCAGCTGCTGGCCTGGTCGACTGACACCCGTGGAGTGGCAGGAGGAATAAAGCTTCGTTCCCTGCTCTCCAGCCGGGTGGAGGCAGGGTGATTTGTTTAGGTGCTCGGAAGTTTCCTGGTTCGTCTTGTTTCCTGTCTTCATTCCCTCCTTTCCCTGTCAAAGCCCAGCAGAGAGAGATGGAATGTGCGAGAGGCTTGGAACCTCAGAGGGGGAGGGGTGGGAGTCAGGCCTGGCTCCACCGCTGAGTGCTTCTGGGCTAGCTCCTCAGCTTCTCCAGGCCTAGAGGAGATGACGAGAGCTGCCTCCCAGGCTTGCTGTACAGATGAAATCACATCTGGCCAGAAATACCCTGCATGTTGTAAGATGCTCTCCGGTGCTGGCGTCGTTGAGCCATTCTTCCTTGTACACCTGCTGTGTGCCAGGCAGTGTGCTGGGTTTGAAGGGCAGGGTTTAGTTGTGGGGCCGGGAGGAAGTCGGGCCAGTAAAGCCTTGATCAGCCATTGGTGTGGTTCTGGGGTGAAGGAGGGTCGCTGGCTCAGAGATCACACCTCTTTGCCATCTCTGAAAGCTGTCCGTCTCCCAGCACTTCTCTGGGGCTCAGCTCCTGGGACCCCCTCCCAGTGGTGGGGCGTTGGTGTGACCTTCTCCAAGGAGCACGGCTGAGTAGGGCTCCGGCGCCTCATGCCAGGCTCTGCAGAGAGACAGGACCGACAGGCACACTTGCACGCGGGCTTTGTTGTGGGGAGTTGGCTCACACAGTTGTGAAGGCCAAGACGCCCCGGGTCTGTTGTTGGTGAGCCAGAGACGGAGAGCCGGTGGTGTAAGCTGCGGGGCGTCCATGTCTGAGGTGGGAAGCGCCACACCCCAGCTCCGGGGAGGCAGGCGGGGAGGCCCCTCTCACTCCTCTTCTCCTCCGGTTCAGATGCTCAGCGGGCTGGACGGGGCCCACCGAGCCGGGGAGAGCAGTTTGCTTCCCTCAGTCTAGATTCCGATGTTAATCTCACCCGGAAACGCCCTCACAGGCACACCCAGAAGAACGCTGGGCCGGGCACCCCGGGGCCTGCTCAAGTTGACACCTAAAATGGACCCTCTCATCTGGGCTGACGCTCAGGTAGAGCCTTCAGGTGTACTAAGTGGCATCACACGCTGCATCTCGTTGGCCCCAGGACGACCCGGGGGAAAGTCCTCCCCTTCTCTGTCCTGTGATCCAGACGCCAGGGGCTCACCGGCCTGGCTGTTGGAGGCAGGCCGTGCTCACCCTCAGCCTGAGTCTCGGTGCGCCGAGCTCTTCTCTCTGGCAGTGGGTCTGTCCCTGCCCAGGTTCTACTTCTGCACGTGAGCAGCTTACGTGGCTGGTCCGTCAGTCTGTCCTGTGCCCCCAGCACTCTCTACCCTCCACCCGCTCCTTAGGCAGCAGGAGCTTTAGACATAGTTGCCGTGCGGGCTGGGAGTCGCCTGTGAGCGGACGTCACTCCATTTCCAGAGTCTGGAAGCAACAGGCGCTGAAGGAAGGCGGGGCCCCACACATGGAGCGGCCTTTGCTGAGCCCCAGGTGCAGTGGCCGGGGTCGAGGTGGGCCTGGGGGCGGCCAGCACTCCCTTGACACGTCTGCGACCACACGAGCTGCCTCTGCTTGGTCTGTCAGGGCCACGGGGCACGGCTTTTACGTTTAATATGCCCTCTCTTATTTTACTCAGACTGGTGAATCAAGGCAGTCCTGAGTACTTCTGTTTATTTAAAACCCATAGTGAGATGCTCTTTTGCAGTCTGTCATAGGGGAAATACGAATTTAGTAATTCAAAACTTATAACATCTTCATGCTGACCTTGGAATGGGCTTCAATCAGCCGTGTTTCTCAAGCCTTCATTTCAGCAGTCCCCCTTTGCCTGGCCTTGCCGCCACTCTTGGGCATGTCTGTGTCCTCGTCAGGAAAAGTGCCTTTAGGGGCTGCGCATCCCCTGCTGGGTGTGGCGCCTGGCACAGGCAGGCGCTTAGTTACCGGTTCCGAGCTGGAGTGGACCAGAGCTCCTGCCACAGCGCGCCCTCGCCCAAGCCCTGTGCTGGCGGAGTGCCCACTGGCCAGCAGGACACAGCGAGTGGTGCCATTCATTCAGCAAGGGGCGATTCCACACCCCGTCCATGCGGGGCACAGGCTGGATGCAGGGGGTGCAGCCTGGGCCCCGGTGCAGTCCCTTCCTGAAGAGGGTTTGCAGCCAGGGGGCAGTGCTGGACATGAGCAGGAGGACTGTGGGGAGCAGAAGGGGGACAAGGGGAGCGTGAGGGGATTCGGGAGGAGCCGGGCCACACTGGAGCCTTGGACGGGGCCTTGGAGCAGGCCTGCAGCACTCAGCACCTTTCTCTGCTGTCTCCCCACAGGGCGTGTGCCAGCAGCGAGACCGAGAGTGAAGCCGGAGACATCATGGACCAGCAGTTCGAGGAGATGAACAACAGGCTCAACTCGGTCACCGACCCCACTGGCTTTCTCCGGATGGTTCGCCGCAACAACCTCTTTAACAGGTGCGTGTGGCCCTGCCTCCTGGGTGATGCAGCTTCTGTGACCTTCCAGCTGCGTGGGCTCTGGTGGGATGGGGGTCTGCTGGGGCAAGCGCGGTGCTCTGGCCTTTGGGGTCACAGCAGCCCTCCGGGTCGGGGGAGGAAGCACAGCTGGCCTGATGTGACTGTCCACGTGGCTGGGTGGGAGGCCCAGGGGACGGTCGGCCGCTCCCTCCCGTGGCCTCGGGGCTGATCTCCCAGACGCCAGGAGAGGCTGCACAGAGAGCCGCATCACACACTTTCTCCCTGGCCAGCTTGTGCCAGTAGCTCACGGCCAGGCCCTGTGCCTGGACCTTTCTGGCCTAGGGCTGAGGGAGGCCAGGGGAGCAGATGCCAGCATTGCCGGGAAGGAGCCCATTCCCTCCTGGGCCTGTCTCCACTGCTTGACCAAAGTACTTGGCGTTGAGATGAGCCAAGGTTGAAATTGCCAGCCGGCGCGCCCCTGTGTCTTTTCACCAGGGGTGCAAGCCGAGCTGTGTCCAGATGAACAGGGGAGGCGGTTGGGGTTAAAGAGCACTTGTCCCCCTGTCACTGGTTGGCAGCACCTGGGAGTCACATTTGGAGAGACCGTTCCAGAAAGACATCCTGGACGCTGAGGCCCCTGCCTCTGCAGGGTGGCAGGGGGAGCGGGCGCACGGGCGGGAGTGACCGCTGTGGGGGGGCCACTGGGCCCTGTGTGCTCCTGCTCCAGGCCCCGGTTTCCTCCCATTATTGTGCTGTCAGGGTGACAAACGCATGTTTACTTTCCCAGGGGTGAGTCAGATGGGATGGGAGCCAGGAGCCAGGGCTGAAGGGACTGGCGTCTGGTTGACAGGAGGCCAGAACCCCAGCTGGTTCACTCCCAGTTTCCTCTGCGGCCCTGTCCCCTTCGCAGGTGTCGCTCGGGGCTCTGATTTCTTGGAAGGGACAGGACCAGGCGCGAGGAGGCGTGGGGTTGAGGCTGGCTCCATCCTCAGCCTCAGCTCCTCAGGCTCTGGGGTCTCTGCCAGTGCTGCCGTCCCTGGTTGTAAGCTAGGGTGTGAAGAGCGCAGGACTTGGGTCTGGCCTTGTCGCGTGTCAGCTGTGGGACCTGCGGCAGGTGACTTCACCTCTGTCAGCCTTTTCCTCGTCACTAACGTGGGAACAAGCTTCCTACTTTGCAGGGTTCCCTTAACATGGGATTACAGCAGCTAATGTATGAATAGCACACGCTAGGCTTCGGAATGTGCAGAAGGCTCTTAGGTGTGCTGACTTTCTGCTGCCTTGAGTGAAGTGGGAAGGACACTGTTAAACTTGGATTCTCCCGGTAACGTGGGTGGATAGACTTTGGAGGGATGAAGTGTGCATGTGCCTGTGCAGCAGCTGTTGACCGCCCCAGGTTGCGGCCTCACCCGCCCTTTCTCTTCCTGTCCCACCTCGTGTCGTTTGTGTGAGAGTGCACGCCAGAGGACGCTGTCAGGCGTCCGCGGTCCACCTGATCTCAGGCGCGTCCATGGGCAGGAGCCCCTCCTCCAGGGCCTTGGGTGCTGGGCAAGGAAGGGGTCAAACCAGGTGTACCCGGGGTCCTAGCTCATCATCCCTGGACAGGAAGGGGTGTGAATTTTGTATCATGGAGTTGCTTGCTTTGAGAAAACATTTGTTGTCACTCCTAGCAGCTCTGAGGTAGGTCCAGTGAGCCCAGGACCACGGTTAGCTCACTGGTTCATTAAACAATGCGGTCAGTGCCTGCGGCCAGGCCGAGGATGGGCCAGCCTGAGGCTGGGAGGGGCTGCCAGGCCCGCAGTGGCTTCACTGCCTGGCTACTCTCTGGCCAGCTCCCTCGTCAGGCCTGACCTGCCTAAAGCCTCGAGCCTGCCCTCAGGAAGATGCCGGGAATGGAACTCCTGCACCTCTCTGCACGCCTTTTCAGTCCTGACCTCCTAGAGGCTTCTGAGGGCAGATCGGAGGAGAGGAAACAGTCTGTTTTCAGCTTTGGTGCTGGGTGCCACAGGCCTCTGCTGTCAACCACAAGTCCAGGAAGGGGGGTGCTGGCCTCTGTCCATCCTAGCGGCCCACAGAAGCAGAGGTATCCTGGCTAGGACAGTGCGGGCGCTTGCCACCTTCCAGCCCAGCCACGGCTCTTGCAGCTGAGGGGCACACACAGGCCAGGAGGGTGGAGACCTGCCGCCCAGCAGGTGCAGGGCTGTGTTTCTGGTCCCACCTCCCAGCTGTCCTGACCTCGTGGGGTCCCTGCAGGCCTTTCTCTCTGCCCCTTCGTGACCAGGAGGTGGGGCTGGTGTGTCACTGACTGGGACAGCTGAGAAGTGGCTTTTCTGCAGACCCCACTATTGTGGGGGCTTGCAGAGCACTGGTCCCTGAGCCTGAGGAGGTGAGGTGGCAGCAGCCATGGGTATAGCAGCGCCAGGTCCCCGCGGCAGGGCCCTCCAGCTCTGTGATTCACGGGCTGCTGGCCCTGTTGTTCGGGTGGTTCACTGGACTGGTTGGGGATGAGGCTGCCGCGGCAGATGCAAGTCAGCTGAGACTTGGCCTTAGAATTCTGCCCCTCCCCTCCACACACTGCACAGCTTGGTCTCTGTTCTTGAGGTCACCACAACCACTATATTTCTTCTTGCCTCTGCACTTTGGCAGAAAACACAGTTGCGTGTTGAGCCCAGAGCAGGCACTGCTAGTGAGGAAAAGCAAGGAGTCTCTCATTTAGCACCTGACCCTCAGGTCCCCCACTGGGCAGAGCAGCAGTGCCCAAAGGGGCCTCTGCCCCTCGTTTTGCAGAATGCTTGAGAAGTTATGCTGGAGGCTGGAACGCCGGTGTGCATGTATGGGTATGCGTGTGTGTGTGTGTGTCTGAACCTAGGGGCAGTCAGCAGATCACTTTTCCTGAAAAAAAGAGGAAGAGGAACAGGATATGCTGTCTACTGCTCCGGGATTCTGGGTCCCAGGCTGTGCCCTGGCCTTGCAGGTGCACCCAGCCAGGACCCACTGGGGCCAGTATCCCAGAAGGATTCCGACTGCTGTTGCCACTGTCCTTGCTCTTTCCCCTTCTGGCAGTGTGTGTGAGGTAGGGGGTAGGAAGGGACTTTCTTATTGCCCAGATGTCAGTGGTTAGAACCAAAGCGGAGAGCAACAACATGTCGAGGTTCCTCCTTCTAGAGAGGGGTCACGATGGGGCCAGAGCCCTCCCTCAGCTCTGTAACCTCCAACTAGCACCCCAATCACCCCCACAAAAGGGTTAATTGGCAAATGAGACTCCTTGGCCTGGTCAGGGTCCCCCAAGAGAGTCAGTGACAAGGACCAAGGGTCCTGCGGGAAGAGAGGTGGCACCACCATCCTGGGGGACCAGCCTCCCATGACCAGATGGGAGAGATTAAAGAGAGGCCCCCCTGCATGGCCCGCGTGCCCATGTCAGTGCTCCGACGTGGACCTGCCTGATGGGTGGGTCACATGGGCCCGGTGACAGGGCCACTGTTAAGGATCCATGTCTCGCCAGTTCCAAAGACAGAGCTCCAGCTCCCAGATCCCAGCCATCTAAGGCTCCCTCCAGGTGGTCACAGCCTTTGCCTGAACTCCTCCAGTGAGCAAGAGCTCACCACTTCTGAGGTGGTGCCTTCTGTCCTTGGAAAACACTAACTTGGCTCTGGGGGTTCTTTGTCAATGAATGAGACTCCATGAGACTCCACAGGTTTGTGGGTTGACAGGTCCTGTGTGGAACAGGACCCACAGATCAGCCATGGGAACAGGCCCTTTGGAAGGGTGTTTCTGTGTTAGCGTCAGCTGGGCAGGCCACACACAGTGACCTCCTCTCTATCCCTGAGTGCATCGTGAGCCCGCCCCCTAACGCCCAGCTTGGCCCCTAGAGGGGTCAGCAGGCAAAGCCTGTGTGAGGCTGGCCTGGGCATCGGGTTTTCCTAGGTGACCCGCCCCTCCACCCCAGACTGGGCTGTAGAGCAGAGTGGGCCGCGCCATGGTCCCTCAGGAGGGCTGTCCCCAGCCCCTTGGTGGTACGTGTGTCCCAGACGTTGACCAGCCTTCCCGGGAGAGCCTGCGAGCAGGAGAAGAGGAGCCCCACGCGGCCCAGGTTTGTCCCTGGACTTGAGAGGAGTCGCGTCCCTGGAAGGGCAGGGGTCTCTGCCTGAGCCCACCCCCCGAGGAGGGAGAGGCCAGGGAGCGGGCGGTGGGTGACTGGGGAGGGGAGCAGGCAGACAGCACCAACAGCTTATTGAATAAGTACTTAAAATGCAGCCTTTGACAGCCTTCACCTCCCCGAGGAGACAGCCTTCATGTGAGAATGTTCGTGGTAGAGAGTCACTGGCTGCTTGAATATAATGGGTTCATCAATTAATCTTTCCACTGGTACCTTAAAACCCAGGCACTTGTTCAGATCTCAGGCTGGCCAGCTCCCGTTCCCTCAGGTCGCAGTTCAGAGCCCCTAGGGGATTTTTGGAGCCTCGGGCAGGGCCAAGGTGGGGAGGAGGAGCCCAGTGGGTCAAAGCAGCAGATGCCCGTGGAGCAGGCGCTCAGCCCCGCCTGCCAGCACTGCTGCCAGCTCCTCGAATGTGGGGCAGGAGGCCCCCTGAAGAAGGCTGGGGCCTCTTGGGACTCATGCAGCTCATGAGGAGCAGAAGCAGGACCCCCAACCCCAAGGCCTGGGACCCTGCTGCTGTGAGCGCAGACAGGAAGCCTCCTGAACTGGCCACTGGAAAGTGAGAACCTGTGATAGAGACCTCAGGGCAGGAGAGGAGCTGTCTGAGCAAAGGTGGGCGGCACCTGGAAGGAGCTCAGCACTGTGGGGCCCTCCGGCCCTCCCTCCCCCCTCCCTCCCCCTCCCTCCTGCTCCCCCCTCCCCCCACCCGCACACCCTGACCTGTGCAAGTCCTGCAAGCAGACTGAACGCGGTGCCCAGTGCAGCATCTGTCTGTCGGGCATTCCAGACGGGCGCAAGGCCTGAGGCTGTGGCAGCGCTGGGCCCTGGGCTCCTGGCTTCCTGATGCCTGACTGCTGAGAGCCGGTGGGGCCTTGCCCCTGCCCTGGGCCTCGGGGCCTCAGGCTTAAGAGTCTCCGTTTGGAGGCTTCCAGGGACCGGCATGTGTCTGAAGGTCCAGGCCCATCCCAGCTATGGCCCCCTCCCTCCTGTGGCCCTGAAGATGGCAGGGCCCCCAGGGAGTGTTCCTGGCTCAGCTCCCATCTTGGCCATGCGTGCACGGGGTCAGGTGGGAAGGACCTGAATGCTGGCAGGGAGTTGAGAACAGCGCGGAGGACCTCCAGGTGCAGGGAGGCACCGGTGGGGCCCCGCCCTGCGCCTCCTCAGTCAGCCTGCCCCTCCCTGCTGTCAGAATCGCCCCTGTGCTCTGCCAGTCCCTGTCCCTCCGCAGAGGAGGGCGGCCTGTTCTCGTGGCATAGAGACCTCCAGGTGGAAGTGGAGCCCTGGTCCCTGCAGGTCTCTGAGATGCACCAAGCTTAGGTTTGGGTTCCTCCCTCCGAGCAGAGAGACGGGCGGGATGGACGGGACCTCAGGGCCAGGCTGGCCACCTCCGTCCCTGGGGTGTTCGGGCCTGGCGGGACCCTTGCTTAGTCCTACCTCTGGGGGGCTGAGCCCTGCTGCTCCATTTCTGCTGCTCACCTAGCTCCCCGTCTTGACTGAAAGCCTGAGAAATGTGTGTGTTGGGGTGGGGTCCCACCACGCAGGCTCTGCATGTGCCCTCAACTCCCCTCCTTCATGGTGCCCTGACTGGAAGCCAGGGCAGCTAGCCTGATGCTGAGAGCGGCACTTGGGGCCGAGACTTCCAAGTGCGCATCCCGCAGTGTCCCCAGTGTCCCCGGGCGCCTGGCAGGCCTCGGGTGGGGCCGCGTCAGCGTGTGAGCCGGCGTGAGTCCCAGCTCGCAGGGTCTTCTGCAGCCGTGCGTTATAAATCCCCTGCTTGGCGAATAGATCTCTTCATCCCCGGGGAGATTCTCGAGCTGCGCGTGCTCCCCAGGCCGCCCGGCATTTGTCATCGTTCCAGAGACATAAACCACCCCGGCCTCTCCCTGCCCCGGGGCGCCTCACACCTCACCTCAGAGCTCTGCGGAGGGCGCCGAGCCCAGGCGCTCCCCCAGCCTGCCAGCCTCCCGGCCAGGGTACCGCTCAGTGCCTCTCCCATCCCGTTAGCACACAGATGGCCGTGCCGCAGAGAAAACGAGTATTTCTCCAGAAGCAGATTAATAAACATCACCTAAGGAAGGAGCTGATAAAGACGGCGGCGCGGTGTGAGAAAACCCTCTGTGCTGTGCTGAGGGCTGGGCTCTTAGCCCAGCTGGCGCCCCAGCAGCGAACGAGGCCTCGAGGACGGCGAGCCGGCGCCCCCTGCTGGAGCCACGTGGCGGCGCGGCTGCGAGTCCCGGGAGCCCTCCTTCCCGCAGTCAGGTCACCTTTGTGGCCCCACTCAAGGGGGGTGGGGAGCAGAGGTGAGTGCAGGGGGCTCAGCGTGTCCTCAAGGCTGGGGGGACACAAAAAACGGCTCCCCGGCAGGTGGGAGCCCTAACCCTGCCTGCCCTGCAGCCTCCTGGCCTCCCAGAAGTGGGCTCTTCATCCCTAGGGGAGGGGCGGCCCCGCCTCCTGAGGTGATGTGGGTGTGGCGGGCCTGGCTGGAGCCTGAATGGGGGTGCGGCCCCTCCCGCAGCTCACACGCTTGTCACAGGGGATGCGTCCACCCTGTCAAAGCACCCTTACCCCATCTGAGTCCAGATTGCGGAGGCAGAGAGAAGTCAGCCAGGCTGCCGCAGAAACCGAAGCAGTGCAGTCACCGAGGCCCCAGCCCTGGCCGAGCGCCCGCAGTGCGAGGGGGTCACTGGCTATGGTGACATTGCAAGACAGTGGGAGCAGGGAGCAGGGAACAGCCATCCCACGCACCCGCTCACACTTGTCAACCACGCCGGCCGGGGCTCGGAGCCGGGCACCGCGGACACATCCGCGAGGCCGACTCTGCCCCCGCGCCTGCAGGAGCAGCTCAGTGGGGGCTCTGGGCCATGGCTGTGTGCTGCGGGCCAGTGAGAGCGGCCTTCGGTCACTGTGAATGTCAGATGTCGTAGTAAAAACAGAAGCCGCACACACAGGGAGCTAGTTGACTGCAGTCTGTCCCGGCCAGCGATGTGGAGGTGAGGAAACCACTGCTCTCACCTATGACCCTGGGCAGGAGGGGGGGCGGTTTCCTAGCCTGAGACCTGCCCCTGGAAGTGTGCACATGCCCAGAGAGTGTCCTCCGAAACCGCCACTGAAGTGCCACGGCCAGCCACGTGTTTACCAGCCCTGACCAGGGATCCGACATCAACCGGCTTCCCCCCTGAACTGGCCAGGGCTGGGGGCAACATGTCCTAGCCTGGTCCCAGTTCTGGAGCCCCGCCGGAGGCCCGCAGGGAAGGGTGAAGTCCTCGGGGCCTTTCTCTGATGAGCCTTGGAAGGAGCTGGCCTGGTGGAGTCGTTTTCCTGTTCAGGCACGCCTGGTGCTGAGGGTGTGGGCTGGAGCCCAGAGGCCAAGCCGCCCAGCCCGCTCACCCTGCAGCCCCACCCCCTCCACTTCCCTCAGTGCTCTGTCCCCGGCACCCCGCTGTTCCACTGCCAACATGGGTGCTTCGCCCCGCGTTGTTCCTGGCCTTGGAGTGGCCTTTCCTGCCCTGTCCCCAGGTGGGCTAACCCACAGCAAGCAGTCCTCTTTCCAAGAGCCTGGCCTCCTCTCTGTGTGACCAGCAGAGTCTCTTGTACCCCGGACCCCCTTCCCCACAGCCCATTGCAGGAACCCTCGGGCTGGCCCTCTGTGGACCCTGGCACCTTGCGGGCGTGATGCGTGTTGAGAGGGTTAGCGTTGCTGGGCCCCGGTAGGTGCCTCTGGCACTTCCCGGGTTCGATAAAAAGGCCCTTCAGCCCACTTGGCCCTCCTGCCCAGACCTCCCCACTCACTGTCCCATCAACCGAGACACCCAGCATGTCTAGGTGAAGATGCTTCACCGCTGTCCTCCCCATCCTGCACTGTTCACCCTTTTTGCAAACGGTCTGTCCACCACGTAGCCCCCCACTTCCTCCTGCCTCCCCCTGGCCCCCATCCTGTACAGCTTGGTTATGCTGGTCTCCTGGTACCCAGGGAAGCTCAGGGTGCTGAGCTGGTCTCACTCCAGTAGGAGCTGTTTAATTCAGGGCCTTGGGGAGTGTCCCATCAGTCCCCGTTAGGACTTGGGGACACAGCGTTGTCTGGGAACATGGCACTCCCCTGGATGTCTTTGGCCAGATTAATCAGACCAGGTGCCTGAATGGGGTAACCAGCCCACCGTCCAGGCAGACACGTGTCTAGTGAGGGCGGTGCAGCGAGAGGGTGCTGCCATCTGGCCGCTCCCCGCTCCACCCCTAAGCTGTCCTGGGGGCAGCTCGGGCTCCCGAGGATGTGAGGCTGTGTGCACGGGCACACGCTGCCGTGACGGATACCACGTGTGGCACCAGACTGTCTCCTCTGGGGGGCAGTTTGATGCTTGCTCTTTCAGGGGAGCAATGTTCTTTGTGGCGTATTCCAGGGAATTAAGTGAGCCTGTGAGTGTCACTCCAGGGTTATCAGTGCTTCACTGGCTCTGACGGCAAAGACGTGTCCCGGCCCGTCACTCGTGATTCCATGTTTTCTGAGTGAGGGTGACGGACGGGCGCCGTGAGTGGGCTCTCAGGCCCTCGAGTCCTCTACCCTTCCTTCTCTTGTAGGAGCAGGTGGGGGCGGGGGGTGCTCTCAGCCTGGCCTGGCACTGCCCTAGGGTTTAGAGTTAGGATGTTTCTGAGAACACCGCAGGGTGGGGGTAAGGCCAGGGGATAAAGCCAGGTTTCAAAAATGCAAATAAACTTTTCACATCATTTCTTTAGATGGTCAAGCACCCTGGCTTGACCCGGGGACTGGGGGTGGGGGCTGGGCAGAAGGGTGTTCTGCTTTTCCCTTTGGTAACAATCACAGAGCCACCGGTCCTGTGTCCGGAGCGCTGACTTAGCTGAGTCTGCTGTGAGACCTGCTCTGTGTCTTATGGTCCTAAATGTGTAGCAGAAACTCCTGAAGCGTGCAGTGTCTGAATCAGGGTTGAGGGACCACTGACTGTCTACTGGTTCTGTGGAGCCTGTCACTGGAGGCTGTGCTGAGGCCACGCCGACCAGGCTGCAGGGCCGGTTTAGCAAGACTTGAGGGGCAGCCTGTCCTTGCAGGGAGTGGGCTTGTTTCCCGCCGCCATCCCTCCTCCTTCTCAGCCGTGTCCTTTGTCCTCTCTCACTGCCCAGGGCCTGCCTGCATCAGTGCCCGGCGGGAAACATTTGCTCCGTGAATCAGTGACTCAGTTAATGCTCTCATCCTGTGTCGGTGTTGCAGGAAGGGGTACCCCCTTCCAGGCCTGAGGGTGGGCTCTTGTCTAACACTCAGAAATGAATTCTCTGAGGAGACATACATGCTGACCAAGCAAGAGACTTTATTGGGAAGGGGCGCCCTGGGGGAGAGCGGGAGGGAAGGGAGCCCAGGAAGACTGCTCTGCCACGCGGCTCGCAGTCTTAAGGTTATGGTGATGGGGTCAGTTTCTGGGTTGTCTCTGGCCAGTCTTACGCAGGGCTCTTCCTGCCGGTGCATGCATTGCTCAGCCAAGATGGATGCCAGCAAGAAGGATTCTGGGAGGTGGAAGGACACGTGACATCTCCTTTTGATCTCTCTGGAAGTCTTCCAGTTGGCGGTAGATTGTTAGTTCTTGCGTTCCTTACCAGGACCTCCTGTCATAAAATAACTCACGCAAATATTTACTGTGGTGCCTGGCCAGGGTAAGTGGTTTCAGTCAGTGTGCTTCCCCTAACATCAAGAGTGTGAAAGTTGGGGTCTTGGGGTTGAAAATACCATCTGTACTGATAAAATTTTGCCTAGAAACAATGGAACGTACATGAAAAACAAAACAGAACCTGCAGCCACGCCTGAACTGACCTGCCCCTCGGGCTGCTCTGGGGCTCCGGCGGGGCTACCACGAGCCTCTGTCTGCGGCTCCCGCCCCGGACACTAACGGGTCTCAGGGCACTGTCTTCCTGGCAGATTGGAGGCTGCCCCAATTCTCATGGTCCTCACGTTTGCCTGCCCAGTCGCTCCACACGAGGATGTAATTAAATGTTTTGAACAGCGCTTCGGGACATTTGATTATGCAGAAAGGCTCCACAGCCCGTGTCGATGTTGTGTGCAGCTGGGCCACCCGCGGTGTATCCGTGCTCACGGTGCGGCGAACGTACCTGAGAGGGAGGGTGGCCTCCTGCCGGCTTCAGCCCCCCTTCTCTCCCCAGGAGCTGCCAGAGCGTGACCAGCCTGGTGGGCAGTGCTGCATCGCCTGTCAAGGACGGGGCCTCCTCTCTTCCCAGGAGGCAGAGCTCGTTCGCCAGGCCGCCGCTCCGTGCCCTGTACGACCTGCTTGTGGCGCCCATGGAAGGGGTAAGTGCCCGGCCGGCCCCTTGGCATCAGGACGCATCACTTCCCACTCAGCACCCCGTGCCCCTGCCCCCAGACACAGAACAGGCTCCTGAGACAGCAGGGGTTTTCCAGACATGGGGCTTCTCAGCCAGCCTCTAGACAGTCATGTGGGCGCTGTTCTAAGGGGGCTGCTGGGCCACAAATGGGGTCCTGGGCTCCAAGGGGGCAGACACAGGTTCGGGCCCTGGCCAGTCTCCCGGCTGGCGGTCGGGTCAACCTTGGAGTCTCAGGTGCACATGAGATGCTGCTCCTTCCCAGCATGCTCCTCAGACCTGGGGAGGTCCGGGGGCCCAGGGCAGCACGCATCCCCCCATCTCCGCAGTCAGGGTGGGAGATGCGCCCATGTTAGCTCCCCTGCCCACTGCTCATCCGAGGGTCTCGCCTGAGCAGCTTCAAGCCAGGGGCTACTTCCTGAGGGAACAGACCCTCGGCCCCTGCCCTGGGAGGACTCACTCCACTTCGGGGTCCAGCGGCAGACTCGTCCTTGTACTTGAGTTCTCGAGAAGCTTGAGCGCGGCCTCTGACTGGGTTCTGTGGCCTTGGTCTTTGCCCATCACTGTTCGTCCAGACGCGGTTCTCTGACCGGGTGCGAGGCTGCTGAAGGGCTCAGGGATCTCGTGAATCTGAACGGCTGTGCATGAGCCCGCCAGATGTCATTGCCCACAGCTGTGGGTTAGCTCTGGCTGCTGTGACAAAATGCCACCGACTGGGTGACCTGGATTCTCACAGTTCTGGGGCTGGAAGTCCCAGGTCAGGGTGCTTGGCGTCGTCAGCTTCTTGGTGGAGGCCCGCTTCCTGGCGTGAGAATAGCCACTTTCTCGTGTGTCCTCACGTGGTGGAGAGAGAGAGTGAGCACACTCAGGTCTCCTGTCCCCTTCACAGGGGACCCTCCTGGAGCTCCTGCCCGCATCTAAACCGAATTATCTCCCAAAGGTCCCACCTCCAGACACCATCACTGAGGGGGTAGGCGTCAACGCATGAATCTGGGAAGAGACAAACACCCAGTTCGTAACAGGCCCCTGGGAACAGCCAGGCGCCTGCGTCAGTGGCGGCCGGTGGAGGCCGTGCGGCCGGGCAGCGCCGTCCCCGTGTCCCATGGCCGGCCCGGGGCCTGGCGCATGCTGGCACTCAGTGAAGCTTACTGGCGGTACGTGGTCCAGAGATGCGTTTGGCTCTCGGGTCTAGTCTGGATGCAAAACAGAAGACCCAAGACCTAAGTCAGTGAGTGGGTTCTCTGTGACCGCTCTGGGATGGCAGCTGTGAGCTTTCCGAGAGGTTCGGATGCAGAAGGAAGCCGCCGGGCCTGTGCGGTAGCTCCAAGGCTGAGCCCCTGACCCTGGCCCCCAGCCGGGTGCTGGGCCTGGCTCACATCTGGGCAGATCCCAAGTGCAGGGATGTGTCTCAGGGGACCGGCACCTGAGCGCCAGTTGTTTTGCTGGAGGATGCGCCCCTTTGGGCCCCAGAAGGCAGGGCTTGGAGCGGCTCTTCCTGGTATGGAAGGCAGAAGTCCTGGGGCGGGGGCGGGGGCGGGGGCGGCCCCTCCCTTCATCCATCACAGCATCTCCACTCAGTGGAGGGGCTGCTTCAACTGTGAGTTGTCCCTTATGGGTCCCCTTCTGAATCCGCCCTGTGACTTTTAGACAATTTCTCTCTCTGAGGACTTTGCCCTGTGACTTAAAGAATAAAAACCTGCCAGTGGGGTTAGTGGTTGCTCGTGGCTGGACCTCTGTGCTCCGCCAGGGTGCCAGGAAGGGAAGATTTATGGACTCGAGCCCCAAACTCATTGGAACAGTGACTCTGTATGACAGTCTTTGTACAGTCTTTGTATGACTGACAGGAAGGAAACCCCGGTCCCCAATGTGCATGTGCCCAGGAGCTGTGCATGAGAATAGATGTGACCCTTGGCAGTGTGGTCCCGTCTTGAAGGAGGCATTTAGGGTGAAAATGTTCAGTTCCTGATGTTAAAAGTGTTCTCATTTGTGACTGAGGAGTTTGAACGCAGTGAAGGAGTCAGACAGCCTCCAAAGAGACGTGGAGTGAAACCTCTCAGAGGCCGTTAGAGGGAACGGGATGGGGAAGCATCTCTCGGGACCCACTGTGGTCCAGTGAACACACTTCCCTCAGGAGCTTGTCTTGTCCCACGAGTGTTTACTGACACGTGCCGGGCACTGCTGGGCGCACCGCCTCCTGGACACAAGGAGACATGGGGCAGGCGGTGGCCCTGTGCTCCCAGACCGTCCTCCCCGTCGGTGGGCTGGCCGTTCCCACCCTGCTCCGAGGCCACTAGAGGGCGACACCATCCACTGCTCCCGCGCTGTCAGCTGCCAGATGGAGCCAGGCCTTCTCCATGTTTTCAATGAAAATACACATCAAAACCCAGTCCAAGATTATGAATCACTGACACTTCAAGACTAAAGCTGTTAGCCTCTTCACATGCAGCTCATAATTATTTGAACAACTGCCTTTGTTTAGCCACAGTCCTGATGCTAGGGGCCTAGGTCAGATGGTATGAAAAGTGGAACAGAATGATGTCTTCCCGCTGGCTTGCACCAGGACTTGATTGAATTTAGCTGAAGGGAAATACCACTGTGGCTCTTTCCTGGAAGCCCACCGTCCTTTGCTGTCAGGACACGGCAAGCATGTCCAGTTATCGTTGAGGAGTCCCCGTTCCATCTGCTCACGAGTCATCAGCAAACATTAAGTCAAATCCTGTCTGAGACGCAAAGAAGTGCGCCTGGTTAGTGTGAGAGGGACCAGACCCTGTGCGCGTCCGTAGCATTCACCCTGGAGTGGAGGGGAGTGCCTCATGCCTGAGCCTGGACTCGCCTCAGGAGCCCCTCGCAGCCACAGGCTGCTGCGCATGAAGCCGCTCATGCACGCAGGTCCCAGGCCGCCCTCTCCGTGAACAGACGGGGCCTCGAGGCCTGGACGTCCAGGGCCAGGAGCTGCTAGCATCCAGGACCAGATTCAGAGGCAAACATTCCCTAGGATTTGTCAAGTCACTCTTTGTACGTGATTTAGGAAGTCTCTGGGCTTGTTCTAGTTATGGTCTTTGTCCTTCGTCCTTCTTATATTTATTTGCATGTATTTAAATCCCCTGTTCCCTGTGTTTATGGTCGTCAAACCCAAGATAGTTGGACAGGTGGGAGGAGTGAATGCTTCTGGGCAGAAGGAAAGGTCATCCGCATCCACCTCTGCTGTTGACCAAAGACCACTCTTAGGCTAAGTGGAGTCATCGGGCTCAGGACTGCAGAAACTGACTTCCAACTTGCCGGTCACGTCGGTTAGGTCAGTACCTGGCCTCCCCAGGCACCAGAGCTCTGGGGTGGCCCAGGACCTCCCCTCTGAGAACTGGAGGGGGGATCTGGCTCTGCCAGGGGCTTGGTTAGGAGAAGAGCATGGCTTTGGCTGAGTCGTGGCTGTAAAGACGAATCAAGTGGTGTGGTAACCCGACTTCTCCTTACTGGGAGATGACCGCCTGGTCACAGCTGGTCTGTAAGAAGACGGGGGGCTTTGGAGGCAGTCAGGGGATGCTCGTCCACAGAACAGCCGGCCCTCAATGCTTGAGTGTGGACGGGGCACCAGGCCTGCGGGGTGGGCGCTGCCAGGCTGTCTGGTCTTTGCTGGGGACTCTGGAGTAACATTCCCACGAGGACAGACGTCACTTGAGGCCCGAGGCGTCTCCACAGCTGACGAGGAGCAGGAAGAATGGAGGCACTGACCAGCCAGCTGTCTGGGCCACGGAAGCGGTGAGAACGCCAGCCCGCCCGCCGGGCAAGCGGCGTCCTCCCCTGGGTCAGGGCTTGTGGGCTGATTCAAGCTGATATTCGACCACCCCCATCTCAGCCTGACCCCAGCAGGTTCTGGGGGAGCCGAGGCCCACCTGCACCGAGGGGGTGTGGGCTCGTGGTCACCACCCTGGCCTCAGAGAGGCCCCTGCGTGTGAGCAGCCCCTGGAGCTGACGTGGCCTGGAGTGGCCAGGAGACTGGACCCTGGGGGTCCAGGGGACCCCTCTGGCTCTGGCCGCCCACTGGTTTTGCGTTTCCACAGCCAGATTCCTCCACTTCTCAGACTCCCCAGGGAACCAGTGGTCTATTGTTTGTGGTTCAGAGAGCACAGTGGAGTGGGCTGAATTTGGACTTTTGCACTTCTGGTTGGAGACGGTCCTGGTAGCTTTCAGTCGTGGTTGCTGAGCACCCCCTGCAGCCTCAGCCCAGCGCTCACCCCCGGTGCGCGGCAGGGCGCCGGCTGTGAGCCCCCCGAGCCAGCGCCCAGGGCCACCCGGCACCTGGTGCCCGCGGGCTGTGGCCGCCACATCTTTATGCACACCCACCCTGTGTCCAGTCCAGGCTTCACAGCCGTCGCCTGCTTTTCTTTATCCAGAGTCATCGGGCCTTAGTCTCCAGCAGCAGCTCTGTTGGAGCATGAGGTGTCTGACTGGTCTGTGTGCGCCCACCCCTCGGGTCCCGCCCAGCCTTCCAGGAGTGACATGGGGGCCCTGTCAGCGTCAGAGTCCCCGCCAGTCTCAGGGGACTGGGTGGGGACAGCCCTGCAGAGCCAGTGAGGGACACAGAGGCCCCGCAGTCGGAACCTCCTCCTCCAGGGGTGTCGTCCTGGTCTCGGAGCCTCTGTCCACACACTGGGTCTCGCTTCTCACCCGCGGACAGTGGTCCCACCCCGGCCGAGCCCTCAGTGCCGTGAGACAGGTCCCTCCACGCTGCTCCGGGTGACCGTGACTGCAGAGCGCTTTCGGGGCAACTGCCCTTGGCGAACATCCAGATGACCTGCTGGGCCTTATCTCTGGGGACACCCCCTCCGTGACGGGTGACCCCAGTCTCCCCCTGGCCGTGCTCCCCTACCCTCCCCCTCAGGGCGGGGCCAGGGAGGCAGGCGGGCGCCCCCACCCCCGAGTGCACCCCTGGGGGGCAGGCATCCACCGGCGTCAGCTGTGCGCTCCCCCGCAGGGCCTGATGCACTCCAGCGGCCCCGTGGGCCGGCACCGGCAGCTGGTCCTGGTCCTGGAGGGGGACCTCTACCTCATCCCGTTCGCCCTCCTGAAGGGGAGCTCCTCCAACGAGTACTTGTACGAGCGCTTTGCCCTCATTGCCGTCCCCTCCATCCGCTCCCTCGGCCCGCAGGCCAAGGTAAGTCAGGCTGCCCAGCGAGCTGGGCCACGGCCAGAGGCCACAGGGACCTCAGAGCAGATCTGTCTAAAGGCAGGGGACAGCCTTCTGAACCCGGCAGCCCTCAGCCACCCAGGAGGCACCGGGCGTCCTCTCTGTCTCTGCTGCTTTGCTCTGACACCACAATAGGAGCTCAGTCACAGCGCCGAGTTGGGCTGGAGGTGGGTCATGCATCTGTGGGGGTGGATCGCTCCCCCGAGGCCGCACCCATTCGCAGGCTGACCGTGGAGGGGCCGCGGGAGGGAGGGCAGATGGATGAGATCAGCGTCACGTGGAGGAGAGCGCTGTGGGGCGACAGAACCAACACGATGAGTGGCCTTCAGGGGAGAGGGGACCCGTCTCGTTCAGTGAAAGTCAGCACAGGATGAACTCTACGGACTCAAGTGGGGCAACAGTGGGCCCCCGCGGGTCAGGGCTCACCCCACTGCCACCCCTGGCCCTGCTTGCCTGACTAGAGGGCCTTCGGAGCCAGCCCTGAACCCTCTTCCCTTCTCTCAGCTCGCCCAGGGACCCTGAGACCCGGGTTCCCTCCTGCCCCGGCACTCCGCCCCAGGCTTGGGCACGGGCGCCATCTCAGCCTCCGCTGACCTTGGCCATTGGCAGGGTTCCACCGGGCCAGTTTCTGCCCCATGGGCTTTGGAGAGCTTAGTTTTGACTGTTTTTGTTGCTGGATCATCCTTCACATGGGACAGATTCAGTTCAAGGAGAAAGAAATTATTTTCTCCCGTTTTCCTCGTGCCCACGGTTGACTGAATCCTGTCGATGAGTGAGCTGTGTGCATCCAGCCTGAGGGCCGACCCCTCCCGCTGCGGGGCGCCCAGCGGGCAGAGGCGAGCCAGGGACAGGCGTCCTGCCTCCCACAGGCTCCCACAGGCCTTGCTCTCCCAGAAGGCGGCACCAGGTGGAAGCACCAGAAAATTATTTTGAAATAGTTTGACACTTGATGTGTCCCCTCAAAACATCAGAAGGCATTGTGGGGTGAAATCAGAACTTTGTTGGGCTTCTTTATGCTGATTTTATAATTCAGGGAGGTTTCTCTTTTGAAGGGGCTGTAATCTTTTCAGTGGTAGTGCCTCTAAAGGACTTAATTTGGCCCTATTTCCCTTGAGAGTGACTTGCTTTCTGTAGGTTTAAACAAAGCCGCCCCTGAAGCCCCTGTGGCGTCGGTTCCCCCTTACTGAGGGGTTTGCGGGGGGACCTGTGGGAGGGAGATGTGGGGCAGGCTACCTGGTACCCCCCACACCCTGCCCCTGCTTCCACCACCGCCCCCCCGCCCCCGGGCCTGACAAACAGCATGGGGTTTTCCGACCACCTGTCTAGTCTGGTTATTCTCAAGAGCTTGTCACAGCAGGTGTGATTCTCAGCCAGACGTGCCCTGTGTCAGGAAGGTATTGAAGAGTGGATTGAATGAGGTTACCAGGAGGACAGGTGGGCCCCACCTGAGCGGGCATCCGAGCGCCCGGGGAAGCCCTGACCGGCGCGCCCGCCTTGCCTCCTCTCCTAGTCTCAGCTGAGGAAGAGCCCGCCCGCCTACTCCAGCTCCACGTCCATGGCGGCGGTGGTTGGCAACCCCAAGCTGCCGTCAGCGGTGATGGACCGGTGGCTGTGGGGCCCGATGCCAGCGGCCGAGGAGGAGGCCCACATGGTGTCCGAGCTGCTGGGTTGCCAGCCGCTGGTGGGCAGCGTGGCCACCAAGGAGCGCGTCGTGAGCGCCCTGACGCAGGCCGAGTGCGTGCACTTCGCCACCCACATCTCTTGGAAACTGTCAGCCCTGGTCCTCACGCCCAGCGTGGATGGTGCCCCTGCGGGCGGCAAGAGCTCCTTCGGCCACCCCTATACCATTCCCGAGTCCCTGCGGGTGCAGGACGACGCCAGCGATGGTGAGAGCCTCTCGGACTGCCCGCCGCTGCAGGAGCTGCTGCTCACGGCCGCCGACGTCCTGGACCTGCGGCTGCCCGTCAAGCTGGTGGTGCTCGGCTCCTCCCAGGAGTCCAGCGGCAAGATCACGGCCGACGGGGTGGTGGCGCTGACGCGGGCCTTCCTGGCAGCCGGTGCGCAATGTGTCCTTGTGTCTCTGTGGCCCGTGCCCGTGGCCGCTTCCAAGATGTTTCTGCACGCCCTGTACTCATCCCTGCTGAACGGCCTGAAGGCCAGCGCGGCGCTGGGCGAGGCCATGAAGGTGGTGCAGAGCAGCAAGGCCTTCTCACACCCCTCCAACTGGGCAGGTAGGGGCGCGGGAGCTGTCAGAGGCCCGGGGGGGCCTGGTAGGGGCTCGGGCGCCTGTCAGAGGGCTGGGTGGTTCTGGGGAGGACAGTGCAGAGGCTCCAGGAGAGAGTCCCCTGGCTGACACTCTGGCGTGCTGCCAAGTCAGCCCTGACTCCTCTGGTAGGAAAGTGGTCTCTTGAGCAGGGAGCAGCAGAAGGGCTCGCTGTCCAAGTGTGAGTGTAGAGTGTGTGCTGGGGACCCCATTTACAGCCTTCCTGTGACCCCCAGACGTAGGAAGGAGCAGTCAGCGCCATAGAAAGGCCTGAGGTTTGGTCATCAGGGCACTTGGGCTCAGTCCAGCTCCGTGTTGAGCTGTGTGACCTGAGCGGTGTTGTAGTTGTGAAAGTCACTCCATTACGTCTGACTCTTTGCAACCCTGTGGACAATACAGTCCATGGGATTCTCCAGGCCAGAACACTGGAGTGGGTAGCCTTTCCCTTCTCCAGGGGATCTTCTCGACTCAGGGATTGAACTCAGGTCTCCCGCATTGCAGGTGGATTCTTTACCAGCTGAGCCACAATCCTACCCATGCTGCAGTGATCCCTAAAACAGGAACACCAAAAATACTGTTCTCATGGCAAAAAAATACACCATTCATTTGTTTAAAAATGGCCCCCACATGGTCCCACAGAAGGTTCTGCAGGGCTTGTGGGGACGAGCCCTGCGCTTGGCCGTAGTCCTGACAGGACCCTCCCCAGCGTGTCAGGATGCCTGTGCAAGGGACGTTTTGTCAGCTTAGTTTCAGCGACAGTAGAAAAGCCAACGTTGTTGTGGGGGAAATGGGGGTTAATGATGCTGCCCTGTTAGCCTTAAAAACTGCCTTGGTGCATTCATTCTCAGAAGCCCTTCTCCCCGTTACTCGGGGCAGGACCTAGCACTCCTAGAGCTGCTCTGAGCTGCCTCCCCCAGGCGCAGGCCCCGCGTGCTTGTCTGGGGGAGAACCGCCTCCTGTCCCCTCCTCTGGTGACATGAGGAGTCCAGCACAGCGCCCCTCCTTCCCAGCAGACACCGGTGAATTTCAGCGGAAAAAGGGCAGATCGTTCCTCGGGATGGGGGCTGAGCCGGCGGAGGGCCTCTTCCGGGCTTGCTCAGCACAGCAGGAGCGCAGAGGCACCTCCCTGAGCAGCCTGCCCAGCAGAGCACCTTCACCCGCGGAGTGATGAAACAGCGTCGCTTCCTAGAGTGGGGGTGGGGGTGTCAAGCTGCCCAGTGAGTGGCTGCCCCGGTCCAGCCCCTGCAGCAGCTATCCAGGCAGGCCCTGCTCGCTCTCTGCGAACGAGCTGGGCTGGGGACGGACAGCCCTGAGGTGCTTCCGTGTCCTCACAGGGTTCATGCTTATCGGCAGCGACGTGAAGCTCAACAGTCCCTCCTCGCTCATCGGTCAGGCCCTCACCGAGATCCTCCAGCACCCGGAGCGCGCGCGGGATGCCCTGCGAGTGCTGCTGCACCTGGTAAGGGGTGCGGGGCCCTCGGGGAACCGGCTGCGATGCCTCGAGCGGCAGTGAGGCTGGGGGTCCCGCGGCAGCGGGGGCAGGGGACGAGCAGATGGAGGGGACTTTGTCACTCGGGCCAGGCGGGATTCTGGCTTAAAGCCTGACCACAGCCACTTCCAGCCATGTGGCTTTGGGCACATGGCCTTGCTCTCTGAGCCTCAGCTGTGAGGGGAAGGGGATAAAAATGTACCTTTTCAAGATTACCTTGAGGGCTAGAGAAAAGGTGAGTAGCTGGCACCCCACAGGGTCCCAGTAGCCGAGAGCTGGTATAATCAGAGCACACTGGCCTCTCCCTAAAGTCAGCTGGGAGAGTTCCAGCCTGGCCCTGCTCTTGGTGAGGACACAGTCAGAGTCCCCATGCCTTTGCCTACAGAACTGAAAGGTGGTAAACCAAGCCAGGAGTGACATGAAACTTGTTCCACCTCTTCATTTTGGTAACCTAGAGGCAGTTTCAAATAATTGAGAATTCTTAGCCTCCTTGGAATTCTGCCAGAAAGACCAGGCCCTGTCCACACATGGCGGCAGCCCACACTGCATCCATTGCTGTTAGCTTAGTCACTGTTGTGTCCGGCTCTTCGCGGCCCCAGGGACTGCAGCCCCCCCGGCTCCTCTGTCCACGGGGTTTCTCAGGCGTGGGTTGTCATTTCTTCCTCCAGGGGGTCGTCCCGACCCAGGGGTGGCAGGCAGACTCTTTACCACTGAGCCCCCAGGGAAGTTCCCACCACATCCACGCTCTTTACCAGTCCAAGGCCCACAGCCCCCCCACGGCCACCTGGCAGCTCAGAGGTGCTCAGGAGGGAAGAGTCGGCGAGGGCTTCTCTGGGGATCCTGGGCGGGGGGGGGGCACGGCCCAGGGGCCTGGGCAGACTCCAGCGACGAGTCAGCCACAGACGCTTCTTACTCAGGTCTGTCTGAAGGTTTTCTCAGGCTTTAAAGAAGTCAGCATATGTGAATAAAACTGCTGGAGGCTGACCTCCGACAGCTCTCAGGCCAGACACAAGGAAGCACCCCCACCCCACTGGGTAGATGCACTCACATGCTTTGAGAATTTGGGGGAGACCTTCTCAACTGGTTTTAACCTGTGCCTGCAAGCTGAACGTACCCTTAAGTTGCTCAGCACCCAGACTCTGGCAGGCGGTGCCCCCTTCCTACTGTAGGCGCTGGCGCTGCCCCCCCAGGGCGGGAATCCAGCCTCAGGGCCCCTCAAAGCACATTCAGGGTTCTCGCCTCTTTCTCGGCTTCACCTTTGGGGATGAGTGTAGGGCCCACGGGTCGAATCCACCAGTCCTTCCCTACCTACCTAGCAGACCGCGTCTCCAGGGCCCGCCCAGCCTGAGAGACAGCAGCTGGCTGCCCACCTGTCCTGCCCAGGAACTCAAGTCTCCTCCTACCTGTGATGTCAGCCCCCAGTTCCCAGGGTTCTTCATTTTTGGCTGCACCATGCGGCACGTGTCACTTCCCTGATGAGGGATTGAACCCGTGCCCCTGCAGTGGGAGCACAGAGCCCTAACTACAGGGAATTCCCTATAGTTTGGACTTCTGAAACACGGCTATCCAGGCTAAGTTCCTAAAAGTAGGCTTACCTGGCAAAGGGTTGTTTTTTAACACTTGAGCACACTTAGGGTGCCCTCTAGATATGCTGCTATCTATTTTTATCTTAGTTTTTGTTGTGCTGCATGGCTCCTGGGATCTTCGTGCCCTCACCAGGGGTTGACCCTGGGCCCAAGGCAGTGGAAGCATGGAGTCCTGACGACGGGACAAGCAGGCAATCCCCCAGCATCCGTGGCTTTTACTCTAGGGACATCCTGGACAGTGCTCTGTCCCCTCCAGTGGTGCAGGGCAGGGGGCATCTCAGGAGACGAGCGGCCGAGGGAAAGTGGCGGCCGCTGCAGGTGCTGTGGAGGCTCCTGGAGAGCTGAGGGGCTGGTTGTTACCTGGCTGCCCCGGAGCGTGCGGGAGGTCCCGACGACAGTGCTGCAGGCAGAAGAGCTGGAGGCCTGGGAGACACAGGCCCCGTGAAGGCACCGCCCTGTGTGTGTGCGGGGTCCTGAAGGCCTGAGGGTTTGTCCTGGTGACGGGCAGTCAGCCCTGCAGGGTGTGGGGCAGGAGACGGGTTTCCAGACAGACCTCCTGTGTGCGTGGAGGCACCCAGAGCCTGGAGCCACATTAGGGAAGGCACACGACTCTTCGGAGCCCCCCAGCCCTCGCTGGCTCTGAGTGGCGGCCCCTCCCTTGCGAGATGCTGGCTGCTGCTGTGTGTTCCCCCAAAGCCACCTGGAGAGAAACTGGGGTCCCCACCCCCGCCTAGAGCGGTGCCTCACCCCCCTCCCCTGCAGGTGGAGAAGTCACTGCAGCGCATTCAGAACGGGCAGCGCAACGCCATGTACACGTCGCAGCAGAGCGTGGAGAACAAAGTGGGCGGCATCCCCGGCTGGCAGGCCCTCCTCACCGCCGTGGGCTTCCGGCTGGACCCCCCGGCCAGCGGCCTGCCAGCGGCCGTCTTCTTCCCGACCTCCGACCCGGGCGAGCGGCTGCAGCAGTGCAGCAGCACCATCCAGTCCCTGCTGGGTGAGCCTCGGCCGGCAGCGCGCGCAGGGTGGGGGCCGTGGTCCCTGCCGCCCTCGGACAGGGAGGGCCCGGGGTCTCCAGAGTCCCCGACAGACTCCTCCCGGCCTGGTGCTTCCCTCTGTGACCCCCACCTCTGCCCCTTGCTGACAGCAGCGGCTCCGTCTCGTCGGCAGCCTCAGGCCCCACAGAGCCCTGTGGCCGAACCCAGGATGACACGGTCACAGGGCTCCCCTTCGTGTGTTGTTTGGTGGGGGGGTGACGCTGCCTGAGTGACCAGTCAGGGTCCTGGGGTGACCAGGTGCAGCCTCCAGCTGCCCTTCTCAGAGACCATCCAGGTGGGACTTGGTCACACTGTCTGGCTGTGCTGAGCTTTTGAAGATGGGAGCAAAGCTGAGCATTCGGGGAGCGTTCCTCTGGGAAGGCGCAGACAGGGTGCAGCATGCCCCTCTGGATGACGCCCGCCTCCTCCTTGCCGTAGGTCTGCCCAACCCTGCCCTCCAAGCCCTCTGCAAACTCATCACGGCCTCGGAGACGGGCGAGCAGCTCATCAGCCGGGTGAGTCCAGCGGGAAGCAGAGCCCGGGGGCTGGGCCGCGCTGGGGGACAGAGCTCCGACCCTGACAGGAAGCTCTGCCCTCGGGATGAGAGGCAGAGGCGAGCGCCGGGGCAGATCAGCCAGCATGGAGGAGCTGGGCGCTGAGTGCCAGCAGCGCTAGGGCCTCAGAGGATGCCCAAGGGGCCCCAGTCCCCTGTGGGCTCAGGGCTCTTCCTGACCTCTGCATCCAGGGGCCTCCTGCGCTGGGCACCCCTGACCACCACCACCCCAAGCCAGCAGGCGATCCTGTACTCAGATCAGAGCGTGACCCCTGCCTGGAACAAAGCCACCTCTGAGGCAGTGGTGAACACAGAGTTACCTCTCATGGGAGATACTGCTTAGCAGGTTTTTCACGAAGTGCTTTCTTTTAGGAGAAGGTAGATCTAATTTAGAGACCTGGAGGATTCTAGCCCTTGGCATCATGTAGGCCGTCCTTGACTTGGCCACTGAGCTTCAGATCTTCCTCTTGACCCGTGAGGGTCTGGAACAAGGCCCTGGTGACAGTGTAGTGACCCCTGAAGAGGACAGAGCAGTTTTCTGAAGTGTAATAATTTGACAAAGTAATATACGTTATTAGGTATTTATCAGCAGATTTCATTTTAGTGGAACTGTTTATATGTGGAAATAAGCTGCTCTGTCAAGGGTTCAGCTCTGGTGCCTCTCCCCCTGCTGCCTGGGTGGTTTCCACCCAGATTCGGAACATAGCTCACTGATCTTGAGTTTCTGCTCATTTTGTAATAAGCGTTAGGATCTGCTTGCTGGGGAGAATCAGGGAGACACTTCAGGGCTACAGGCGTGTGCAGGGTGAGGCTGAGCACCTGTAGCCAATTGCTTACTCTCTTGCTTTTGGTGGCTCCCCGAATGCTCTCTCTGCCCCTGGACGGCGGGCGCCTCTGAGCCGCCCGAAATGGAGACTCTGCTTCAGCGTGGCCACAAGGCCGCAGTCCTGCCCCGTCCTGGCGCGGAAGGGCGGGGCAACCCCGGGGCGTGTGGCGGGCGTGGCTGCGCCTTCTCCTGTGTCCCTGCTGACTCTTGCTCCTCTCTGCTCCCGCCGGGTCAGAGCCGGCCCGCGTGGCGCTTGCTACAGCAGTGATCAGCTTGGGGTGCATAACCACCTGTGCTTGAGTCTAAACTCTCTTCTCTCTCTCTTTCTTTCCTTCTCTCACACTCTGCTGGCCGAAGGCTGTTAAAAATATGGTTGGAATGGTGAGTACCGCTCTAAGTAGCACTGCGGTCAGGTGAGCCCCTCGACCCGCCCACCCCGGCCCCGCGCTGCTGGCTCAGGCTCCCTTTCCGCTCTGGATCTGACCTTTCACGTTCCCTCAGAACTGCTGGCCTGCCCCGGGGGGAGTGCTCACACTCAGCAGTGTCTGGGAGCCCCCCGCCCTCCTCTCGCCCTGAGCCCCACCCCAGCCTGTGCTCGGAGCCGAGGCCCGAAGCAGAAACCCTGCCCGTGCCGGGCCTCGCGCTCCCACAGGGAGCACAGAGGGCAGCAGGCAGAGGCCCCGTGAAGAGAGCTTCAGGTGCTGCGCACAGGAGGGCGTGAGCCACGTGACAGGCGGCAGGCGGGTGGCTGGGGCCGAGCCCCTGGGCCGGACGCGCAGGCTGACGCTCTCCCCGCTCAGCTCCACCAGGTGCTGGTGCAGCTGCAGGCCGGCGAGAAGGAGCAGGACCTCGCCGCGGCGCCCATCCAGGTGTCCATCAGCGTCCAGCTGTGGCGGCTCCCCGGCTGTCACGAGTTCCTGGCGGCTCTAGGTAGGCCCACGTCCGCGAAGGGGCTCCTTTCCTTCCACCTCTTCTTAATCTGTTCTTCTCCTAGTTTCTGTTGGGTGAAGCTGGTAGACTCTTAGGGGTCTTAAGTGGTGTTTCTGTTTATTACTCAGTAGCTAATGTGAAGACTAGTGCCTCAGCACAGTTCCCAGACGGCCTTCCGGCTATATCCCATCCCCTACATGATGATTTCCTCCTCTCACTTGGAGTCATCGTGTTAAGATGAATCTGCTTGACTGCAGTATTGCTGGGAGTCAAGCCATGATTACAGCCTAAAGAAAACTCAAGATTTCAACATTGGGCTCTATCACTGGCTACTCAGACTTGGCAGAGAAAGAAATACAATTGAAACTGCCTTTGACTGACCACAGAAACCTAGACAGCCTGTTGCAAGATCCTCCTTCAGCATTGTGAGCCAGTCAAGGCAGTTCCCAGCAACACTGCTGTCTCCTCACCGCAGGTGCATCTGCTGCTAAATCACCCTGAGAGGCTCTGCCATCCTGCCACAGGCACGGGGGAGGCAGCCGTGAACACAGGACGAAAGGCCCTGCTCTCATTAGCGCTTTCGTACCAGAGCGGGGCAGACAGACAGACACGTAGAAAGACACAGTCGAAGGCGAGCAGCTCAGAAGTGAGGAACCCCGGCACAGACAGAAGCAGCAGCGTCACAGAGAGGGGCAGGAGCCCCGCAGGCCCAGAGCCTGTGGAGGGAAGATCCAGGTCGAGGGAAGAGCCTGAGGCCGGGAAGGGGACGCGGAGGCAGAGCTTAGGGTTGAGACGCTGATGGGAGGCCCCTGGTTTTTAGTCTGAGGGAGTGGGGATCTGATGCCTTGTGGGAATGTTCCTTCCGCTCGGGAAGCCTGGGCACCTTTTCTAGCCCATTTGAATGACTTTTCCCAGACCGCGTCAACTTGGGGGCCTCCACCTGTCTTTGGAGGCAAAGAGGGAACCCACACAACCCTGCAGGGGCTCCAAATCCCCTGGCAGTAGGTACTCTGACATAGCCTTCTTGGTATACATTAGCACATTTATATCTAGTAAGCATAGTCATGAGCAAGGCAGCAGGGGTGAGAAGGAGGAGCTCCTCTCCTCCTGGGACAGGCTGTGTTGCTGCCGCTCTCGGGTTGGGGTCCTGGGTGGTTTTTGCTGATGCTCCTCCCACTGATCCTCAAGGGCGATTTGCGTGCACATACTTCTAATCTTTAAGTCCTTTGTTCTGAGCCTGGGGAGAAGTGCCCCCTTGGCAAGTTACAGCTGTGGCTTATTTAGAGAACTCAGTTCTGCTGGGACAACCAGTTCAACTCCCTTTGATAGTGGATTCTAACTAAAATGTTATTAGTCACTCATTTTCTAAGTGCTGAGTTCTCTGAGACCTTCCTGTTGTTTTCAGGGACTGTTTATTTTTGAGTTCAGAGGGGAAAATGTCCAATAGCAACCAGAATGCTAAGTACAAGGCACCTCTATTGAGTCCAGTTCCCAAAGGAATGATAATGTCAGACCCAACAAAGTAATTACAAGAATAAAAAAGACAGGTTTCTTGTCTGGCGCTGGGGTCCCTGCTGTGGGAACACCGAGGTGAGGCGGAGAAGGGCCTGGGAGCCCCAGGCTGCCGCCAGCCCCAAGTGTCCACACTGTTCAAAGCAGAGCTCAGTGATCCGCTGGAAGGTTAAGTGTAGACGTTCTGAGCCGAGCCCCTTAGGCCCTAACTCCTTACCTGCTGGCACTGTCTGCGGCCTCTTCCTCCTGTTCTTTTCCCCGGGAGACTCACTGGCTGCCTCTGTCATGGCTCCGATGAGTCTTGAGTGCTGCGGCAACAGCTTGTTAGGCAGCCGCCCGGCCTTTGTTGTGCCCGCGCTGGGTCTTATTAGACTCGGGGCTGCTTCCTGTGGGCTCCGGCAGGGCGGAGCAAGTCCCTGCTGGGCGCTTCAGCCCAGAGCAGATTCTGCAGCATCGGAGAAGCTTGTCTCAGAGCCCTTGGGGCAGACCCTGCCCACCTTCTCCTGCACCAGCTTTAAATATCCGGCAAACGGAGGAGCCAGTCTTCTTTAAGTGAACTGTTCTGCAAAAGAATGGAGACAAGTGTCAAGGGCGGGGCAGGGCAGCAGTCAGGGGAGTCCCCTTCGAGGGTGTGAGGGGTCTGCACAGGTTCCCCAGGATGGTGTGAGAAGCCCTGGAGTGCGCATCCTTTTCAGGACTGGGAATCTTCCCCAAGGAAGCAGGTGTTTATGCTCTTTGTTTCTGTAGGTTTTGATCTCTGTGAGGTCGGGCAGGAGGAAGTAATCCTGAAAACCGGGAAACAAGCCAATCGACGGACCATGCACTTTGCGCTCCAGGCCCTGCTCGCACTCTTCGGTAAGAGCTCCTCGAGGCACCATGCCGAGTGGCTCCCAGGAGCTACGGGCACGGCCTTGGGGATGGTTTGGGAAGGGGAAGAATTAAGTGAGCGAATATCTGCTGTATGTTAGCAAACGTTGAAGAAAACAAGCTCCCTGTTCTGATGGACCTCAGCTTATGACATGCACACATACAATGTATGTCAGACGAGGAAATCAAGGGACAAGCAAGTGCAGGTGGCATTGGGGGAGGGGCGGCACCCAGAGCCGGGCCTGTGGGGCGGTTTTCAGACCCTGGGGCAAGCTTACCCTCCTCAAGGGGCCGAGTGAGGCTGAATGCTGGCGCTGATGTTGTCAAGGCTTGATGGAACCAGCAAAGCCTGCTGACGAACGTGCTCAGAGAGAGGGGTCAGAGGTGACGGCTGCCGGACGGGCTGCCTTCGCTGAGATGGTGAAGGTGGCACAAGGCCTGGGTCTGAGTCCCCTCCTGGACACATTCATAGGCAGCTGGGACTGCCTATGAGTCCAGATTGGAGATGTTAACATGCGCACAGGTCTCAGGTGAACAAGACTGTCCTGTGGGCCCTCCCGGGGTCAAGGTCACAGATGAGGTGGGGCCAGGGAAGGCTCAGACCCCAAGAGCCGTGTGTGATCTGTGCAGAAGCAGGCACTGAATGCCAGGTTTGGTGGTGGCCACTGGTGACCTTTACATGAGCTGGGGAGACAAAAGCCTGCTGGAGCGGGTTCTGAGCAGGTGGGAGAAGGGTGCTGGGATGTGGAGCGATGCGGCCGCAGCTGGAAGGGATGGCGGGTGAGGGTTCAGGCAGGGGTGCCAGAGAGAGCGGGGGGGGGCGTGGCTGAGGGGCCTCGGGAGATAGGGAGCAAGTGAGGGCAGGCCTGCGGCGCCGGAGGCCTCTCCTGTTTCTGTCCCCAGTGTGAGACTTACCTTTCCCACAGGACTGTTTTCCAGGCTTGAGACGAATTCAGCTTGTGTATAATTCTAGCTTCTATGCATATAAGGATGCTTGTGAAAGAAGTCAACAGCGTAGAGAATGCTAACTGTGCCTCTCTGTCACAGATTCCACCGAGCTACCCAAGCGCCTCAGCCTGGACAGCTCGTCCTCCCTGGAGTCTCTGGCTTCAGCCCAGTCTGTCTCCAACGCTCTGCCCCTGGGCTACCAGCACCCTCCTTTCTCCCCGACTGGGGCGGAGAGCATAGCCTCAGACGCCATCTCCGTGTACAGCCTGAGCTCCATCGCCTCCTCCATGAGCTTCGTCTCCAAGCCTGATGGGGGGTCAGAAGGCGCGGTCCCTCGGGGACGGCAGGACTACGAGCGGTCCAAGAACGCCTACCCGCCGCGTGCCGCCCTGCCTCGGAGCCCGATGTCCCCGCCCACCCGCCCTGCAGGTGCCAAGGACGAGGAGGAGTATGAGGGGTTCTCTATCATCAGCACGGAGCCCTTGGCGGCCCCCCAGGAAGACCCACCGACGGGCTTCTCTCCCGACCACAAGCAGTCCCGCGTTGGGACGGCAGGCAGTGTCAAAGTTTCGGTGAGCTCCAAGGGGAGCATAAGCACTCCAAACTCTCCTGTTAAAATGACTCTGATTCCCAGCCCAAACTCACCCTTCCAGAAAGTTGGAAAACTAGCCAGTTCAGACACGGGAGAATCAGACCAGTCAAGCACGGAAACAGATAGTACCGTGAAGTCCCAAGAAGAAAGCAACCCGAAGCTTGACCCTCAAGAGCTGGCGCAGAAGATTCTTGAGGAGACGCAGAGCCACCTCCTGGCGGTGGAGCGTCTCCAGCGGGGCGGCGGTCAGGGCTCCAGTGCTGAGGATGGCGTCTCCGTGCCCAGCAGCGCTGCCGTCTTCCGAGCGTCAGAAACCAGCGCCTTCAGCAGGCCTGCCCTCTCCCACCAGAAGAGCCAGCCGTCGTCCTCGCCGGTCTCCATCAAACCAAAGCCCCCAGCCAGGAGCTCCTCCCTCCCCAAGGTGAGCTCGGGGTGCAGCAGCCCCGCCGCCTCCGAGGCGTCCGCCAAAGACAGCCCGAGCCAGCACAGCGGCCGGCCGTCGCCCGGCTCCGACTCGCAGACCTCCCTGAGCGACCAGCCGCTCTTCAAGCTGAAGTACCCCAGCTCCCCCTACAGCGCTCACATCTCCAAATCTCCAAGGAACATGTCCCCCAGCTCAGGCCACCAGTCTCCCGCGGGAAGCGCACCGTCCCCGGCTCTCTCCTACTCCTCGGCGGGCTCCGCGCGATCCAGCCCCGCCGACCACCCCGACCTCGACAAGCTGAAGATGGCAGCCATCGACGAGAAGGTGCAGGCGGTCCACAACCTGAAGATGTTCTGGCAGAGCACACCCCAGCACTCCACGGGACCGATGAAAATATTCCGGGGGGCCCCTGGGACCATGACTTCTAAGAGAGATGTCCTCAGCCTATTAAATTTGTCACCTCGGCACAACAAGAAGGAGGAGGGCGCAGACAAGCTGGAACTCAAGGAGCTGTCTTTGCAGCGACGTGGAGAAACACCCCCCAAGGCCCCTCCCAACGGACACTGGCACACGGAGACCACCTCGCTGAGCACGCTGCCGCTGCCCGCGCGCCCACCCGCCCCGGCTCCCACGCGCCCTTTGAGACTTCCTTCTGGAAATGGCTACAAGTTTCTGTCCCCGGGAAGATTTTTTCCTTCCTCTAAATGCTAAAGCATCTTTTATACCCACCGACAGCAACCCAGAGCGCAGCGGCCCAGCTGGCTCTCCGCATTCACTTGGCTGCCCCTGCGTGAGCATGCACTGCCGGCCCTGGTGGTCCCCAGGGACTCTGGGCAGACTCCCCAAAAGCCAGGACTTCTGTGGGGCTGGTACAGGATGCTCATGGAATTTTCTACACACATCACCAAATGTTTACCTGTAAGCTCCCTCTTCTCATCTTTGATGCGATTCTTCAACAGGACTTTTGTACAAAAATGGTCAAGGTTCTGGGGTGGGGGAGGAGAGGGAGTACATATTTTGCTAGGAGGTGTATATGCAGTACCTTTTATACACAGAATACAGAGCTTTTGTAAGGCTTTCAGGTGCTGGTTGGGGGTGGGATACATAAAATCTAAGTTGAATTCTACATGAAAGTGTTATTATAGTAGCCAAAAAACAGGATACCGATTTTAAAAATGCCAATGATTTGTAATTAAATTGTAGCAATTCTGGTCTCACGGTACTGTAACATCATAGAACCGATGCAATAATTCACCTGGAAATAGTGCTTCCATCCTCAACTCTGCTCTCCTGAGCTCTACTAATGTCCTTGGAGCCCTGCGGTCAACCAAACTTGAAGTTTCTTAAAAATTTACGTAACTCGTATCCAGGCATTTTAGAACTATGCAATTGTGATTTAAAATGCAACTTTGTGCTTTTAAAACCTTACTGACCTTTTTTGTACGTGGATAAACAACTTGGTTTTGTTATCAATAGTACTTTGCATTTATAGCTATTATTTTTAAAAGCTCAAGAAGTTTTTTAAAATGTCAAATTTTGAACAGTCATCAATAAGTAATTATCAAGTTTTGGGGGGGAGTTTGAAATTATTCAGTTTCCTTATAAGAGAAGAAAAAAATAGCAAAAGAAAAAAAAAAAATCCTATGGCTAACTAGATTTAACCAGAATCTAGCCTTCCAGCTCCTATTCCCTTTACTTCCTGCTTAGTTTTATCATCGTTTCCCAACTCCAGGCTGCTAACACCTCTTCTACCTACGTCTGCTGCCAGGTTCCCGCCGTCCCAGCGCCTCCCACCCATGAACTGCATGTGACCCCGTCTTGGTGTGACTGGCTCCTGCGGTCTGAGGACAGACCCTTACTGTCCACGGCCGCAGCAGCAGGGGTCTCTGCTGGGATGTATGCATCTGAGTTACTGCTCAACAGGGAGGGAGAGTCTTAAATGTGCCGTCATGGGTGGGGGGGAAAGAGGGAGTCTTCCTACAGCTATGATAGCCCCCTGATACTGCCGCCAGCCAGGACGAGACAAAAGAACAGTCTAGGCAGGGGTAACCATTAACTTATAAGGAAATGAAATGCTGAAAATCATGTTAGTGCTAAGTTTAGGCCACTTTTAGGTAATTCTCAAGTGGAAATCCTACTACCTCCTCACTGGGAAGGTCCATCCCACGAAGGCAGCAGCCTCTCGTCCGGGGACACCAGCCGCAGGGAGGCCCCAGGGGGGTTAACCTTGGGGAGGCCTCGTTTTATTTACACACTGACCACCTGCCTATTCCTCACTGTGCTCTGGAAAGAGAGAAACATACTATATACTCAATCTGTCTTACTCTCTTGAGCTGTGTCACAGAAGCTTTTAGTGTTTAACCCAACAGTCATGTTGACAAAAGCAAGCAAGTCCCTCCCATCCTAACCCCGATCCCAACACTGGAAAGAGAAATACTTTTATCAAGAAGCAAGCAACTATGAGGCTGTCTTTATGTCTTTTGGAAATGGTAATAAAAGTACCAGTGTAGCAAATGAAAGCCAAGTTTATAGCACTGTGCATTTAGATAGCAAAATCAGGTCCTCAGCAACATGAAACAAACCTCAAAAGTGAATTTCTGAATCCGCACGCATGTAGTCAGGCTCTTCCTTTCTCAGCACCTCTCAGCCTCTTTCCCAAGTGCCAAGGAGCCCTGGAGGAGAGGCCGGTCTGTGCTCTGGCCCCGGGTGCCCGCCTCCAGCACAGCCCCCTACCACCAAGACCGCTTCTCCTGGTTACCAAGCCAGCTAGGAGGGCTTGTGGACCCTAACTTGGTTTTAGTCTAAGTACATTTGTTGTTGTAGGTTTCATGTTCAAAAGCCAAATGGAATACATGATTTTTTTTTGGTCCTGGATGTCGGCTTCAATGAAGGAAAGCAAAGATGATAAAATCAAGACCAACTGCCACTTCTTGCTATTTGCTGTCAGTCTTGGTGCTTCCTATTCAAGTCAAACGGATGTAAAATCAAAGTGAACTTTTTAGGCTTCCCTGAAAAAAGGATGCACTTAAAAATTATGTGAGATTGTATAATTTGCAGATTTCTTTGTACAGATCAGGGGTTGGCAAATGACCTCCAGGCTAAATCTGATCAGAGGCCTGGATTTTTACAGCCATGAGCTAGGAATGGAGTTTGCATTTTAAAATATTAATATAAGTATCTACATAATATTGTGATTTTTACCTCTTGGTCCACAAAGCCTAAAATATCTGGCTTCTTATGAAAACATTTTGCTGACTCCTGGTCCAGATGGCAGAAAACGCAACTGGCGTAACGTTTTGTTTCTGCAGTCTAGGGAAAGCGGATGTCAGGCAGTGGACAGAACTGACGGGGTGTGTGGGAACCTGAGCCCTGTGGAGGGAAGGGACCGGCCCCAGAGGAGTCCTTGGCTCCCCGCCCCATGTGGAAGGGGTCGCTGGGTCACTGTATGCGGACAGCATTGGACAGGACTTCTTTTTCAGCTCAGGAAACTGGAACTCCTGCCCCTACTCTGCTCCATCAGATGCAAATACGCAAGCAATAAAATCTCCCTCTCCTACAAACCCTGGTGTGACCGCAAAGCAAGGTAGTAGATCTTACTTGTCACCAGTGGGCCACGCAGGCAACTCTTCACACTTCACTCACCTTAACAGAGTCCGTCTACCAAGACACAGTGAGCCATTCAAGCCTGCACTCTGATGCGTTTGGTATCGGTGTGCAGAGAAACGAGAACGTTCTCGCCTCCACCCACTCGCAACAGCCCCCGGCCCACAAGCCACCGAACACGCGTCCGTGTCTGCTCAGCTGTCTGGGGGAAGCCGGCAGGGGGCCACCGCCGCGGGTGCCCAGCAGGGGTGCCCTGTCCCGCACCCCCGCCACCACAAGGGGAACCCTCACTTCGCCAGTTTCAGTTCAGGCTGGAAAAAAAAACCACACGATAATCGGGCTTGCTTTAGGCAGAATGTGAAAATTGTGTAATTTTCATCACATATTTTGTTCTTTTACCTAAAAGAACTTGTACATGTGCTTTGTGAACTGGGCCCCCGTTTGTGCCAGGTCCTTCCGAGATGCCCCGTGGAAGGACACACGTGGCCACGTCTCCCTCCTCACACGCCTTCCCCACGTGGCACTCATGCCCCTGTATGCAGTGTTAGCCATCCTTGGCCTATGTGGACTTTTTTTTTTTTTGTAAATGACAGTTTCCAGATGGCATTAAACTTTTTATATTATGAAATTTACCATGTAAAAAGAACTTCGTATTTTTATTGAGATTGCTAAGGCACTTGGCCTTCCTTTGTGATTTCAGTGACTATTAAAGCATGAGTCCCCTTGGTTTTAAGTGCCGTATCTGAATCACTTTCTTTGCCTGTTCCACACTTTCTAGGTTTCTCTGTGGTACACACAGTATCATGTCGTTAATGAACACAGACTCCTGTCAGGAGTTTATCCTTATGAATGTACTTCTGCCTCATGTTTGCCAGGAGCAGACCCAAAGAAAGTGCACAGCAGAGCTGACCTTCTGTATCTAAACACACAGAGGCCTCCAGCGCTACCTTGGGAGTTTCTGGGGTTCACTTTTATTAGTGACAGAGATGTCTCTTATTTGTTCTGTTCAAGACTGGAAGTTTGCATAGTAGACTACAATCTTTTTCACCCAATAAAGTAAAATATAGACTTATTCTTAGTTCTGCTTACATGCCACTTTCAGGAAATACATAAATTACTAATAGCTTAAAAATAAAATTGATTTAAAATTTCATGAAAATTAGTGGATGCAGTGAAAGTGGCATCTTTAGAGAAAAATTACAGACCTAAATATTTATTTTCAAGGTTAATTTTAACCATGTAACTGTTTAAAGCCCAGCCAGTGGCCTGCTGGGAAGGATGCACCACTGAGCGCGTGGCTGACAGCACAGCGACAACAGCCCAGAGAGAAAAGGGAGGGGACAACACAGAAACTCATAACAGCCAGCACAGAAGGCCAAACATAGACTCTGCCAAGAGTGAAAAATGTACCCATTTCTGTGAAGGCTGATCATGTGTGTGAGACAGAAAAGGAAAGGTGGGTACAGCTAAAGTTGCAGCAGAAATTAATCAGAAAATACTATGAATACTTTCATGCCAAAATATGTGAAAATGCAAGATAACACCTGGTATGCTTTAGGCATTCATATTTACATAGTTGAGGGACCCCTAAATGCGAATGGTGGGCCCCAGATGCAGGAGTGGTAAGCACGTGACTTCAAGGAGTGTTGTTCACGCACATGAACTGTTTTCATAAGGAATTTAAGAATGAGTGAAAAGTGTTATTGGCAACTACTCGACAAAAATTAGATTACATAAACTTTTAGAAAAAAATACTAAAATCTCTGGTGCACAAAGGGAAAGAAAACAAAACCAGAGCCCATAAAATTAAAATGGTATCCATAACTCCTTGCCCTTTATCCAAGTCTCCAAAGAGTACAGACCCAGAAGGTTTTGCATATATTTCACTAAACTTCCAGGGACCGGTGGTACTCTGTATTTTCAAATGGTTTAAGAAACTATAAAAATAAGAAAAGATATTAAAATCACTCCATGATGGTATTCTTAATTCTAAGATCAATAGATAGTATAAGAAAAAGTATAAGCCCATTTCATATATGAATCTGGACATAAAAATCTGAAATAAAACAATAACCATTAAATTCCTATGCCTTTAAAACTAGGAAGAAGTGAAAATTGCTCAGTCGTGTCTGACTCTTTGCAACCGGCTCCTCTGTCCATGGGATTTTCCAGGTAAGAATATTGGAGTGGGTTGCCATTTCCTTCTCCATTAAAAGTAGGAAAACGTAGCTTGAAAGTGCATCTACGTGTTAATCACTGATCTTGCCTCTGCTCATGAACACACGCGCGGTATTCCCAAGGGCCAGAGCTCTGCCCCTAAGCGGTATCTATAAACACACTCGCATACAGAAAAGCGGTCAGCACTAAACTACGGAGCACGTCACCACTCTGAGAACTGGGGTGCCGAGACGTCCAAGGTTTACCCTGTGACCACACACGAAAGCAGGCCTGTGACACCCTACTCTAGGCGTACTGAGACAGGTCTGTCAGTGTGAGGCAAACTCCAGGCAGTCCAGCTGTTTCTTAGGAAACTGTTACTGTTGAAGCAGAGAGGGACTTGAATAATCTGCAGAGCAGATGGAAGGATGCAAGGTTAGCGCAGCACCACGAAGGATCTTTGAGCACAGCTGTGTGCTCCCTGTTACCTTAGAAAACACGATTTATGTAATCTGTCAGAGTTGGAGAATTTGCGTGTCCGAAATTTGTTGGACGCTTCCCAGAAGGAGAGACCGGCCCCTGGTGAGGATCTGGTATTCGTGTGCGAGGGACCTTGTAGTCAGCAGCAGGCCTGCTCTTAGCTCCTCAGGCTGTGCTGCGCCTCATGTGGGGTCTCGTTCCCCAGTCAGGGGCCGAACCCGGGCCCCCCACAGTGGGAGCACGGAGCCTTAACCACTGGCCCACCAGGGAAGTCCAACGGGGCTGCTTTGTGATATTACTACTCTAACGCTTTATTATAGTCACTTTTTTTTTTAAAAAGGATTTTGAAAATATTTCATCTGGCTCCTGGCTGCACCGGGTGCCTCCCCCGCACCGTGCGGGGTCTGTCCTTGAGGCGCAGGGCGCCAGGAGCTCTAGCGCGCGGGCTTCGCTGCTCCCAGGCACGGGGATCTTAGTTCCTCTACCAGGAACCGAACCATGTCCCTGCACCCCTGTCTCTCTCTCTCCCCTTCCCTCCCTCTCCCCTTCTTTCTCTGTTTTTCCCTGTCCCTCTCCTTCCCGCCCTCCTGTCCCTGCAAGGCACGTTCTTAACCTCTGGACCACCAGGGAAGTCCCTATTTTGTTGTTTTTAACCTGAGGAATTCTGGACAAGGGCCACAGCTTGGTGGTACCTTTTCCAGTTTAAATCCTTTCTTTAACTCTCCCAATGAGTGTGCAAGCTTATAGACTCTAACAATACTAAATAATGGCAAACAGCAGGGAACTTGACAGACTAATGCTGCATCCACTCCAGCAAATGAGGTCGAAACATCTGGATCCAAATACATTAAAGGGACGTGTTGGCATTAAGGAAACATTCTGCCTCCCAAATGAATTTGCATCCAATCTCAAGATATTTATTAGATTTGCAGCAATTGTGCATGTGGGCCTCAGGGAATGATAAGTTCTTAAATATATAAATATCCTCAATATATGTATATTAAATAAGTTCTAAAATTTTAAAATAATTTTGAATCCCAGTAGCAGAGCTCAAAGTCTGCCTTTCTAGCTGGGACAGGTAAATGGGTTTGAATTCTGATCTGCCGGGCAGCATTCTGTCAAGTCAGAATATTTTTTTTTTCCATAAGTAGAAGTTATACAAGTTTTTTCCTGAAGTGTAGCCATTTTCTTTTTGAACCCAAAATGCAAATATAAAACTGCTATGTAATTCATAAAAAAGAGGTAGTTCTTATCTAATATTTCAAAAGTCACTGAGTCTACAAATACTTGCTGAGGGTTTGTTGTAATAAATAGAATGTAGCCTGCCCTATCCCCAAGAAAGCAGGAAAGTTAAAACAGATATAAAAGTCCATAAAATAAGTTGTGTCCTTCACTTACACGCTGCTCTCTCCTGTGCTGTGAACGGCCCAAACAGCGTGATGAATGGAAGTGCCCATCACGGTTCCCCCACTGTGCCCTGCTGGAACGGCTGGGATGAGCCAGCGCAGAGGCGCAGGGGCTCCAGGAAGGCTGCAGGTGACGAGGCCTGAACAGGGCCTTCGTTGTGGATGCGGAACACGTGGTGAAAAAGAAGCAAGTCAGAAGAAGAGCCAGCAAACTGAAGATGGAAACAAAAGCTAAGGAGTAAGATATACACGTGAAATGGACGACACCCAAGTCTAAGGCCATCCAGAGGGGCCTCTGTGATCTTGGGTGTAAATAAACAATGGAATCGATCGAAGAGAAGCCCCGAGTCCGTTCCTACAGCTTAGGCTCAGCCCACCCTCCTGTCACCGTGGGGGAGCACCTGGGACTCCTCCACGGCCCCCACCTCCCCTGCCAGACCGGCTCTCGCTTGCTGGCTGAAGGACCCGCACCGTCAGAGCGCTCCTCTCAGGGGAGGCCTTCCCTCACACGCTGGCGCGCCGTACTCGCTCCAGGAGCCCCACATCCCGGTCCTGCGAACCCGCCGAAGCCGGAACCCACGTTTCTCAGCTTCTTTCAGAACAAAGCTCTGTACTTAGTGCAGCACTTCCACTCGCCCACTTCTCTCCTGAACCACCCTTCAAATCAAGCTTTTGCCAAGACAAGACCAGGCGCTACATCCGCACTGTAAAATCCAGTGTCAGTTCTCCGTTCTCTGTGACGCAGCACAGAGCGCCCGGCATCACCTCTGAGATGGACGTGAAATAAAACTGTAATCTGCATTTAATTAGGCTTTTAAACATAGGCATGGAACTTTCAATTTACTGTAAATACAGATATTGAGGAGACATGTGAATTCCAAGGTGGGGTCACCCCCTCACTCCACGCAGTGCTTTTTGACACTGTGACGATGGCCTGTGCTGTCCAACCCAGCGGCCACTAGGCACACGTGGTCCCGGGCAGCCAAAACACAGTCAGAGTGATCGAGGATATGAAATTTACTTTATCTGTACATGGCAGTGGTCTGTTCTCTTGAACACTCCAATATTACAGAGATATAAGAAGCTAGGAACTCCTCAATAGAGATTTTTAAGTAACTGACACCACAACCAAATGTAAATACAACTGTAGTTTTATATACTAGCAACAAACACTGGAAAACAAAATTAAAACCCATTCGGTTTACTATTATGTCAATAAATATAAACTGATTAAAACACATTGATCTCTATAGTCAAAATGGGTAAAGTTCATAATATGTAGATTATACGTCAATAAAGTTGATGAAAAAATACCTAGGGATAAATTTAACAAAAGGCAAGTAAGATTTCTACATTGAAAAAGACAAACCACTACTGAGAAAAATTAAAGACATAAATAGAGAAAGATACTGCATTGACAGGTGAAACACTGAATATTGTTAAGATGTTAATTCTCCCCAGACTTATCTATAGAACCACAGCTCTAACGAAAATGTTGACATAAACAGGAAAAAGTCTTAGTCTTTTTATTAGAAACCGCCAAGTTATATTTAAAGTTTATTTGGAAATGCAAAGAATCTAGAAAAGTCAAAACAAACTTGAAAAAAGTTGCCTTCAAAATTTACTTTAAAGCTATAGTAAGACTATGTAGTTTTGGAATATAAACAAGCAATGGACAGAGGAGAGTCCAGAAAAATATAAAGAGAAGAGAGCCAAGACATAGACGGTCAATGGATTTTCAACCAAGGGTACCAAGGAAACTCGACAGGGGGAGAGAACAGTATTTTCTACATACGGCACTAAGACAAGGACGTATCTTTAGAAAAATAAAACCTCAGTGATTACAAAACTAACTCAAGGTGGGTCATACGCCTAGACATAAAAGCTGAAATTATAAAGCTTCATTTATTGGAAAGTACCTCTTGACTCCAAGTCAGGCAAAGATTTCATAGGACACAACAAACACTAACCACAAGAGAAAACTAAATGGTGTTCTGTCAAAGTTAAAACCCTGTGCTCTTCAGAAGACATCACTAAGAAAATAACAAGGCAAGCACAGTCTAGAAGAGAATATTCATGAAAAATTTTCACAGTAACTTTACCTGATGGCACAGCTATGTTTGGAATGAATATATCTATTATCAACTGCAACTCACCAATAAGATATCAAACACTAAAGATAAAAGATCGGAACAGAAACTTCACAAAGGAAGACGTACAAATGATCGATAAGCACATGAAAGTATGCTCAGAACCATTAGTCATCTGGGAATGCAAATTAAAATCCCAGTAAAAACAAAACACTTCCTACCTCTAGAATGGCTAAATCAGACACTGGCCACACACACCAAGTGTTGGTGCGTATCCAGAACCAAAATGATAATCATTTACTGAAAACTGTTCAGCAGTTTCTCATAAAACTTAATACACACCCACCCAATCCTATGTCCAAGCGTTTGCCTGTGAGAAATGAAGACAGATGCCCACAGAGAGACTCCTACAGGAATGTCCACCGTAGCTTTGTTCACGGGCGCCCCCAAATGCGAAAACCCCAGTGGCAGGATAAAGGAGTCATGGTACAGTCAGACAAGGGGCACGGCGCTGCAGAAAGACGGAATGAAGGATGGGCGTGGCAATGGGAGTGAGAATCAGACACACTGAGGTGAGCAGAGAAGTCAAACACAAGAGTTCATCCTTGATGATCCCATTTATATAAAGTCCTAGAACAGTCAAAACGAACTTACAGCGACAGAAGTCGAGAGGTTGCCTCTGGGAGGGAAAGGGGATTACGGGAAGGGGACACGATGGACTGTCCTAGCGTGATGCGACTGTTCCTCTACCTCAGCTGGAGCGCTCAGTGCATGAGTGGATGTTTGTCAAGACCTATCGAACTGTACTCGCAAAGTTTACACATCTTACTGTGTGTAAACTACATAAAATCCTCAGCTGAGTTTTTTTTTTGGGGGGGGGGCGGCTAGAAATTAACAAGGTGGTTCTAAATTTTGTATGGAAATGCAGAGGAGCCAAGAATATCCAAGGCAGTCTAGGAGGGGAAAAAAAAACAGCTTGGTAAGTTCCATGGCCAGAAAATAAGCTCCACTATAAAGCTATATAGTTGGCTTAAAGCTTAACATTCAGAAAACTAAGATCATGGCATCTGGTCCCATCACTTCGTGGGAAATAGACGGGGAGACTGTGGAAATAGTGTCAGACTTTATTTTTTGGGCTCCAAAATCACTGCAGATGGTGATTGCAGCCATGAAATTAAAAGACACTTACTCCTTGGAAGGAAAGTTATGACCAACCTAGATAGCAGAGATATTACTTTGTCAACAAAGGTCCGTCTGGTCAAGGCTATGGTTTTTCCAGTGGTCATGTATGGATGTGAGAGTTGGACTGTGAAGAAAGCTGAGCGCCGAAGAATTGATGCTTTTGAACTGTGGTGCTGGAGAAGACTCTTGAGAGTCCCTTGGGCTGCAAGGAGATCCAACCAGTCCATCCTAAAGGAGATCAGTCCTGGGTGTTCACTGGAATGACTGATGTTGAAGCTGAAACTCCAGTACTTTGGCCACCTCATGCAAAGAGTTGACTCATTGGAAAAGACCCTGATGCTGGGAAACATTGAAGGGAGGAGGAGAAGGGGATGACAGAGGATGAGATGGTTGGATGGCATCACGGACTCGATGGACATGGGTTTGAGTAAACTCTGGGAGTTGGTGATGGACAGGGAGGCCTGGCGTGTTGCGATTCATGGGATCGCAAAGAGTTGGACACGACTGAGTGACTGAACTAAACTGAACTGATAAAGCTATAATTAAGACAAGTAGAACTGCACTTTGTCAGAAATCTTTCCCGTCTTTTTTTATTCTCTGATTAACAGAGGTTTTTACTTTCAAATACTGCACACCGATATATAGGGCATTCACATCCTGAACACTCGAGTGTTTAGAAACTGTTGTGGCAAAAAAAAAAAAAGAAAAGAAACTGTTGTGGTGCTTGGATGAACAAGGGAATCACATGAAAACGAAAATGCAAAAATGGAACTTTGGTGGCGAGGTGGGGAGAGGGGAGGACGTAGTTCTGCGCTTTCTAGCGTCTTGCATAGTAAGCTCTGACTCGTCTTTTTACCCCCAAAATATGTCTTCTGTAGCTACTGAATCTGCCACTGTCACAATGAGTTACCTGCATTTATTCTAAATAATCTCCTTTACTACAAACTGTATGCAAATTGTATAAGGTTTCTTATGCCCAAGCATGAAAGATGATTTTCCCAGCAGACGAGGTGGCTGTCTGTCCTAAAATCACGGCACTGATTTCCATGGAGAGATCTTACCAGAACCCTCCGCTTGACTCCGCAGCACCCTGGTGGCTGCGATCGGGGCCCAGGGAGGTGGTGCCCTGGCCACAGAGTTGAGCAGAGAGGCGGGGGCGGGGGGGGGGGGGGGGGCGGTTCTGGGAGGGGGTTGGTTCCCACCCTTGGTTACAGGGTCGGGGCGGGTGATGGTGGCTCCTCCTTCTAGAGTGCAATGCAAAGGGACACCGTGCATATGCGGCGTTTGTTTGGGTGCTGGTTTTTAGTTTGTTTTGTTTCTATTTGCACTTATTAAATCTACATGCATGGAACTCTAAACCTCAAAAAAATTAAGACAGTAGTATTGTGCAAAGTTAGATAAACATGAATGAAACACAACAGGAAGTCTAGAAACAGATACATGATTTATGACAAAGCTGACACTGTAGTACAGTGGAGAAAGAACAGACTTTTCAATAAATGGAGGTAGTTCGACTGGATATACATATTTTAAAAAATCAATCTTGACCTCCACAGGTCAAGTTTTGGTGGGCTATATGAAACTAAAAGGCAGAAAATCTACGGAAAATATTTACAAGAAAACAGAAGACATTATAACCTTATGGTAAGAAAATGTTTCTTAAACAGGATATAGAAAGTCGACAAACTGGATGATCAACTACAGAATGACTAAACCAATGATTGTGTATCAGACAACGGAAAACGCTATGGCAACCATGTGTAACAGCACAAATATTTAAAATAGAATGTTGAGTGAAAGAAGTCAGAATATATACCATGTGTTTCCGTCTACATAAAGTTCAAAAACTAGCAAAACAAACTGATGGTGTTAAAGTTGGGACACTGTCTACTCCGGGTCCGTGCGTACCTAGATGGGCTCACTTGGGAAGAAATCTTCACACTGCAGTCACAGGTCCTGTACTCTTCCGTGTGTGTCACACATCAACACGTACCAGGTTAAAAAGACCACCAGTTCTTCTCCCTAGTCGTCTTCCCGCTGAGGTCTCCTGCATCTCAGCAGAACGGCAGCTCTATCCCGCTGCTCAGGACAAAATCAGGGAGGCCATGCCCCACGCTCCCTTCTCTCACGCCTCACACAGTCCAGCGCAGACCTGCCGGCCGTCTCACCGCTGCCACCTGCTCGCTGCCCGTCACGCCTCCTTCCTGGTCTTTCCAGCGCCCACCCTCCCTCCCCGCACTCTGCTCAGTAAGGGCAGCCACAGCAACCGCGTTTAAACATGCAACAGCTCACCTAACGCGCTTGCTCCAAAGCCTTCTCAGCCCTCCTGCGGCCTGTGCCACCTCCTCTGTGGTCTGGCCCCACCGCTGCCCCCGCTCACTCCCCACAGAGGCCCGGATGTGCCAGCTGCTCATGCCTCCACATGGGCTGCTCTCAGGCATCCTCCTGGCTTCCTCACTTGCCCCACTCAGCGTCTGCTCTCTTACCCCTCAGATGCTGCCCCTCTATCACTGTATTATCTGCAATCATGTTTTATACCCTTTACTCCACGTTAGTTCTCATCACAGTTCTTACTATCAAATGGTAATACAGTCAACAATTAGTTTGCTGCAAGGTCTATATGTTCATCAGATCATGAACTCTTTACTGCAAAATTCAGACTTAAATTGAAGAAGGTAGGGAAAACCACTAGACCATTCAGGTATGCCCTACATCAAATCCCTTACGATTATACAGTGCAAGTGACAAATAGATTCAAGGGACTAGATCTGATGAGTGCCTGAAGAACCATGGACAGAGGTTCGTGACACTGTACAGGAGGCAGTGATCAAGACCATTCCCAAGAAAAAGAAATGCAAAAAGGCAAAAAGGTTGTCTGAGTAGGCCTTACAAATAGCTGTGAAAGAAGAGAAGCAAAAGGCAAAGGAGAAAAGGAAAGATACACCTATTTGAATGCAGAGTTCCAAAGAACAGCAAGGAGAGATAAGAAAGCCTACCTAAGTGATCAATGCAAAGAAATAGAGGCAAATAATAGAATGGGGAAGACTAGAGATCTCTCCAAGAAAATTAGAGATACCAGAGGAATATTTCATGCAAAGATGGGCACAATAAAGGACAGAAATGGTATGGACCTAACAGAAGCAGAAGGTATTAAGAAATGGTGGCAAGAATATACAGAAGAACTATACAAAAAAATCTTCATGACCCAGATAACCATGATGGTGTGATCAATCACCTAGAGCCAGACATCCTGGAATGTGAAGTCAAGTGGGCCTTAGGAAGCATCATCATGAACAAAGCTAGTGGAGGTGATGGAATTCCAGTTGAGCTATTGCAAATCCTGAAAGATGATGCTGTGAAAGTGCTGCACTCAATATGCCAGCAAATTTGGAAAACTCAGCAGTGGCCACAGGACTGGAAAATGTCAGTTTTCATTCCAATCCCAAAGACAGACAATTCCAAACAATGTTCAAACTACCGCACACTTGCACTCATTTCACACGCTAGCAAAGAGAAAATGTGAAGTTGCTCAGTCATGTCCGACTCTTTGGAACCCCATGGACTGTAGCCTACCAGGCTCCTCCGTCCATGGAATTTTCCAGGCAAGAGTACTGGAATGGGTTGCCATTTCCTTCTCCAGAGGATCTTCCCGACCCAGAGATCGAACCCAGGTCTCCCACATTGCAGGCAGATGCTTTACCATCTGACCCACCAGGGAAGCCCTCATACACTAGCAAAGTAATGCTCAAAATTCTCCAAGCCAGGCTGCAACACTATGTGAACCATGAACTTCCAGATGTTAAAGCTGGTTTTAGAAAAGGCAGAGGAACCAGAGACCAAATTGCTAACATCCGTTGGATCACTGAAAAAGCAAGAGAATTCCAGAAAAACATCTGTTTTATTGATTATGCCAAAGCCTTTGACTGTGTGGACCCACAACAAACTGTGGAAAATTCTTCAACAGATGGGAATACCAGACCACCTTAACTTGCCTCCTGAAAAATCTGTATGCAGATCAAGAAGCAACAGTTATAACTGGACAAGAAACAACAGATTGGTTCCAAACCGGGAAAGGACTACATCAAGGCTGTATATTGTCACCCTGATTATTTAACTTACATGCAGAGTACATCATGCAAAATGCCAGGCAGGATGAAGCACAAGCTGGAATCAAGACTGCCAGGAGAAATATCAATAACCTCAGATACACAGATGATACCACCCTTATGGCAGAAAGTGAAGAGGAACTAAAGAGCCTCTTGATGAAAGTGAAAGAGGAGAGTGAAAAAGTTGGCTTAACACTCAACATTCAGAAAACTAAGATCATGACATCTGGTCCTATCACTTCATGGCAAATAGATGGGGAAACAATGGAAACAGTGACAGACTTTATTTTCTTGGGATCTAAAGTCACTGCAGATAGTGACTGCAGCCTTGAAATTAAAAGATGCTTGCTCCTTGGAAGGAAAGCTATGACCAACCTAGATAGCATATTAAAAAGCAGAGACATTACTTTACTAACAAAGGTCCATCTAGTCAAAGTTTTGGTTTTTCCAGTAGTCATATATGGATGTGAGAGTTGGACTATAAAGAAAGCTGAGTGCTAAAGAATTGATGCTTTTGAACTGTGGTGTTGGAGAAGACTCTTGAGAGTCCCTTGGACTGCAAGGAGATCCAACCAGTCCATCCTAAAGGAGATCAGACCTCAATATTCACTGGAAGGACTGATGCTGAAGCTGAAACTCCAATACTTTGGAAACCTGATGCAAAGAACTGCGAAGAACTCATTTGAAAAGACCCTGATGCTGGGAAACATTGAAGGGAGGAGGAGAAGGGGATGACAGAGGATGAGACGGTTGGATGGCATCACCGACTTGATGGACATGAGTTTGAGCAAAGCTCCTTGAGTTGGTGATGGACAGGGAAGCCTGGTGTGCTGCCTGCAGTCCATGGAATCACAAAGAGTCAGACATGACTGAGCAACTGAATGGATGGAAGGTCCATCAGATAGGTACTTTGCGTTTCGTTGACATTATGTATTCCGCCACCACCTAAATAGCATATATATATATATATTTTTTTTTTTAAACTGAGTGTTGTTTAATTACTAAATATAATGAGAGAGACACAAAACCTTGATGTAGAGGACATAAAGCTTTACTGAAAGACATTAACAAAGAAAGATGGATCATGGTCATAGGCAGGAAGCCCAAGTATCATAAAGGGTCAATTATCTCAAACTTAGTGTGAAAATCAGGTGTAAGGCCATCTAAAATCCTGTGTTCTTAATAAGATCATTGAAGAGTTCGTATAGCAAAGGACTCGGGGTTCTGATAATGAAACGGCGTATACAGTGAAGGGAGGACTGTTCTACACAGAGTGAGGCTAGTAAGAACCTAGGCCAGAAGGCCTGCTGGCAAGTCACACCCCTGTCCCTTCTCCCACTCACAGGACTGGGTGTCCAGGAGCTTAGTTCCCTGGACCCTGCCAGCAGGTTTCAGGTTAGATTCCCAGTGGAAGACTCTCCTAGAACCGGAGGGCAGAGGAGAAGCTGTAGAGTATTTCTGCTCCTTTGTCTAGGACGGGCAGACGTGTGATTCTGCAGCAACCTTCACGTGTGTTTTATAAATCATCAGTATCAGTAACAACTGATTAATTTCAGAGATCTGTAGTTTCTACACCTCCCTGACTTCCTAAAAATTAGTGGCAAGCCTGGGAGGCAGCGGTCAGTCACTTCCTGCACTGGACGGTCACGCCACTGTTTTGCGAAGTGGCCTGTTCTCCATACTAAACCGTTCTGGCTTGAAATACTTAAGAGTGGTTTTGTTCTCCTGACTGGACCCTGGCTGAATGAAAAGTTACAGTAAAGAAGGCAGACTGGTGATGATTAGCACAGAAATAAACACCTGAAGAAAAAGAAAGCTCAGAATTAAACTCATGCATATATTGAAACGTGGTCTTGATGGAAGTGAAAATGCAGGTCAGTTTCATGGACAGTTCACAGATCAACAGTAGCTTATAGATCAAAATATGAACTATTCAATAAAAATTGTTAGGACCCATTTCATAAGAAATATCTATTTCAAAAGAAAAAAACCCTGGATCCCTACTTCTTACATACACAAAGCTCAATTCTAGGTGAATTACAGCCTTAAATGTGAAAAATAAGTTTCTGTAAGCTAAATAGAATATTCTTATCATTTCAAAGTAAGAAAAGATTTCTTAAAATAAGACACAAAAAACAAACCATAAAGAAAATTAACTTCTGTGCATCAAAAGGCAACTTAAGGTCCATCAAGGTGTTATTACAGCAAAATGTTAAAATTTTGTTAAAAAAAAAAAAAATCAACTTAAATACCTATCAAGAAGACAATGACAAAACGGAGAGCAATGAAAAAGAATGAACTAGAGCCGGGTCCCCAGCCTCTGGGATCTAATGCCTGATGATCTGAGGTGGAAGTGATGTAATAATAGAAATAAAGTGCACAGTAAATTCAGTGCCCTTGAATCATCCGGAAACCATCCCCCACCCACCCACCCCCGATCCAACCCCGCTCCAGTCCATGGTAAGATTATCTTCCACAAAACCAGTCCCTGGTGCAAAAAAGGTTGGGGACTTGTTAAACTAGAGCTACACACGCGCATAGATAAATCCCATCAACAAAAATGAGTAAAATTAATCTGTTACAGATAAGCATGAGAATTGTAACTGGAGAAAATATAACCTGGGAGGAATATACCAGCAGTTTCAATTATATTTATAATGTTTTATTTCCTAGGATAGACGGTAGACATATCAGTTTTCATTATTGTTCTAACTACCTTTAAGCCTGAAACTTTTAAAATAAATATGTTACTAATTTAAGTTGAAAAAATTTTGTCCAAACTGGTTAAAATAAAAATCAGAACAGTTTTATTTTAGCACATCACCTGTTTTCCGGAAAGGAAAAAAAAAAAGCACTCATAAGGAAGTTCCATGCAGGTAACATCAGGTGATAGTTTCCAGACATTTAGCTGATTCTGACACTGGAGCAAGGCAATTGACTTCATGTAGAAACTGACTGAGTTGATAATTAGTCCAGATCTGAGTAACTGATGAAGTTCTAATACATCTTGAAACACTGGGTGGGGGTGGCCCTCAGGCAGGTACTGACTGGTAAGTGATATATATCCAACTCCATTAAAAAAAAAAAAAGTTTGCATACAACCATGAACTGTACTTTGAGTCATGTGCACACATCAGATGAGTGTGACAAGAGAACATTTTGGGAGTCTGACCTTTTCTACCAGAGGTTACAGGACAGAACAGTTTTTTTCCCTAGTCTTCGGTAAGAACAGCTTCTTGGAAGTGAAAAGTTCCTTCAGGCTGGCTATGGAGGCCAAAGAATGGTTACTTTGATTTTATTAAAAAAAAAAAAAAATCAGTAAAAGTGGTTCTATGTACAGGGTTCTAAAGAGGGCAGTGACTTCACAACTGACTGAGTCGATGCCGGATTGCTTTCTGAGCCCATCCCAACCCCAGCCCTCTGTCCCCCATTCCTACCCAGATCTTCACACACACACACACAACTGAGTATGTCTTTTCAGACTTTCAGAATTCACAGAAGGATGCTGAACTTTCTACAGAGGGATATGTTTTTGATACATCTTCCTGGCCACAAAAGAGCTTCTGGCAGTTTACATATTCTTTTTGAAGAATAAGTTGCAAACAATGACTTTTTTTTATTTGAAAAATTTGTAATCAAAGAATTCTTTTGAAAGAAAACCCACACACAATAAGATTTGCATCATGCTTTCCATAAATCATGAAAAACCTATTTTTATATGTAAGTCAATTTGGATATTCCTTTTACAATAATGCATTGAGGAACACCTATATACAAATATACTCTTCAATTTCCAAAAGAGGTTTTGAGAAGCTGCTCTAAATACAAGCACAGAATCCACAGAAACAAAAATAAGAGTCAGGGAATGAGGTAGGAAGAAGAAAATAAGTGAATCACACATACTCGAGGGTTCTGCAGACTGTGGTCTGTGATCACTCACACAGCCTCCTCCAAGTGCGAATGGGAAGTACGGGGGGAAGGATAGCAAAGCACTCTGTTTTTTAAATTGATTCACAATGTTAACTTCCGCTGTACAGCAGAGTGATTCAGGTACACACACACATACTCTTTCCCAGTATGGTTTATCACAGGAACTGACTACAGTTCCCTGGGCTACACAGTAGGACCTTGCTGGTTATCCATCCTGGATGTCACCATCTGCATCTGCTAACCCCAGACCCCAGTCCTTCCCTACCTCACACCCCTCCCCGTGGCAAGCACAAGTCTGTTCTGTGTGTCTGTGAGGCTGTTGCTGCTCCATAGATTTGCTCATCTGTCTTGTATTTTAGATTCCACATATAAACACCATCACGTGGTGCTTGTCTTTTTCTCCTCACTCGGCACGGTAATCTCCAGGTCCATCCTCGTTGCCACAATGGAACTCTTCTCTTTGAATCAGAGGTCAGAGACGACTCGCACCCAGTTGTCTGGATCTTCCTGTGCTCAGAGACGGTTTGCGTGCTGCCTCCCGCTCCCAGCTGCCCAGGCATCCAGGAATGATCACGTGACTCCTTCCATATGAACAGTCAGAGCCCTTAATGATGCTCTTACTTGCTTTCATCATCTTTTTTTTAATGACTAAAAAGATTTTGAGATGACTTCCAGAAAACTTATCTGGGGAGTCCCTGAATTCTTGAGACCAGAGACTAGTTACTAAGCCACTGAGAGGAAGTCTCACCAGAGCCAAACTCTGACGGTCCTGGCCGTGCACTGAGCAGTGTGCATTCGTCATGACCATGAGTAGCAAAAGGTTACTAACTGAACATTTCCTACCTACGACTGTCTGGATTTTCTGCTCTGGCTTTTTCCTCTCTCCCTTGCTGTGCTCTGAACTCCAGGCAGAGGATTTTATGTTTATTGTAGAATGAACTGATAAAGGGAAATGGTGGAAATGAGAAGGCTTTCTGTTGACGTGACTCATAAACTTTAATGGTGTATTTCCCTGAAAGACATCCAATTACCACAACTCTAATAATCTTGCTAATCTTGTATTAGTTTTTTTTTTTTTAAGGGCAAAATGTCAATGAATAGTACCTTCACTTCCCATTTTCTGAAAATTAAGCTGAACCTTTAAATAATATTATGAAAGTAAACATTTTAATTCATCAGGATAAGAAAAATGGCTAACAGATAAACATTTCCTGACTTTTCTATTCCAAATAAGCTTAGAATTCCCCTCTTCCCTCTCAGAGCATTATATCATAGAATAGTTTGCAAACAAGAACATTCAGCATGACTAAAGGAAACATCTAGGATATTCTAAATTAAAAATTTTTTTTAATTAGAGGAAAATTGCTTTATAATGTTGTGTTGGTTTCTGGCATACAACAACGCAAATGAACCTTAAGTATACAAACGTCCCTTCACTCTTGAGCCTCCCTCTCTCCCCCTCAACTGTACCCCTTTCGGTCTTCACAGAGCGCCAGGCTGGGATCCCTGCATTACACAGCAACGTATCACCAGTGATCGGTTTCACACGTGATAGTGTACATGTACATAAAACTCTGACACTACTTTCTCAACTTGAGAAGCACTCGACTCACTGGCCCAGTTCCCACAGTTCACATGAAGCACCAAAGTGGCTGCACTGTTTCATACCAGCAGAAGTACATGAGGGTTCCAACTTCCCCACATCTTCACCACCACTTGTTATTAACTATCTATCGTTTTGATTATGACCATCCTAGTGGGTGTGAGGGCTCCCCTGGTAGCTTAGCTGGGAGAGAATCCCCTTGCAATGCAGGAGACCCCAGTTTGATTCCTGGGTTCAGGAAGATCCCCAGGAGAAGGGATAGGCTACCCTATCCTTGACATTTTAGGAAACAGTGAACTAAAATGGCCTGGAATGGGTGAATTTAAATTAGATGACCATTATACCTACTACTGTGGGCAAGAACTCTTAGAAGAAGTAGAGTAGCCCTCATAGTCAGCAAGAGTCCAAAATGCAGTACTTGGATGCAGTCTCAAAAATGACAGAATGATCTCTGTTCATTTCCAAAGCCAAACCATTCAATATCACATTATCCAAGTCCATGCCCCAACCACTAATACCAAAGGAGCTGAAGATGAATGATTCTATGAAGACCTACAAGACCTTCTAGAACTAACACCAAAAAAAATAAAGAAAGATGTCCTTTTTGTTGTAGGGGGACTAGAATGCAAAAGTAAGAAGTCAAGAGATACCTGAAGTAACAGGTAAGTTTGGCCTTGGAGTACAAAATGAAGCAGGGCAAAGGCTAACGGCATTTTGCCAAGAGAATGCACTGTTCATAACAAACGTTCTCTTCAAAAAACACAAGAGATGACTCTCTCTACACATGGACATCACCAGATGGTCAATATCGAAATCAGATGGATTATATTCTTTGCAGCCTAAGATGGAAAAGCTCTATACAGTTAGCAAAAACAAGACTGGGAGCTGACTATCACTCAGATCACGAACTCCTTATTGCCAAACTCAGACTTAAATTGAAGAAAGTAGGGAAAACCACTAGGTCCTTCAAGTATGGCCTAAATCAAATCCCTTATGATTATACAGTGGAAGTGACAAATAGATTAAAGGGATGAGATCTGATAAAATACCTGAAAAACTATGGACGGAAGTTTATGACATTGCACACAAGGCGGTGATCAAAACCATTATACAGGAGGCAGTGATCAAAACCATCCCCAAGAAAAAGAAATGCAAAAAGGTTGTCTGAGGAGGCCTTACAAATAGCTGAGGAAAGAAGAGAAACGAAAGGCAAAGGAGAAAAGGAAAGATATACCTATTTGAATGCAGAGTTCCAAAGAACAGCAAGGAGAGATAAGAAAGCCTACCTAAGTGATCAATGCAAAGAAATAGGGAAAACAATAGAATGGGAAAGACTAGAGATCTCTTCAAGAAAATTAGAGATACCAAGGGAACATTTCATGCAAAGATGGGCACAATAAAGGACAGAAATGGTATGGACCTAACAGAAGCAAAAGATATTAAGAAAAGGTGACAAGAATACACAGAAGAACCATATAAAAAAGATCTTAATGATTGAGATAACCACAATGGTGTGATCAATCACCTAGAGTCAGACATCTTGGAGTCTGAAGTCAAGTGGTCTTAGGAAGCATCAATACAAACAAAGCTAGTGGAGGTGATGGAATTCCAGCTGAGCTACTGCAGATCCTAAAAGATGCTGTAAAAGTGCTGCACTCAGTATGTCAGCAAACTTGGAAAACTCAGAAGTGGCCACAGGACTGGAAAAGGTCAGTATTCATTCCAATCCCAAAGAAGGGCAATGCCAAACAATGTTCAAACTACCACACAAATGCACTCATCTCACACGCTAGCAAAGTAATGATGAAAATTCTCCAAGCCAGGCTTTAACAATATGTGAACCGAGAACTTCCAGATGTTCAAGTTGGATTTAGAAAAGGCAGAGGAACCAGAGATCAAATTGCCAACATCCGTTGGAACATCAAAAAAGCCAGGTAATTCCAGAAAAACATCTACCTCTTTATTGACTACGCCAAAGCTTTTGACTGTGTGGATCACAATAAACTATGGAAAATTCTTCAAGCGATGGGAATATCAGACCACCTTACCTGCCTCCTGAGAAATCTGTATTCAGGTCAAGACACAACAGAATCAGACATGGAACAATGGACTGGTTCCAAATTGGGAAAGGAGTATGTCAAGGCTATGTACTGTCACCCTGCTTATTTAACTTATATGCAGAATACAATATGCAAAATGCCTGACTGGATGAAGCACAAACTGGAATCAAGATTGCAGGGGAAATATCAATAACCTCAGGTATGCAGATGACACCACCTTATGGCAGAAAGCGAAGACGAACTAAAGACTATTTTCAAAAAAAAAAGACTATTTTCTCGGGCTCCAAAATCACTGTGGACAGTCAGTGCAGCCATGAAATTAAAAGATACTTGCTCCTTGTAAGAAAAACTATGACAAACCTAGATAGCATATTAAAAAGCAGAGACATCACTTGCAGACAAAGGTCTGTATAATTAAAGCTATAGTTTTTCCAGCAGTCATGTATGGATGTGACAATAAAGAAGGTTGAGCGTCGAAGAACTGACGCTTTCTAACTGTGGTGCTGGGGAAGACTCTTGAGAGTCCCTTGGACAACAAGGAGATCAAACCAGTCAATTCTAAAGAAAATCAAGGACTGAGGCTGAAGCTCCAATACTTTGGCCACTTGATGCGAAGAGTCAACTCGTTAGAAAAGACCCTGATGCTGGGAAAGATTGAGGGCAGGAGAAGGGGGTGACAGGGGATGAGATGGTTGGATGGCATCACTGACTCAATGGACATGGGTTTAAGCAAACTCTGGGAGATGGTGAAGGACAGGGAAGCAGTGTGTACAGTCCATGTGGTTGCAAAGAGTTCGACTCGACTGAGAGACTAAACAACAACCACCCATGTTCTTGCCTGGGAAATCTCAGACAAAGGAGCCTGGCGGGCTACCCTCCATGGGGTCGCAAGCGTCAGCCAGAACTCAGCAACTAAACTACCACTAAACCACCACCACCACACACACACACAACACTTATACATACACACACACACACACACATACATTTACATATATGTATCTCACAGTCGACATGCCTACTCTTTGGCCATTAATACACTCCTTGATCTTTGCAGCTGTGTAGTATGTTCTGAACACAGAATGAGTTTCCTTAAAATACCCATAAACTGTTTAAATGGATGCAGTTTGACATAAGTAAGTGGTATGTAAGGGACACAGGGAGACAACAGGAGTAGGAGATTAAAAGTTACCTCTCACCATCAACCAACACTTAGGGGTATTTATGACAAAAGCCTTGGCTTCCTGAGAACACAAGCAGGCTAGGCAGAGAAGTAAACTGATCCTCAAAGGGAGACACATTGATAATCACTAAAAGCAACTCAGGGAATATAACTGTGAATGCTTTTAAAGATGCTGTGAGACACTATTTTGATAGAGTATTGATTGTATTATAGCTACTGCTGCCTTATTTCACTTTTATTTAATTTTGAGTATTTTAATCCTTCAAATGTAAAGCCCAAAATTCCAGTATTCAAAGTGTATGGTATGCTGTATGTGCTGCTTAGGAAGAAAATGCAAGCTCTTGTAATGTTAATTTATACATGTAAGACAAGACTAATTTAAAAATCAGCTTCTGGTTAGTACTGACTTTTTAGAGAGCTTTGTTACTGTTGTTCAACTATATAAGACTTTCAAGTTCATTTGGAAATATAAAAGATAGGAAAACTCTGAGGGAAATAAAACTATATATATATATATATATATATATTTCAAAACAAATAATGGGTTTAAGCCATACAAAATAGTAAAAGCCTCAGTAACTGTGGTTCGCATGTAACAATGTTGTTAAGTCTCTTCAGTCCTGTCTGACTCTCTGCGACACCATGGACTATAGCTTGCCAGACTCCTCTGTCCATGGGATTCTACAGGCAAGAATACTGGAGCGGGTTGCCATTTCCTCCTCCAGGGGATCTTCCCGACCCAGAGAGGCCAATGAGGTAAAATAAACAACAGAAGTAGACTAATACTTGAAAAGTCAGTATGTGGGAAAGGTGATATCTCAAATTACCAAGAAGAAAGCAGATTGTTCAATAAACTGTTAGGATAATTCACTATTCAAAAAAAATAAGAACACTATCCACTAGGATATATTCCATAAGAATCAAAGAGCTAAAGGTAAAAAAACAAGAAACACTAGAAGGAAACATGGCAAAGTTCTTTAATACCTTTAGACTGAGAAAGCCCTTCTTTAAATGAACTCAAAATTCACAAACTGACAAAAATAAATAGAAAGAGACAGCCTGTATTCATGCACTGGGACAATCAATATTGTAAAATGTCCATTGTAAAACCCATCTAGATCCAATCCAATCACTATCAAGATTCCAATGGCATGTTTTAAAGGAGTAGGAAAAAAAAACCCTAAAATCTATATGGAGTCAAAGCAATCCTGAGAAAGAACAACAAAGCAGGAGGCATCATGCTTTATGATTTTAAGCTATATTATAAACCTATAGTAGTCAAAACAGTACAGTATTGACATAAAAACAATCACATAGACCAGGGAAGCAGAATCGAGAGAACAGAAAGAAACCCTTGCAGAGACAGCCAGTTAACACTTGACAAGGGAGCCAAGAATACAAAACAGAGAAAAGAGAGTCTCTTCACTAAGTGCGTCTGGGAAAACAGATATTCACATGTAAAAGAATGAAATTAGACTATCTTACACAATTCACAAAAATTCAAACTGGATGAAAGACTTAAACGTAAGACCTGGAACCATAAAAATCCTAGAAGAAATCATAGGAGAAAAGCTTCTTGATATAAATCTTGGCGATAATATTTCACATGACACCTAAAGTACAAAGAACAAAATAAAAAATAAGTGGGACTAAAAAGCTTCTGCACGGCAAAAGAAATGATCAGCAAAATGAAAAGACAACCTATGGAATGGGAGAAATATTTGCAAACCATGTATCTGATAGGGAGTTAATATCTGAGATATATAAAGAATTTCTACAACTTAATAGCAGAAAAACAGTCTTTTTTTTTTTTTTTTGTCACACCTTGCAGCTTGCAGGATCTTAATTCCCTGACCAGGGATCAAATCCGGGTGCCAGCAGTTAGTCCTAACCACTGGATTGCCAGGGAATTCCCCGGGGCAAAGGACTTGAACAGACATTTTCCCAAAGAAGAGGTTCAAATGGCCAACCTGTACATGAAAAGGTGCTCAACATCACAAGTCAAAATCACAATGAATTACTTCACAGCTGTAGAATGAGTATCATCAAAAAGATAAGAGATCACAAATCCTGGTGAGAATGAAGCAAAGAGGAATTCTTGTATACTGCTGGTGGGAATGTAAATTAGTGTAGTCACTACGGAAAGCAGTAAAGGGGTTCCTCAAAAAATTAAAACTAAAACTACCACTTGATCCAGCAATTCCACTTCTGGGTATATATCCAAAGGAAATGAAACTGCTGTGTTGAAGGGATACCTGCAACCCCATGTTTCCTGCAGCATTATTTACAACAGCCAAGACATGGAAACAAAGTGTCCATTAACAGATGAATGGGTAAAGAAAATGCGGGATAGATATAAATACAATGGAACTGTATTATTCAGCAAAAAAAGGAAATCCTGCCATTTATGACAACATGGATGAACCTCTAGGACATTAAGGAATGCGAAAGTCAGTCAGACAGAGAAAGACAATACTGTATGCTCTCACTTACATATGTAGTCTAAATACAAAATAATCTCCCCAAACTCAAAAGCCAAACTTGTAGAAAAAGATCAGATTTGTGGTTCCTGGAAGTGAAGAACAGGAGGTAGGGGTATTGGATGAAGGTGGTCAAAAGGTACAAACTCCCAGTTACAAGATAACTATTGGGGATGTAATGTATTACATGATAATATAATTGATCTTGCTGTATGATGTATCTAAAAGTTGCTAAAAGATCCTAAAAGTTTTCACTACAAAGAAAAGAAAAAATTTTGAGGGGGTGTCTTATATAAGATGGGCTTCCCTGGTGGCTCAGACCTGGGTTCAATCCCTGCGTCGGGAAGATCTCCTGGAGAAGGAAATGGCAACCCACTCCAGTATTCTTGCCTGGAAAATCCCATGGATGGAGGAACCTGGTAGGCTACAGTCCATGGGGTCGCAAAGAGTCAGACATGACTGAGCGACTTCACTCACTTCACTATATAAGATGATGAAAGCTAAATGTACTGTGTCATCACTTTGCAACATATGTAAGTCATTATGCTGTGAACTTACACAGTGCTATACGTCAATTATAACACAATAAAGCTAAAAGGAAAAAATAAACTAGAAATAAATTTAATTACCAAATTTCTCCTCTTGGGGGGGGAGAACAGCATGTGGTCTCAAAAAAAAAATTCACAAACTATGAAAGAAATTTAACATAAAAATAAGAAACTTCTATACAGAGAAAAGAAAACACCCACCAAAAGCAAAGTCAAGAGCACAATTGACAAAATCAGGAAAATATTTGAAACTCATATCACAAAAGATTTAATCATAAGACAGGCAACTTAACAGAAAATCAACCAATGGATAAAACTAAAATATGACAATTTTGATAAAAAATCCAAAGACTTGGGAACAAATTCTGTTGGCAAGGCTGAGGGGAAATAGTCTTTCTCATACATCAGTGGTAATAGTAATAAAGTGGTACGATCCCTACTGATGGCAATTTGTTAATTTAATAAATACTCTTTCAAAATTAAACATGTACCCTTCATTTTACACAGTAATTCTAATTCTTGCAATTTATCCTACAAATATATTGCAAACATGTGAAATGATTTTGCCTTGCAGCACTGTCTGTAATATCAAGACAGTAATTAAACAAAAATACCTTAATGTCCATCAGGAGAGTAGTTACATAATAAATTACATACCCAATGGAATATATTCTGAAGCTGTTAATAAACATTTTAGAAACAAAACACCCAAACTCTACAAAGAGGTTTTCCTTTATGTACGTAAAGATCTCTGATATATCTTAAGTGAAGAAAATAAAGTATGGAACAGTGTGTAAATGAGGCAGAAATCTGTCTGAAAGGGGGAAAATGTTCATTTCTACTTGTATGTATATCCATTAAATAACCACAATGGTGTGGTCACTCACCTAGAGCCAGATATCTTGGAGTGTGAAGTCAAGTGGGCCTGAGGAAGCATTACTACAGAAAAAGCCAGTGGAGGTGATGGAATTCTAGCTGAGCTATTACAAATCCTAGGAGATGATGCTGGGAAAGTGCTGCACTCAATACATGAGTAGATTTCGCAAACTCAGCAGTGGCCAAAGGACTGGGAAAAGTTGATTTTCATTCCAATCTCAAAGAGGGCAATGCCAAAGAATGTACAAACTACCACACAATTGCGCTCATTTCACATGCTAGAAAGATAATACCAAAATCCTTCAAGCAAGACTTCAACAATATGTGAACCAAGAACTTCCAGATGTTCAAGCTGGATTTAGAAAAGGCAGAGGAATTGGAGACCAAATTGCCACATTCACTGGATCATAAAAAAAGCAAGGGAATTCTAGAAAAACATCTGTTTCACTGACTAAACTAAAGCCTTTGACTGTGTGGATCACAACAAACTATGGAAAATTCTTAAAGAAATGCGAATACCAGACCACCTTACCTGCCTTGGGAGAAACCTGTATGCAGGTCAAGAAGCAATTGTTAGGATCGGTCACGGAACAATGGCCTGGTTCAAAATCAGGAAAGAAGTACGTCAAGGCTATGTGTTGTCACCCTGCTTATGTAACTTACATGCAGAGTACATCATACGAAATGACAGGCTGGATGAATCATAAGCTGGAATCAAGATTGCCAGGAGAAATATCAATAACCTCATATATGCAGGTTAAAGCACTCTAATAGCCTTCCATGCTCCTCTGTCCTTGGAATTCTGTAGGCAAGAATACTGGATCGGGTTGCCATTTCCTACTCCATGGGGAGAAATATCAATAACCTCCGATATGCAGATACCACCACCCCAGTGGCAGAAAGTGAAGAGAAACTAAAGAGACTCTTGATGAAAGTGAAAGAGAAGAGTGAAAATGCTGGCTTAAAACCCAACATTCAAAAAACTAAGATCATGGCATCTGGTCCCATCATTTCACAGCAAATAGATGGGGAAACAATGGAAATGGTGACAGACTTTATTTATTGGGCTCCAAAATCACTGTGGACGGTAACTGAAGCCATGAAATTAAAAGACTCCTGCTCCTTGGAAGAAAAGCTATGACAACCCAGACAGCATATTAAAAAGCAGAGACATCACTTTGCTGACAAAGGTCCAAACTGTCAAAAGTTATGATTTTCCAGTAGTCATGTATGGATATGAGAGCTGGACCATAAAGAAGGCTGAGCACCAAAGAATTGATGGTTTTCAACCGTGGAGCTGGAGAAGACTCTTTTTTGAGAGTCACCTGGACAGCAAGGAGATCAAACCAGTCAATCCTAAAGGAAATCAGTTCTGAATATTCATTGGAAGGACTGTTGCTGAAGCTCCAATACTTTGGCCACTTGATGCGAAGAGCTGACTCATTGGAAAAGACCTTGATGCTGGCAAAGATTGAAGGCGGAAGGAGAAGAGGACGACAGAGGACGAGATGGTTGGATAGCATCACTGACTTGATGGACATGAGTTTGAGCAAGCTCTGGGAGATGGGAAAGGACAGGGAAGCCTGGTGTGCTGCAGTCCATGGGGTCGCAAAGAGTCAGACACAACTGAGCAACTGAATAACAACAACAAAATGATACCATGATGTGTTTTTTTATTTGATTGCTTTTAAATTCAGGTTTGTTGAGGCATAATTTACACAAAATAACATCTACCCCTTTGGTTCAGTCTCCACCACATATATACATATATATATATATATATATATATATATATTTAATATATACAGAGATATCTCAATAAGAGTTTAAGTTCATTTTTGGAATTGCTATCCAACTATCCAACAACAACAGACGGATTCTTTAACACTAGTGCTACATGGTCGCATAGAGTTGGACACAACTGAGCATGCATGCATGAAGCAGTGACCAGTAACAGAAGTGAAGACTTAGAATTCCAATGAAAAAATCACAACACGTGAAACAGTAAAAAACATGTCACACAAGTTCAATGTTCATACAGAGCAGCAACAATTTTACTATGTACCCATTTTTATAAGATAAAACATGTTTCCATGGGCCATGACTGTATTATTATCAACAATAAAAAGATTATATGGATTTTTTCCTCTTTCCTTCTTCCCTCACACTCTTTTGTATTTAACCATATATGTGTTCAATCAAAGTACTCTAGTAATTCAATAGACTCAATGACTATTGATTGCTTCCTAACCACTTTAATTCAGTGACAATCCATTAAAAGGACACTATTTCAAAATAGTATATATTCTAGAATCTCTCCCTTGCCACCACCTACATTAGAGAAACCAGAAAACTTTATTTATTATAAAAGACAAGAAGAGAACTCCGAAGTCACTTTACTACTTGAGTTTACCAGAATATTCCCCCTAGCGCCAAATCTTATCTCTAATAGATAGTATGTGAGAAGACTCTACACAAGTGAAAACAGAAAATGCAATTACATTTTATTGCAAGAAATTTGGAAAACGTATTTTTAACAAAGTTAGCTATTCAAAAGTGTTACCTTAGGCTGTCTCTTAATAGCTCCTTTTCACAAGTGTGAAATTTAATGAAGGCAGCAACATTTACAAGCAAGACCAAAATGGTATCTTAATTACTAGCTGCATTTTCTAAGGCAACAAGAAATTAAATGGAAAGAGAAATTAGTTTTACAAATGGCATCATACATCTTTATGTTACACCCCCCTCCATCAAGTCACAGATGGTTATATGTCTTGAACTCACTAATATCCTAGGCAATTTTCTTTTCCTTGGACACACTCCAATCCATCACTACTCTAAATTATATCTTATTTTTGAATCATTTACAAGGACTGAAGCTGTTTATCAGAGTGATTTAACATGTACTGACCACATGAAGTGGGCTTTTGCCTCACTGGGCTCTACACAAATATGAAACTTACAACTTGTTAAAACCACTGGCCATATAAGGTGCAGTGTTCTCATTACATACAATTTGGAAGAATACTTTGACCAGACTTCCTAAAGGAAATCAGTCCTTAATATTCACTGGAAGGACCGATGTTGAAGCTGAAACTCCAATACTCTGGCCACCTGATACAAAGTACTGAGTCACTGGAAAAGACCCCGATACTGGGAAAGATTGAAGGCAGGAGGAGAAGGGGACGACAGAGGATGAGATGGTGGGATGGCATCACTGACTCGATGGACAAGAGTTTGAGCAAGCTCTGGGAGTTGGTGATGGACTGGGAAGCCTAGCATGCTGTAGTCCATGGGGTTGCAAAGAGTCGGATGCAACTGAGTGGCTGAACTGACTGAATAAACTGATCTAATTAACTCTAATAAAGGATTCCTGGGGAAAAAAAAAAGGATTCCCGGTTCAGTTACTACTACCAAATCTAACAGAAAAACCCTGCAGTAAAGTCATGGATAATGTTACTTCTGCTTGTCATGTAACTCATGTCTTAAAATAGGGACTCAGCTCAGGCAGGACTGCTCTCCTCAGATGAGTAGGTATAGAGCTCATGCATTACAAAGAGCCCAGAGATTTTGCTTCTAATCATGGCTGAGTAACTCCTATTGGAAAAACAATTCTACATATAAAAACTATGAATTCTGGACAAAAACAAAACAAAAATCCAACAACTCCCCTAAAAGTACTAGCGGGCAATCAGAAGCAGAAAGATTCTATGGTGGAGGGTCGAGCCCTGGGCTGACTTTTCTTTCCATTTCCTAGTTGGGCAGAACCCAAACCACGCCATGCCAAGAGGCTCAGATAAAGAAATCTACAGTCTTACTTTCATGTAAGATTGAAATATTTCAGGGAAAATGCTAAGGAAGAAAATGCTACAATGGAGAGAGCAAAACAAGTATCCTGAAAGTATTTATAAACAGTGCACAAATCACTAGCTAATCCCTGAAGTGCATATGTGAAGAGCAGGCTCCATGTGGGCCTAAAAGACTAAAAGAACTAAAGAAAAATTTCAGCTGCTGCCCACCTTGGAGATGAGTTTCTAGTTCCAGTTCAACCAACCTAATAGCTTGATTAAAAAAAAAAAAAATGAATACTCTTAGGAGGAACAAAACAGAATCCAAAGCCTTTACAATAATATATCATTCATAATGTCTAGGATGTAACCCAAATGTACACCACGATTCAAAAATGGGAAAATGTGAACCATACTCAGATATTCATTCAGTGGAGATTGACTCCAAGGACCCCATATGTTGAAATTTACATACAAGGAATTTAAAGCAGCTATGACAACTATGTTCAAAGACACCAAGGAGAATATGCTTATAAGGAATAAAAAAACAAAAAACTCAGCAGATAAGCAGAAACATAAAGGGAGTAAACTGGCCACTTTTAGACCTAACAGAAGCAGAAGAGATTCAAGAGAGGTGGCAAGAATACACAGAAGAACTATACAAAAAATGTCTTAATGACCTGGATAACCACGACAGGGTGGTCATTTACCCAGAGCCTGACATCCTGGAACATGACGTCAAGTGAACCGCAGGAAGCATCACTACAAGCAAAGCTAGTGGAGATGACAGAATGCCAGCTGAGCTACTTCAAATCCTGAAAGAAGATGTTATCAAAGTTCAGTTCGGTTCAGTTGCTCAGTCATGTCCAACTCTTTGCGACCCCTTGCACTGCAGCACGCCAGGCCTCCCTGTCCATCACCAACTCCTGGAGCCTACTCAAACTAATGTCCAGCAAGTTGGTGATGCCATCCAACCACTTCATCCTCTGTCATCCCTTTCTCCTCCCGCCTTCAATCTTTCCCAGCATCAGGGTCTTTTCCAATGAGTCAGTTCTTTGCATCAGGTGGCCAAAGTACTGGATTTTCAGCTTCAGCATCAGTCCTTCCAATGAATATTCAGGACGGATTTCCTTTAGGATGGCCTGGTTGGATCTCCTTCAAGTCCAAGGGACTCTCAAGAGTCTTCTCCAACAGCACAGTTCAAAAGCATCATTCTTCGGCACTCAGCTTTCTTTATAGTCCAACTCTCACATCCATACATGACTACTGGAAAAACCATAACTTTGACTAGACAGACCTTTGTTAGTAAAGTAATGTCTCTGCTTTTTAATATGCTGTCTAGGTTGGTCATAGCTTTTCTTCCAAGGAGCAAGTGACTTTTAATTTCACGGCTGCAGTCACTATCTGCAATGATTTTGCAGAATAAAGACTTTATTTTGCAAAATAAAGTCTTCTCACTGTTTCCATTATTTCCCCATCTGTTTGCCATGAAGTGATGGGACCAGATGCCATGATCTTAGTTTTCTGAATGTTGAGTTTTAAGCCAACTTTTTCACTCTCCTCTTTCACTTTCATCAAGAGCCTCTTTAGTTCTTTTTTGTTTTCTGCCATAAGGGTGGTGTTATCTGTGTAGCTGAGGTTACTGATATTTCTCCCGGCAGTCTTGATTCCAGCTTGTGCTTCCCCCAGCCCAGCGTTTCGCATGATGTACTCTGCAAAGTGCTGCACTCAATATGCCAGCAAATGTGGAAAACTCAGCACTGGCCACAGGACTGGAAAAGGTCAGTTTCCATTCCAATCCCAAAGAAAAGCAGTGCCAAAGAATGTTCAAACCACCATACAATTACGCTCATTTCATATGAAAATAAGGTAAAGTTCAAAATCTTTCAAGTTAGGCTTCAACAGTACATGAACTGAGAACTTTGAGATGTACAAGCTGGGTTTAGAAAAGGCAGAGGAACCAGAGGTCGAATTGCCAACATTCGTTGGAACGTGGAAAAAGCAAGGGAATTCCAGAAAAACATCTACTTCTGCTTCATTAACTATGCTAAAGCCTCTGACTGTGTGGATCACAACAAACTGTAAATCCTTAAAGAGACGGGAATACCAGACCATGCTTGTCTCCTGAGAAACCTGTATGCAGATCAAGAAGCAACAGTTCCAATAAGACACAGGAACAACGGACTGGTTTCAAATTGAGAAAGGAGTACATCAAGGCTGTATACTGTCACCCTGCTTATGTAACTTACATGCAGAGTACATCATGCAAAATGCCAGGCTGGATGAAGCACAAGCTGAAATCAAGACTGCCAGAAGAAATATCCACAACCCTGGATATGCAGATGATACCACTCTAATGGCAGAAACGAAAGAGGAACTAAAGAGCTTCTTGATGAGGGTGAAAGAGGAGAGTGAAAAAGCTAGCTTAAAACTTAACGTTCAAAAAACTAAGATCATGGCATCTGGTCCCATCACTTCATGGCAAATAGATGGAGTAGCAATGGAAACAAAGGCAGATTTTATTTTCTTGGGCTCCAAAATCACTGCAGACAATGACTGCAGCCATGAAATTAAAAGAGCCTTGCTCCTTGGAAGAAAAGCTATGACAAAGCTAAACAGTGTATTAAAAAGCAGAGACATTACTTTGCTGACAAAGATCTGTATAGTCAAAGCTATGGTTTTTCTGGTAGTTGTACATATGTGAGAGCTGGACCATAAAGAAGTCTGAGTGCCAAAGAATTGATGCGCTTGAATTGTGGTGCTGGAGAAGGCTCTTGAGAGTCCCTTGGACTACAAGGTGATCAAACCAGTCAATCCGAAAGGAAATCAACCCTGAATATTCACTGGAAGGACTGATGCTGAAGCTGAAGCTCCAATACTTTGGCCACCTGATGCAAAGACCTGACTCATTCAAAAGACCCCGGCGCTGCGAAGGATTGGGGGCTGGAGGAGACGGGGCAATGGGAGGATGAGATGGTTGGACAGCATCACTGACTCAATGAAAATGAGTTTCAGCAAACTCCAGGAGATAGTGAAGGACCTGGAAGCCTGGTGTGCTGCAGTCCAATGGGGTCACAAAGAGTCGGACATGAACAAACAACAGCAAAAAATATAAAAGGAATAAATTGGACATTTTAGATTTGAAATTACAATATCTGAAACAAAAAAGTTCACTGGATGAGCTAACAGCATATGAAACGAACAGAAGGACATTTGAAATTAACAGAGATTAGACAATATTTAGAAAGAGAAAATATTTTTTTTAAAAACTTCCAGAGCCTCAGGGACTTGTGGGAAAAGGTATAATGTGTATGTAACTGGATTCCTAGAAGGAGAGAAAATACAAAAGAAAAAATACCTGGAGGAATGAATACTGGCCAAAAACTAACTAAATATGCAAGATATAAACTTGCAAGCTCAGCAAACCCCAACAAACACACAAAAAAATATGCCCAGTCACAGTCATAATCAAAATGACGAGAATTATCTTGAAGCAGCCAAAAGAAAAAAAACACATTTCATGTAAGGAATAACAAATGATTTAAAAGTCTGCTTACTTTTTACCAGAAACAACAGAAGCCAGAAGAAACACTGGATCAACAACTTAAAAAGTCTAAAAGAGTAAAAAATGATAAATCCAGGATTCTATACTCAGTAAAAATATCCCAAGAATTAAGGTGAAATAGAGAGTTTTAGATAAAACTAAAACAATTCACTATCAGCAGATCTGCATTATAAGAAATGCTAAAGGAAGTTACTAGGCAGAAGGCAAAGGATACCAGGTGGAAACAGATCTTTGCAAAGGAATGGAGTAAATAAACCGAGATGGCTGATTCTTGTATTTCGTGTGCTGCGGTACATAAATTTTAACTCTAAGTAGATTATGGGAAATGAGTTTATATATTTTAATTCCTAGATTAATTAATTCCTCTCTCTCTCTTTAGTAGCTAAGTTGTGTCCGACTCTTGCGAGCCCAAGGACTGTAGCCTGCCAAGCTCCTCTGTCCATGGGATTCTCCAGGTAATAATACCGGAGTGGGTTGCCATTTCCTTCTCCAGGGGATCTTCCCGACCCAGGAATCGAATCCGGGTCTCCTGCATTACAGGCAGATTCTTCACTGACTGAGTCATGAGGGAAGGCCTAATAACTCAATTAATTAATTCCTAATTCCTTTTAAAAATACAATGGGGAATAGTTAAAAAGCAGAAACAGAAGAAAAACAGAGGAGATAACAACCATAGCAATAATTAATTTTTAGTGGACTAAACATAAAATCCCTTGAATCACTGCCTTGTCGTGGTGAAGGGGCTTGCATAACTCAATGATGCTATGAACCATGCCATGTAGGGCCACCAAAGAAGGACAGGTCATAGTGGAGAGTTCTGACAAAATGCGATTCACCGGAGGAGGGAATGGCAAACCACCCCCGTATACTCGCCATGAGGTGAGAACCCCACAAACTGTATAAAAAGACAAAAACATATGACACTGAAAGATGAGTCCCCCAGATCAGAAGTGGTCCAAATGCTACTGGGGAAGAGCGGAGGACAACTACTAACAGCTCCAGAAAAAATGAAGCAGCTAGGCCAAAGCAGAAATGACACTGAACTGGGAATGTGCCTGGTGATGCAAGTAAAATCTGATGCTGTAAAGAACAGTACTGCATAGGAACATGGAATGTTAGGTCCATGAATCAAGGTAAACCGGGCATGGTCAAGCAGGAGATGCAAGAGTGAACATCAACATCTTAGGAATCAGTGAACTAAAATGGCCGGGAATGGGTGAATATAATTAGGATGATGATTATATCTACTACTGTAGGCAAGAATCCCATAGAAGAAATGGAGTAGCTTTCATAATCAACAAATCCAAAATGCAGTACTTGGGTGCAACCTCAATAAAGACAAAATGATCTTGGTTCATTTCCAAGGGAAACCATTCAACATCACAGTAATTCAAGCCTATGCCCAACCACTGATGCCAAAGAAGCTGGTTGACTGGTTTTAGGAAAACCTAGAAGACCACCTAGGACTAACACCAAAAAAAGATGTTCTATTCCTCACTGGGGACTGCAAAAGTAGGAAGTCAAGAGATATCTGGAGTAGCAGGCAAGTTTGGCCTTGGAGTACAAAATGAAGCAGGGCAAAGGCTAACAGAATTCTGCCAAGAGAATACACTGGTTATAACAAACACCATTTTTCAACAACACAAGAGATGACTTTACAAATGGACATCACCAAATGGTCAATACCAAAATCAGACTGATTACATTATTTGTAGAAAGATGGAAAAGCTATATACAGTCTGCAAAAACAAGACCTGGAGCTGACTATGGCTCGGATCATCAATTTTCCATATCAAAACTGAGGCTTAAACTAAAGAAAGCTGGGAAAATCACTAGGTCAGCCATGTACAACTTGAATCAAATCCCCTATACATATACAGTGGAGGTGACAAATACAATTCAAGGGATTAGATCTAGTAAACAGTGTGCCTGAAGAACTATGGACAGAGGTCCGTAATGTTGTACAGGAGGCAATGAATAAATCCATTCTAAAGAAAAGGAAAAGCAAGAAGACACTGCTTCTTTGAGGAGTATTTACGAATAGCTAAAGAAAGAAAAGCAGGGCAAAGCAAGGGAGAAAGGGAAAGGTACACTCAACTAGAGTTTCAGACAACAGAAGGAGGGACAAGAGGCCTTCCTCAAAGAACAACGCAAATAGAAGAAAACAACAGAAGGGGAAAGGCTACAGATCTCTTCAAGAAAACTGGAAATATGGAAGGAACATTTCATTCAAAGATGAGCACAATAAAGGACAGAAACGGTGAAGGCCTAATAGAAGCAGAAGAGATGAAGAAGAGATGGAAAGAATACACAGAAGAACTGTACAAAAAAGATCTTATTGACCAGATAACCATGATGGTGTGGCCATTCACCCAGAGCCAGACATTCTGGAGTGTGAAGTCAAACGGGCCTTAGAAAGCACTGCTGTCAATAAAGCTAGAGGAGATGACGGAATTCCAGCAGAGCTATTTAAAATCCTAAAAGATGACGCTATCAAAGTGCTGCACTCAATAGGTCAGCAAATCTGGAAAACCCAGCAGTGGGCACAGGACTGGAAAAGGTCAATTCTCATTCAAATTCCCAAGAAAGCAGTACTAAAGAATGTTCAAACCAGTGGACAATTGCACTCATCTCCCATGCTAGTAAGGTTAGGCTCAAAATCCTGCATTGTAGGCTTCAGCATTATATGAACCGAGAACTTCCAGATGTCCAAGGTGGGTTTAGAAATGTCAGAAGAACCAGAGATCAAATTGCCAACATTTGCTGCATCATAGAGAAAGTAAGGGAATTTCAGAAAAACATCAACCCGTTTCATTGACTATGTGTGCACTGGATCATAACAAATTGTGGAAAACTTTTCTAAAGAGATGGGAGTATCAGACCATCTTACCTGTCTCCTGAAAAACTTGTATGCAGGTCAAGAAGCAACAGTTAGAATCCTGTACGGAACAAGGACTGGTTCAGGATTGAGAAAGAAGTACAACAAGGTTGTTTGTTGTCACCCTGTTTATTTAACTTATAAGCAGAGCACGTCATGAGAAATGCCGGGCTGGATGGGTTACAAGCTGGAATCAAGACTGGAGTGAGAACCATCAACCACCTCAGATATGTGGATGATACCATTTTAATGGCAGAAAGCAAAGAGGAACTAAAGAACCTCTTGATGAGGGTGAAGGTGGACAGTGAAAAAGCGGACTTAAAACTAAATACTAAAAAACTAAGATCATGGCATCCAGCCCCATCACTTCACGGCAAATAGAAGGGGGAAAGGTGGAAGCACTGAAGATTTCCTCTTCTTAGGCTCTAAAATCACTGCAGATGGTGACTGCAGCCATGAAATTAGAAGACAACTGCTTCTTGGCAGGAAAGCAATCAGAAACTTAAGACAGTGTGTTAAAAAGCAAACACACCACTTTGCTGACAAAGGTCAGTATAGTCAACGCTACCGTCTTTCCAGTAGTCACATATGGTTGTGAGAAAAATGAAAGTCATTCTTTTGTGTCTGACTCTGTGACTCCATGGACTGTATAGTCCATGGAATTCTCCAGGTCAGAATACTGGAGTGGGTAGCTGTTCCCTTCTCCAGGGGATCTTCCCAACCCAGGGACTGAATTCAGGTCTCCTGTATTGCAAGTGGATTCTTTACCAGCTGAGCCACCAGGAAGCCCAAGAATACTGAAGTGGTTAGCCTATCCTTTCTCCAGGGGATCTTCCTGACCCAGGAATCAAACTGGGGTCTCCTGCATGCAGGTGGATCCTTTTTCAGCTGAGCTACCAGGAACACCCTGGACCATAAAGAAGGGAGAGCACTGAAGACCTGATGCTTTCAAACTGTGGTGCTAGAGAAGACTCTTTTTTGAGAATCACCTGGACAGCAAGGAGATCAAACCAGTCAATCCTAAAGGAAATCAACTCTGAATACTCATTGGAAGGACTGCTGCTGAAGCTCCAATACTTTGGTCACCTGATGCAAGCAGCCGACACATTGGAAAAGACCTTGATGCTGGGAAAGATTGACAGCAAAAGGAGAAGGGAGCAACAGAGGATGAGATGGCTGGATAGCATCACCCATGCAATGAAAATGAACTTGGGCAAACTCTGGGAGACAGTGAGGGACAGGGAGGCCTGGTGTGAGGCAGTCCATGGGGTCACAAAGAGTCGGACACAACTGGGAGACTGAACAACAAACATAAAACGCTTAGTGATAAATTTAATAAAACTTATTTCTGACTTTTACGCCAGAAAAGTATAAAACACTGCTTAGAGATACTAAAGAGGACCTAAAAAAACTGGAGAAAAGCTACGTTCATGGATTGGCAATACATGTTAAATAGCATGGGTTTGAACTGTGTTATCCACTGGTATGTACATTTATTCTAACAGAAAATACTACATTACTACACAATCCCCTGGTTGGTTGAATCGGTGGATGTAGAACCACAGATACAGAGGGAATGCACAGTTGAAGGAACCATGTAGCTGGAGGGCCCAGTATGTTACACATGGGTTGTCAGCTATGCAGAGGACTGGGGCCCCGAACCCCTGCAGTCTTCAAGGATTAACCGTATTGTTAAGATGTCAGTCCTCCCCAAACTGAATAACCAGTCCAATCTTAGCAGGTTTGTGTTCATAGGAACTGGCAAACTCTTTCTAAAATCTATACAGAAATTGATGGCCTAAATAGTTTTGAAAAAGATAGGTTGATATTAAGATTTACAACAAAATTATAATAATCAAAGCTGTTACTGGATAACATATAGATGAGATAAACAACTGAATATGCAACTGTATAACAAAATGAATGTCAACCCTTACCTCATACTACAAATGAAATTTACTTAAAGGGATGGAAGACCAAAGCTTCCAAGAAAAAAATGTAAGAGAAAAATCTATGCAACTTTGGGACAGGAAAAGATTTAAGACAAGACTCTAAAAGCATGAGTTCTAAGGCCTAATAAATTGATACACTGAATTTAGTTTTAAACTTTTTATTGGGGGTACAGCTGATTAACAAAGTTGTGATAGTTTTAGGTCTACAGCAAAGGTACTCAGCCATACATATACATGGATCCATTCTCTCCCAAGCTCCCCTCCCAACCAGGCTGCCACATAACACTGAGCAGAGTTCCCTGTGCTGTACAGTAGGTCCTTGCTGGTTATGCATTTTAAATACAGTAGTGTGTACATGTCCATCCCCAAATACCTAACTATCCCTCCCCCACCAGCAACCATAAGTTCATTCTCTAAGTCTGTGAGTCTCCTTCTGTTTTGTAAGTTCATTTATATATATATATATATATATATTTGGTTCCACATATAAGGGGTGTCATTTAAAACTTAAAATTTTGTTCCTTAAGATCCCACCACTTAGTACACAATGCATTAAATAAATTAAATGTATCAAAGAACCCACAGCAGTTCAGTTGCTCAGTTGTGTCTGACTCTTTGCAACCCCAGGGACTGCAGCACGCCAGGCTTCCCTGTCTATCACCAACTCCCATAATTTGCCCAAACTCATGTCCATCACATCAGTGATGCCATCCAACCATCTTATCCTCTGTAATCCCCTTTTCCTCCTGTCATCAATTTTTCCCAGCATCAGGGACTTTTCCAGTGAGTCAGTTCTTCACATCAGGTGACCAAAGTATTGGAGTTTCAGCTTCAGCATCAGTCCTTCCAATGAATATTCAGAACTGATTTCCTTTAGGATCGAATGGTTTGACCTCCATGCAGTCCAAGGGACTCTCAAGAGTCTTCTCCAACACCACAGTTCAAAAGCATCAATTCTTTGGCACTCAGCTTTCTTTATAGTCCAACTCTCACATCAATACATGACTACTGGAAAAACCATAGCTTTGACTAAACAGACCTTACCAAAGTAATGTCTCTGAGTTTTAATATGCTGTCTAGGCTGGTCATAGCTTCTCTTCCAAGGAGCAAGAGTCTCTTAATTTCATGGCTGCAGTCACCATCTGCAGTGATTTTGGAGCCCAAGAAAATAAAGTCTGTCACTGTTTCCATTGTTTCCTCATTTATTTGCCATGAAGTGATAGGATCAGATGCCACAATCTTAGTTTTTTGAATGTTGAGTTTTAAGTCAGCTTTTTCACTCTCCTCTTTCACTTTTATCAAGAGACTCTTTAGTTCCTCTTCGCTTTCTGCCATAAGGGTGGTATGATCTGCATATCTGAGGTTATTGATATTTTTCTCGGTAGTCTTGATTCCAGCTTGTGCTTCATGCAGCCCAGCATTTCACATGATGTACTCTGCATATAAGTTAAATAAGCAGAACCCATATGCAGAATATATATAGAAAATATATATATTCTGTATACCCATATACAGAAAATAAACCAAAGAACCCATTTACAGAATACATGTTTAAAAAACACCTTACAACTCAAGACAAAAATAATCCAATTTTTAAAAAAAGGGCAAAATAATGGATTAAAACTTGAACACAAGATCTGGGAAACTTTAAAACTCATAGAGCAAAACATAGGTAGTAAGCTCCTTGACATGAGTCTTGGCAATAACTTTTTGACACCAAAAGCAAAGGTATCAAGAGCAAAAATAAATAATGGAGGCTACATCAAACTTAAAGGCTCCTGCACAGCAAAGAAAACCATGAAATTGAAAAGGCAATCTACTAAATGGGAGAAAATATTTCCAAATCATATATCGGATAAGGGGTTAATATTCAAAATATATGAACTCATATAACTCAACAGCAAAAAAAAAAAAAAGCAACCCAGTTAGAAAATGGGAGAAGATCTAATAGATTTTTTTTCAAAAAAAAAAAAAAAAGAAAAAAGAAAAGGTGCTCAATATCATCAGTCATCAGGGAAATGAAAATCAAAAGCACAATGAGAGCACTCTTGTCAGAATGGCTGTCATCAAAAAGACAAGAAATAACGAGTGTTGGCAAGGATGTGAAGAAAGGGAATTCTTATGCACTGTTGATGGGAATATAAACTAGGGTAGCCACTGTGGAAAAAAGTATGCAAGTTCCTCAAAACGCTAAAAATAAAACTACCATATCATCTAGCTATTCCACTTCTAGCTATTTATCTGAAGAAAGTGAAAACACTCATATGAAAAGATATATTCACCCCCTGTTCACTGCAGCACTGTTTAGACTAAGAGCCAAGACACGGATGAATGGATAAAGAAAATGCCACATAATTTTAAAATGGAATATTATTCAGCCATAAAAACGAAGAAACCTGGCCATGTGTGACAATATGGGTGGACCCTAAGGGCATTATACTAAGTAAAATAAGTCAGAGAGAGAAAGCCAAATACTGTATAATCTCACTTATATGTGGAATCTTAAACAAACCAAGCTCATAAATACAGAGAACCAGCTGGGTGATCACCAGAAGCACAGGTTGGAGGGGTGGTATAGGGTTGCACAAAATGGGTGAAGGGGATCAAAAGGTACAAACTTCCAGTTATAAAATAAATAAGTCATGGGGATATAATTTACAGTGTGGTGACTATAGTTAATAATACTGGACTGCATATTTGGAGGGCTTCCCCCATAGCTCAGATGGTAAAGCATCTACCTACAATGCGGGAGACCTGCATTCGATCTCGGGGTCGGGAAGATCCCCTGGAGAAGGAAATGGCAACCCACTCCAGTACTCTTGCCTGGAAAATTCCATGGATGGAGGAGCCTGGTAGGCTACAGTCATGGGATCGCAAAGAGTCGGACACAACTGAGTAACTTCACTGGCATGTTTGGAAGCTGCTAAGAGAGTAAATCTTAAAAGTCCTCATCACAAGAAAAAAACTTTAATTACAGTGATGGATGTTAACTAGCCATATTGTGGTGATCATTCTGCAATATATACATATATCAAGTTATTATTTTACACCTGAAATTAATATGTTATATGTCAATTATACATCAAAAACTGGGTAAAAGATTTGAACAGATATTTAACAAATATATGTCTGGCCAACAAGCACATTAATCATTAGGGAAATTCAAATTAAAGCCACAAGTAGCTAACAGATACAATTTAAAAAATTGAGCACAACAAAGATGATGAGTTTATGGAGCAATCAGAACTATGTATTTCTGCTGGGAGCATAAAAGGACATAACCACTTCTGCAAACTATTAGGCAGTTTCCCACTGCAAGAAATTTCACATCTAAGTACATACACAATAGAAATAAGTACATATACAATAGAAATAAGTATGTTGCTAAAAGACTAGTGTCACTGTTCGTAACAGTCAACAACTGCAAACAACTCAAATGACTAGTATCAGTAAAATGGCTAATGTATATTCCTATAATGGAACATTCTATGAGAATGACCAAGTTGTTACAGAAGAATTTCAAATAGTGCTGAGGAAAAGCAGTCAGACACAAAAGAAAGCCTGTTATTCCTTTTATATACAAGTTCAAAATAAGAAAAAACTAACCTATCATGATAAACCTTTCATGAAACAATAATTAGATGGTAAATACTGGAATGGGTTACAAGGGGAGACCTCTCTGGTTCTAGTAATGCTCCATTTATATTTAGGGGTGTAGTTATGTGTCTTTATTACTAAAAATCCACCAAGCAATATATTTATGATTTTTTTGCACTTTTCTGTATGCATGCTATATTTTAATAAAAATTTATCTCAAAAAGCTAGAGAGGAAAGATGTATCATCTACAAAGGGCCAGGAATTAGACGACTAATTTCTTTACTGCAAAAACGGGAGCTAGAAGACAGGGTAATAGTATCCTAAATATATCAAGAAAAAACATATCTCAGCCTAGAATTCTATAACAAAGCATTTTTTTTATGAATGAAGACAAAATATAGACATTTGCAGACCAAGAAAACATCACTTACCACTAATAGACCTTTATTCAGGTAAATTTTAGAAGACAAATTCCAGGCAAAAATAAAATTAGCTAAGATGGAAGGGCAGCAGTGTGAAGGGGAACGATGAGCAGATATATTGATAAAAATGTGGGCAAATCCAAATAAAATACTGACTGTACAACACCGGTACAAAAATGTTTGATAAGAGAAAAACTGAATGGGATAAACATAAAATTCAGTATATTTTCAGTATATTCAAATTAAAGTTTCAAGTTCAAACATGTTCAAAGTTAGACTATTCTAAGCTCCTGTGTTATTCATAAGGGAAGTAAAAATACTGCTTACTTTTAAACCTTACATGTATGTTATAAAAACTAAAATAATAATTGAGAGACTAGGCAAAGGCATTTAAATTCCCAAAAAATAGATGAACAAAATGGAGAAAAGCAGCAAAACAGAGTAAGAAAATCCCTTCAACCCAAAAGGTGACAAGAAGGTATAAAAGGGATACAAACGCTAAGATGAACCTAAAATTGTAAAAAATATATTCACAGTGAATGAAGTGGACAATTACACTGATATCAGAGCTATAAAAAATCAGAATAAATGTTAAACAAACATATAATCTGTGAGCAAGAGTTACACTTATATACAAACTAAAGTTGAAAGTCAGGAGACGGGAAAGGAAACAGTAACACTTGTAGGAGAAATTATATGTCTGGGATTTGCTTTAAAATATTCCCCCCACCCCCCAAAAGAAATAAACTGGGGAGTGAGAATAAATGAGACAAGAACACCAAATCGATAACTGTTGAAGACAGGTGACAGACATATTGGAATTTATTACACACTTCCAACTCTGCATATGATAAAATTGCTTTCGAAATAACAAACAAGTTTAAAACGACAGAAAGATATCCTAGGCAAATACTAACACAAAGTGACTTGGTTTAGCTAAATGAATATCAGGTAAAAACAATGCTAGAAAGACATTACACATAATAAATCAATTCACCTGAAAGGAAAAAAAAAAAAACTTCTCAAGCTACTGTTTTAAGCACCATTTGCCCCTCTTTGTAAAGTATTATCTGAATCTCAAGATACTACCAGTCATCTTGTTAAGCCATATTCTGCTATAAAGTATGAAATGGGAAAAATGAAACATATACTTCAACAACAAACATTTCTTTCAATAAATGATACTAAATTATTCATTATCCACATAGGAGGAAAAATTGGATTGTGACACCTTACACCGTACACAAAAGTTATGCCCAGGCAGATTAAAGACCCAAATGTAAAATGTGAAATTTTAAAATTTTAGAGTGACTTTATCACCTCTTGTGTTTTCACAGTTCAGTTTAGTCACTCAGTCATGTCCAACTCTGCAAGCCCAAGGACTGCAGCACACCAGGCTTCGCTGTCCATCACCAACTCCTGGAGCTTGCTCAAACTCATGTCCATTGAGTAGGTGATGCCATCCAACCATCTCCTCCTCTGTTCTCCCCTTCTCCATCTGCCTTCAATCTTTCCCAGCATCAGGGTCTTTTCCAATGAGTCAGCTCTTCACATCATGTGGCCAGAGTATTGGAGTTTCAGCTTCAGCATCAGTCCTTCAATGAATATTCAGGACTGATTTCCTTTAGGATGGACTGGTTTGATCTCCTTGCAGTCCAAGGGACTCTCAAGAGTCTTCTCCAACACCGCAGTTCAAAAGCATCAATTCTTTGGCGCTCAGATGTCTTTACAGTCCAACTCTTACATCCATACAGGATTTTCATTAAGTAGAGACCAAAAGTCAATGCTGGGCTTCAAAGGACAGGCTGACTCCCTTGTTAGGGGTTAACACACCTGGTGACTTGAAGTTGAAACCAATGCCCATTTACCATTTCAAAAATCCTAGGACTGTTAAAAATTATGCTAAATCAACTCTGCCTGTGCTCTACTAATGGAGCAACAAAACCTGGATGACAGTACATCTGTTTACAATATGGTTAACTGAGACCTACTGCTCAAAAAAAAAAAAAAGATTCCTTTGAAGAACTACTGCTCATTGACAATGAACCTGGTCCCCAAGAGCTCTGAAGATGTACAACAAGATTAATATTGCCTTCATGGCTACTAACATAACATCCACTCTACAGCCCATGGATCAAGGAATCAATTTTCAAGTATTACTATTTAAGAAATACATTTAAGTCTACACCTGCCTTAAGATTCACCATTCTAGATGCCACTAAGAGTATTTGTGATTCAGGGAAAGAGGTCAAAACATCAATATTAACAGAGGCTTGGAAGAAGTTGATTCCAGACTTCATGGATGATTTTCGAGGGGTTTAAGACTTCCATTGGAGGAAGTTACTGCAGAGGTGGCAGAAATAGTAAGAGAACTAGAAGTGGAGCCTGAAGATGTGATTGAATTGCTGCAATCTCATGACAAAACTCTGAGGAGGAGTTTCTTATTATGGATGAACAAAGAAAGCAGTTTTTTGAGATAGAATCTACACCTGGTAAAGATGTTGTGAAGATTACTGAAGAGACAACAAAAGATTTAGAATAGCACATAAATTTAATTGATAAAGCCACTACAATACTGTAAAGTAATTAGCCTCCAACTAATAAAAATAAATTGAAAAAAAAAAAAAAAAGAAAGTAAAGTTAAAAAAAAAATTGATAAAGCAGCAGCAGGGTTTGAGAAGATGACTCCAACTTTGAAAGAAGTTCTCCTGTAGGTAAAATGCTACCAAAGAGCATTGCACGCTACCGAGAAATCATTTGTGAAAGAAGAGTCAACGATATGTCAAACTTCATTGCTGTTTTAGGGTGCCAGAAGCCACCCTAGCCTTCAGTAACCACCACTCTGATTGGTCAACAGTCATCAACACTGAGGCAAGATCCTCCACCAGCAAAAAGATTAAAACTTGAGACTTCCTTGGTGGTCCAATGGTTAAGAATCAATCCTGCAATACAGGGGGCTAGTCAGGGGACTAAGATTCCATAGGCCATGGGGCAACAAAGCCTGCTCGCTGCAACCAACGAGACCGCATGTACAAGGAAGACATGACCCAATCAAAAAAAACTCCATGAAGGCCCAGAAGATGGCTAGCATTTTTTAGCAATAAAGTATTTTTTAACTAACATATGTACATGTTTTTAGACATGTTATTGCACACTTAATAGACTATAATATAGTATATAACTTTTAAATAGACTGGGAAACCAAAAAACTCATGACTTATTTTGACATTCACTTTATACTGTGGTGGTTGGGAACCAAACCTGCATTATCTCAGGGGTATGCCTCTATTCTCAACAGCCAAAAGGTGAAAGCAATCCACATGTCCATCAACAGATGAATGAATAAGGAAAATGTAGTATACACATACAATGAAACATCATTCAGCTTTAAAAAAGGAAGGAAATTCTGACACAGGCTACAATATGCTAAGTGAAATAAGAAGCCAGTTACAAGAAGACAAATACTGAAAGATTCCACTTATATAATATTTATAGTAGTCAAAATCATATAGACAGAAAGTAGAATGGTGCTTGCCAGGGGCTGGGGAGAAGGGGAATGGAAAGTTACTGCCTAATAGGCAGAGAGTTTCACTTTTACAAAATGAGAAGACCTATGAGGATGGAGGAGAAGGCAATGGCAACCCACTCCAGTACTCTTGCCGGGAAAATCCCATGAGCAGAGGAGCCTGGTAGGCTGCAGTCCATGGGGTTTCGAAGAGTCGGACACGACTGAGCGACTTTACTTTCACTTTTCACTTTCACGCATTGGAGAAGGAAATGGCAGCCCACTCTAGTGTTCTTGCCTGGAGAATCCCAGGGACGGCGGAGCCTGGTGGGCTGCCGTCTATGGGGTCGCACAGAGTCGGACACAATTGAAGCAACTTAGCAGCAGCAGCATGAAGATGAACTCAAAACATTATGAAATTAAAAATGGTTAAGATGATAAATTATGTACATTTCATAATAAAAAAAAGGAAAAGGCTTTATAATAAAGGAAATTAAAAAAAGGAAAAGGATCAGACCTAAATGTGAAACGGTAAAACTTCTAGAAGAAAACACAAAATAAGATCTCTGTGACTTTGAGGTAGGTAGAGATTTCTTAGGTAGGACACAAAAAGCACAAAACATTAGAGAAAAAAATCAGACTTCCTTGAAATTTAAAATTTGTGTGAAATATACCATCAAGAAAACAAAAAGCCAAGCTGCTGAAAGTATTCACAACAAACAGCTCTGAGAAAGAACTTGTATCTAGCATAAAGAACTGTTATGACTCAATAATAAAATCAATTTTAAAATGGGCAAAATATTTAAACAGCCACTTCACAAAAGATATACGAACAACTGATAAGTACAAGAAAAAGTACTCAAGATCATTAGTCTTCAGAGGAAGGCAAATTAAACTGCAACGAGACACCACAACATATCCACTAGAATAGCTAACAGGTGCTGAAAGGGCTGTGAAATAACTGAACTCTCATACATTGCTGGTGGAGATGTAAAACAGCAAGTGTTTTATTCACTCAGTTGTGTCCGACTCTTTGCAACTGCATGGACTGTAGCCTGCCAGGCTCCTCTGTCCATGAAATTCTCCAGGCAAGAATACGGGAGTGGGTGGCCATTTCCTTCTTCAGGGGATCTTCCTGACCTAGGGATCGAACCTGGATCTCCTGCATTGCAGGCAGATGTTTTATCGTCTGAGCACAACCACTTCGAAAATCTATTTGGCAGTTTGTCCCAGAGTTAAATGTTCACTTCCTTTATGATTCAAGGGAAATTTTCCCAAGAGAAATGAAAACATCTGCAGAAAGACTTTTGTAAAAACATTCATTGGAGCTTTATTTATAATGGCCAAACCCTAGGAAGAACTCAAATGTTCACCAAGCAAATGGTAAACAAAATCTGATATATCCATACAAAGGAATATCATTCAGCAATGAAAAGAACTGAACAACATACAACATTAATGAATCTCAAAAACACTGAGTGTAAAAAGCCAGAAACAAATAAGGATATAGCATAGTCATCCTTCAGTATCCATGGAGAACTGGTTCCAGGGCCAGCTACGAGTAGCAAAATCCGAGGATGCTCAAATCCTATAGATGGCCCTCCATATCTGAAGTTCCACATCTGTGTATTCAACCAAGGATTGTGCAGTACTGCATTTACTACTGAAAGAAATGTTTATAAATGGACCTGAAGATTAAACATGTGTTGTTCAAAGGTCAACTGTGTATCAATGATATGAAAACTCCAGAACTTAGCACCTGGCATATAATATAAACCTCAAAAATGTTACTGTGACAAAGTTTTCTTAAAGACAAATAACTGCATATGAGTCACTATAAACCAGTGGCTCTCAACCAGGGGCAATTCTGCCCCCAGGACACTGGGCGATGTTTGGATTGTCATGACTGGAGGTGTGCTACTGGCCTCTAATGGATAGAGGTCAGGGATGCTGTGGAACATTCTGCAACACACAGAACAGTCACCACAACAAAACTAACAGGAAAATGAGCAAAGGACAACAACATGGCCAGTCAACATGAAAAGATCCTCTACCTGTAGAAAAATGCAAAGTGACAAGATAGCATTTTAAAATCAATAAAATGGTAAAAAATGAAAAACTGACAATACCAAATGCTGGTGCAACAGAGAACAGAAATCTACACTGTTATAAACTGCAGGTGAAAAGGTACATTATAACCATATATCACTACATACATCACTACATTGTTGCTATTGTTCAGTTGATATGTTGTGTCTGACTCTTGTGCCACCCCATGGGCTGCAGCTGACCAGGCTTCTCTGTCCATGGGATTCTCCAAGCAAGAATACTGGAGTAGGTTGCCATTTCCTCCTTCCTCCAGGGGATCTTCCTGACCCAGGGATTGAACCTGAATCTCCTGCACTGCAGGCGGATTCTTTGCTTATGAGCCACCAGGAATGTACATATATATATATATATATATATATATATATATATCTCCATTCCTATTCATGCATTAGGATGAATAGTGATTAATGATAGTAGTTACCATAGGGATGGAGGGAGTGGAGAGGAACTTACTTATATCTTAATTTAAATTACGGACTTCCTTGGTGGTCCAGTGGTTAAGAAATCTGCCTGCCAATGCAAGGAACACCACTTACACCCCTGGTGTGGGATGATCCCACGTCAAGGGGCTACTAAGCCCATACACCACAACTGCTGAGTCCATGAACCTGTGCTCCACAACAGAAGACACCACAATGAGAAGCCCGCACACAGCAAGTAAGAGTAGCTCCCCCATCGCTGCAACAAAAGAAAGCCTCGGTGCAGCAAGGAAGACACAGTATAACAACAACAACAACAAAAAAGTTCTAAAAAAGAGGTTCTTATCTTTAAAAAAAAAAAAATTTACTGTTCTGCTCTCTGAAAGCTGTAGGTTTTAAAATGATTCCTGGGGCTTCCCTGGTGGCTCAGGGCTGAAGAATTCGCGCGCCAATGCAGGAGACATGGGTTTGATCCCATGGGTTCGAAAAGATCTCCCACACCGTGGAGCAACTAAACCGGAGTGCCACAACTACTGAGCCTGTGCTCCGGCAGCAGTAAGAGAGGCCAGTGCAACGCGGAGCCTGCGCACTGCAGCCAGAGAGGAGCCCCGCTCACAGCAACCAGAGAAAGCCCACGCACAGCAACAAAGACCCCGCACAACCAAAAATTAAAATGATTCCCATTCACTGAAACCCTAATACATATCAGGTAATGTGTAAGATACACTTTGTATCTGATATTCCTCGCAACAAATCTAGGTTATAGATATCAGTAGCTCCTTTTTTTAAATAGATGAATAAATATGCATCTGAAATTAAATGATTTACTCAAGGTGTCAATATAGTCAGCTAGTGGCAGAGCCAGGATTCAGGCCAAGGGCTTTCCACTGCAAGGCCCAATCCTGTCTCTCCCACAGCAGTACAATGTTACGACTTACGTGCAAATGTTTGACAATATTAAAGCATTCTTGGAAATTATTCTTTTCATAAAAATATTTCAATCAAGATAATTCTAGGATGGAGAATGATAAAGAAAAGAGGATGGCAAAATGCAGAGTAAGCAAAGCAAATAAAAGCTATAGACGGCACCCCTAGAAAAATGTACATGACATGAAATATATACAATCTTAGCAGTTCACAAATTTCCTGGGAGCAATCACTAAAAAGTCTTTGGAATCCAAGTTAAAAAACTTCTCTTCAGGGGAAAAAACAGGCCATATTCACGTATAATATTTGAAGGACCATCCAAATTTCTTTGACCCGAGTTGTACTTTATCAACTAATACATAAATGGACCAAACACTGCTGTAATCAGAAACCGTTTGGTTTGCCTAAGTAAAATCTACCACCATTCTAACTATAACTAGCTCTCTGTTCCAGAACATATACAAGAGAAGTAATGAGGCTGGTGGTTAAGGAGGCTTCCAGAATTAAATTCAGACATCTTGTGTGTAAAGGTTACCTTTGTTGAAGGATGAAAGTTAGAACAAAGATCGACAGACATTAGGCTTAAAGGAGGACCTTTTATAAAACCAGAAGTAATTACTAATAAGTTACATCCCACCGTAGGTTCATATTTGCAAAAATGTACAAGATGCAAAATCTTTAGTTTTAAAACAAGAAAATGCCACACAGCCCATTAGCTTATTTTTTGCCCGTGTAACACAGTCTTTTTCTTTATACTTCCTTCTTTCTCATTTCAGGCGATGGTTCGTCTTTCCTGCTCTCTAGTTTTCTTCAATATTCCCTCATTCTGCCATTTTTATCTCTTAAGCAAAGGTAATGCACAGATATTTAGTTACAGACTTCATGTTTCCTATCAAACTAGCTAATTTTGGATTAGCAGGTTTTGTTTCCCTCAATATATACATCTAAACTGGTTGATTTCTTTATCTTATGGTTTTCAATTGAGTGTTTACTATGAATCTTTCATTGTGGAAAGAGAGTCAATACTGTACAGTAGCTCAGAGTTATGTTTCACCCAGCACACAGTCTTTTATTTTACAACCATACAGTGTGGGGGAGGCAGAGTAATCAAGGGAAGTACTCTCAGAAGGCAACAGTTGAGCCTAATGTTACAAATAGCCCAGCCTGTGAAGATGAGGGAGGAGTCCCAATTAGAGGAAAATAGGACTATGCAGCTGAAATTCACTAAGACTAGTTAGTTGCAAAATGCTATGAAAACCCTGATGAACCTTTTGAGGAATCCGATATTATCTCCTTGGACCTTAAAATGTACCTCCTAGTGCTCTTGTTCAGCACTATAGTATTCAAATGGTAGACTGTCTATTCTCACCTTTAAGTATCACCTAAACTGAGAACAATGATTTGTCTTAAATATTGCCTACGTGCCTCAACTTTTCATTTTTAGAAAAAAGTTAGTGTGCTGGAAAGAGCAGACTTTGAAGTTTTTAAAGCCTACGTTTGAAACTTGGCTCTGTAAACAAGCTAGTAGAGTGACTTTTGCCCAAGTCACTTAACTTGGCTCTCTGAACACTTTTTTTTTCCGTTTTAAAAGTGTGCTAAAACACCTATCTCCTAATGTTCTAAGGGTGAAATGAGACAAACATTTCCATTACCTAACACAGTACTTGGCATATAACAGAGGCCTGATCAGTAGAAGTGACTGCCACTTTCTAAGCTCCCCCATAGTAACAGCATGTGTTTCCCTGAATCCTCATCATAATAACTAGCACAGTGCTTCACACATAACAGAAACCCAGGCAATCCCAGGGATTGCCGGCTATCATAGCAGGCAGTTTCCAACTTGAGACAAATATTTCACTACCACTTTTTTGGAGGCAGTCCTAACTTCATTCGGTGTATTTTATATAGGTTTATATATAAGCGTTTTATTACTCTTTTAGTATTCTGTTAATAACCTTTGAACAGCTTCCAATGGTTTTTAGAATACAACGCAAACTCTTTAGGATCTATTTAGTCCCAGTTTCTTTCCCCTCCCCCTTACTTAAGATGTTCTAGCCACACCTGGCCTCCACCTGCTCCTCAACTACTACCCCTAAGCGAATTTCAGCCTCAGGGTCTATTTTCCTCTAACTAGGACAGTTCCTCCCCCAACTTCACAGTTCAGTTGCTCAGTCGCCTCCGACTCTTTGTGACCTCATGGACTGAAGCATGCCAGACCTCCCTCACCAACTCCTGGAATTTACCCAAACTCATGTCTATTGACTCCGTGATGCCATCCAACCATCTCATCCTCTGTGATCCCCTTCTCCTCCCGCCTTCAATCTTTCCCAGCATCAGGGTCTTTTCCAATGAGTCAGTTCTTTGCATCAGGTGGCCAAAGTACTGGGAGTTTCAGCTTCAACATCAGTCCTTCTAATGAATATTCAGGACTGGTTTTCTTTAGGATGGACTGGTTAGATCTCCTTGCTGGCCAAGGGACTCTCAAGAGTCTTCTCCAACACCACGGTTCAAAAGCATCAATTCTTTAGCACTCAGCTTTCTTTACAGTCCAAGTCTCACACCTATACATGACTACTGGAAAAACCATAGCCTTGACTAGACGGACCTTTGTTGGCAAAGTAATGTCTCTGCTTTTTAATATGCTGTCTAGGTTGGCCATAACTTTTCTTCCAAGGAGTAAGCGTCTTTTAATTTCACGGCTGCAGTCACCATCTGCGGTAATTTTGGAGCCCCCCAAAATAAAGTCTGGGGTATTTAACACAACTGTGGCCTCCTGAGAGCCCTTCTTCCCTTCATTACTCTGCCTCCCCCACCAGTCTGTTATCTTATTCCTGGACTAGTACTTTCCAAGACGCCCAATTCTCTTGTTTCCAAGTGAGGACAGGGATAGCGTCCGTTTTGCTAGTTGAGCCCAGGGCTTATACCCATGCTTCGCACAGAGCACGCGAGTGACCCAGCTACAACTCCTCCTACGGCCACCTCCTGGCTCCCGGCTGGAGCCCGGGTCGTGTGGGGGCTTCATCGGGACCCGCTAGCTTCTCCTCACAACCAGCCCCCTTCCTGGGTCCTGAGGACGCGCACTCCTTTTTCCCCCGGGGAAGTGGGCGGGATGGGACGGTGGGACGCCCCCGCGGTCGAGTCACAGCCACGGCCGGAATTCTGGACCCAGGGGTAGGGGATGTGGACTTTGGAAACTCGAGCGGCCACAGATGTCCGCAGCGCGCGTCTGGGTCTGTGGAACCGGCGCGCAAACCCCCCACCGGACCAACCCTTCTCAGATCCGTCTCGAGTCTTTAACGCGGACTTCGCAACGGAGGCGTCCGTCAAGAAGGCGGCCTCCTCTCAAAAGCGGTGAGGGAAAGTTTAGCTCTTCTCACCAGAAAACGACTTCAGGCAACCGACTCGGAAAACTCACCAGAGAGTGCAGGCTGCACCGACCTCCCCTCCCTCGACAGAACCTGACTGGAAACGCGAGCCGCCGCCAGGAGACAAGCGAGCGCGCGCTGAGCCCGCGCAGTCGCAGAGGAAACTTCGCGCACCCGGGGCGGGGCCAGCTCCTCTCGCGCGCTGACGCGACGGGTCGCGGCGGAAGGGTGTGGACGCGCAGGCGCCGCGGCGGCTGAGACGGCAGGGGGCGGGGCCGCGCAGGCGCTTTGAGAGGCGGTAGCGGCGGCGGCGGCGGCAGCGGCGGCAGCGGTGGCCGTGGTGGTAGAGGTAGCGGCGGCGGCAGCTGTGAAGGGGTTCCGGAAACATGGTGCTGATTAAAGAATTGTGAGTGGGACCGGTGGGCGTGAGCGAGGTTCTGGGGCGGCAGTGGTGGGGGATCCACTGACTGAGAAGTGGCGGAATATTCCTAAGAAGGAGCGAATCGCGGGGCCGGCCGCTCCCTGCGCGCGCCCCCTCCCGCCGGCACGCGCCCCCGGCCCGCCCGAGGCCCCTCCGCGGTGCGCTCCTCGCATCCCCCCACCCCCAGCGCTGTTGCCGTGGTAACAGTGCCGTCCTCTCCCCCCCAACCCCCCACCCCAGGGGCGGAGGAGGCAGGGTCCCGGCCGGAGCGCGTGGCTCCGGCGGGCGAGGCCCGGAGTTTCCGCTGGGACCCGCCTTCTCCCCAACCCCCCACACCCCAGTCTGAGACTGGGCCCACCCGCAGCCGAAGCCCGATGGTGCGGGGGAGACGCGGTGGGTCTGTGATTTGTCGTCCCCGGGGTGGAGCTTGCCTGTAACCCGCGGGAGGTGGGCTTGCCAGCTAAAGGCTGCCCTGGTGGTCGGGGGCTCGAGGTGGCACGTAGGCGCCCCGAAGTTCCTGCCGGAGCTGGGAGTCGGGAAAAACCTGTCTTCGCCTGCAAGCGAAGCTCTCCCCATCCCGAGAGAGCTCTCTCTCTCTGCTCTTGAGTCTCAGTTTCTATATCTTGAAGATGGGATGACACTCTGGGCTCCATGGACTTCCCCCGGGTTTAGGTGAGGCGTTAACATGTGGTCGGTCGTATGGAAGCGTTCCCAGGTGCTTCATACCGGCGAAGTGATTTTGTTGAAAAGTTATCGTATTTCCTACCGGCAAGCACTGTGACTGATCTCAGGAAGTCTGGTTGGTAGCGAGTGTTCCGCTGTCACAGCTGGTTCATGTTGTCAGCCACCGTTTGGGCAACTGGGGATTTCTAGTGTGGCGCATTCTTGGGTGTTTCAAATGTTCTTTTCATTGTAAACTCTTGAAATGTTGGACTTAATTTAGCTAACTGCAGACAGCTTATTTTTAGTGTTCAGATTTCTTTTTAAGTCATTCCTGTCGCTTGTCTGCTTAAAAATCTTCCGGACCCCCTTATCTCACTGAGAGTAAAAGCCACCGCCTTTAGGATAGATACCCTGGCAGGTTTTAACCACTGTTTTGTTCTCTGATTTCAGTTACAGCCCTTCCCTTGCCCTTTGAAAGCTCACGAGGTTTCTTGCTGTTCCTTCACTACTCCAGGAAAAGAAGCTCAGTCCAGGGCCTTTTTGCTTGCTCTTCCCTCTGGGTGAAGAGCTCTTCCCTCATTTTACTGATTCACGCCTTTTCAGGTGTTTGGTTAAATATCACCTTCTTGGAATCTCTTTCTGAAGATTCACTTGCAACCCGCATGGTTTGGTCTTTGCTTTTCCGGCTTCATTGGTCTTCATAGAGCTATCGCCATCTAACTTGCTTCTCTGTTACTGGATGTAGTCTCTCACTGCATATAAACTTCATGAATTTGTCTATTTTGCTCATTCTCCTATTCTCAATTCTTGAAGTCTCTGGCACATAGTAAACGTTCAATAAATATTTGTTAAAAAAATGAATGAAAAATTCTAACTTTAGTCAGTGACAGCGATCCTGAGAAAAGACAAGTTTTCAGTTAAAATTTTATTAAATTTATAAAAATTTTCTCCCATTTCATTTGTATAATGTAGCATGAAAGTGTTAGCTCATTTATTACTCTGAAATTTTTGTAGTGTCTGTAGTTGGCAGGTGTTAAGACTTCTGGAGGAAATAAGAGAAAATTGACTTAGCCCAAGTCACACAACAAGTAAGTTGCGAAACTAATTTTGGGTTGCAGATCTAGTAATTTTTCTTTTATTAGAGTTACTTCCTCTTTTCTGTAATGTGAATTGTATTCAGTAGATCCCTTTGACAGTTACGTGAGTAGCGTCAGGCTAAATCATGGAGAGCAGTTCTCATTGGGAATTTGCACATTATGCTTTTTGTGAATCATTACTTTCTTCATAAAAATTTTAATGTACCAAGATAACCAATGTTGAAATATGCCCAAGTTGTAATACTTTTTTCTGAAGGAATTCTCAGTTAACGTTTCTTGATGTCCACTCCTCACCTGTGTCTCTCCTAGATTTTATTTCCCTCCTAAAGACTTCTTTTTCTGGCTGCCCCGTGTGGCTTGTGGGATCTTAGGTTCCTAAGCAGGGATTGAACCTGGGCCCTTGGCAGTGAACGCTCAGGGTCCTTACCACAGGGCTGCCAGGGAACTCCCCTTTTTCTCCTAGACTTTTTGAGGTCAGAGGCTGTTTCTTATTCCAGTTTTCCTGGTATCCAGCATAGCATCTCCTCTAGCACACTGTAAGAAGTCAGTGTTGTCTAATGAAAAAAATGATTCTTCCTACTCACCTGTCTGTTTTTTAAAATTGTTCTTGGTCAGGAGCAATGAATAGGTAGATCATCCCTATTTAAGGATGTTGGTAAACTGTAATATACTTTGGCAAATGTTTGTTGTCTTTAAAAATGCCAGCTATTTTTGACATGAATTAAAAGGTTAGAAATAACTTTTTCAGGATGGGGAGTTACCTTCAAGTTGTTATTTAAGCAGTAGGTGAAATTTCCATTAGCATAAAATCCTGGTTTTAAAGAACTAATAGGTTGTGTGATTTGGAAAATTATTTTCATAACAGTTTTCAGAGATGTTTGAGAATTTTCAAAGTGCTGTAAAAGTTGAATATTGCTTTTAGAAGAATAATAATGCAAAATTAAAGCCTGTTTCTTATCTCTTTTACTTTTTCTTAAATCTTGAAGAAGTTACTTGACTCGTCATTCATTCAGAGTGTCACAATCAGTCACTTTCATTTTGTGAAGTAAGTTTTCCCTACTAGTAAAATTATTCAGCAGTGATTCTTGGTTTTGTGAAACTTCACGGAAGTCTGTTTCCTTTCTATTCCTTCCTTCGACTTCCTCTGCAGCCTAGCATTCTCGTGTGTGTGTGTGTGTGTATGTATGTGAGATGTGAGTGAGTGTGAGTCATGGATCCATGGACTGTAGCCCAGCATTCTCCTGTGTGTGTATGTCAGTGTCAGTCATGGACCCTTGGACTGAGTGTGAGTCATGGACTGTAGCCCTCCAGGCTCCTCAGAGTTCTCGTGTGTGTGTGTGTGTGTGTGTGTGTGTGTATGTGTGTGTGTCAGTGTGAGTCATGGATCCGTGGACAGCCCCTCAGGCTCCTCAGTACATGGAGCATCCTCCTTTGGGTCTTTGTTAATCCTTGCCCTGCCTCGCAAAAGATGGCTTTTTACCACATCCTCCTGCTTCTCATTGTCTTTAAGCACCTAAGAGGACATGTTAGCTATAGCTATGTTGCTTACTTTTTGGAACAACCTTCCCGGATTCTTTGTTGTTGAATGAATGTAATAGACTTCGTACCATTGTATTCCAGGCCCTGAAAATATGCTCCCTACCTGTATATTTGTCTGAATCTCCCCAAATAGGCTCCCAGCCTATATCATAGTCTTCTCCCCTGTCCACTGCACCTCTCCACCCCAGTTTTATTTTCTGTTACTGAGATGGTGAGCGTGTTAGTGTGTACCCCGAGGAGACAGCTGAAATAAATGATTAGGTATTGGAGGGGTTTTGTATAACAAGTTTATTCTTGATGAGAAGAACTTAGCAACCATTGTGACTTGGAGAACCTTCATTGTCTTTAGACGATCATTATCAGAATGACAGAGTGATGAGTGACCCCCAGTAGTCCAGGAGGAGGGGGGAATAACAGAGACACGTGGTAGAGATGAAGGTGATGGGAGCACTGAAGCATCAGTGTTTGAGGAAGGCTGGGGAGAGAGCAACAGATAAAAAGTGCAGCTGAGGAGAAGTTGGAGTGAAGAAAACTATTGGGAATTTCCTGTAAAATGAAAATTGAGGTGAACCCTGTGGTATTTTTTTCCTCTCCTTAAAGTAAGAGTTAAAATAAGATTTTAAGTGGCATTGCTGTGGTAGTTAGATGGTAGGAGGGAAAAGTCTAAGAATGACCAGGTTGCGGGGGTGGGGAGCAGGGCGGGTGTGGTGGGGTGGGGAGTTGCCCTCTTGGACCTTGAGACTTTGGATATTTGGGGATGGCCTTGGTTTTCAGAGCTTCTTGTGGAACTAAGTATGAGGGTACTTGCCTAGAAAATCTGGAGGTAAAATGCAATATCCTGATATAAAATAATTTGTCACAGAATTCTTTTTTGGAATTCATCTTTAGGAGCATTATGCATCTGTCCTAGTCCTCTTGTATGTACAGGAACAGACTCTTGGACAAGGTCAAACACAGCAACCTCATGTTGAATCTACACTGAAAGGGGTTGTATTTATCAGGTTAAAAGTATTTTCCATGGTAGTTTTTTCTTACTAAGTCTAAAGGATGTTTTACGTGTTTTTTTTCGAATAAGACTGAGCAATAATTGGGTAGTAGGGAGCAATTTTTGGAGGCATTCATTTGTGAGATTCAAGACATGAATTCTGTGAGAAAGTATCATAAAAACAAAATGCATAGTGTATAGATGGAGAATGAAACTGTACTAAAAATTTCTTGAGGGCAGCCTGACCAGACAGTCTACAAATGATACATCCTGTGTCCTGCAATTTTCAGTGATGAGTTTCCTCTTGTTCTTTACTCCTCACAAGAATCTCTACAGTGGTGTTTTTGGGGTCCTGGTATGATGAGGATGCTACATCCAAGTGATTGTTGAGAGTCAGCATTGGGTAGTTTTACTTCCCCAGTTTAAAAACTCTTATTTAGATCTGTAGTCATTGCAAGGGCCCTCTTCCATAAATGACATCTCGTACTATGCTGTCACTGGATTTAAAGCAAAAGGTCTTTTAATCGCGGAGATCAGTTATAAAGCCAACCACTTCATGTGTAACATTTGTTATCCTTTTGTCTTTTTAGCCGTGTGGTTCTGCCATGTTCAGTTCAGGAGGTAAGTCTTGCTTACATAGTTTATTTTAATATGCTAATCTGAGGTCATATTTTGATTTACGTTGCCATATGTGACAGTGAATTATGATGTGTTAGAGACAATTAATTGTAAATGAATACCTGTTACCCTGCCTGGTTTTGGAAGAGTCTGAGAACGCTGACCAACTTGTCCGGTGCAGTGTGTCAGAGAATGGAGGTTCCAGCTGCAACCTGGGCATTTTAGGGTTAAGTCACTGGCTGCTTGGAGTAACCGACTACTTTACTGTTGGATATTTTAAACATTTCTCATTACTTTAAACCAAAATATGCTTTCCTGTAAAGTCTGCCTGCTGTTTACAGTTCCTTCCACGTGAGCAGAAAGGGAAGCAAGGAAGCCTGTTCTCTCTTACCCTCGGTGGCCCTTCAGGGTAACTTTTGGCGGTTCTCTCCCCTCTCCTTGGCCCTTTGTTGCACCTTCTCTGCCTGCGGTCCCAAGGTGAAGCATTCCCAGCACAGAGATGTGGCCGGTGTAACAGGGCCTCCAGACTTCCTCGCCAGCGCGTCTCGCTGCTGCATATGCGGTACCTGTTGCTTTCAGCCGAAACGGTGTTCTGCACAGGAGCGCGAGAGGCTGCGCGGTGCAGAAAGGCATCACCTGCTCAGAAGCTGCGTGTCTTGCGGACGCAGCTGTCAGCGGTACAGCTAGGAATGGAGATGAAAGCAGAGACGGCTCCTGAGAAATCAAGGTCCATGGGGCAAAACCCACGAAGGCCTTGGGGTCCTCCTGTGACCTGCTCACAGCTTGTACTCCTCGGTTATCTGGGCTTCCTAGAGGCGAGACTCAACTGGAACCACTGGATTGGAAGTGGAAGGAAACAAACTGATAACCTGAGATGTGACAGCTGACAGGAGGCAGGCAGGAAAAAATGCAGGAGCTGAAAACGAGTAGCCGTCTGCGCTGTTGATGTGGACTTGAACACAGCCGCAAGCGCCTCAGTGGGGTCTGAGCTTTCAAGTGTATTAGAGAACTCAGATAAGCCAGGCACCCCAAATCTTTACTTGTACAGTTGTTTGAACTTGAACTTGAATGTGGAATTTGACTTTCTTTTCTTTTGGTTCCAGCTAGTTGGATCAACTTGTTGAAATCTTTCTGAGTCTTTTGTTATTGTCACCCAGAATAATCTCAGCTTTTTGTTATATTCAGACTTAACATGCCTCCTGTCTTTGTTTAAGTTCTTCTTAAAAATGAGATTGAAGGCCTAGTGGCATGTGACAAGTTATCATTCCATTAATAACATATTTTTGAACACTGTTGTTTCTGTGTAAATTTTTGTTAACTCTGTTTCTAACCAAGATCAAATTTATCCTCAGACTTAGAGACACTTTAATCCTATTTTTAAAATATGACAGTGTTGAAAAGTGTATTTTGAAGGACTTAAGGATTGTAGCATTCCTGGACTAACCCTGGTGGTCTGTCATAAAAACCAGAAGAAAGAAGACAGCCCTTTCTGCAGTCTGAAATCTCTACAAAAACTGATTTTTGACATATTTAAGAAATGTGTTTGGTTCCAGCTTCCTAAACCTTTCCAAATTTGTGTGTTTGTGTATTTGAATTAACCGTCAGTATAGCATCATATTTCCATGGCCTTTTTTAGATAGGACTATTTGCTGAGCTTACAACCACCCTGATTTTTTCTTCCTCAAAATTAACTGTTAGTTTTGAATTATTAGTTTTTAGAGGTAGCCTTTCTTTGAAAATATGCTTTAAAAAAAAGAGGAAAAAAAGAAAAACATTTCTTCAGGCTCTCATCATTAGAAGGAAGAAATTTAGCCAAATTTGAAGAGATTGGAGATAGTGCCATGATGGAGTCACTGGAACACATTAGAATGCAGGAACTTTGCTTTTTATCATTCGTTGGAACTGTTGGAAATCCCAGATGGGCGTAGGATAGTGCTGTCCACTCACAGGTGTTGGTGCAAGCCAGCGAGAATTCTCATTCACTTTAAAGTGAAAGAGAAAGCACTGTCAGCAATTTCTTGCCTTTTCATGTTAATACTTGTATATTTATACTTTAAAACCAGTTTCCTTTTACTGGAGAACTTCACAGTTAACAGTTCAGACCCTAGATACCCAATACTGTTTGTGCTTAGGTGGACCAGAGCCAAATCAGGCATGTACATACATGAGCATGGAAAACAAGACCCCAGAGGTCTACTAAAGTTTGCACTATAATGGTTCTTTGTATTTGCAGGCTTTTATTATCACTTTATAGCCCTTCTCATTATTGAGAATGGTATTCTGATTGCTCAGCTTTCTTTTTTCGCAAAGAAGTAACAGATACATTCCTGTCGTACCTTCTTCAGGATTTTGTGAAATAAAGTGAGATGTCAGAGATGTCAAAATGATTTTGAAAATATGAATGTATCTTTATTATTCCAAAAAAATGCATCTCGACATTGAAACAAGTGGATAGTATGTATTAAAGCACCAGAATATTTGTAACTAACAGTTTTCCTAAATCATGGAAATCTTGTAAACTATTATAGTTTCTTGAAGCTGCATGATCATCTGGTGTTCATCTCTCCACACATACTAATTTCTCATCTGAGTCACGTTTTCATGTGGAACATATGTGCTCAGTGGTTGGGATGTGCTTTTCTGTATCTGCAGAAAGATTTTAGCACAGGAAGTTTTTGCAGTTACTGCTGACTTACTGAAGTTGGGTACTCTTTGATATTTCAGTATCAGGTTGGGCAGCTTTACTCTGTGGCAGAAGCCAGTAAGAATGAGACTGGTGGTGGAGAAGGAATTGAAGTCTTAAAGAATGAACCTTATGAAAAGGATGGAGAAAAGGGACAGTATACACACAAGATTTATCACCTAAAGAGGTAAGCAGGGTGTTTGTGTTTGGTGCTTAGTCATCGTGTTAATAATCACACTTTGACTATCCAGCCACTTATTAAGCATGTAACTACCTAATTGACTATTGGGTGTTTTTTTATTGTGATAATATGTTGTATTTTAATTTTTGAGAGCATTCCTCTCCTTTATTATTTCTAAATTATGAAGTGATCTGTCTGCTTATTAAAAAATTCAAAAAGAAGATGATAAGTTAAAAACTTAGTACCCACCTTGTGTTATCACAAATCCATATCCCTGGAGAGAAACTAGAAATAACTTAACATTTGTCCCTGCAGATCGTTTTCTACACATATTCAAAGAAATTTTTAAGAAACATGAAAATGTCACCTGTGTCGTTTCTTGCTGTCCACAGCAAACGGGATCATACCACACGCACGGTTTTGCACCCTGCATTAGCTTTTATCCAGTGATACCTCGTGAGCATCCTTCCGAGTTGTTATCATTTAATGCCCTTTCCTTATTTTCAAAGCTGAGTAAAATGTCTTGGGGTGGCCATAAGCACAGTTTGCTTAACCATTCTCCAAATGATAAGTTGATTTAGGTGTTTCAGGTATTTGCCTTCTTGTCTTTTGCAGGTAATGTTTCTGTGAAGGTGGCTGTGCATAAGTCTTTATGCCTTAGGTTCCTGTGTCTCTGGAAGAAGTTTGTTACAGTAGGATTGCTGGAAGCCCATGCTCTTTTAAAGTTCTGGTGTTTTTGCCAGGTTGCCTTCCAAGAATTTGAGAGCATTCGTTTCCCCAGAATTTTCTTTTTAATTTTTGCCAATTTGATGCACAGAAAATAGCCTCTTGTTTAAATTTGCATTTCTCTATCAGTGAAGTTAAATGTTCTTTCATATTAACTGGCCCTTTGAATTTATTGCGTGACTTGACCATTCAGATCCTTTGTTCATTGTTTTTATCTCTTAGTTTGCAGTTCTCCTAAGTTTGGCAGTTTGATCTCTGTTTTTTTGTATAAATATTTTAAGATAGAAAATGCATACTAATACTTGCGTAAGGGCAGAAGATCAGCAATGGTTTTTAAGAGTGTCTTGTCAGTAGTGCCTGTTCTCCACAGTTTATCAGAGGAGGAGGGAATCTGCTCTGCACTGAGCTTTCTCTCTTCATATTGATTCACACTGGGGTTTTGTAGAGCCTTTTAAGGGTGTGGATGAGCTGTGATGGTTCGTATTTTTCATAATTCTCTCAGTTTAAGGCTGTTGCTTTGTTTATAATGACACATGAATATAAAGTGGGTCGTCACTTTGTAGAACCTTCAGTTTTACTTTGATGTTACCTTAGAATGCAGCATTTCTTTGTTTCTGCTGCAGGTTTGAGTGAGGGCAATAACTTTGATTAATCAATTTTCCAGAGACTGTGTTATTCATGGTTTCTTTTAATTCATTAGCACCTGAAGTATATCTAAAATGTGCCTTTTGAGAAATTTTAGCATTCTTCATGGTATAACCTATATAGTATTCATAGTATTGAATTTACTTATGTTTACTCAGTTTTACTTTTCTAGCACTTGACATTTACTCATTCACTGAATTTCACCAATACATAAAAAAACCTCCCTTTATCATCACCAGTAAACTCTCTGGGGCATCTAAAATAAACCAGAACGTCTGATACAGGCCTTTGAGACGGGCCCTGCGTGCTCTGTCTGCTCCCTGCCCACCTCACCATGCTAAGCTTGTGTCCCCCTGTTCTTTCTTGGCCAGCCTTTGCCACGCTGGAGGCCTCCGAGTGGCCCTTTGGTTGTGCGGGGCCCTCTGCCCACTCTGATCGCTGTCTCTGGGTGTCGCTGGCTCTCAGGTCTCCGCTGCAGTTCCCTGAGCCTCCCTCACCTCTTCTGAGCACCTTTGCCTCCTGTGCTCACTCGCCCACTGCCATGTTCCGTAAACTCATGGCACTTTAGGAACGCTGCTTCTCTTTGCCTTTTGTTGTCTGCTGACCTATTTTCCGCTTCCCTCTTGGGAAGGTGAGCTCCAGGTAGGAATTGTCCCTGTTTGTACACTGTTGTTTACATGGTCCCTGGCACAGTGGACAGTTAGTAAATACTTGAGTGGATCAAGGAACGAGGTCTCCATTGTACGTAAGGTGTATTTCAGTTGATTATAAAGTGAAAGATTACTTACTCAAGAAGACGTAAACTTTCCATTGGGGAAAGTGCAGTTTGAAATGATTTGCCAAGGTATTATTTATCTTAGGAACAGGATTTTCTTTTTTAAAGTTGGCTCCTGCGTCAGGAGAAGCTACATGTACACTACGGTCATTTATTATGTCTCTTTTAAATCACGTAAGCCCTCTGTTTTCTTCTCCCACTCTAACCAAGGTATCTTACTGCACAATACACAGGTTCACAGCCATTAGTACGTTGAGGTTAGATTTGATATTGATAACACAATTGATGAAACACTTCAGTTGAATTTTAACATGAACTTAAATATTCTTATTTTGTATTCAGAGATGGGGTGGTGGAAGGCTGTGCACTGGCAAAGAGTGTTTGTGCAACTGGACATGATACTATGGCTAACACTTAAACTCTGTGATTGAGCTGTGTTTACCTTGAGGTAAGCACTGTCACAGATACTGGTTTATTGTGAGAGGACATTTTGTGACTAGTTTGTAGTAACAAGAGGATGAATGTCCTTTTTAGTTTGTTTTTGAAGGTCTAGGTCTGTTTTGTTAATTTGGCTACTATTTCTCTGTTTTCTGAGACTAAGCTTCCAAAACAGAGTTTCCTGCATGTTGCTGAAGTGACTTCCTCAGTGACCCTGAGGGGGAGAACGAGGTATACACTTTCTCTTGTGTATAAATGGCACCTTTGACTTGTCTTGTTAGCAATATGTTGAAGTTGCCCTTGATGAAAATTCTTCTCTTTTGAAATAGAATTGAAATTTTATTGTATTTATTCCATGTGTGCATTTCCCCTAAATGTAGTCAGTTCATGTTCTTATATTAAACATGAAAAGCCAGTAAATGTGAAACAAAACTAGTTCAAAGGTTTGCTCATGTTTTTGTTATAGTTGTTCAGTTGCCACATTGTGTCCAACTCTCTGCTACCCTGTGGACTGCAGCATGCCAGGCTCCCCTGTGCTTCACTGTCTCCTGGAGTTTGCTCATCATATTCATGTCTGTTGAGTCAGTGATGCTATCTAATGATCTCATTCTCTGGCACCCTCTTCTTTTGCCTTCAGTCTTTCCCAGCATCAGGGTCTTTTCCAGTGAGTCAGCTCTCTACATGAGGGGGCCAAAGTACTGGAGCTTCAGCTTCAGCAACAGTCCTTGCAGTGAATATTCAGGACTGGTCTCCTTCAGGATGGGCTGGTTGGATCTCCTTGCAGTCCAAGGGGCTCTCAAGAGTCTTCTCCAGCACCACAGTTGAAAAGCATCAGTTCTTTGGCGCTCAGCTTTCTTTATAGTCGAGCTCTCACACCTGCACATGACTACTGGAAAAAACCATAGCTTTGACTATACAGACCGTTGTCTGCAAAGTGATGTCTCTGCTTTTTAATATGCATTCTAGGTTTGTGATAGCTTTCCTTCCAAGGAGCAAGCGTCTTTAATTTCATGGCTGCAGTCACCGACCGTGGTGATTTTTGGAACCTGAGAAAATAAAATTTGCCACTGTTTCCACTTTTTCCCCATCTATTTGCCATGAAGTGATGGGACCAGATGCCATGATCTCAGTTTTTTGCATGTTGAGTTCCAAGCCAGCTTTTTCACTGTTCACTTTCACACTCATCAAGAGGCTCTTTTAGTTCCCGCTTCACTTTGTGCCATTAAAGTGGTGTCATCTGCATATCTGAGGTTGTTGATATTTCTCCTAGCAATCTTGATTCCAGCTTGGGATTCATCCAGCCTGGCATTTCACATGATATACTGTGCAAAGTGACAATACATAGCCTTGACATACTCCTTTCCCAATTTTGAACCAGTCTCTTGTTCCATGTCTGATTCTGACTGTTGCTTCTTCACCCGTATACGGTTTCTCAGGAGACAGGTAAGGTGGTCTGGTATTCCCATCTCTTGATGAATTTTCCACAGTTGTTGTGATCCACACATTCAAATGCTTTAATGTAGTCAGTGAAGTAGAAGTAGATGTTTTGCTGGAATTCCCTTGTTTTCTCTCTGATCCAACCAATGTTGGCAATTTGATCTTTGGTTCGTCTGCCTTTTCTAAATCCAGCTTGAACATCTGGAAGTTCTTGGGTCACATACTGTTGAAACCTAGCTTGAAGGATTTTGAGCATTACCTTGCTAGAACTTGAAATGAATGCACTTCTACAGTAGTTTGAACATTCTTTGGCATTGCCCTTCTTTGAGATTGGAATGAAAACTGACCTTTTCCAGTCCTATGGCCATTGCCAAGCTTTCCAAATTTGGTGACATATTGAATGCAGCACTTTAACAACATCATCTTTTAGGATTTGAAAGAGCTCATCTGGAATTCCATCATCTCCACTGGTTCTGTTTGTAGTAATGCTTCCTAAGGCCCACTTGACTTCACACTGTAGGATGTCTGGCTCTAGGTGAGTGACCAAACCAGTGTGGTTATCTGGTCATTAAGACCTTTCTGGTATAGTTCTGTGTTTTCTTGCTACCTCTTTTTAATCTTTTCTGCTTCTGTTAGATCCTTACTGTTTCTGTCCTTTATTGTGCCCATCCTTGCATGAAACTAAGTCAAACATAAAATGAGTTGAAATACACATGGTAGAAAAAGCATCCTAGAATTAAAATAATAGGCATTTGGAAGCACGATGAAGAAATACTAAAATTTTTTTAGAGATTGGTATTATGCTGACCTTCAGTAGCTGATTGCCAAGTTTCTTATGTCAGCAAATTTTGAAATTTGATGAATATTAAGGTTTTTAGAATATTGGATACTATAGAAATAGAATAATAAAGAATATTTTAAGAAGTATTTTAGAATAATTAAGAATATGCAATCTTGGGCATACTGTGTGTGTGATAGTAATACTTCAGCTTTTCCAGTGATTTAAAGATTTAATTTGCCACAATAGTAGGAGTTTCAAACCATAGCATTCTTTTTATTTGGCCATGCCATGTCGCTTGTTGGCTCTTAGTTCCCTGACCAGGGAGCAAACCTAGGCCCTGGCAATGAAAGTGCCACGTCCTGACCACAGGACAGCCAGGGAATTCCTCAACTGCACCATTCTTGCATACTGCAGAGGCACGGAGGGGGCTGTGCGCACTGCCCGTTGTGGCTACACGGCACTCTGGCTGCAGTGGGGCTCATTCCGCCTTCCTCGCTTAGCTTCTGAAATTCAGCGTAAGATCAACTGCGCAGTCTTACTGTGGGGCTGCTGTTCTTTCTCTTAGTTTAGGAAATTAAGTTGTGCTTAAGTTTTCAGAAAGCAGCTCTGATGGAAAGAATATACACAGGGCTTCAAGTTGGAGGATATCATTCTGACATTGTTATTTAGCTACTTAAATGCTGGTTATATGAAATAATGAATTAATGGTTAATTCATAGTGTTATCGCGGGATTAAAGTGAAGAAAGGCATATGAAAGCACCCAGCTAGCTCAGTGGTATAAAGAATCCACCTGCCAGTGCAGGAGACATGGGTTCCATCCCTGGGTCAGGAGGATCCCCTGGAGGAGGAAACGGCAACCCAACTCTAGTATTCTTGCCTGGGAAATCCGTGGACAGAGGAACCTGGAGGGCTCCAGTCCACAGGGTCGCAGAGAGTCGGACACTACTGAGCGACCAAACAACAGCACCCGCAGCTGCCGTTCAGTCAGCCCTCGCTGTACTGTGCCCGGTGCTTAACACGGCGCAGACGCTGCCTGACGGGCCCCTCGCAGTTCTGGCAGAGCACGTGATGCGGAAGTTCAGAGAGCCCCGCGACGCGACATGCTCCAGGCCACACAGCCGCTTCAGGGCGACGTGGGGTTTGCATCCCATCTGTGGGAAGCCCGCGCTCATAAAAGTGTCTGTGCTGTAGGCGCCAGTCAGGAAAACGGTCATTTGGTTGGCATTGCTGTGACGGCTGCTAAAGCTGACTCTCCCGTTGTGTGTTCTGTCAGTGGTCTGTCTGTGGTGGTGCTTTGCCCGCTTATCTGTTGGGATCTTTCCTGATAATCTCATGAATTTGCACAAGCTCATCATGTGTTAGTTACACAGTTAACCTGTCTGATCTGATCAGATTTGAGGCTGCAGTTGACATTTATTTTCCAGGTTGACACAATTTTATACTTAGGTATGTTTGCCTATCTTCCTCTGTTCACGGACCCTTCATATTATCATTTTTAAGTTTTTTCTGTAAAATGTGTTAAAAGGCTTTTATTCTGAGTTCATTACCTTATTCTAGAGACACTCTATTACGTTAAGAAACAGTGTGGTGTGGTCTGATCACCAGAGACAGCTTCTGTGTCACACGCAGGTTGAACAGCTTCAGTTAACTCTTAGATCTCGTATTATGGGAGTAGGTCACAAGCGGTAAGAAAGAATTACTTCTGTTTAAAAACACAGTCATTTTGTTGTCTCTACATTAATTTTATACTTGAGTACTCTGAAACAGTCTGATGGACGCCAACAAAGGAGTAGTGAGGCTGTTGAGAATATATCCAGTGTTTCTCTCCTCCCAGCAAAGTCCCTGCGTTCGTGAGGATGATCGCTCCCGAGGGCTCCTTGGTGTTTCACGAGAAAGCCTGGAACGCATACCCCTACTGTAGAACAAGTAAGTCTGGTTCCCAGAAACCGTCTCCCCCCTCTGCCCTGCACTCCCGGGGTCCACACCTCAGGGAAGGGTGACACCAGGTGGGGCCTTCTGTGGGGGGTCGCTGCACAAGCTGTGGCAGAAAAGCAGCTGCAGGGGCCCCTCCCCCAAGCCTTGGTGAGGGACACAGTTCCTTCCCAGAAGATAGGCACCCTGAGATCCTTGTTGACCAAGCAGGCTCCACGGGCAGCAGATAAAAGGAATACAGAAATCTTAAAGGTTACCCTCACACGCAAGCGTTGTTTGATGTAGTTTCAACAGTATTTTGCTTCCATTGCCACGTGGTGGAACCGTTTCCTGTTGTTTGTTCCGTCAGCCTTATAAATGGTGTTTTGCTCTTGTGACATTATTCCTTTTACCATTGTTTTAAAATTACTTAAAATGATTAGATTGCAACTCCACAGTCTTAACATATCCCATAGTGTCGCTTGTTTAGAGATTGTGTTTTGCAGATCTAAACCGAATGTTCTGTGTTGGCAGGTAGTTTAATCTTTGTGACATTAAATATTGTGGCAGACTCTTTTGGCTCTGATTATAATATTCTGAAAATTTTTCCTCCTTTGTTGCCTACCTGTTCCGGTATGCCTCAGTTGTAACGGTGAGTAAAACTGTTTCTGTATCACATAGTCTTCATCTTTAAACTTCGCCCTATGTAGTAATTGCTTTAGCTATCTGTTGCTTTATTTTCCTAAAACTGCCCACCGCTGCATGGCCCTTCTCTATCTCCGGGCACCTGCTTACACTGCACCACGTACTCCACTATTACAGGGCTCTTTGCAGCCTTACCTCGACCTCTCCCTCTTGACTTTATTTTGCTTCTGCAACTTGTTCTGAATGCCACATCCGCTCAGCACAGCTCACAGCTTCTTCAGTGTTAGCCCTGTGCGCTGCATGTCAGGCAGGGTTGTGCACGTTATTTAAATGCATGTTGGCTTGGCCTGACAAGTCTGTAACAGTCGGCAGCTAATGACTGTCTGTCACCTGAGGGCCAGTCTTCTTGTAGAGTCAGAGCGCGGACGCTTGTGCCTGTGGAACGCTCCTGCAGACACAAGCCCGAGAACCGGCGAAAGGTCACTGTCATTTTGCTGTTGTGTTTTCCGCAGAACGAATATATGAAAGATGATTTCTTCATTAAAATTGAAACATGGCACAAACCAGACTTGGGAACGTTAGAAAATGTAAGTTTTTGACTCTGGGCTCTCAGTGTAGAAGGCCTCCGAAATGGGGATGCCGCAGTCTTGTGTCGTCGCCAGCATGACGCCAGCGGCCTCAGATGAGCGCCCGGCCCGGCTGGCGCGTGTCAGACGGCCGCGGTGGGGCAGGCTTGCCGCCAGAAGCCGGGGGCCTGCCTCGTCGGGCCCCTTGCCTTGGTGTGCGAGTGAACTTGGTGAGGCCGCCGTTTTCATCAGTAACTCTCTTCATCTGGGATTGGGAGAGGGTAGGTAAACAAACTCACAGATAGTCCTTAGGCCAGTTTCAGCTGTTAATTTAAAAAAAGGTTTTTTTTCATCTCTGTATTTGCCAGTGCTCCTGTGCATAGCAAAATTGATTGCTTTAATTTTCACCTCCATTCCATTTGGCCTGAATTATTGGTTGATTTCAGAGAAATGCCAAAAGGCAGGAAGGAAGAAGGTATTTTGAATAATTTACAAAAATGTTGAAACGCTCCTGACTTTTACAAATTGGTGCACTTTTACCCCTCAACTGAATTAGCAGAAAGTCGGTTACGACTTGGTATAGCTTCTGACTTTTGGTGAGGTGTAGCAGGGAGCTTGGGAGGGCGTCTGTGTCTGCTGTAGGTTGATGCCCTGGCCCAGGGGTTCTCAGGCGCTTGGTCCCTGGACCAGCAAGCAGTGGCGTCGGGGAACTTGTTGGAAGTGCCGATGCTCAGGCCTCACTCCGTACGCTGGGCCAGAGTCTCTGGGGGTGGGGCCCTGCAGTCTGTTTTCTGGGGGGCATTCCAGTTTGAGAACGACCGTTGAAACCTTTTGATGTGCTCTTACGGGAGAGTAAGTTTATGGGTAATGGTGGTAGAGTATGTTTTTCCTCTGCTTTTCTGTTACTGGTGCCAATCAAAGGAACTTTTGAGCTATAACTTAGAGTATTTAACTTGAGTTTTTCTTCAAGATGATCACTTACTTGACTTGTATTTTTTTTTCCAATAGTAACTAAAATTTAGAGTCTGAATGAGGTATTTTGGTATGCTTTAGTCTATATGATTTAATTTGCCATCTTTAGTGTTCAAATGGGCCTGTCTGGCAATTTTTAAACAGTTCTTTATGGGTTCATTGATGGAATTTCAGAAGTAAATGATTGAATGACATGAGGTGTAGAGGAATTGACATCCTACTGAAGTGGAATACCTTTAGAGTGAATCAAGTTCAGGAGAGGTTTTCGAGCTTACAGTGCAGCTTCTTAAAATCTAATTATTATGTCACTTTCTATTTGTCTAGGACTTAGAGGTTATAAGGACTTTGTCGTGTATCAGTTGGGTTAAACATAGGTGAGGTTTATTTTTTGTATTAGTCATCTCTAAGAATTGCCAGGAAGTAATGATGACCGATTTCTGTGAATTTGGCAGCATTCTGTTCCCTCCCTCCAGCCTTCAGACAGCTGACTTAATGAAACAGCAGCTTGGGTTGTTTTTGTTATGGCTCTTGATATACTCTGAGAGACTCAAGATAAAGATTATATATGGAAGCGTACTAGTTTTACCTAACGAGAAGAGTCTTAAGCTGGCCTTGTTTCCTTTCTGTCATTTGTAGGTACACGGTCTAGATCCGAACACGTGGAAAACGGTTGAAATTGTCCACATAGATATTGCAGATCGAAGTCAAGTTGAACCAGCAGTAAGTACTACGTACAGCTTGACAACATTTTCACCTGTTACCTCTTACCTCTAAAAGTTCTTTTATTTGATTCTTGTGTGGCCTCCCCTTTCTACTCTGAAATAAGTCTGGAGCTCAGCTCTGGGTCCAGAAGGAGGTCAGAGCAGCACGCGAGATGAGAGAGCAGGAGTAGGGGTGGTTTGTTTCTCATGTGGATGTCACCTTTGCACAGGTGATCCCTTTAAGAGGTCTCAGTATACCTGGGGGACATAGGGGTTTGCTTTCATTGAGAGAAAAAGAAAAAACATTATTTTACAAGAATTCTCTTCAGTTTCTTTAGATACCATCAGTCCCTTATACATTTAAAGTCTGATTAAGAGAGCAGAATTTTAACTTAACAAACTTTCAGTATCAGTTCAGTCTCTCAATCTTGTCTGACTCTATGACCCCATGGACTGCAGCACGCCAGGCTTCCCTCTTCATCACCAACTCCTAGAGCTTGCTCACACTCAGGTCCATCCAGTCGGTGATGCCATCCAACCATCTCATCCTCTGTTGTCCCCTTCTCTTCCTGCCTTTAATCTTTCCCAGCATTAGTGTCTTTTCAAAGGAATCAGTTCTTCATATCAGGTGGCCAAAGTATTGGAGCTTCAGCTTCAGTATCAGTCCCTTCAGTATTCAGGGTTGACTTCCTTTAGGACTGACTGCTTTGACCTCCTTGCAGGCCAAGGGACTAGTCTTCTCCAGCAGCACAGTTCAAAAACATCAGTTCTTCGGCGCTCAGATTTATTTATTCTCCAACTCTCACATCCATACGTGACTGCTAGAAATACCACAGCTTTGACTAGACAGACGTTTGTCAACAAAATAATGTCTCTGCTTTGTCTAGATTGGTCATAGCTTTTCTTCCAAGGAGCAAACATCTTTTAATTTCATGGCTACAGTCACCATCTGCAGTGATTTTGGAGCCCAAGAAAATAAAAGTCTGTCACTGTTTCCATTGTTTCCCCATCTATTTGCCATGAAGTGATGGGACCAGATGCCATGATCTTAGTTTTCTGAATGTTGGGTTTTAAGCCAACTTTTTCACTCTCCTCTTTCAGTAACTCAGGGCTAAAGTTGTCATTTGTGGAAAACAGTTGATGGTAGAATATCCCAGTTTAACAGTTGTGTAGCTTTCACTTTTGCGTCTTACTGGATGTAGATATTTGTGCTCTAGACTTTTGACTTAATTTAAAAAAATAATTGTTTTCACCTGCAAAGGACGCTTTATTCCTCACCAGCCCCACCCCCCTACCAGCAATTAAGACCCTTGTTATTTCTTTACCCCAGTCAGTGTTAACTGGGTTCTCACAGTACGTGGGGCACGGCTGTGGCCTCTCTACATGCTGAGACTCTGCAGTAAGAGCGGCACCTCTCGGTTTATCATGTTAGCACGTGTTCAGTTAGGGTCCCTTTCCATTTCAGTTTTGGCGCTTATTCCCTGAACTTGAGCAGTGTTGTAAGATGAACCAAAAAAAAACTAATAAATGTCTGGTTTTGCCATTGAAATTGAAAGGTAAGCTTTCAAAAACAAAGTTTGGACCTCGTCTCATAAATCACCGGGGTGGGGACCACCCACAGTGACCCTCTGCTCAGCCAGGTCCTGTTCTGTTCAGGGCCCCCTCCCTGATCAGAGCTGTGAGCACTGATTAGGGCCCCTTGTCATAGAAATTCTGAAGTTTTAGTTGTGCTGTCATTTAAGTTATTTTAGTTTCAGAAATATTTTCACCTCTGAAGTTATCTCGGACTATTTTTTATCCTTAGAAATGAATGTATGTTCTCTTTTAGCAACCACATTCAGTTGTCTGTCTGGCCCCTTATTGCCCTTGGTATCTCTTCTAGCCACGAGCTTTGTTTGTGGGTGACAGGGTGGAAGATGACTTGGTGTGGGTGACTTGATGGCTCCGTTGGAAGAGCTCAGATGCCCGGAGCAGCAGTGTGTGCAGCCCATGGGGTTGGGTGCTCCTGGGAAGGCGTTCAGACCCTACTGTGGGTGTCCGACAAAGGTGTGCTGGCCACAGAAGTGGTCCAGCCTGTTACTCAGAGGTTTGCATTCCAGGTTGTTCTCCCGCAGAGCTCGGGGCGCCTCTTTCTTCCGGGGCCACCGGAATGGTTTTCGTTCCTGTCCTTGGGCCACAGTGGGCCCCCAGCCAGTGTTTGCCGGCGGGTGTGCAAGGGGAAAGGACAGTTGAGCCGACCGCGCAGTACCCCCGGAGGCGGGCGTCCCCTTCCTTCCACCCCAGCCTCGCGCCCAGAGGGGAGGGCAGGTGCTGTGTGGTGGCTGCGCTGCCCCAGTGGCTCCGGGTGCAGGTCCCCGCGGTGCAGAGGCGCGGCAGGTGGCGGGCTCTTGGAAGGACGTGTGGGTGGATGGACAGGGAGAGAGGATGGCCGGGCCGGGTGAGGACGGTCTGCATTGTGAGTCCAGGGCAGCGGCGCTGAGAACATGCAGTCAGAAACTAGATGGGCTTCAGATTCTGCGATTGCTGCCTGCCGGCTCCTTAGTTACTTAACCTCTCTGAGCCTGTTTTATCTTGTGTAAAATGGGGCTAATTACCTCACAGGGTTAAGCGTGAACACTTAGAGCTGTGCCTAGTGGAATAAATGTTTGCTGTCATGGTCATTATTCTTAGCAGGAGTTCTGAGAACCTGTGTACTGAGCATGGTTTGGGGAGTGAATAAGTGTGTGTGTGCGGTTTTTCACATAAGTGTGTGCGGTTTTCTTTTTCAGCATGCATAGCTCCCCTTTTCCAAGTTACCCTTTAAAGATTAGTAAGATAATTGTTGTTGTTTAGTTGCTCAGTCATGTCAGACTCTTTGTGACCCTATGGACTGGAGCCCTCCAGGTTCCTCTGTCCATGGGATTTCCCAGGCAAGAATACTGGAGTAGGTAGCCATTCCCTTCTCCAGGGAATCTTCCTTACCCAGGGATTGAACCCGTATCTCCTGCATTGCAGGCAGATTCTTTACCGCTTAGATACCAGGAAGTGAAAGTGTTGCTAGCTCAGTCACGTCCGACTCTTTGCGACCCCTTGGACTGTAGAGCCCACCTGGGTCCTCTGTCCATGGAGTTCTCCAGACAGAAATACTGCAGTGGGTTGCCTTTCCCTTCTCCATAAGCCCAGTAAAATAATAGCCTGTTTCAAAAGTTTACTGATTTTACGGTACCTTTTTTTCTTTATTGTGATAAAATACACATTAGCCAATTTTAAACACGCAGTGGTGTGTAGTGCATTCACAGTGTTGTACGACCGTCACCGCCATCTAGCTCTAGAACATTCTCACCTCCCCGAAAGGACACACTGTTCTCATCTCACCACACGGCTCCCTCCCCCCAGCCTTTGTGCCACTGAGTGTCTTCTGCCCCGTGGCCCTCTCTGTTGTGGATCTCTCATACAGGTGGGATCATTGCAGTGTCTGGCCTCTGTGTCTGGCTTCTTTTGCTTTGGTGTAATGTCCCCAAGATGCATCCACCATGTAGGGTGCGTCACCCGTCATTCCTTTTTATGGGTGAAGACTAGTCCAGTGTGTGAATACCACGTTTTGTTTATGCATTCTTCTCTTCATGGACATTTGGGTGGTTTTCACCCTCTGGCCATTGTAAGCAGTGCTGCCGTGAACCATGTGTCATAGAAGCGTTTCGTCTGTGTGTTTTCTCAAGTCGTGGAAACTACAAGTGCAAATGATATCCTGAAGGGATTCTCTGACCTTTGGACATTTAAAAAAAAAAAGAGAAAGAAAAGTCTCAACATGCATATTTTCTGCTATAAATGGGAAGAGGGGAAGGAATGCTGTGTGGTGGGAGGTGCGGGTGCCCTTGACAGTTTGGGGTGTGTGAGGGCCGAGGTGGGTGAGGCTGGGGTGGTCGAGAGCCCCTCGAGTGCCCTCTGCCGGCACGGACGGCCGCCCCCCACTCTCCCTTCAGGCCCCACCTGGTCTCTTGGGCCTCCTCTAGTTAGTGTTTGCATCAGGATTAGCTTCTGTTGCAAACACCTGGACCACCTAGCCAGCCTTCCTTCTTGCCAGGTCCAGTTTGGGTTTTCTGTTGAATGTATTTGTTCATTTGATTCTGCACTTGGATGTTCCTTGGAAATTAGAGCCCACAGTGTCAAAGGAGGCTCTAAGGACGCATTTGCATTTCTGAAAGGGCAGTGTTGTCATAGCGGTCAGCCCCTGTCGCGGGGCTCAGTCTCTGCGGCTGGCACGCCCCCAGCAGCTCCTCGAGGTTGCTCCAGCGCCCTGCAGCAGCTCACACTCTGGGTGAGATGACCCAGCACGGTGACGTGGTTCACGCGCGCTGGGGCCTGGGGTCCTTCCTCTCAGCCCATAGCCTGTGTGTCCTGCAGAGTCTGCTTCGGGGGATTTCACCTTTCTTCGCGTCAGTCTTCCCCTCTTCTGCGTTTCAGCTCTTGTTTGTCTCATTGCTGTGTCTTGCTCTGTGTTCAGGAACCTGTCTGCTCTTCACCGAGTGGCTGCTTGTCAATACTTGTCAAATGAGCTTAATGAGCTTGAGGGCAGTGAAGAAACTAATTGCTCGCACCTGGGTGGCTGGGGCGCACCACTGCGCTCTCCCCGTACATCGCTGTGGGCTTTAAGGCGCACAGCCTCGGGAGCAGGATTGCAGATGGATGTCGCCTTAGGCCCAGCATAGTTCCACATCTCAGAGTTGGTCCTCCTCAGTCTGAAGCAGTGTTGTTCAGTTGCTGAATCATGTCCAAGTCTTTGCAACCCCGTGGACTGTGCACAGCACGCCAGGCTCCTCTGTCCTCGAGTTTGCTCAGATTCTTGTCCGTTTAGTCAGTGATACTGTCTAATCATTTCATCCTCTGTCACCCCCTTCTCCTCCTGCTCCCAGTCTTTCCCAGCATCAGGGTCTTTTCCATTGAGTAGGCTCTTGCCATCAGGTGGTCACAGTATTGGAGCTTTAGCTTCAGCAGCAGTCCTTCCAATGAATATTCAGGGTTGATCTCCTTTAGAATAGACCGGTTTCATCTCCCTGAAGTCCGAGGGACTCTCAGGAGTCTTCTCCAACACCACAGTTTGAAAGCATCAATTCTTCGGCGCTCAGCCTTCTTTATGATCCAGTTCTCATATCCACACATGACTACTGGAAAAACCATAGCTTTGACTAGATGGACGTTTTGTTGGCAAAGTGATGTCTCTGCTTTTTAATATGCTGTCTACGTTTGTCATAGCTTTCCTTCCCATGAGCAAGCGTCTTTTAATTTCTCGGCTACAGTCATTACCTGCAATGAATTTGGAGCCCAAGAAAATAAAATCTGTCGCTTCAGTGTGAAGTACCAAATACGTAGACATAAGATTTTTATAAGGAAACGATCTAAAGTCTCAAATGTTTCTTTGTTGGTGGGGAACTGATGTGAATGTGGTTCACCTGTATGGTGGAGTTCAGTGCAGTTTCCAGAAGGGAGTGAGCCTGTTTGTACTGATAGGGAATCCTTTCCAGATAATGGGGAGGGAACAGGATAATATCTATGTGCATGCATTTGCTTGCTTACATATAGACAGTTGAGAAACATGTATAAGATGGTGGTGGTAATGGTGATTCTAGCTAGATGCGGGGGACAGGGTAGACGAGGCCGAGTCTGCAGAGGTGTGGACGGCGTAGGGGCACAACCTCTTCTCACTCAGTGTAGGGTTTTCTTTTGCTGCATGACAGATCACCACAAATGGAGGGAGGGGTTGTGTAATGTAACCTCGTCAAGGGATGACAGCCCCTCACCTTTGCCTTAGTGGCTTGGCTGGAAGCAAGTCACGGGCTCCACCTGTTCTCAGGGGAGGTGATTACACAAGATTATGACTCAGTGTGGGGAGAGGGGTCATCTTAGGATGTGACTGCCATACCAGCAATCACTTGTTAGTACCTAAAACTCGCTCTTTAGGGATAAACTGATGCTGGAGTTGGGAGCTTGGTAACTGTGAATGGGCCAAGGTGGATTTCCAGCAGGGAGACCTGCAGGTGTGGAGATCCCTCCATGCTCAGGCTGGTACCTGAACTCCTGGAGGGCTTCCCTGGTAGCTCAGCTGGTGAAGAATCCGCCTGCAGTGCAGGAGACCCTGGTTGATTCCTGGGTGGGGAAGACACGCTGGAGAAAGGGATAGGCTACCCACTCCAGTATTCTCGGGCTTCCCTGGTGGCTCAGCTGGTGAAGAATCCACCTGCAGTGCAGGAGACCTGGGTTTGATCCCACCCCAGTATTCTGGCCTGGAGAATTGCATGGACTGTGTAGTCCACGGGATCGCAAGAGTCGGACACAACTGAATGACTTCACTTTAGTGTCAGTCCAACTTAATTCCTTGGTTTTCATTTTGTTTTTAATGAACCCTGGTTTTTCTTGAATGAGCTAATTTTTCTTAAAACACCTTAAAGGGTTGAATTTCTGTCCTGCATATTGCTTGCTTTAAAAGAAACGGAAACAGTTGGTTAGTAATTTTGAGAGGGTACAGCCAAGTCTCCCAAATCAGGATGAATATGAATTGGGTCGAAGTTAAGAAACCAGGAAGTTGGGAGTGAAGCGTGAATCTTTTTACTCCACCTGGTGGGCGTCTTCCGTCACTGCAGGTGGATTTAATCCAAACAGCCCTGAACACCATTTTAGTTCAGAGCAACCGTTGACGACTTTGAGTGTCTAACTCTCGGCGCTGGTTTGCTGGTGTCAGACAGTTCTCATTGTGGACTTGCTGGGTTGGGTCATGCTGAGGTTCCATATTTCACCATGCACGGAAGGGGTGTGAATAGATTCGCAGTGTCACTGATGCTCAGGTGGGGCCTTTGATGTCTTTACATACTTGAAGGATGACATTGTCAAAATGACTCTGTGAACTTCTGCCAGTGTGACACAGTCACCGAGTAGTTTGCTACAGGAATCATACGTACGTTTAAATTGATGGGTTACTTGGTTTTTTCCCTCGATGACTTAATGGGAAGTCTGCATAGGACTGCTGCTGTGGCCAGTGTTTTCTGTAATTTTTAGAAGGTACATCACTGCCTAATGAAACAAGTTGAGCAGTCTGCGATTCCTGTATAAATGTCCCCACCCGATCATCTTCTGGCCAAACAAAACAGACTTCTTGTTTCAGTGAAAAGAGGCATTAGAGTGACATACTAGGATGTTACGTTCTCTAAGAAGGAAGGCGCCTTCCGCTTGTAATTCCAGCAGCCAGTGAGCACACACCGCTGCCCCCACTCAGATCCTATGTCCCCTCAGCCTCCCACCCCTCCCCCATTTCAGATACAACCCTGACGTCACTCCTAAAAAGCCTTCCTCAATAAACCGGGTTCCCCTGGGGGGTCTGGACTGGACTGATCATCTCTGTTTCTAGGACCCAGCAAGGTGCTCATTGCCTATGTCAAGAGCTTTTCAATAAAGGTTTGGTGGGAAGGTGCAGATTTTTTTCCCCTGTGGTATTGAAATTGTGGGGTGGAGTGGGCAACAGTTTGGAGGAAATGAAGTTTTTATTGTTCAAGTATTAAGTGAGCAAATGCTACTTCAGCTCCTTTACTAATCCTAGACCATGATGTATATATGATGTACCTTCAGTTCTAAAAACTGTCCTTTCTACATGAGCAAATGCCTTTCTGTCAGATTAAAAAGTGTTTCAGTTAGATCAGATTGTAAGGAGGAGTCAAGGAGTCCAGCATATATTCCAGTGGAATATAAGCTTCAAAGTATTTTTAATTTCTAAAGTTATTCTTGATTCATAACCACAGTAAAAAGTTGAGAATTCTTTAAATGTTCTGATGAAATGCACATGCTCATTTCCAAAATATACACAAATGAGTCAGTTGACATCTGCTTCTGCTTTTTTTTTTTTTTAAGGTATAAATTTGAATCTGGCCCCTTTTAATCATCTCCAGCACTTTGTCTAAGTAGCTTCCCATGATTTGTATACAAAAGTCACTTCCCAGGAGAGGGAGACTCTTTAAAGTGTGAGCTGAAGTGTACACACGATTAACATCAGAGAGACCTTCGTTTTTGGAAGTAATTTGAAAGAAAATGAGCACGGTTTAAAAAAAGAAAAAAATTGGAACCACATTTTTAGGTATTTGTGTGTAACCAGAAAGGATTGTATCAGCCTTCCTCTATAGTCTTTGCTTCCTCTGAAGGACATGTATGGGACTTGATTTTTAGCATTTCCAATTCTTTTTTCATAGAAAAAATGTTCAATTCAAATTTTTAAGGCTCACAGTTCTAAAAGTGATATGTAGCTTAACATCTGTTTTTTAGATGTCAATAATAAGCAGATATTAATGGCATGTAAGTGTTAAGTTGGTCAGTAGATGTAGTTTAAAACTATAGCTCCATTCCAAATTAAAATGCAGCAAGTTTAAAGAATGATTTTTTTCCCCCTTGTGTCAACATCTTGGGGTATATTTATTAAAGGTGAAAGATTTATCCTGAATGAGGCATTTCAAAACCAAGAGTTGCCCAGTTTTGTAAGCTTGGTGTTGTTTATCTGAAGATGGTATTCCTAAAAGAGAGAGACAGGTTTGAAACTCACAGGCTGTATTGATTCTGGATCACAGACAGGATGTGCACGGTGTGGTCTGATTGATCAAGTCCTTGGTGGAGACTTCCTCGGAGAGGTCGGAAGGGCCCTTTCGCTGTGGGTGACCCAGTATGCTTGTACTTCTGAGATAAGGCTCAGATTTCGTTCATATCTCTTCCTTCTTCCGACCTTTTTAACCCCCTTTTGCCCAGTTTGTCACTTCCAGCTCCTCATCCTTTCCTGTGCATGAGTGTAACTGCCATAGTGGCCAGGTCAGCACCTCCGGGGCTCTGGACTCGGTCCAGCTCTCTCGGTGATCTCTGATCGCTCTTGAGAAGTGCTCTAATGCCCTGTTCACGGTGAACAGGGTGGGGCGGGGTACTTTTCTAGGATTTTGGAAGCAGGGGGAATCTCAGTTGGAGGCCATGGTTGAGAACATCCACACCAGTTATGAGTTGCACTGTTAAGGAGTTTGAGCCGAGTGAAGTGCTGTGACTTCCCATTACTGACGGAGGGCAGCCAGGACTCAAGAGCAGGGCTGCCGACTTACTCTTTCTAGAACGTCTCCCTGTATGTTGTTTCTTCCTTTGCATGGTGTTGATGAAGAGCATTCTTAACTGATGTAAAACAAGCAAGTGCCTGCCCTTTTGTCCATCTTCCCGCGCGTCCCCCGATCTCCCCCCGCCCCATTGTAATAGCAGTTTTTATCAGTAGCCTTGGTTACCTCCATCCGTAACCCCTGAACTGTGGCATGTTTGGAAATTTGCGTGCATATAGTAGAGTAAAAGGATTAGAGACCCTGAGATGTCTTTTGATGTGGGTACTTAAAATAGAGAACACCACTCATATATTTTCATGTTCACTTAGCAAACATTTATTGGAACTTGCTATTTGCTCTCTGTTGGCATGGTAAATATTTTTCCAGATAAAGTAAGAATTGTATCTGTCTGAAGAGCGTGCAAGATTCTTAGTGAACATGTTAAAGTGTTTCTGAGCGACTTGGAGTTTGTTTGTTCCGATCATGTAGTCTGGTGGTGGTTAGTGCCCTCCACCAAAGAGCTTTTTTTCTCACGTCTGATAGACCAGCGCTGGACTCCAGGGTGCCGGCAAAGTCCAGGTTCATAGGCTGACGAGATGGGAGATTTGGTGTTTATTACCTAACTAAATGAAGACGTGAAAGTGTTAGTCGCTCAGTTGTGTCTGACTCTGCAACCCCATGAACTGTAGCCCTCCAGGCTCTTCTCCATGGAATTCTCCAGGCAAGAATGCTGAAATAGGTTGGCATTCCCTTCTCTGGGGCTCTTCCCGACCCAGGAATTGAACGTGGATCTCCTCCATTGCAGGCAGATTCTTTACCGTTTGAGCCACTAAATGAAGAGTCCCCATCATTTAATTGCATATCCACAGACAGTAATGGGATTGGTGGGGTCATCTAAGCCACTAGTAGGAAGTCCCGTGGTGATGGCGATCTCCAGGAAAATGAATTGGCTTTTCAAGTTTGTGCTTTTTGCTTGTTCTTTCCAGCACTGACCATTTATTCTCTGGTTGTGATCTGTTTGTTTGGAGAATGTGTTTTGGTGGGCAGGGCAGCATCCCATTTCAGTTGACAGCAGAAGTATGCTCCTCTGTATCTGCTTTTCTGACGTTTCGGTTGCCTTTGGAAACGAGCATATAAGACTTGCCTTTTCCACCCATTTATTTGTTTTTCACTTTGAGCACCATTTGAGTATTGAACAGTCTGGCACTTTATAATTGTTTTAAACCTCGAGTATGTATTGTTTTAAAGTTCGTGCTCTTTTCAAACATACTTTTTCCTAAATGTCAGCCATGGAAAGCTGATGAAACTTGGTTTAATTTATTTAGGCGTGTAAATTTTGGTCACACTTAAGCAGTGTTTGTTTCGTGTGTTCTAGGAAGGATTCAGGCATATCTTTTCTTTTGATCAGGCGTTCTGTGAGACAGTGCCCAGATGTTACACATTTGAGTAGATAGTCTTGGCAACATGTGCTTTATTGCATTGCCTTCAGAAAAAAACTTCATAATTTTAAAGAAATGTAAGAATCAGAAAACATGCTTTCTAAATAATCTTTACAAGATTACGTTTTTTTTTCTCTTTAAAATTAGAAACATGATGAAATCCGACTGGAAAAAGTTAAATATTTGATCGGACCATATGAAATTGTTAGTATTTGTCAGCTTTTGAGCTGCAAAAGTGACACTTTGGGGGTCAACCTGATAGACCTCAGAAATAACCCTTGGTAGCTGATAATCCTCAATGGTCAGGCTTGATCATCTTTCCAGTTTGTTCTTGCTCACAGCTTTTTGGAAACACCTGCATCTTAGATGTTCCTTGTGTCCCAGCTGCTGCTTCTCACTTCCTAAGAAGGGTGGTCTGCCTCCCAGAGCTGTGGCTATCCCATTCTTTAGCTCTGAAAAGAGCTTTTGTTTATTAGAAGTCTGTGGCCAGCCTCCAGCAAGTGCGAGGAGCCTGCGGTTGCCAAGTGCTTCGGGTCTCCTTGGCGTGAGCACACACTCAGCCGAGTTGAGTACCTCTTCCTTCTGCCACTAGAATGAACCCAGATACTCATTTCTGTCTCGAAAGGGTGCTGCTTATCTCAGGTCTATGTGCAGGAGCTCCAAAAGCTCTTTATTAAAGTGTGTGCATAATAAAGAGGTGAGAACTGTGACTTGGCTCCTGACGTGTAGTAGTGGCCTCCTTGAGCTCCAGAAAAAGGAAAAAGCAGAACAACTCAAGTTACAGGTTTTGAGGTAGCAGTGGTTTTGCTTTTGCTTACGAAGCTTCACTTGTCAATGGCTTGTCTCATCTCCCTTTGCTATGCTGTGACGCAAACCCTTGTCAGGATCCTTTTTGTAGTGACTTTCAGAGGTATTTTGTTTTTTCCCACCCTTTCTCAAAGAAGATATAAATAAATGTAAGCATGGTTCTTATTAAAAAGAAATGTGAAAATGTTTCCCACTTTCTTCTGCTGCCTTACATGGTCAAGTACTGTGGAACACTTAGGTTTGCATCCAAGGGTGGATTTAGAGAATGTCCTCTGTATTTGAAGGCGTAGTTGGATGGCAGTGCCCTCTGGTGGGAAACGAACACATTGCTTATCCCGTGCTTGCTTAAATCTTGCCAAGAATATAGAAATTCTCCCTGAAAACTCTGCGTGTACCAGCTTATGTCGCAGAAGATACTTTTCCCGCTAGAACCCGTTATTAGTGTTTACTTCTAATCTCTTGCACGGTTTCAGAGTTAAAAAAAATCAGGAAGGGTGATGCAGGTGGTCAGGTGTGAAGTATTCCTGGGTGGGGAGAAATGGTCTGGTAAGAGTTAGAAAACTTTTTTTGTGGGTTTTTTTTTTTTTTTTTTTTTTTTTTTGAGCAGCTAATGACAGATATTTTTTTAAAGAAATCAGCATAAACAGCTCCGAATCAAGTTTCTAAAGTGTATTCCTTATGAAGGCCCTTTACAGCAGTGGAAACCCTCAAGGAGAGCTTCTCTAGGCTGCTCCGGGAGTGAAGTGCTTGAGTCTTATCAGGTGACGAGTGTAAACCGCATCTCATTTCTGCAGTGAAGTTCCCTGAGCCCGGCATCTCTGCATCCTTGCCCTGCCCAGCTGCCGTGAACTTGGCTGGGCAGGGCCTTCACTTCCTTACCCCAGTTTCCATGGTAGTGCCTTATCCCAAGGGTGCGAGGAGGTGTGTGCCCAGAATGAAAATGTTCCCAAAGACAGTAGCAGGAATGATGCTGCTTATCAGATTTTGCTATTATTGTTTGAGGGAAAAAAAAAAACGTTAAATTTTTCTCTGCAATTATATCCTATTTACCAACACACTAAGTTAGTTTTATTAAAGATAATTGTTAGATATTATATATGTTAAGGTTAAAATGTATAATTTTAATTATATTTATAATTAATAATTATGTTTAATATAATTAAATGTTATATTTAATTATCTATTTATAATTAAGCAACTGGGCTTAGTCGGCCATTCGTGTCCAACTCTCTGAGACCCTTTGGACGGTAGCCCCCCAGGCTCTTCAGTTCATGGGATTTCCAGGCAAAAATACTGGAGTGGGTTGCCAGTTCCTCCTCCGGGGATCTTCCCAACCCAGGGACTGAACCTGTGTCTCCTGTACTGTAGGCAGATTCTTCACCTGCTGAGGAATCGGGGAAGCCATATCCTATTTAGTGTTTATTAAATTGGTACTAATGTAATCAGTGGGGTCCTGGGACTTAGGGGCAGCTGTGCCTGAAGCCCAGGTCATGAACCAAAATGAACATTGTAATGGAGAGGGCTCACCCTGTAAGTTCTCAAAAGGACATTCCCACTTTAAGGAATTTAATGTAGCATGTTCTACGATCTACTATCATTTAAGGAAATGCATTTTGTGTTAAAAACAGGAATTCTTTACCATCTGAGCCATCAGGGAAGCTTCCCTGGTAACTCAGCTGGTAAAGAATCTGCCTGCAATGCAAGGAGACCTGATTGGATTCCTGGATTGGGAAGATCCCCTGGAGAAGGGAAAGGCTATCCACTCCAGTTTTCTTGGGCTTCCCTGGTGGCTCAGCTGGTAAAAAATCAGCCTGCAATGCAGGAGACCTGGTTTTGATCCCTGGGTGGGGAAGATCACCTGGAGGAGGGCATGGCCACCCACTCCAGTATTCTTGCCTGGGAAATTCCCACAGACAGAGGAGCCTGGCGGGCTATAGTCCATGGGGCCACAAAGAGTCGGACACGACTGAGCGACTAAGCACAGAACATATTAAGTAAAACTTTGCTAAACTTATTATTTACATTTTAGGCATATGCAGTTTAATTTTAAGATATATAATTTTCAACAATCATCTTTAATAAGACTAATTGGTGTGTTGGTACTTAATTTCATTGGTGTGAAGAGTTTAAAATATATTTGTTTCTTAATGCTATAATATGTAAATACATAGTAATAAATTTGTGACAGTAACAAATACATCATATATTTGTGCATGAAATATAGGCTCCTCCAAACCAGTAGCCTACTGACCCCTGTAGGGGAGACCTGGGGGATACCTACCAGCCCTGGCTCCCCGGGAACCCCCTCTTCTGGAGCCCAGCTATTTGGTTTCCCTGCTGGGTTGTGAATGTCAGGCTTTTGGTTGTAACTTCTTTTCATGGCTGAAATTCTGGTGTTTTTTCTCTTTCTATATTAGTTTGTAACCTTCCAAAGGCTTTGAGGGGTCTGCCTTCATAACCATGACAGGGTTGGCAGGCTCTGGCTGTGATTCGGACAAGATGAGAAAGAGTGGAGGAGGCGATTGCCCCAGCTGTGTTCTAGCCCAGCAGTGCCTGAGGCAGGGGCCACCTTTCAGCCCAGGGTCCTGTTGACAGCCTCCGTCCCCCTCCCCTGTCCACCACACTCGCCCACCCGAAGTCTCACTGCACGGGGTCTCTGTGAGGTTGAAAAGATTACAAGCAAGTGTTCTGCTTGGGTGTGTAGGTTTGACTGCATTTCTCAGTTCTCAGGGCAGTTGTTTAAAAATTCAGTTTTAAGGATTCATTGGTGGAAAGCCTGTAAGGATTAATGAGAGGGCTGAATTAGAGAATATTTTTTAGCAACTCTGTTCCTTTGAGGTACATTCAGCAACAGAAACTAGGCCAACAAGTTATTGACAATTAGTGGTCCTTTGGGAATCTACTTTAATGAATAGATAAGAATGATTTGTAATTAGCATAATAATTATATGCAAATGAATGCTTCTGAATTGCTCTAAAACACTTCTGAACTGTTTAAACAGCCCTCCTGAGATCTTGTTACTCTATTAATTTGTGTAGCAAATCTTTTTTTCATAGATCATGCAAAGATAAACTTCAGTCCAGCCCCTGTCCGAATTATTATAAATTCCAAGGTAGTAGAACCTGAATTAATAAGATTTACTTATACTATATTAATGGTACTCTGTGGGAACCTGAAAGGGTGAGGAGTCACTGGGGAGATGTAATTAAAAATCAGAAAGAAAGCTGCTTACTTGAAAATATGTTGAAATGAGTATCTTAAGTTAGTAAATGTTAATTTCTCTTTGCATCTCTTGTTGCAAAATTTAATGCTTGGCAAAATTTAATGCAAACATTTTTTTTTTTTCTTAATAGGCTTCCCCTTTGGAGTCACTTGAGTTTTCTCAGCTCCAGTGAGTTACACACTGGGGTTAGTGATGATAGTATCTGGGAACCCCCTTTTTCTAAGTGCTACAGTACTGAAAAATCCAGCGCAGTGCTAATAAATGATGTTTGTTATTTATCTTCCTATTTAATTCAGCTCTCTCCCCATCCTGGTCTTTACTTTTAGGGTGTGATTAGAGGAAATGAGCTCTGCTGAGTTGAGCAGCAGTATCTGCATTTTAAACTTGGTGATTATCTTTGAGCTATTTGAATAGACACCTGATTAATCATCTTATGCTAAAGGACAGCATTTTACAAGCAGGCTGCAGGATCCTAATATCCCTCTCAAGTTTTTGTTTGCCCTGTAGAGTTGTTTCTCTTTGCTGGGGAGGGTAGGTGTGGAGGACTCGCCCACGTACATGGGCTGGGCCGGCGTTTTCTTTCCTCACTATACAGGTAGCGTCACCTGTGGTGACCCAGGCGTGGTTCTTTAAGCAGTTTCTGGTGTCTGGAGCTCTCGATTTTTCCGCAAGCTGTTAAGAAACTCCTCCCAGCCTGCCCCCACCTCCTGCTCCCTTCCCCATTCATAATCATGAGTTCAATCTCGGCTCAAGGACAGTTGGGTTGGCTCAGCACAGATTTTGTACTTGCATTTGGGGTGGGGGGGCAGCCACTATGTTAAAAGATTCATAAAACTAATATTCTTTGTCTTCAGAATGAATCTGGTTTCTGTTGAGAGTTTCTATCGAAAACGGTAGTGAGTAACAGATGTACACCCAAGAGGTAGCACAACTTTTGTATTCCAGTGACAGAAAACAGTTATTTATAAGAATTTAATGAATGTATTCTGTGGCTCCAGCATGGAGACTCAGTAATCCACTTATTTACCATATTAGATTTTATTTGTTCTCCAAAGGGTGTCTTGACTTGCCTCCTTTCTTACTTAAACAGAGTTTTCAATTAAATAGAGTTGTATTAACACTGATCCGCATCTACCTTATGCTGATACCATTGTGTTTTTCTGTTGTTCAGGCACTAGCATTGGTGGAGTGAGCAGTGTCTGGGGACACTACACCTAACTTGATAATGATGGTTTTACTAAGCCCTCATTCCTGGCCAGACTTCTGGGCATTTTATACAGACAATTAAAATTTGATCATAAAAAAATTTTAAACACAATGCACCTTAGCAATAAGATTTTTCTACTTTTAAACGTGATTTTAAAACTCATTTAAAAAAATACATTTCCTTGGCCCAGTGAATCTGCTTTTTTTTTTTTTTCCCAAGGATTACAGAAAGTGCATAGCAAATTCAGCCTTCAGAATACCCAGGAGCTGAAGACTCAAGTAGGCTACAGCTGTCTTCACCCACAGTATTCTAAAAGAACTAATGAGATGAGAAGTCTGCAGCTGGTGGCAAGCACAATAAACCATGAGCCAAGGGCTTCTCTTCATCAGAGCCTCCCCTTTCCCCATGGGATCCCAAAGGAGACAGAATACTAACAAAGCCAGCAGGCTGTCTCATTCCACACTATTGCTCATTTGCAGCTATAATTGGTAGCTGAGGTTGCATTCTGTATGCTGAAACTGTCATACATGAAGGAATATATTTGTTCATTGTGATACGGATATAAATCAGCCAGTTGATTTCAAATACAGAAAGACAAAACTAGATACCCAATGATAAAATTGTAGCCAGAGAGATACTGTTCAAAAAATTAAATGTTATATAAATACAAAAGTGAGGTTAATAAAACCACACTTGCTTGCTGCTTGTTAATATCTTGCTACTTAATTCAGCTGATTAAACATCTATGTATTCAAACTAACATTAAAAAGTGTGAAAATTCTTAGGTTTTGACAAGATGCATTTTCCTCATCTGTCAAGGTTAAGGTGCTATTGTTAATAATTGGGTTTTGTTAACATTTCCAGTGTATCTTCAGTGTTGCTGCTTTGTATTCAAGGGAAAAGAGCAGAGAGGGGAGACTTAGCTTTGGAGGGGGTGTGTGTGTGTCTGTGTGTTTTATACGCACACACTCATGCCTTTCAGGAGAATCCACTTTGGTATCTGGTGCTGCTGCTGCCTGATGTTTTTGAAATGTGTTTGGCTTGTGTGGATGCCCTTCTGCCACCCTCCTGTGTGATGGCCTAGAACGAGCCTAGGGCAGCGGGAGGGTGAGGAAGCTGGTGCTCAAGTCCCCAGGTAGGTGGGCACACCACCTCCTTGTTGGACAGTGCTTTCCTCACCTGGGAAATGAGGCAGCTTGGGTGGTCTTCAGGGTGCAGTTCCTCTCTATCATGTTGTGACTCCATAGTTCAGAAAAGTTACTCAGTCAACAGCAGTAATAATGAAAGCTCTGAAATAACTGTTACTCCATACTTTTCAGTTAATTATGTCAAATAAGTGTTGAAAAATCCCTTAAGTCATCACCCTGGTGTGGTGCTGGATGCGGTTAGGACGGAGAAAGGAGTGTTGTCCAGAAGTCCATCTAATCCATCCGCTTAACATTTTCACATTCAGTGCTGCCGCCTTAATCCAGCATCAGCCCTTCTCCTGGGGCACCCACCCCCTTAATTAGTTTACCTCTACAAGACAATAATTTATGCTGATTACAATTCAGACCAAGCTCGCTTTTCTTAAATGAGTTCTGCCTTGGTTTGTCTGCTGCCCTATTGTATACTGTCAGTCCTACTAACACTTGTGTACACTGTATTTTGTGGACTTGTTTTTCTTTCTGTCTTGGAGCTGGCAAGTTTAGAATCCACAGAGAGAGTTCTGCAGTCTCTGTTCCGTCAGTTCTGAGATCCCCTCTCATTTTTCTCCTCATATTTTAATATAGTCAAAGTCAGATCTGTCTTCCAGTTGTGGCATGTTTTATTGGCCTAGTGTTTGCCTTTTTAATGGTACGTAAAATAATGGAGCATCCTGTAACTGGCAGTCTCTCAGAGTCAGGAAATGTGATTATTTACTCTTCAGCTCATGCAGGGCTCCATAATATCTTAGGTTTTGTGAAAAAGCAAAAACTTGGGCGTCTTGCTCACAGTAAGGTCACACCTCGCTTAGTAAAAAAGCAAAAAAAAAAAAGAAGTGTTTTTCCCTCAAGTGGGATGAACTGGTAAGTGTTAAACACTGGCCAGGCCTCTGAACATTATACAGATAATTGAAATTTTATCATAAAAGATTTTAACACAATGCACTTTAGCAGAAAGATTTTTCTGCTTCTAAACATGATGTTAAAACTCATTTAAAAAACACTTTTCCTCAGCTGGTGTTGATTGGTTTCCATTCTGACTGTAATTTCTTCTCTCCATTCCCTCTTGGCAGTGGACATGTTATCCCTGGGGTTCCGGGTACCTTTTCTTTGTCTCTCTTGCTTTGCTTCCAGCTAGACTGACTTCCTAGGAGCCAGACCCAGGTGCTGACTCTTCTGCTCTAGGACCCCCAGACTACCTCTTAGCATCTTGCACCCTGCTTGGTGCTTATGCAATGCACCCTTCTCTGTGATGGCTGTTCAGTAAATAGACCTTGAATCGAGGGAGGTGATGTCAAAAGTGATTATCTGAGAGGATGTTAAATGCTTTCAGTTTTGGAGGAAATTGAATTCGTCTCTGGGTTTCCAAGCCTCTGACCTAAAAGAGAACGTTGCATGGTGGTTTGTTAGCAGGAGAGCTGGTGTCTCACTGTGAACCCGGGTCTTGGGACCGCCTGTGCAGTTGATTCTTTTTTTCTCTCTCAGTCCGCAGTGAAGTTGTTAATTTTAGGCTGTGGTTCTAAACTGGAATTTAAGAATTCCTGTTAGCTGACAGTACTTGAACTCTCTGCTGATGTGCCCCCACACGCCGAGTGGCTGCCCGTGTCTGACTCCGTGCAGTCGGCTCCTCCCAGCTTGTTGCCCTGGACGAGGCTGGCTGACCTCCTCCCGCGTCTGCGCCGCGCTGCCTGTTTCAGCAGCAAGGCCCAGCGCGGCCAGTCAGGTTTGCCTCTGTAACTGTTTAGACGGGCTTTGCGTTCAGGGTCACGTATTTGCCCAGTTACCACCCCTTAAGGAAGTTCTGTTATCTACCTGAACCTCGCTTTTCTCCTTCCTCGTATGATTTATTTGTAACTTTCTTTTCAGAAAATACTGACATGCCACATGCATTTACTGAGTAACTGTCGAGTCTTGATTTGCTGCTTCTCAGCCTGTTTTCTTTGATTTTGAAAGTTTGTATTGTGCTTTGGCGTGCCTTCAGTGCCTCTCTAAAACAATGATATGTTTTCATATTGACTTGTCTGGGCATTCTTCTCAAAGTATGTGGTCCTCCACAAATCCTGTGAAGGACCCCTGCCCAAGAAGAAAGGGGCTGTCCTGTTGTAATATTTTCATCTGACCTCTGTTCACTGTTAGTATTATAACTCACTTCATTTTTTAAACCTGGACGTTAGCTCTGCAAAGAGAGTTTTAAATTTCTGTGTGTGGATTATGTGTATGTATGTGTGAAATGACACAAGAGCTTTTGTAAAGCAGATACGATTAAAAGGATTTACTTCTCTTGTATTTTCCATTCTACCAGAAAGACTATATTAAGGGAAACAATTCACACAAACAGAAACCTTGCATAAAACCTAGATTTTAGGGCTGTGCCCTGTGACATGCTGTGACTGAGTCTCATACGGAGTCGTGAAGCCCTCCCTCACCTCACTTGGCCATCCGGGACTGACCTGAGCGTGGTCCCGGCGACTCTCCACAGACAGGCTCCGCCTCAGACCCGCCTGGCAGCGCTCAGGGTGCACGGAAGCCACGGTTCTGATCTGTGTTCCCAGTCATGATGGTTGCTGTCCAGTGGGCATTTCAAAACTGGTGTGGGTCTGCTTTATTTCTTGAGTGTGTTGATATGTGTATCAAAATGCTGAAACTGTTGAGAAGTGTTAAAAATTTTGCTCTTAGAGATATTAACAGCAATCCAGCAATCAGTTGTGGTGGACTTGTTGGTCAAAACTTGTATTACTTTTTATTATGTAGTTGTTTTGCCTTAAGATAAAAGCTTAGAGCAAAGAGAACCAGACAGACAGCTTAATGGCACATAGAAGCACTTCCTGCATTTATGCAAAGCACAGTGAGCCCAGTCGGTTCCTGCCCTGTCTTTAGTAGCTGCAAAGGGCCATTCCAGCCAAGGTTAGAGAGTTTTCTCTGGTTTTCTTCTCCGCCTCTGACTTTGTTTTGCTTTGCAGGACTACAAAGCTGATGAAGACCCAGCCTTATTCCAGTCCGTCAAGACCAAGAGAGGCCCTCTGGGACCCAACTGGAAGGTACTGGATGCTGACCTTTCTGACAGGCAGAGTCTTGGCAGCAGGACATTTGACAGGTCCTGAGTCTGGAAGAGCTGGCGACGTTTAAGTGAAAAATAGAAATGGCACAAAAACAGTTTTATTTGCGATAAGGACTCACAGCCAGTTGCAGTTGGCCAGCAAGCCTGTGCTGCATTAACAAACAGAACAGAGCCAGGCTGTCACTTTCGGCATAATGCTATTCTGATAACTCTTACAAGAGACAAGTGATTTAGTCTTTGGGGATTGTAATGTTCTCTTTTGAGACTTGAAGCAGTACAGAAGTCTATGTTAAATGAAGGTTGATAGTTTTAAATTTAATCTTAGTAAAAACTGAACAAGTTCACCTTCCCCAGGCTCATGTTCCTGGCCTTTTAATAGTTATATTTTGGAAAGCGGGGCACCAGAGAGCAGTCTTGATGGCAAGTGGTTGTTGTCTAATAAAGAGCACGTCCTTATTTTCATTTGTGGAAGTAAGGAAAGCAGTGTCCAGGTAGTAATTTAAATCGCTATGGAAATTGAGTGGATTTTAAAGACATCCGCTAAACCAAATGCCAGCCCTTAGAGAGGGCTTAGTGCGCTGATGGCAGGTTATTCCAGCTGATCGGACAGGAGAGGAGGCGCATAAAAACCTGAACATGCCCGAAGCAGATTCTCCACCAACAGGACTTTCCTTGGTGACCAATCTGTTTATGCTGAAGCCAGTCACAGGTCACCCATAAATGAAGTCTAGGTGCGAGCTGTTGTGGATAGGGGGTTACTGTAACAGCCCCACAAGAGCCCAGTGAGTGGCTCTCCACGGGTGTTGGACTGTTTGGGACTGTCTTGCACATCAATTAAAATGAAGAATGAGTCTGACTTTCTTCTCTAAGAAATGATTCATAATTATCTTATTTTCACATTTGTTCTCTGGGTAGAGTTTGGTTCAAGATTCTACCAGTTTAATGGCCATGACTAGAGACTTTTTAATACCCAGATAGTGATATATATCACTTAGAAATTAAGGGACAAGTTCAGTATACGTGTTCTAAATTTACTCTAATGGATTAAAAAAAAAAAAACAAAACCAACACCCCTTTCAAGATTTCTCGCTGTGAACTTTAGAACTCACCCTGAGTCAGAGGAGAAGCCTTTTCTCTGAGATTTAACACAGGCCTTAAGAGAGAGAACTGTGTTGGAGCGGATAGGTGGGCTGCTTTTGAGGCTGCTGGGTGTCCTCACAGGCTGTCTGGCCCCAATAATACCAGCTCCTCTTTTCAGGGAAAAGTAGGGGGCCGTGGGCTTGAGACTTGGAGGTGAATTAAGTCTCACATTTTCTTCACATTGTCAGTTTTTCAAGCATAAACTTGAAAAGGTGGTGCTATATAATGTGGTGGGCTATTTATGTTTGGGTGCCTATCTTTCCTGTAGGAACTCCTAGCCAGTTCTATAAAAGACAGCAAACGTAGCTTGACACTGTGATTTCTACCTGATTTCCAACCTTTGGGAACTTGGGATATGACATTTACTACTTTTTTATTTATGACTTTTATCTCTTTAACTAACATTGCTTTGTCTTTTTATTATCCATTAATGGTTACTTAAAATTCTAAGAGAGGTTTAGGTTTAGAAATGGGAATTTTGCATTTTTTTCGGGTTGCAGTGTGAAGCCGCTCAGTGAAAGTGAAGCTGCTCAGTCGTTATAGTGTAGCGAATTCTTACCCCCTTGTGTGTGAGTGTGTGTGTGTGTGGCGGGGCGGGGGGTGGTGTTGAACAATAGCTGATTTCTCAGGGAGAGTGTGGCTGATAGTGATACCATTCTCTCCATTTGCCTGTTGGTTGTTAAACTCGGGCCAGGTGATGGTAGGTGCAGCTACTCCATAAGTTGAGTTACTGTTTAACTGGATTTCAGTGAGTTATCATGATCTCAGAAATAACTCAGGTAGTCAAGAATTAACTAAGTAACCCATTGCTTACTGCTGAGATAGATAATGAAGAGTAAAGATTGACTAGCCAGTGATACAGCTGGAATCATAGGAACCTAGGGACTGACTTGCCCTTATCAACATCTCCTGCCCTGTTCAGCAGGCCCTACTTGCATGGCACCAAAGGGAGCCCCAGGGAAGGATGACAGCTGAAGGTTTCTGTCCTTCTGAAATACGGGGACAGGGAAGAAGGGCATGGTGCTCGGTGCAGGGGGGAAGGAGCAACCCTGTCGTGGACCCGCTCCCCCGGGGCTGCATGGAGCGGTGCTCCGGACGAGTGCTGCCTCGCCTGGTGGTCCCGCTGTGCTCCAGAGGCGCTGCATGCCCCTCCTCAGACGCGCCTTTCCAGAACACATTCCAGAGTGCATCCCCGTGATCTCTCTGAAACTTCCCTCACTCACCCCACAGTGGTGTTTTCCTTCTGAATTATTGCCGTATTTACTGCTTGTCTGCACCAGACTGGATGAGGGAAAAGAACCTTTTTCTTGGTGCCAGGCGCTATACAAGGTCATATTTAATCTTCACAGTTTTCCTATGGGGTAAATACAACTCCTTCGCTTTATAGATGAGAAACTTGGCCAGAGAAACGCGGATAATAGTCACAGGAGAAACGTCTGCCATTTCTGTCATATCTGATTCAGTACTCCTCACAGAGATGTGTAAGGCATGAAGACATAGCAGATTTTCACTCCTAATCCAGAGACACTGGCTCACCAGTACGTACCTGTTTGCCCTCCTGTATCATGGCAGGCGTGCGGCACTCTTGCTCATGGCATTTGCCAGAATTTGATACCCGTCTCAACACCAGTCATGTTCCCAGTGGCCTGGGAAGCTCGTAGGTGACAGTGGCAGCAGGGGAGACCCGTGAAACCCGTCGTGAGCCTCACGAGCTGTGACTTGGATAACTCAACTCCCAAGCGTGTTTCCATATCTCTGAGTGGGAAATGATACTGGGAACTGCCTCTCAAGGTTTGTGTGAGGACTAGTGAGCGTTATATCCCCTGCAGAGAGGGGGTCTACAATAAATGGTAGCTTTTTCATTGTTGTCATGCTTTTGTCTTTGAAAATAAAAAGCCTCTATCATCTCCTGGGCTTAGTGAGGTTGGTGAATATGCTCCCTTGTTTGGGACATAATTATTCCTTTTCTTTGTCTTGTGTCCAGGGGTCCCCATGCTTTCAGTGTTGGGGATTGTCCATCACATCCTGGTTCACCTGTCCTTACCCCTCATGGTTATGAGTGTTTAATGAGTGCTTGACCCAGGGTCAGCCATGAAGCAGAGGCGGCACAGTTTTAGAGCCTTCGCTAGCAGGGGGTCATAGGGTTACCAGGGAATAATAGATTTTCATATATTCTGTATTTGTTAAGAGTATAGACTTCTTTAGTTTATGGTATGATGCATAGCTTTTTAATTTTTTTTAAATTACAAACCTAGAGGTTCAGACTTTAGTTGTATATATATTCATTTTCCCTCTAAAAAAGAATTTTTAAAATCTGAGCACATGAATTATATTTTGTTATTTAGGTCTCAACACTTGATTGAGTCTGCATGATAATAGAGTATTTTATAACCTGAGAAACATTTTGCTTCAAGGCAAAACCGTGCGTTTCTCATGGATGTGTGTTGCTTCTGTGTAGCGTTATACATGTGTGTGTGTGTTTCCGGGTGGTGATTACCAATACCAGTGACTTACCCATTTACATGTGGATACCTGTAACTTTGCAGTTTCCCTTCTCTGATGGGCTGTGGAGTTGTTAGGTTAACCAGCTGAAACAACACCTTCGAAGACTGTAGTATGGTCTCATTTTTTTCTTCATTTAATCCAGATGCCTCATGAAGACATAAGCTGCTGTGTCTACACACACACACGATAGTTAATAATTAGGCCTGTAAAGGTCTTTGTCACAGGCTTTGTTTGACGTGTCTTGAAAGACTTGGTATCTGAACACTGGGGTACTAGGGGATCAAGTTGAGTAAGAAAGTTGATGCAGAAATTGTGGTGGGTTTTATATCCCCTTCTTATATATCTTTATGTGAATATACTCTTTCTGATCATGAAGACACATGCAGTTTGTCTCCTGCGGCAGGTACTTCTGGTCTACGCAGAAACTCCAGCAGCCGGAGCTTGACCTGGCCTAGCAGTTTGTCGTCCTGTTCACCTGTGTGTGTGGTCCCGCTTTAGGTTCATTTGGAACTTGCCATGGGGGCCTTTCTGGATTCTCCAAGCTGGGGGAGGACAGCCATCGGTGGGCAGTGGGACTGCTGCTGTATTTTCTGCTGTGCTACCAAGACGCCTTGCTCCTGCTCCCCTCACATCTGTGAAAGAAGGCAGATTTGGTTGCTGATGGCCTAACATAAAGATAACACAAGGTTCTGTTGACCGGAGATGGGGAGAATGAAAAATAGGTGGATGAGGGAGAATTTGAAACCCCGCTGTGGAAGCGTCTTTGAGGTGGAGACTGGCAGGAAAGCAGCCCAGATGGCCCTCGAGAGGCTAATGAGCCCTGCCCCGCACTGAGCTGCCCGAGGAGGAGGACTGGGGGGTGCTCTCCTGTGTCTTCACCTGTACCCGGCTCTGAGCCCGGGAGGGATGTGAAGGCATTTAAAAACCTGCCCCTCGCCTATAATCTCACATTGGAAGCCCCATGGGGGTGGTATAAAGAGGCATAATAATTAGTTTCTAGTTAGACCACATTATGGATTATGTTTGCAGACCCTAAAACATGGTTCTTTTTTTTTTTAAAGTATTTAGTTTGGCACCTGGGTTTTTAATTCAGTGTAAAAAAATAGGCGTTTCACCCTTAGTGTGTATTAATTATGCAACTCCTAGGAGGATACCAGAAGAGCTGTCTCTTCCAGAAGCTGAGCTCCCCAGGAGCGGTACATGGTTAGCTCCAGCCTTACTTTGGGCCCTTGAATGCCTCTGTTCTTGGACAGAGCCAAAGAACTGGGTGTGGACGGATGGGGTGTCCCACTCGGATGCTAGGAGTGCGTTGACAAGATGGGCCTCTTGCGTCTTCCTGACACTGTCAAGGACAGAAACTTTTCTTCGTGGGTTTCACTGGAAGGGTGAACTTGTGATTTTACTTGTACTTGGTGTCACTCCTGGAGTAATTGGACGCAAGCATGAAGCACATGTCAGAGTAAAATGGGAGTGAGCTACAAAAATATTAAGTGTGGAGACATGGAAAATGTGACCAATCATTCTCTCCCAGGCAGTAAGCTTTGCTGTCTTTATTATTGTGAAACTTAACTATATATAAGTTTAACCTACGGTTAGTATAATCTTTAGAACTTTATCCCACGTTTACTTCTTCCATCTGATAGCCTTTACCCAACCACATAGGAACCTCCTGACTCTGAAACCTCCTGAGTGTCGCATCGACGCCCTGCTCCTGGCCGTTGGTGTGTCCCATGTCAGGGACGCAGTGCACAGGTTCACACTCCCTCCCTTCCCCCACCCACGTCGTCCCCACCCTCCAGACTCGCAGCCTGTAGGCCCTGTGTCCAGCGCACTTGACATGTGCATTGCTGAGCACAGGGGTCTGTCTGCTCAGCGTAGACGCTTAGTAAGTATCCAGCGGATTCAGGTTAGCCATCTTAAGGAACCATCAGCGTTAGACTTACCGTGTGCTTACAGAGAGTGTGATGTCCAGTGTTGGCCTGTCCACATGGCTGCCGAAATCGGAGCAGATTGAGAATGGCGGGAATGGTAGAATCGGGCTCTCCCTGAGATTCCGACACGCATGCTTGACACACGTAGTGTAGTCTTCTGTTGACGTTTACCGGTGGGCGCACTGGCCACAGCCCCAGCAGTGCATTTACGTATAACTTTTCTTTACTGAAATCTGGGCTGGAAACTTAACCTTATGAAATCGGCAGCTGAAATTGAGCATTCAAATTGTCTAAAATTTGAAGGGGGGTGTGAGCCTCATAGAAACTGCTGTGTCCTTGCAAAATATTAACTGGTTAAATGTAGCGTATATCTGCTGTCTTTATCCCGACTCATTTTAAATAGGAAAGAGTGTATGTGCAGTTGACATGTGGGATGCAACTGTGAGCGCGCGTTTTTAGAAAATGACTTTGCAGAATGCCTTTGGGGTTTCCCCCACCCCCCTTTACATTCATGTGTGTTTGTCACAGATCCAAGAAACCAGTTCTTGTGGAGGGCATGGGCTGATTGCTCACCATTCCGGTTAAACATGCTATGTTTTGTTTAATTACGTTGTGTGGCTTCAGTATACATTACTCTCCCTTAGGCCTCGTCCACATACCTCAGAGTAACCTAATATGTGTTGTTAAATTAAAAACATGATTTGAGTTTAGGGGTTTCGTTTATAGTTAGAAATGTGAAATGTAAGGAATTCAGTGGATACACAAACTATTTAAATACAGTTTTGGAAACATTTCACAACTAGCTAGTACTACAGCTGAAATTTAAATCATGTAGAGATGAGTGATTTGGGGTTCTGTTAGCCCATGACTTTATTTTTTATAGAACTTCTGATTCTTATATTTTTGTAACCCACCACCCTTTACCTTTTATTTTCAGTTGCTCTTTTCAATTTTCATGCCATAATCTGTATAAAACTTGTATTTTCATTAAATACAAGTTAAATAATTTTTATTTATTCCTATATTAAGTTAGGAAGTGTTAGGGTTGGGCTGGATTGGAATTAGCTGTGAATGATCCAACTTTAGATTGTGGCTTCATTTGTTAGGGGATTTTTTTTTTTTCCAACTGGTGGAAGAGGAAAGAATCAGAAAACATTTGTATTGTTGAAGGCCAGAGAGCAGACTCTGCCCTCGGCCAGCATCACGTGAGTCTCCTGAAGGCTGGGCAGACCAGCGGAAACTCCTTTGGGTTCTCTAGGTTCTGGAACACTGCTCAGAATATGGGGTCGCAAATATTTTGTCCCATTTAGATTTTTCACATTTTCTAAAGGTTACATATTTTTTCATAAGAATACTTCTGGTAACTCTGAAGAGTTGGTAATATTTCATTCTACTTGTATACCTCATTTTTGCTTTAGAAGTTTAAGATGAGGAAAAATTAAATATGTACTGGACTAAAGTTATATTAAAGATCTTAATTCAACTTTTAGCTTTGATTTATGAACCATCAAAAAGAAAAGAGGCAGAAAAACATGTATTGTTGTAATCAAAGATGAATGAAGATTTAAAATAGATTCCAGATACTAATAATTTAAGGCAAAGTAAATTATTGTCCTAAAATACTCAGCTGACAGCAAAAACTTTTATTTTAGAGTCTTATTTTTTTAAGTGTATTAGTTTTTTTCCTGATTATAAAATGATACATATTTAGAGGTTTTGAAAAAGGTCAGTTGTAGCCTCACCATTTAATTATTGCTACTTGTTATATTCCCTGATTGACATAGTTTATTTTGTTATAGATGTTTATGCTATACACAGATACCTATTTATACTCACATTATGCTTTTTATTCCTTCATGTAATAGCCCATTGTTTGGAAGACCTGTGAGGTGTTTCCCCAACTCTTTCAGTGGGAATGGCATTTACTGAGTCCAAGGTTGTGCTGTTGTAAGCAGATCTCCAGTGTTGTTATTTTCTTACCTGATGAGTTAGGGTACATTTCTGAAAGTAGAATTATCTGGCTGAAGTGTATATGGCATATATATAAGATATAAGCAGCTTTAAGACTTTTTAATTACTTAGTGTCAGAAAGATTATGCCAAAAGAATTTTTTTTTTTTACCACTTGTGGTCAAGTTCATTATTTTCTGTCATCATTAAAGTAATAGAGACTTTTCGTAAGTTATTTTCTTTTTTTTTTGTCACTAGTTTTAAGACCATAGCACAGATGAAGAGGTGAATTGCATAAGTCATTTTTAGATTGGATGAGATCTCACATATGACAGATGTTACTAATGTAATATAATACTAATACAGCATTAATAATAACTGAAAATGTATAACTTCTGTGTTCTCCTCTTTCTCCGAGGCTCTTTAAGGTTATGTTTCTATATGTCACCTCTGTGCCTCCCCCTTGTGTGTTGGTACTGTGGAGAGTTAGGCCAAGAAATAAAGGCAGCAGGCTGTTTGTTCACTTATTTATCTTTTAATTGATTTCCATATTCTTCCCTGAACTTTTTAAATTAATTATAAGTTAGATAGAAAACCAAAAGCAGATTGACTATACATTTTACATCCACAGAAGATAGCTCAGAGAACTGGTTCCTTTTTGTCCCATCACTTACAGTTTCTAAACTAAATTCTGTAGACCAATAGATTTTGTCAGTTACCAGTAGTCGTTTTAAATGATTTGAGCAGCCTGCCAAAGTCACTAGGAAGATGTGAGACACAAACTCGGGTGATTGTTGGAGTCACGTGTGTGTGCTCTGTTCTTGGAGGCCCGGCTTAGTGTAGGCATGTATGTATTAAATTTAGCTTGCTCTTCAATTAGAACTGTGCTCATCCTGCTGTCTTTATAAAATGGGGGGGGGGTGGTGGCATGGATTCTGAAGAGCTGGTGTTCTAGAAACACCCAGGGTTCTCACCTACACAGGCTGTCCAGTGATTTGGAGTTTGAGAACGAAGCTCTCAGTAGCCCATAATTAATAGGGACCTTGGAATGTTCCATTCCTGGAAGGTGTCTTAGGGCTAATCAGTGGGTATATCAGAGGTTCTCCACTGAGAGGACGTTTCAGCCAGAGTTGGTCGGCAGGGGGATATTTTGTTAAGCCTGGGCATATTATAGAATAAAATGCAAAACTATAGCAAGTTTTAAGACGAGCCATTGGACGTTAGGGACATGAGCCTAGCCCCAGCAGCCCTGGGCCAACCCCACCCGTCACACCCAGCTCACACCCCTGCTTTCAGTGGGGCATAAATAGGTCAAGTGGAGCCCAGCATTTGCTTCTACTGGCCGGGGGAGGGAAAGAACCCTGACTACATTACATAGGTTACTTTGCGACCCAAGCCCTTTACTCCTAGTCTAGCCCTGCTGTTTGGCAGGCGCTCCTCACTGTGTTAAATGCCTTATTCTGCATACACCCAGATGCATCTCATGTGAGAGTTGTCACTCTCCCTCATTGGATTAGAGTGCACCTCCACACTGGCTCATTGCTTACTGGAAAAACGATCTGTAAACGACCAGCCTTGTTACTGACGTTTCAACGAGGCTGGGCCCCGAGAAGCTCGCTGTCCACTGGGAAGGCTGTGGACTGACTTCTAGACCCCAGAGCCCAGCTTAATCATGTGCAGGGCCTGCAGCTCAGAGATGGGAGTCCAAGGCTGCAGCAGCCACAGTAGGAGGTGTCCCTTCTGGTCGAGATTGTTGGTTCCAAGGGTAGTGGTTTCATCATTGTTTTTATACATAGTTACCTTCCTGTCTACCAGCCACTCATGTGCCCTGATAACACCTAGCACAGATTGGGTTGTAAATGATGCCCAATTAATACTTGCTGAATTAAATTTGTTTATAAATTAAGGGGGTCTGTGCGTGTGCACACACACATGTACCCATCCATGCTGAATTTTAACATTGTACTCTGTTTTATGGGAAGGAAATTGGAAAAATAGAGCTAGAAGCTAGTCAAGTCCCTCTGCTGACATAGAATGCACTTAAGAAAGGACAGTTTGCTGTATGTAATGTTTGTAGTTAAGTGCTTGTGGTGCTGCCTCATTGATTTAATCCATGTACCTGGTCATTATTCAGAAGGTGAAATGTTATTACAGAAGACGTTTTCTGAGAAAAGATGATCAATCATGCAGGACTCTACAGAACTTTTGGGTCCTATTAATAATACAAAAGTAGAATTTTTTTCATGTATCATAGAATTCACTTGAAACTGGAACATTATTGAGGATTTGCAGGGGGTGGTGGGGGGAGTGGAATGTGGCCTGGTTGCTATGATTGCATAAATGAGGAATAATTTTGAGGCTTTAGAATAAGACCCCAGAAATTCACCATTTAAAAAATGTATGTACCTGTACCTGGCGAAGAGTAACTTCACTCACACAGAGTGAAGTTACTGCCAGTGGGGTGAGCGTGTGAGTGGGAGGTGACGGCACGTGGCAGTGGCACCTGGCGTGGCCGCAGCCAGGGCCGAGGCGTCCCGAGCGCTGGGTGACACCGAGAACAGTGAGGGGGAAGGGAGCACCTTGTAAAAGGCGCGTTTCCTTTTCACGCCATACTTCAGTTTTTATAAAAAGGGCCCCCATAACTGTCTACTCTTTTGAGAAACTTTCTTGAAAAGCTGTTTTGCATATTCAAGTTACTCTTTGAGCTCTGTGTAAGAATAGAGAGAACTAGCATGTGCTCAGCTGAGTCCCACCAGCTAAGCACGGATCGTACATACCCTGCCTTATTTAGTCCTGACGACAGTCCTGAGACACGGCTCTGCTCTTGGAAGTACACCAGGACTGAGCCTGGAGTTTGCAGGGCGGCCCTTTCCCTCCCCGCCGCCTGCAGTCCTCCCCTCTGCCACCTGGGACTCTTTGAGCCCGACCTGCCTTCCGGGCTGGACCGCGGCCGCCTTTGCTCACTGCTGTGGCCCCTCCCAGGCTCTCTGCTCTGGCAGGTGTTGGGGTCCTTTAATGGACCGGAACCTGGTGGTACGGAGTCGACGATAAGAAAGTAAAAGAGAGAAAGAGGCTGATATTCCCTGGTTTACGCAGAGGACCAATAAAGCCCTTGACACAGGACTTGCATCGCTCACGAAGGCACCAGGCACCCTCTCGAGGGGGTGAAGGCACAAAGACCTTCTCGAGAGGGTCTTAGAAGCCCGAGCAGGAAAGTGAGCACGACGGGTCTCCACGCTCCAGAGAGTCAGCCAGAAAAAGAGAGAGAGAAAGACCCGAGGACCTAAGCTCTGATGGAGCAAAGGTGCTTTAATGATTTTTCTATGAGTATATATAGGCTGTGGTACAAGAAACTTCTTTCGGGAATGATAGAGATCAGAAAACCAAACGTACAGCAACCGTTACCAAGGGAACAAGGGGTAATGTTAGTCACAAGGTCAGGAGACAATCCGTATCTCAAGAAAGGGGAGCAAGACTAAGCAGTTTTGTCCTAAAGAGAATGTTTACGAAAGGAGACCAAGCCTGCCTCACACAGTGACCTCAGTCCCTGGGAGCAGCGTGCTGTTCCGCTTGAAGAGGGACAAAGGGCTCATGAGAGACCGCCCGTAGGAACCCTCCCGTCAAGACACTCCCTGACAGGCAGGCAGGCGGCGCGGCTCCTGCACTCAGCACCTTGGGAGAACCGTGATGCACAGTGCGTCCATGGTGAGGACGCAGGTGTGCGGCGAGCTCCTGGTCCACACCCTCCCCCAGGTTAGCACGCTCGTGTGTTGTGCCAGGACGGCCGCCTGCACCAAGTTTCACAGAGATCATCAGCAGTACTGCGGACTGCAACGCCCACCCCCCCTATTTTGATAATGAAAAATTTCAGAAGCAGTCAAGAAACCAAAAGCACAGAACTGGAAATGCCTCCACCCAGATCTGACAGTTGTTAACACTTTATCGTGTTTGTTTGTTCCCTTCTTTCTCTCCTCTCCACTCCAATTTTTTTTCTTTTCTTATTTCTGAACCTAAAAATCCAGAGTTAAGTTTTCATACTCTGGACCTAGGGTAACGTGTTTTGAGGATCCAAATTCTAACTGCGTTTTTGTTTTCTTATGAAAGTAAATTATAAACATTTTGCTTTTCCAATCCAGACAGTCCCCCACCCTCTCTCCCTTGCTTTTTTTTTTTCTCCCATTATTTTCCCTTTCTTACCCTAACTCTTGACTACATTTAAACTATGAGGTATAATTATTTGTGGAAATTAAAAGTCCTAATGTGTGGAATTTGCTTCCAAATACTTGGTAATGATAGATGATTTTTGCTGCTACATACCTTTTCATGTCCCCTCATTTGGTTGGAAAATACCTCAATTAATAGCAGTGCCCCTGCGCTTGCCAGTGCTAAAGACAAGACGACGACGAAGCTTCCTCATGGTTTTTTTACTGCGGCCCAATAAAATGGATGAGGCCCCAGCACATCCACGGTGGGAGTGCAGTAATGGCATTATGAAAACCTCCACATGTTAAAGGCATGCTGTTGACACAATGTGAATAGAATTTGGTACTTAATGTGAAATCCGACTAGTGTGATTTGAGGCAGAGCGCTGTGCCTATTAAATTGTAGAACCAGGAAGTGGCCTGCTCTGTGGAAGGAGGGTCAGCAGCAAGGGAATGCTGCTGCTTTTGCTAAAATGATTTCAGATTCCCAGGTACCCGAATTAAACACATACGATGTGATTTTCTTCATAGATGTCTATGATGTTGTTACACAGCAGTCAGTTTTCATCAAGACTTAAATATTCAAGTCACGATTTCCCATTTTTGATTTTCCTCATCCAGAAGGAGCTGGCAAACAACCCTGACTGTCCTCAGATGTGTGCCTATAAGCTGGTGACCATCAAATTCAAGTGGTGGGGCCTGCAGAGCAAAGTAGAAAACTTCATCCAGAAGGTAAAGCCTGTCCCAGAACACGGTGACTTAAATGTAGGTTAAGATTGGAGGTGCCCGTCAGTGGGGTGTTGTCTCTCCCACCACCTTTTCCTTCTCGTTTGGGTGAGATTCTTGTCCCAGCAGAATTCCTCTCTGCCCTCCTTTTTCTCCCTACAAACAGCAAAAACAGATACCAGCAGAGGTGTTAAGGGGCTTTCTCTGGGGAAGAGCAAAGCTTTCGTTTTGTGCCGAGTGCTTTCCTGATGGTTTGCTCGGCTCTTCTGTGGGGAGCCCTTTGCATGTCCCCAGGGAGCCTGGGTCCCGGTGCTGGCTGAGGGGAGAGGCCAGGCCTTGCTGTTGAGGCTCCTCTGTCCCGGCTGGGCGGATAGCCCCCCGCGGGTCTCTCCGGACGGTGCTATGAACTTCGCACCTTCTGATGGGATGTCCTCCTCGGAGGTCCTCACTGGGAATGGCTACACTGAACCTGCGGTGACATGATCTGAGTGAGGACCCCGGTTCTCATTACCTGTTTCTCTGTCTTTTTCACTCAAGAGATAGTAACACAAGTGTTTTGATGGGAGAATTGCAGTTGCATAGATACTCATGATTGTAATTTTGTAAGGAATATGAAAGTTTCTTTGGTATTGAATTTTCCTGTAGGGTGAATAATTCATAGATGTCTGTGAATTGTCTCCATTGTCATTATTTAGAAGCCCTTGGAACTTCCCACAACTAGTTGTATCTGAGTTTCACCATAACTTCTACTTTTAAACTGTAACTGCTCTTTTTTTTTTTTTTTTTTTAAAAAGGATCTTAAAGTGCTGGAAACTTATTTCCTAAGCCTGCTTGCAGTTGGCCACAGTAGGCACTCTGTAAATACTGGCTCTCTTTCTTCCTCTTGGATCAGAATAATAGGTTAACAATCCAGTTCTGATAAAGAAGTTACACATATAATTGATGAGGTCCCTTCTGTTCATGGAAAAAAAATTTAAAGTTGAAGATTGTCCAAAAGTACTTAAGTACTCACTGTTCACTGCACTTTTCTCTCTTCTTGGAAAGTGTAGTAAAACTTAAATAATCCAGCAATTAAAGCCATGAATTACGTACATTAAAGTCACTAATTTTATATATATATGTATATATACACACATACGTATATACTTAGTAACACTAGGGCAGGAAAATTAATGGAGAGTATGCAGTAATTCTTAATTTAATAAAACATCTTATTCTGAAGAACCTGACTCTTCTTTCAGTGCATGTTGTATTCTGCCTCACAGTATTTCTTTGAATTGCAGGGGGAAATGATAATGTATGGTTCTGTAGCAGAAGTTAAATTGACCTTAGGTCATTGACGTTAGAAAAATGTAAAAATGAGTTGGGTCCAGCAGGAGCTCATGTTGGCTCTGAACACATCCACCACATTTTTTTCAGTTTCTGACAAATCATTCTGCCTTTGCAAGGAGAATTCTTTCACATTTCTCAGGGAGATTTCTCTTTTTATTTTGCTTTACAAAATGTTAATAGGATGGAATTAAGATTTTCACTAACTGAAATAGTGGTCTTTTCAAGCCAAGAATATGTAAATTCATGGGTTAACTGGGGCATATAAAGTTATGTTTTTAATGTTAGAGTTTTGCCATCTTAACAATACTTTTCTTTTGTTTTAAAAGCAAGAAAAAAGGATATTTACAAATTTTCATCGCCAGCTTTTTTGTTGGATTGACAAGTGGATCGATCTGACAATGGAAGACATTAGGAGAATGGAGGATGAAACTCAGAAAGAACTAGAAACAGTAAGACTTCCAATTCTGTGGAAATTCTCTAATTTCCCTTTTCTAAAACTGTGTCCGTGCTTAATAAGTTTAGGCTTACAATTAGGAAAAGTGTTATTGAAAGCCATTTCTTAATCTCTGTATCCTTGTTAAACTCTGGTTTCTTAGACACTAATATCCTTCTATTCTGATTTCTCTTTTGTTAAGCATCTTTATGCAAGTAGACTAGAACTTTATCTAAAATTTGTTACCCATAAAATGTCCAGTGGTTTTGTATTCTCTTTCACGTGTTGGTTCTCCATGATGGTGCCTGGTTCACAGTCCTTTGAGGCATTCACTTAATTTAGGCCAAGTTGCCTCTGTCATCTTATTATCACAATAGGTTATTAATGTTAGCACAGTAAGTCCTAGTTCCCTCTTCTGTAGCCAAGATAAAAAAGCTAGTGGTATTGTCATTGATTCCAGAAGTGCCTCCTCCCACCCATAGCCAGTAATGACTCCTTATTTCTTACAAACTTGAGGCAGAAATTCAGGTGATCCTTGGGCTAGAGGTCTGCGGGCCACATCTCAGAAAGTCCAGCCCACCCCAGCTCCTCCCCGCACCTGTGAGCCAGCCCTGCAGCTCGTGAGCACCCCCTTTCTCCCAGAGCGGATGGTTCTGCCCCACCTACTCTTGCGTGTGTCTGGTTTTGCTTTTGCTCTGGGCTGTGCTTCTCAGTTGAAAGTAAGGCCCCACGGGGAAGACAAACGCGAGGAATGTCCAGTGGAGGCTCGTGGTTTCCATGCAGTCATCCAGAGTCCTGCCAGCAGTCCCAGTTTGGGAAGGCCCGCAGGCAGGAGGGGAGTATTTGACGAATGCCTGTGTGTGAGGCAGGAACTCCATTTAATCACAGGAGACTGGCAGCAAATCAGGTTCTTTGGCACAGAAGGAAATCTGTTTGTCTGGCACATAGCATTGTAAAGAATCTGTGTTTAAAATTGCTTGCTTTTGGTGATTACAGCAGATCTGCTTTTAATTAGCTTTATACAAACCTTCTGAGAGGACTAGCACATATTTTCTTTATAAGGCAATAAAGTGTTTTAACCTTATCTTATATGTAAAGTAAACTGTAAGCAGCCTCCAGCTTATGAATGGATTTTGTTCCAAAAGTTTTTTAGTTCAGTTTTTGAAATTTGGAACATGTTTCTCCCGTAGTGACAACATTATAAATCGGGGTTTGGTTTGCAGGCCAGCCAATAGAGGCCTCTCCAACCTCAGTTCCTGACACTTAACGGTGTGGCTCTGAGTTCTGGGTCTTGGGAGCCGGGTGATAGGATGGCTAGTACAGAAGACCGGCTCTTGCCTGTACTTTGAGGCTGGCCCCAGGCAGGGTGTTTAAACAGACAAGAGTATGTTATGGGTGCTTGCTCCCTTCCCTGCAGTGCCTCTGTTCCACATCTGTCGCACTGTTTCTCTCGAGTCAGACGCCCTTCTCTAAGCAGCGCCCCTCACCACCACACAGTCTCGGCCTCTTCTCCCCCACCCCTTGCCTGGGTCCACTCCTTCCAGATGCACCAGGCTCCAGAGAGCCGCCAGCTCTGCCTCCAGCCCCTCGGAGCCGCGGGTGTCAGCTGAACACTGAAAAGACCAGGATTATACCCTCATCCACAGTACAGCCTTGGCATCTCCAAAAAGTGATTTGCCAACACCAGTTAAAAAACCAAAAATGGACTTCCTTGTACTGGTTTGAACTCTCAGGAAGGACGCTTTCTTCTGGTTTTGATTTCTGAGGCTGCACTCGTAGCACGAGAAGAGTGGTGATGGCAAAAGGGTAGCGGGTGGAGCCCTCGGACAGACGCCGGCTGAGGCCTCCTCTTCCCCGGGGAGAGTGCTTGCTTCCCTGTCAGCGTTTTAGTCTCAGACACTGGAGTGCAGCGCTGACAAGAGGTGGTGACTGTCTCCCACCTGTGGCAGACCTGCAGGCCCAGCTGCGTCTCCATGCACACCTGTCACTCGTGAGTTGGGAATTGCACTTGAAAAGAAGGTGTAAGACAGCTAGTTACACAGAAACCCAGCTTATCAGAAAGCATCATGATTGTACCCATGTGGCCTAAACTGACAAATTCCCTCATAAAGTTGGTAGAAATCTGTCCTTGGTTCAGGGTTGGGAGTCCATGGCAGTTTCTTTGTTGAAGTATCTCAGAAATACTTCAGGTCAGATTTCAGGGTTAAGTGCTGGTCATCTTGATGTTAAATCCCACATAGGCTATTTTGCTCGAGGTCACCGGGGATGCTTTATCCCGTGTCATGTCGCTGCTGCTCTGAGTCCTCACGGCTGGTTTGCGGGCATCTCCTCAGTCTGGGCGGCAGCATGCCTGCAGTGCCTACCCAGAGCGCTTAACATCTCCACGTCCTCTGCACCACGGAGCCATCTCCCCTTTCCTTGAGGTCGTTTCCCTGACACCTGGTGGGAGAATTTGATGTGTTGTAATTCTCTTAATTCTCAAATATTTTAAGAATTGGATTTCTTTCAAATGGGTTTTGGCCCTGGAGAGAAGGCATAGCATCTCGAGAGGTCAGGCATGAGAGGAATGCCCATGCCTGTAATCCCACAGAAACACTGAGATTAGGCCCAGCAACTGAAGGAATACTTAGGGCAACCTTACGCTTGTTCTTACCTGGCCCTGCAGGGGAGGGTGGTGGGAGGGGTTGAGCTTCAGAAATGTGTTCCTTTCTGTCCACCCTTTTCCTGATTTCCTCATCAAGCCGCCTGTAGGCCGACGCGAATGTCTGTCCTTTGCGAGCATCCTTGTGTTCCTGTTTCTTCTCCCTGCGTTGTCCCTGTGTGCTCTCGTTCTTCTTTCGCCTCCCGCTCTTTAATTAACTTCCCGTGAAGAACTCCTCTGAGGGACACTGGTCTCAGAAGCCAGAGGTGGCCACACCGCATGGCTTCCTCTCTGGTCCAAGGACTGTGAAAAAGTGAACCAGACCATCAGGGCATTTTCTCACACTGTGTTGGTGAGCAGTTCACTCACCCTGGTGATCTTTGATAATTTCACTTCATCAGTCTGCAGGCTTTTGTTTCCTGTTTTCGAGAAGAGATATTAACATATTTTTTTTGTGCTGTGTAAGAAAAGCCTTTTGCAAGATTTTCTTTAGGTCAGGGTAACTGGAATGGCCTCAGAACTTCATTTTAATGAGGTTATATGCTTATAAACAGGCAGCGGTCACTTCACAATCTCTTCAAGGTCTTTATCTCCCTTTGGTTACTAACCCAATGTAGAGTCTGTAATTTCAGCAGCTCATGATTTTATTTTACGTTTAGATGCGTAAGAAGGGTTCCGTCCGAGGCACGTCGGCTGCTGATGTCTAAATGAGTCCCCTGTAGGGTCAGAGACAATATCAAACTGTGTAAGTGAAGACCTGGGTAAAAAGAATGTTTAAAAACCAATACCTTTTTGGTAATGGGTAGTTAACTTGCTGAATTGAGACAGTGTGTTAAATGTGGTTTAATTTTTAGAATTTAAGAGAATTTAATGTATTTCAGACATTGACAGTGGACACGAGTTATTATTGTATAAGAATTTCATCTGTGGAGCAGGTTGAATTTAGTAATCCCAAGTTAGTTCATAGTGTTGCACATTAGAATCCAGCTGCCAAGTACACTCACTCATCATGCAGCTAATTTCCCATTGATAGCCAGTTCATTGACCTTTTTCTCACCAGGACCTTTTGTGGTTAGTAAGGAAACATGTAAAAGCATTTAAAATTAAAGATCCTTCATCCCGTGCCATAAGAGCCAGTCTCAGTAACTCACCTGAGTTGAGATTTTTTTCTTAACACCAGGAAGTCCTCCCTCATGCTGACTCTTCGGGTATCTTTACATTTAGCTGTAATATGTGTAAATACACTGGTTTTCACTTCCAATGTGAAATACTTGTATGGTGTTACTTCATTCACACACATGTACATGCCCAGAAACGAGATTTTTTTATAGGGGAGAAAAGAGAACATCAGAATCTAGCCCACATGTTGAGACCAGGATAGGTAAACAAAAACAGGCAGTCTACTGCTGCCACTTGTTAATACTGAGCTGTGGTGGTTATTGCGGAAACGGCAAGACACAACAGCTCTCTCAGCTGCGTTTCTTTGCTGCCCCCTGACATGTACCGCCTGCGCTTCAGTTACTGAGCAGGCGGTGTTCAGTCCTCAAGTAAAGTTGTACCAGTAAGAATGGATGACCTCCACTAGGGCTCCTCCAAAAGCCCTTTTCTTAAAATTCAGTGTTCACGTAACAATTTTTTTAAATTTATTGTTACTTTCATTAAGTTTTCCTGCGTTTCTGTGATTTATTTCTGCTTCTAATTTATTTTCCCTCTGATGAAACAAAATGTGCTCTTAGTAAGACCTGAGTCAAGAGATTAAATGTTAAAAATGCAGTAGTTGGTGTGCACTGTCTGCCAGAAGTTTTGCTACACTGAGGATCTTTTCCCTAGAGAATGTTTGCGACAAGCTGTGGTCTAACGTGTTTTGTGTGTCTTTGAATTTTAACACATTGCACTGTCTTTTGCTTTTCTTACAGTTACGTAATCAAGGTCAAGTAAGGGGAACCAGTGCAGCCAGTGATGAGTGAAGAAGAATCTGACCATGTCTTGCAGTGTTGACATTTCCCAGACGTGTGCTTGTGGTTCTGTGCCCACAGGCACAGGTCCCAACTACGTGTGTATATATGTTTGTGTGTGTCAATCTGTAGCTGTATATAAAACGCATGTAGAGCTACAGATCCCAGTACACACACGTGTGTATATATGTACATACAAACATACTGAAGGGATTAGTACAATTTCTCCAAAGTACTGTACCTATCTTCAGCAAGAATGCAAAAGAAAATATTTTCAATATATATACCTGGAACAGATTTTAATAATTATCAGAGTAATACCATTAATGGATGAATTGACTGCAATGTAATACTAGCTGGTATGTTTCGTAAATGTCAAGTTGTGGACCAAGATATATATATATACATATATATATATATAGCCTTTTATTACTTTTTTGTTCTTTTAAATCAGTCTCTTATAAACTTTAATTTTAGTCCCATAATCAACAGAATCCCACAGGAAAACTTATTAAAAATCTTTTGGTATTCCAAGGAATCTGGAACAAAACTCTGAATGTATTTAAAATCATTTCTTTCTGGATTTTCATTATCATACAGCCAAATTGAACAATATCTATTAGTAAAGAGAGTTACAGGCCAGTTTTTACTTGTTTGCCCCTGAGGTAAAGATCCTTTTAAAAAGAATTCCATTTTTTATTGAATTTTTGTATTTTAAATTTCAAGTATTTTTCTACATCAAGTCTAGGAAAAATGGAAATAACGGTCTGTGATTTATTAAAAAAAAAAAGAAAAAGAACGCTGTATAACTTTTCAGGCTTCTGTCAGGCAAAGACAGAAATTGATGAAGAAATTAATAGGATTGTAGGCCGTTAAGAAAAACTGGAAGTACAGCGCTTCCATGGAGTCTTGTTTCTAAAATGACTGTTTTCTGAAATTACAGCTTGGAAACTATGCAAATGATCTAGATTCCTCACAAGTTAACACGGTAGAACATAGATACTGATGCTGTTTTGCTCTTTTCTGGTTGAAATATATACTTGGGCGGGGGAGACGTTGCATCTGAGACAGGAAGAGATTCAGAGGCAGCGCGAGGCCTGTCTGCACACGGTTAGGCGGCCCAGCCGGCGGCCAGCGCAGCTGCACCCGCACCCGCTGGGGTGTGCTCTCCTGGGACGTCATCGGAACACACCCTGAACACGCATCGGGAAAACGCAGCCTAGAGGCTGCTGGCCTCCTTTGGTCCTCTTTCTTTTTTCCTTTTCTTTTAAGAACAATAGCTAGGTAAGATTTTTATCATCTTTCTCTGTCCAAGTCTAGTTCTTCACCTGTCAGTCCTGGGAGCTCAAACAGAATGTTGTTGTTGAAGCCTTGGGGCCCCAGCCATCTTCTTTAACCTCCCACCCCTCCTGCCCCATGCCAGGCCCTGTGGTCATACCACGTTTGTAATCTGATTGGCTGACAGCCCCGCCCTCCCTGCTCCCTGGTTTCCTGCGGAAGCCCTATGTCCCCACTGAAGTGATCGCAGTGGCCTGGACACGGCTGTCCAGGGTTACTCCTGCGTGGCAACACCTGGTTCCCCACGGCTGCAGACCCCTCACCACACGCGTCCTCTGTGTACTCAGGATCAGAACCGACGTCTACTCTCTGGGCACTGCTGTAAGATAGGTTTTGTCAAGAGCATAATCATTGTCTGCAAAGTGTCTGATGCCAGGAAGATTATTGCTAATCTGGTGAAGTAAAGAGTCTCGCCTTCTTTTAATGAACTTCACTCTCACTGGCGTCTGTAGCATCATTTGGGAGCTTGGGCGCACATGGAGATGACGGCCCGGCGCATGGATTTTAATGTTTTTCTAACAACTGTGGAGATCTGAGGGAATGTGTGGTGAATGTAAAATATCTAGTTTACTTGGCAGTCTCTTGTGTAAATTATAGTAAAACAAAGTAAATGAAATTTAAACAAAAAATAAATTTGATCACAAAATGCCACTTGTGTGCTTGAGTGGTTGTTCGCCTGATGCCACACCTGGTTCAGAACACTATGAACCACTTCTCTGCTATTTTTTAAAGAATTCTGTGGTGGTCAGCACTATCACTTTGGGGGAAAAATTTTTTTTTATTGACTTTTTATTGTAAACCTCTGTTCTTGAGGTGTGCCTATGCCACCTTAAGTTGTTACATTTGATTTCTTAAATAATTTTGTCTCTAAAAGCTGAACAGTAAAGAAGGATTATATATTATTCTGAGGTCTTCTAAAAGTTTATTTTTAAAGGGGAAAAGTATGGAAAACCCATAGTTTTTTTTTTTTTTTGAAAACCCATAGTATTTTTAAAGTACTCAATAAGGATTTTGCCATTAGATTCTGCCCATTTCAAGACCATGGCTTTTTGGTTTGGGGCCGGGTTTCACACCTAACTTTTCTCGTGGTGCTGGGTTAACATTCTAGAGCAGTTCAACCTTCAGAGAGGTGACCAGCTATCGAGATGGAGTTAATGCATTTCCAAGGTGTTCTTGTGTGCGTTTTCCAAGGTGATCTCAGTGTTTTACCTCAGAGGTGATGTTTGCATTCGCGTGGACTGCCTGTCATCCCTGGGTTCAGCAGTGTGCGCGCTTCCACGGCGGGCACGCGGGTCTCCTGGAGGTGCCACAGTGAGCAGCCATGCAGAGTGCAGTGTGGGAGACCGGCGTGTCAACAGGTGGACGACAGCTCCGTCTGGTAAGTCGCCATCTGACAGTAGAGAGTTGGTGAGAGACACCTTAGATGTCATCCACGTCACACATGTGAGAAAGCGAACGTCCAGGCTGAAGGCAGCTAGGTAGCGGGGTCCCTGGGAGCCCCCTGCTGACCCCTCACCAATCCTGGACTCCTTGTGTGTGTGTGGGGCCGCGGGGCCCAGCTGTGGTGTGTGCAGTTAGCCAAGGCGCCGTGTCCTCCAGCGTGTGGTGGTCCCCTTCAGTGTGGTTTCTCTCTCCTGCTGCACCCGTTTGCCAGCCCGCCTCCCGGCTTTTGGTGAATCACAGCTAAGATCACCTGCGGACCTGCGCTCTTGTGCTCAGTCATGCCCAGCTCTGCGGCCTATGGAATGTAGCCCACCAGGCCCCTCTGTCTAAGGAGTTTTACAACTAAACAATGCTGCAGTGGGTTGCCATTTCCTCCTCCAGGGGATCTTCCTGACCCATGGATCGAATGTGCATCTGCTGTGTCTCATGCATTAACAGGCAGCTTCTTTACCACTGAACCACCTGGGAAGCCCGTGAACCTGACACCTGGCTTTTAAAACTCACTTTCTTCTCTCCTTTTCAACTCATTAAGCAATAAAGTTTCACAGCCCAGCCCAACCTACCTCTCAGGTCTTGTCTCTGAGGGAGTAAAAGACAATCTATTAATGGCTGTTTTGTCCATTTCTCCTCCGCAATCAAGTTGACAAGGGGTTGGCACAGAATTCCCTATTCCTGACCACGTGGAGGGAGAATGTTCTGTTCTTAGACTCAGACCTAATACCATTGAGGGCCACTGGATGTAAGGAGATAAAGAGTTGAGTGGGTCCAAAGTTGATTTTTTCAAGTTGCCCTCATTGTCAGTTTTAGAGTTGGGGCCTTTGCACGATTGGAGGGAGGGAGGGAGGGAAGGTGCTTGAAGGCAGGTTAAAGGTTGTCCTGCTGACACTGGAGCATCTACAGGGCGTGCTTCCTAGGAACCTGCCAGGGTCACTTGGCATTTTCTGACTTGGAAATGTTAAGCAACCACGATCTCTTCAAAACCAGTTCTTAAACCAGATTGGACTAGGGAAAGTAGAAAACTTTTGAGTGTTCTCTTACACTTGGGCTACTGGTTTAAAGCAGTTCAGCACATGCAAACCAAAAGTTCTCAATCTTGGCTCCACTAAGAATCACAGGGGATCCTTTAAAAATATCAGTTGCCCACCAGCTGCTTTTCTATGGCTTGTGTTGAGTGTGCCCTGTTTTCAAACGACAGGGGAAAAGCTTAGAGAATTTCCAGTCTCCTCCTGAAAGACGGTCGAGAAGACCACCTTCTCTCTAAGTCATCAGACTCCTGCCGGTTCTTCAAAGCCCAGTGCCCACTGTCCACACAGCCTTTGTTTGCCTAGCATGACCACCAGTGGTCCATTCCCCTCACTCGGCTCCTACAGGCTCTGCTGCCTCGGTTAATAATGCTCATTGCTTGTCATCTTTCATGTGTCCGTATGTTTCGCTTCCCACGTGAGCTCGGGAACTCCTCCCGGGCAGGAGTCACAGTGGTACCCCAGAACCGCCTCTCCTGGTGGAACGTCTGACTGAAGCTGCTCCTGCCCACAACAGACTCCTGCCTGTGCTGTGCAGGGCCGCTTCTGAATCCTGGGGCTAGAGGGGAGGGGAGCATGACCAAAAATATCCGTAAGATCAAATTTCTGCTCTGAGAATCAGATCCTGACTGCCAGCCGCAGCAGGAGGTAGCGCTTCTGGTAGCTCAGCGTAAAAAGTACGAGGAGAGGACAGACGAGGGAGCTCCAGGTCCGTGTTTCTTTCTCGCGTTCCAGATGCCAACAGGAGTTTTGGTGGACTTCTTCAGGAGTCTAAAACCAAACTCAAAGTCTTTTCCTCCTCCCATCACTGCTGCCCAAGCCAGAAATCTTAGTTGATCACTGAGTCTTAAAAGTGTCCCCAAGTACTTGTGAAATCCTGCTCCTCTTGAGGTATCCTGGTGCAAGCTGTGCTCCCGTGAGCCAGCCTCTCATCTGGGGCAGGGGGTCTGCAAACACAGTAAATGTTTTTGGCTTTACAGACCACGTGATCGATCTCTCACAGCTATTCAACTCTGCCCTTGCAAGGCAAAAAGGGCCATAGACAATAGGTAAAGTAAGCATGTCTGTTCTGATAAAACTTTATTTACAGAAACAGGCAGTGGGCCAGATTTGGCTGTTGAGGCCATAGGTGCCAAGTGCTGGACTACATCTTGTAAAGCCTTAATGAGGCTCTGCCAGAGGTGACTTTCTAGAATGGCTCCTGATGGTGCCGCACCCTTGCCTGAACACCTGCATGGCTCCCAGGGGCCCCAGGGACCCCAGTAGCCAAGGCCTGTGAGCAGTGAGGGCCTCAATCTCCTGTTTGTAAAGTGGAGCCAGCGACTGCTCGTCCACCTCATGGCCACTGGATGTGTGAAGGGACTGGGTACTGTCTCTAGAAAGGCTCCAGCCTTAGGAAGACAGTCACTGCTGTTTGCCATCTGATTGCCAACCCAGAGTCGAACACGCACCTACCACAAGTTGAAGGGAAGAGCTGTGCTAACAAAATCTGTTGACATATAAAATACAAGATAATCCCAGGTAGCTAAACTCTTCCCGACTGGCATAATTCTACATTGTTGTATGTCCATTGCCCAGGAAATACCATCTGTGACTGTTAAACCAAAATGCTATTCTCGTGGGAAAGCTCACAGATGCCCTATACATTTTCCATAATTAAAATCTGGCTCCTTCCATAGATGCCATTGCTAACATGTTAACCTGAGCTTGGCCCCCATGGCTCCTGACCGGGCACGGTAAAGCTAGGCCTGGAAAAGCAGCCTGGCGTTTTCCCCGAGTCAGTGACACTCCACCTTTGGTCGAATCTGTTTACTCCCTGGGTTTCTGAGAAGCAGTAAAGCGCCGTGCCAAGTCTCCGCCTCGTGGATCACTTATATATTCTGACACCACCTGCTCATCAGTTGATGGTAGAATTGCCTTGCACTCGAGACTGAGGGGGCTTCATGAAGTGGAACGAAGGCGTGGCTTACAGTGTTTATTAATGTATGTGCTAAACAAAAGCCTCGCCTCTGGGCATCCCGTTGCAGGCCCGCTCCCTGCAGCCCCGAATACTGATGACTGGCGTGCTCTCTCAGAGCCACCTCCATTTTCCCATGGCCCCGGAAGCCCTGAGACCACTCAGCCTGCCGAGAAGGGCTGTCGGTGCATCCCATCCATGCTGCTCTGTAGCTATTGCTCCAGAAAGATTCTCCCCGGAGAGGCACTCTGTAGGATGGGGCTTCTCCCAAGGAAGGGTGGAGAGAGGCTTAGGATCGGGCCCAGAAGGGTCATTCATTCATGTAGATCAGAGGGTGGCAGATCTTTTCTATAAAGGGTCACGTCGTATTTCATAAATATTCGGGGCTTTGTGGGCCATGCAGTCTCTGTCACAGCTCCTCTTTCTGTCTTTGTAGCTCAAAAGCAGCCTCAGATGTTGTGCAGATGAATGGGTGTGGCTGGGTTCCAATAAAACTTTATTTGCACAAACAGGTGGTGGGCTGGGATCTTGTCCTAGGGCCAGAGCTTGCCAATCTCTAGATTCTTGCCCCACCCCTCAGACCCCCCACTAAAAGTCAACATTTAATAGTGTCTGTCAGGCATTGTTCTAAGCACAGCATGTAAATGGCCTCCTTTAATCTTCACTACCACTGACTCAGTGGTAAAGAATCCGCCTGCAATGCAGGAGATGTGGGTTCGATCCCTGGGTTGGGAAGATCCCCTGGAGAAGGAAATGGCAACCCACTCCAGTATGCTTACCTGGGAAATCCTATGGACAGAGAAGCCTGGAGGGCTACAGTGCATGGGGTCTCAAGAGTCGGACACAACTGAGCGACTTAACAGCAACCACCCTGTGAAGTAGGTGCTGTTATCACCCCCTTTCACAGTGGAGGACATTGAGGCCCAGGTAAGTGTAATTTTGCTAGGTATTATTACGGAAAGCAGTGGAGCCAGGGATCTCACCCAGGGGCCACTCCAGAGTCACGCACAACCTCTGCCCATCACCCCTGTGTCTCCCTGTTTGAGAGCTGCAAGGTTCCATGCCTGTGGCATATACTAAGGGCTGACATAAGGAGCAGCCACAATGATAATTCTGAGGACACTCTTATGTTCTCAAACACCACTTAGGAGCAAACTTCCACGACCAATTCTTCCCAGCCAAGAAAGCAGTTCTTCCTAAACAGAGCTCGGTTTCCCGCTCAGTCTAGGTGTCAGGAAACTCCCATGTGGCATTTTATGTCCAAACTGAGGCCACCTCTTTAGGCAGGCCTCCTAGCATCACTCCACCCACACCCACGCAGTCCCCCTTGCCACCCCTCCTACTTGAGCTTTGTGACGGTGCTGTGACATTTGAGGGCCTGTGCCCACGCCTCCTGCGTGGAAGTCCCCTCAAACTCCTTGCGGGAAAGGTTTAGTGATGATTCTGACATAGGTAGAAACACAATGTCTGCCCTGTCAAGGTGAGAAGTCAGGAGAACTGCAGTCTTCAGCTGCGGGTAATCTTAAGGCCTGTGGCCCCCTGGAGGGGGAGGCCACCAGGGTGGTTTTGTCAGCGTGGGGGAATTTGGGGTAGTTTCTTTTCCTCCGAGAACTGTCCTCAGTATCTCGCTTTACAGAAGATGACTCTTACTTAAACTATCTCTGTGAGGCTCGGGACCTTGTGGGCACTTCCCCGTGTGCACGCCCAGCCGTGCCTTCTCTCACTGTGGGTAGGAATTTTCGCTTCGGCATCTGGTGGCCCATGAGATCACCCCTTTCCCTAGGCGTGTGCCAGAAAGCCGTTGGTGGGGGGATTTCAGGATTCCTCCCAGCCCCTTCCAACCCTACAGGCTCAGATTTTCCACTTGTGTGATTGAGGTCAGCGCCTGCATTCCGGCTGGCGAGCTCCCCACACATGCAAGCTCCAGGCCTCAGGCAGGGGCTTCTCAGACTCACCCTGGAATTCAGCCCCCCTCCTTGGCCCTCTCCCTCCTCCTCACCCCTCTCCCTCCTCCTCGCCGCCCTGGATCCTGGGGTTCAGGGCGGGGTGGGGCGGGGGGGGGCGGTCCATCAGAGACTGGGGACAGCCTGGCCCAGCCTTGGCTCTGGGCCACCAGGCTGAGATGCAGGCCCTGTGTTTGCTCGGGACCGAGAGTATGGACGAGTCATCTGGCCGGGCGAGGAACAGTGGTATTACTGTTGCTTGCAAAGAGCTCCGTTCCTGTCCTTGTCAGTCCGTCCACCAGAGAATGTGGAGGTTGTCAACCATGACCAGCCCCGTCAGGTTTACTAATGGTCACTGCTGCTATCTCTTTAGATGTGGGGGCTTTGGCGTTTGCCGCCTGCATTCCAAGCCTGACACATCCACTTACTGAGCAACAGGCCAACAAGTACGTCTCGGCCCCTCTGAACCTCACTGTCTTGCCAGTGAAGGCTGGGGTGATCATACCAACATGGGACATGGCCGGGAGACATGAATGTGTAAGCAATGCGTGGAGACCTCTACAGCACTGGATTCACCCTACGGTTGGTTGACTCATCTGCTAGGGGGACCAGCCATCCTGGTTCGTCCGGGTAGAGGGGTTTCCTGGGAGGCTGGACTTTGGGTTCTAAAACCAAGACAGTCCCGAGCAAACTACGACAGTTGGTTACCTTATTCCCAGCCCCAAATATCAACATTTTTGAAGCTAAAAGCTTTCATTTAAAAGCAAAACCAAACCCAGATTGTATAGGAAACAGACCACCTTGGCTTGCAGCCCCGTGTGCCCCTAGACGGACTGCCTCTCTTGCTCCGCCCAGGGGCCTGGGACTGCTTTCCTCAGGCAGGATGACCCATCTCAGAGGGAGCGAATCCCTTCCCCACCCTCTGCTCTAGCTCACGGGTCCACCCCAACACCACCTGGGAGGGAACAGGAAGTCCTCACACTTTCCACAAATCAACAAGCTGACCTCGGCTGACAAGAGGCAGAGCTTCCTGCGGCCAGGGCCTCTCTCCCCAAGCAGGTGGGTCAGGTCATTCCTTCCATCTTTGCTTCCAGGACAGAAGCAGACCTCCTCATTCTGTACTGGCCTGGCACACTCTTCATCTTCACCCTCACCTCCAAGCTCCAGCCACATGCGCCTTTTTCCAGATTCTGAGACCTAAGCCCTGGGGTGCCCGCCAGGTCTGGAGCCCCCTCCCTTCCCTGTTCATCCTCCAACATCAGCCCGGCGGGGGACAGGGGCCCAACCTCCCAGATGCCTCCCCTGACCTCCCGACAAGGCCAACATCCCTAACAGTGTGCTGCTGTCTCCGCCAAGCTGGGAGCTCCGTAAACGCAGGGACAAGGAGCACTGGCGGCGTTGGCCACCAAGAGCTCAGGGCCTTCCCACTGTCTGCCACAGAGTCATCCACGCGCCACAGATTTGTTTGGAATGCATGGAGCCGAGAAGCCCCGGGTTTAACCCCTGCCCTCTCACGCCTTTCCCACAGGGCTGCAGACAGGCTCTCTCTCGACCACTACCTGTTAACCCTTCCTCTTTGCCCTGCCTGCAGCCTGGCCGAGGCCACGTCCCAGTTTAAGAGTTACCCCACCTTGCTCCCCTCCCCTCCTTTGCAAGGAAATATTTCTGTTTTATGACTAACTCTGCTCCTCATTTCTCTCGCGTTATCTTAATGAATTAACTGGGTCCCCATCGTTCCCCGGGGCCCCCCACGGTTTATGAGCTGTACAACAATATCTGCGATCTTAGTCAACCCACACAGTTGTTGTGCTGGTTCCTATTACAGTAATTGGCATAAACTTTATTCTTTTGCAGAGAGATTTTTTTTTTGGCCCACTGAGACTGCATAACCATCTGCCATAAATTGAGACTAGTACGGCTTATTTTGGTGAATGCAAAATTGGATCCCATTCTTTACTCTGTGGCTTGATTCAACTTCCAGATGGTTAATCCACATGAAGTAATAGGAATGCACCACAGCTCTGCTTAGCTGAAGATGGAGACGTAATATTTATTTGCTGATGTGGAGGCCTCCGAACGCTGCCCTGTCGGGATGTCGGTATAAAACACAGCGGCACAAAAATGTCAACTTGTCCACAGGAGCAACAGCGTTCCTCTGAGTTGCCATGGGGGATCCCCGATGTCATTTTTTTTTTTTTTCTTCCCGGTCTGCCCTTGACCTAATCTCAAGAGGTTTAGTTCTCTCCTGGGCTGTTTCTTATCAGCTATGTCTGCCCATGGAGCCGGCTTCGCATCTGCTTTGACTTTAGTGCCTGTGACATTTTCATTAATACTTCTTCAAGGTTGAGCCTTGATTCCAAATATCCTGCAGCTCCCAGAAGCTGAAGCTCAGCTGTGCCTGGCTGGGGGGCTGCTGGGAAAACTGGCCCGGTGGTATCAACAAGCTCAGATATCTCCACCCAGGTAGGGTAATCAATCCGTTTTCATTGTTATTTCTCCCCCACAGTAGCTTGCCACACTGGGGGATGGGATGCTCAGATCTAGGTCAGCAGACTGGGGGTCTTAACCCTCAATTGTGCTTCTAGTCCCAGGAGTCTTGACTGCCCTGTCTGCCAGGATTACACATCCCCACCAGCCAACCCAGGTGGCTCAATGGTAAAAGAACCCACCTTCCAAGGCAGGAGATGTGGGTTCCATGCCTAGGTCGGGAAGATCCCCTGGAGAAGGAAAAGGCTAGCCACACAAGTGTTCTTGCCTGGGAAATCCCACGGACAGAGGAGCCTGGTGGGTTACAGTCCATGGGGTTGCAAAGAGTTGGACGTGACTTAGCGACTAAACAACAACAACCAGCGAACTTTGCCCTTGCAAACTCGCTCTGGACTTTACAGCCTGGCCATGTTCCCCACTCCATCCCAAGGAAAACTGGAAACCCTCAAATATCCTGGGGAAGACTGGGGCTCAGGGCCTCCTCTCTGCACCTGCCCAGGTCCCTGGGAGCCACCTGCATTTGAACCACTGGAGGATCATGTTAAAAATGCAGACTTCTGGACTGAGGGAGACAGACTAACCCAGTTTGCTCAGAATGATCCTAGTTTTAGCACAGAAAGTCCCATGTCCTAGACTTTCCACGTCACCCTACTTGGGCCCCACCCCAGACCCCAGAAGAACTACTGCTGAGGACTCAGGCCAAGGGATCTAATTTTGATCATTTCCCTTGTGGTGATGGAGCACTTGAACTGCGGAACCACAAGTACACTCAAGGCCCACATTCCCTCACTTTGCCTGAGTGTAGCACACGATGCCCTTATCACTTTCTTGTGCAGACTGTCTGCTTCACTTGGTGTGAGTTCCTCAAGGGAAGGGCTCAGCCCAGTTTGCTTTTGCCTTCAGTTCCCAGCTCTCTGTCTGGCCCACAGTTGACACTCAGACCCAGTGAAGAAATAACTGGATGCAAGCAAATATCCATGGTAGGGAAAGTGACCCAGACCTGTTTCCCACATACTCTTCCAAAGTTCTGGGGTGGATTCGATTAGAAATTAGATCAAGGAAATTCTAGAAGGGCAGGAATTGGATCTAGGATATTTTGTTAAGGGAGTGAAAACCTTGAATATTCCAAGATGGAACAAATAAGGAATTAGATCTAAGAAATTCTAAAATGGAATGGACTGGAACCATGAACATCCTAAGACAGAATTGCTTTCTTCCTTAATCATCACGGGAGCTTCTGCAGGCAGAAAGAACAAGAGGCCAGATGCCTTGTACCTGATTATCGAAGCCTAGCATCCCTTAGTGCTTTCAAATGTTTAAAATCTGCAGCTCCTCAAATAATCACAGCTGTGCATGAAGACGGACTCTTCTCTAACTTGCGTGTGAGGTCTCCAGGCCGGATGATGGGGACCAGGGAGCCCAGGAAATGGGCTGAGCTGAGGGGAACGAGTGGGAGCCAGCATCTGGCCCTGGCAGGATCCCAGCATCAGGATCCTTCACGCCTCACCCTGGGCAGAGCTCAGCCAGGTGATGACTCTCCTCTTCTCTGGGTATGGCTTTGAAGTAGGTGCAAACACAAAGGATTATCTGTATGGGTTTTATGCATCTGTGAAAACACTGAGGTTGACCCAAGGTCCTGGTCCCAAACCCTGTTCACGATAATCCCACTGGTAAGAAGGAGTGCATGCAAGAAGCAGAGTCCTCAAAAGCAAAAGGGGAGTCCAGGGATCACCTGAACAGGTGTCAGGCCCGCTGGATTTAGTGGCAGTCAGCATGGTTGTCCAAGTGGATAAAGCAAAGCCCAGTGACAGGCTGTGGTGGAGGGAGCTGAGGACACAGCCGAGCAGGTGATGCGCCCTCCCATCCCGCCCCCCAACCCTCCCAGCACCCCCCACACCCCCACCGAATGAGTCACGTGCACCTCTCCCACCCCACATCCCCATACAGGTTCCAACGGGCTCCGCCTTGAACTCAGGTCTAAAATTCGGCCCTTCTCAACACACCTGCCTCAACAAACCAAACCCAGCCCAGCCACCGTCCTCTCCCTGGACTGTTGCTCAAGACCTTCCTAACTGGCCCCTTTCTCCTCCCACAGAGAAGCCAGAGTGGCTCTCTTAAGCGACAAACCGTATCAGCCCTTCTCTGCTCAAAGTCCTCCCGAGTGACTGAGAGCGACTTGCTGGGCCCACCTGTGCCAACCCCTTCCCGCTCGCCTCTCCTGGACTCCACACTCCAGCCAAGCCGGCCTCCCGCAGGCCGGCTCTCCAACATGCCAGCCGCTCCCTTCGGGGCCTCTGCTCCTGCTGCCTGGGACACGGCCCCCAGAACCCCTCCTGGCTCCCTCTCCTGCCTCCCTCAGATGCCCTCACATGCCCCCTCCCCACTCTAGGAGGCCTTCTCAAGCCACCTTACCAGAAACAGCCCCGCCCCGCCGCAGCTCGGCGCCCTTGGGAGCACTCACCACCACCTGCACCGTGTGTCTCGTGTGTGTGCCCACCGCTCGTCTCTTCCCACTGGACGAGAAGCTCCATGAGAGCTCGTTTCCCGAGACCCTCCTGCCTGGACCCTGTGCCGGCTGTACTAGGTGCTCGGTAAGCACGTGCCAGTGACTCCCCCCAGCGTTTCTCCCGCGTTACAAGAGGCTGGTGAACCACACGGTAGATGCAAAGATCACAGTATAACTGAACAGGGCTGTCCAAATGTAATGATGGCCATTAGCGTCACTCCACCCCAGAGCGGCGATTCTAGAGCATTCTGTGTAATTGGAGTACAATTAAGCATATGGCAGTGTTTCCGCCAGGCCATAGATCTGATTCGGAGCCTCCCTGACATGGGCTCTGGTTTCTTTCTTTTCCCTGTAACAACAAACCTGGATGCAGCATCGGGCGGGCCCTGCGGTCTGGGTCACAGGGGGATACCAAGGAATGAGATTCATGCTAACAAGATTTAATCCTGAGATGTTGGGCTATATATCCAGTGGCGATTTCCTGGATTTTGCAGCCAACATAAATAACAGTGAGAGGATTCCCGCTGCGTGACGTGAGGTTCGTCCTACCGGTCTGGGCCAGGATGGACTGCTGTTGATGGATGAGGCAGGGCCCCCTGACGGAATCCGTGGAGCTGCACCCCACTGGCCCCCCCTCCACCTCCACCTCCACCCCTGTATCAGATCACTCTGCAAAGCATCCACAGGGTGAGGGGGCCAACAGCAGAGATGAAAATTAAGACACGTATTTGGCACCCAGTCCAGCCGAGCAGTGAAATCCCTCGTCTGTATGTATAAATCATGAATTTTCCAATTGGACCGCGTGCTTTCTGGGGGTGAGGTCTGTACTATGTAGGCAGCCAGCTTATGTAAACTTGGAAGTCATTCGTGGCACCTCATTTTCATAAAAGGAAATGAAGTGTGTGGTAGGGTAGGGTTAGAGATAACTTACATTGTGGGGAAATGGATGGATAAAATAAGGGATGTTCATAAAATGGAGTAGTATACAGTAGCTAAAAGGAGTGAGCAAGGATGAACCTTTGAAAATTTACACCAACGAAGAAAAGAAAATGGCAAATGAGCCACAGAGGATGATATCACTTACATTCATTTAAAAAACCAGCAACCCTGGGGGACTTCCCTGGTGGTCCGGTGGTTAGGACTTGGTGCTTCCAATGCAGGAGGGCATGGGTTCGATCCCTGGTTGGGGAACTAGAATCCCACCTGCCAAGTGGCATCATGGCCACAAAATTTTAAAAAATAATAAATTAAAATCACCTACCCAAGGCAATGTTTTTAAAGGGGTGGCAGGTATCCTGGAAGGCTGAAATGACCTTAAATACATAATGCCCATGTCTGTGGTAGCAAGGAGCGGAACAGATTGGCAGGGGAGGGTCTGTCTGGATAGATGCTGACACTGAGCTGCTCACAGATGAGCGTCCTTGAAGGAATCAGTTCATCCCTTTAATCGCTGAGTAAAGGCAAGTCAGTCAGGCTCCCAGCATCTCCCAGCCTGGGCCTGGGTCCCAGAGCCTCGGTCTGCCTGCTCAGTGGGTCTTCTTTCAATGCCTGTTCAATTCATGGGACTCCAGCCTTCATGAAACTGACATAGCTAGGGGCACTTTCTCAGCCAAAAGATCCTTTATCGAATCCTGAGTGTGAAAATCCATGTTGAGTGCCTTCTCCTCTCCCTGTGAGGATCTACGGATCCCTTCATTTGTAGACCTGTAGGGAACATCGGCACATCTGCTCCTTCTTGCTGTTGTTTCTATACTGTTCTCCGCTCCGCTCGTTCCACTACAGGAGTCTGATTCAGCCACATCACCCCTTCCTTGGAGGCCTTCTTGTCTCTTCCGAGACCAAAGTTCTCTTTGGTTCTTTTTTTTTTTTTTCCTTTTTCTTCTCTTTTATTCAACCCACTTGTCTTTTTTTTTCTTAATTACCATTATTGGAGGATAGTTACTTTACAATATTGGGTTGGTTTCTGCCATACATCAACATGAGTCAGCCGTAGGTACACATGTGTCCCCTCCTTCTTGAACCTCTCTCCCACCTCCCACCCCATCCCATCGCCCCCCAGGCTGTCACAGAGCACCGGGTTTAAGCTCCCTGAGTCATAGAGCCATTTCCCACTGGCTACCCATTTTACACATGGCGAAGTGTATGTTTCAATGCTACTCTCCCAATTTGTTTCACCCTCTCCTTCCCCAACTGTGTCCACAAGTCTGGTCTGTGTCTGCGTCTCCACTCCTGCCCTGCAAATAGGCTCAGTAGTACCATTCTTCTGATTCCATATATATAAAGAACTTGTGGTACATAGATACAATGGAATATTACTCAACCATAAGAGGAATGCATTTGAGTCAGTTCTAATGAGGTGGATAAACCCAGAGCCTGTTATACAGAGAGAAGTAAGTCAAAAAGAGAAAAATGAATATCATATATCAACTGACTCGTCTTGAAGAACTTCTTTGTGCCATGAACTCTTCTGAGTGGGATTTATTTATTTTTTTGAGTGGGATTTTTAGATGTCAATGCAAGATAGTTTCTCTTCTCAGAGGGAATTCAAATTCAGTATCTCTCCTTTCCCAGGCAGACTGACAGGCAAGGCCGGGGTGGAGAAACAGGGATGCCCAAAGAAAGAGTGCTAAGCAGGAACGTCTATAAACGCCACCAACCACGGGGCATGCAGGCCGAGGAGGGCGGGCAGAAAGGAGACGGAAGTGGGAACTGGGCTTATGAGGAATGGTGGAAGGCCCTGGAAGCCCACAGTCCATTTCAGAGAGAGAGGATCTCTCCACCTGCCTGCAGCCCTTGGGGATCCAGTAATGCAAGTTTGGGGGAAGGGGGGCCTCAGTGGGGAGTCCACACAGGTTGAGACAATTAGGGGGATAGCTGGGGCTGAGTCATCTTGGCAGAGGCTGGGAGGAGGGTGTTGGGGGTGGGTGGGTGGGGCCCCCATCAGCATAATTGCTCCCGACTTCTGCTTCTCTTTGACATGGCAGTAAAATAAGTTAATCCATGGCTCAAAAAAGGGTTGAGTCTCCTCTTGCAACATGTCATTAACAGCAAAAATCTGCCTGAACCTGACACCAGAATGACCCGGTGAGGACCCTGTCCCAGGGCAAGGAGCAGGGAACATGGGGAGAAAAACTGGCAAATCATATCCCCACCCCAAGCCTCATAGCCTCAGTCTGGGCAACAGGAATTATACTGTATTCCATCAATTCTAAAAAATTAATTTTTTTCCTTCTTGCATTTTAATATCTCTAAAATTGGGATGTGGTGTCTTAGGTTTGATGACATACTGTGATAAGAAGAGAAAAACACAAGAATCACTACTGTTTAGGGAATGCTTACTCCATGCCACGAATTGTGCTGCTGAAGAAAACTCTATAGAGAGTCCCTTGGACAGCAAGGAGATCAAACCAGTCAATCCTAAAGGAAATCATTTCTGAATATTCATTGGAAGGACTGATGCTGAAACTGAAGCTCCAATACTTTGGCCACCTCATACAAGAGCCAGCTCATTAGGAAAAAAAAAAACCCCAATGCTGAGAAGCATTGAGGGCAGCAGGAGAAGCGGGCAACAGAGGATGAGATGGTTGGATGGCTTCACGGACTCAATGCAGATGAGTTTGAGCAAATTCCAGGAGATGGTGAAGGACAGGGAAGCCTGCCATACTGCAGTACATGGGGTCACATAGAGGTGGACACAACTTAGGGACTGAACACCACCACTCCACAAAAGGCACCATTTCTAGGAACTTTGCAGTTTAATCCTCTCAACAACGTGCTGAAACAAATACTGATTCCACACCCTTTCTGTGGAAGGGAAGACGTGATTATTCCCTGGACACTGTGCTCCCGTCACACTGACCTTTTTGGGTCCCTCCACAGGCCCTCTTCGTATGCTGTGTCTGCTGCTGGGACACTGTTCTTCCCTTTCTTTGTTACCGACCAAAGCCTCCAGCCCCCAACCCGTGTGGAGCTTCCCGGAGGAAGCCCTCTGTGACTCCCACGTTCTCAGGGCATCGTATACCCCTCCTTTTTCTGTTCGGACTGTATAGCTTCCTGCACTATTGAATGCCTCCTCCTTATTTTATCCATAAGCTCCATGAGGGCAGGAGCTGTGCCTTTTTTTTTTTCCTGCCCATGGCACCTTCTGTTCCTCCAGGCACAGATTCTGGCATAGGGTCAACACTTCATAAATATCTGCAGAGGAGCTTGTGTCTAAAGAAAACTCCTGAACGAGTGACTCAGAAGCAAAGTATGTGGGGTTGGGGTAGGGGAGGAGAGAGATCTGTGCTTGTTTGCCTGGGCTGGAGGACAGGGGCATGTTCCAAGCCAGACTGGCTGCCTTCGTGCCCCTTGTCTGTGAAACAGGGAGAAGACATGCGCCTTAATGCGGTCTCAGGGAGAGTAAAGAAGCTGATATGAGAGCCGGGCCCAGCACGGCCAGCTCAGTGGTCACAAGTCACTTCTTCCACTTGCCTCCGAAGAAGGGGCTTTTGATCCTACAGTGTGTGAAGTCCTAGGAGTCTGTGGAGCCTGGAACCGGAAAGCTTGGGGATGCGCCGCGTGTATGAGGCCATCACCTACTGTGAAGTCATAATTGCTGGGTCACATTTAATTGTGCCCTAAAGAGCAGATGGCCACGCCGGGGGCTCTGACACATTGCTCTGTTTGCCCGACTGGCAGCACCGCCCCAGTGGGCATGGGGGCCTTTGTGCCGAGACTCATGCAAAAGTCAGGCTGTAGTCAGGGTATTTTTCAGGCAATTCTTATCTGTTGTGGGGATTTCTCTGGCTCTGGCTCCCTTTTGGTCTGCAGTGGGGAACTTGAGACCGAGTCTTAGTGGAGACAGCCAGAGGCGCAGGGATGGTCGAGGAGGAGAGAAGGCCTTGGAGGCAAGGGTTTTGTCTTCAGCTCCCAAGAGCTGAAGGCCTGGGTGGGGAGGCAGACAGGACTATAGAGGGACTCAGTCAGCTGCCTGGCTCCTCTCAGCAGCCACCACCTGCAAAAAGTGTCACCTCCATGAGCCTCAGTTTCCTCACCTCTAAAATGGGAGTAATAGCATCTATAGGATGAGGGGGTACAATTGGAAAGAAACTTTAAATAAACAACCTAAGGTGCTGCCATTCTGACCACCCCCTTCAGTCCACGTTCCCACTCCGTCTTATCTGCACACACTTGGCTTATGTGGCTGCAGGCATAGCGTGCATTTTGCTTTTCCTAACCTTCTGTTAGATCACAATTCTCCACATTTTTACATGCTTCTTGTGGATTACATTTTTTTTTTTTTTTTGCCACACTGCACACCATGTGGGATCTTAGTTCCCCAACCGAGGATCAAATCCATGCCTCCTGCAGTGGAAACACAGAGTCCTAACCACTGAACTGCCAGGGAATTCCCATGGTTTACATTTCTAATGGTTGCTAAATTGGCCATTATAGGTGTGTCTCAGGAGTAACTAAAGCACACATGCTCAAAGCCACATAATGCATGCACAAATACACACACACATGCTCACACTCACACAACTTCTGTCAACTGTGAGGTGTTCAGACTGCTCCTACATTTCCACCATGGTAGACAACATCTTCATAGGGATAATTTGTTTTTGCCATTTTTAAATTATCTCCTGAGGATGAATTTCGAATTGGGAGATCCCTGGGCCTAACTCTGTTACTTTGCCATTTTGGAGAAGGGGTACATTAAGGATGGCACTTCCAGCAGGGCTGTTCGACACAGGGACAGACCACACTGGTGGCAGTGAGCCTCCAGTGCCTGGAGGTGTACAGGACAACTGGGGCAGTTATTCACTATCTGACAACTATCTGTCGGGCGTCATGGTGTGTCAGGCCTGTGTTAGTTGCTGAGGACACGGGTGACACGGTCTCTGCCTTCCTGGAGGCAGAGGGAAAGGAGACAGAAAGGTAAAGGACAGTGACCTCACAGCATGCACTCTGTGGGGCTGCTCAAGGCTGTTTGCTCCCCTTCTCACACTGTGAAATCCCCACTCCAGGCAACCACAGCTCTGCATGTGGGAATGAATTGTGCCTGGGCGACAGGTCACTGTGCTATCACATGCTTCATGGACCCCAGCTCCATGACCTGCAGCCCTTTCTTCATGCCTCTGACATGAAGTGATTTGTCCTGGGGGCTTCTAGGCCCCACTCAATGCCTACCTCTGGACCAGAGATTTCTTGAGGACTCCTTTTAATCTATGCCTGCAGAATTACTGGCTATTGACACAGGCCTTGCATGAGGGCAGCCTCTAGAGATGCTGCTTCAACTCCTGAGAGTCCGTGGGCAGCTTCTCTAGGCTGTTTCCAAGGAGTATGCACAACTCCCATCCTACAGGAGCCAGAAGGCGAACTGCTGGCCTTAACGGTTGTCTGAACGAAGTCTAGAGACCTTGGGTTGCTGTGTGACCTTCTGCCACCCACTTCACCTCTCTGTTTCCACTTCAGGAGAGGGGCATGGTAATACAGGGAGTTTCAGCTCAAGGCTGGGCTACTTCACTCCCTCCCTACAAGGTCCATTCTTGGTTCTGAACACCAGATAGGGCAAACTCGATCACAAGAGTTGTAAAATTACGGGTGTATCGGGGAAGGTCTGAGAACGGGCAGTTAGAGCCATGAGAACACAAACCGGATGAGTATATACCATATATACCACTCCTCCCTATTCATCCCTGAATACCTGATACCTCTGCCAGGAATGGATATGCTACATAAATTGGGAGCTACTGTCCACCTATTGGGAGACAAACTGGAGATTGGTGTCCCCTAGACAGAGGGCATGGATGACAATGTTAACAGCTGAGAACAAACCTCCCTGGACAGAGCAAGTTGATCTCCCTGGAGTAAGTCCCCAGGGTGGGACAAGCTGCAGCAACCAGGCCCATGATCATCCATCTAAAACCTGGATGTATGTGGCCCAGGAGAAAACAGCTCCCTCTCTGATAGGCACTGCCCCGTCATACAGGGCCCAACCGACCGTGTTAAGCCTTACTGGAAAAGTGAAAGTGTTAGTTGTTCAGTCATATCTGACTCTGTGACCCCATGGGCTATAGCCCGCCAGGCTCCTCTGTCTAGGCAAGGGACACTGGAGTGGTAACCATTCCCTTCTGCAGGGGATCTTCCAGACCCAGGGATTGAATTCCGGTCTTCTGCATTGCAGGTAGATTCTTTGCCATCTGAACCACCATTAGACCCTATTAGACCAGGTCAATCAGCCCGAAATACCCCCAGTCTCCTTGTAAAGAAACTTAGTGGAGGGACTCTGTTGGCAGCCTAGCGGTTAAAACTCCGTGCTTCTATTGCAGGGGGTGTGGGTTCGATCCCTGGCTGGGGAACTAAGATCTTGCATGCCACATGGCAGAGCCAAAACAGAAATAAATAATACCCAGGGGTGATACCGGATGGCACAGGACCACAGGACAGCCAGCGAAGCCACTGAGGGCACATGTCCAGTGGTCTCTAACCCGTATTCCTCACTGGCCACTCTACTGTCCACCAGGACCTGCTATTCTGTCTTAGATTTAAAAGATGCCTCCTTCTGTATTTCGTTAGCTCCAGAGTCACAAGACATTTCTGCTTTCCAGTGGCAGGGCCCAAACACACAACAAAAAAAACAACAATACTGCTGGACTGTCCTGCCCTGAGGGTTCAAAAATCCCCCTGTCATCTTTGGGGAAACTTTAGCTAAAGACCTAAAAGATCTCCATCTGGAGGAGGAAACCCTCCTCCAACATGTTAGACGACATTCAGATCTCCAGCTGTAACCACCCTGAGTCACCGAGCTGATAAAGGATATAAGGTGTCCAAGGAAGAGGCTCAGATGTCACAAACTAGGGTGACCTAGGTACGCTTCATTCTCACAGAAGGTCAGAGCAGCCTTCCCCCGGTAAGGAAAGAAGCTACTTGCAGTCTTGCCCCTTCTAGAATTGTAAGACAGCTTCGGGGTGTTTCCTGGGGATGGCTGGATTTTGCCACATCTGGTTCCCTAACTATGATCTAATACCTGGGCCTCTATATGAAACGTTGAAAGGAAAGGATGACGATCCTTTTGAATGAAATTCAGAATGGGAAGGGGCCTTTCAAGAATTGAAAAAGCAATTACTTCAGGCCCTCACCCTGGCCCTCCCAGATTTAGCTAAACCCTTGACCTTTATGTTCATGAGAGAAGGGGGATCGCCCTTGCGGTATGCGCTCAAAAACTGGGACCCCCCCCACCCCGGTGCCTTGGACTTCCCCGATGGTCCAGTGGTTTAGACTCAGAGCTTCCACTTGCAGGGGCACAGATTTGATTCCTGGCTGGGGAAGTAAAATCTCACTGAGCTGTGTAGTGGGGCGGAAAAAAAAAAACAAAAAACCACACACACACACAACCCCAAAACACAAACAACCCCCCCCCCCAAAAAAACCTGGGACCCCTCACTTGGGGGGTTGTTTATTTCTCTAAGGAGTGACCTCCCTGCCTACCCACAGTGGAAGCATGCAGTTTGGTCTGCCAATTGCAGTATGGACTCCACAGCAGGTTCAGGTTTTGCTAAGTTCTAAGGGAACAGAACGATATTGCCCCCCCCACCAAAGTGGATTCAAGCTCAGGCTGTGCTTTTAGACAACCCAAAGGTTACCATAAAAACCTGTCACACGCTACACCCAACCACAATGCTCCGCACAGAAATGGGGCCCGGAAGCATGATCCTACAGAAACCACAGATGAGATCCACTCCTGACGCCCCTACCTACGACGTGAGCCCCCACCAAGCGCTGACGGGGAACGGCTGACAGATGGAGAGAGGGGAAGAGGCTGACAGGACATGCAGGGTCCGCCAGACCCAAGTCACAGAAGCACGATGCCTCCCCCAAGGACTTCTGCCCGAAATGCCGAACCCACAGGCCTCCTGGAGCTTGCGAGCTTGTGATACAGAAGATCTTAAATGTTTACACAGACTCCCGGATGCATGTGCCACCCGACACCCCCAGACCTGGGGCTTATCTCTTTCAGGAACAACTGAGCCATCTCGGGTCACTCAGAGATGCCGACGCTCAGGGCTGGGTGAAAACCAAACACAGCTGAAGGCGGCCAGGAGCAGCTCTGCTCTCCCACCCGTCACCATGAGGCCCCTGCCTCCCGGCAGGACGCAGCACAGAAGACAGACCTGCTCCCTCAGCGCCTCCACAAACCGAGGAGCCAGACGAGGGGCGGAGGAGGGGTTTGTCTGTCACCAGCAAAGCCCCCTAACAGTTCTCGGGAAATAAAAGTAGAATCTGGATATAATGAAGTCTAACCTTTTTTTTTTTTTTCCTGTTTCCTCTGTGCTTAGTTTCACTCACTCAGAGAGTCACGTGCTGACGTTTCAAACCTTTCAGACCTCGAGCCAGAGTTCCTGGTGCAAAATGGCTGCACAGATACCTCAGTTCGGAGGGCGGTGTGCAGACGGGGATGGCGGCGGCAGACTGTGTGCTCTGGCGCTGGGAGCAGCACCGCTGTGCAGAGCTCCGCCCTCTCCCCTTTGACCCTATAAAGTAGCCCCGCCCATAGCCTGCCCGCATACCTTGGACTGTGGAGCTTGCGTTTGCATTTCTCCATGCATTGATCAAAGAACTGGGACATCGCTGGTGATGCAGTGGTTAAGATTCTGTGCTTCCAAGGCAGGGGGTGCAGGTTCTATCCCTGGTCGGGGTACTAAGATCCCACATTCCCTGCAGCACAGTCAAAAAAAAAAAAAAAGATAAAGCCTTCCTTTGCTTCCGAACTAAACTTGGTCTCTTTCTACTGATTCCAACGACACTGGACAGGACTCTTGCTAGGGACCCACTTGGGAGGGTGGGTTATAAAAGTACAAATTTGACCTTGTCATTACTATTTAAATCCTCTCAAGGGATCCCCAGTGCCCTCGGGTTAAATTCAAAATTCCTTAGCCTGGAATTCAAGCTGCTCCTCTGTCAATAGCAGCCTCTCCTCCAGCTCTGTTCCTGGAGAGAACCATATTCAGCTCTACAGTCACCAGCCTCTACAACTCTGTGCCCTTCCTTATGCTATTGCCTCCACTCAGACGTCCGTCCCTGTTGAAATGCCTTTCTGTGCTCAGTTCCAAGATCATCCCCAGCGGAGCTTGGTTGAGTTTTGCACACTGAAGTTACTTGCTCATAGAATCACTGGGATTGTGTTATAAACACAGGTCCCCAGTTACCGAGCTGGGGTCCTTGATGGTCTTCTGCTTCTTCTACAGTTTGACTTTCCCCTCTGACTCTTAGTTGCCTGGTCTGTAAAATGGGCATAATCAACGTGCAGATGTAGCTGGGAGGATGAAGTATGATAGTATTTATATAGATTCCCTAGTATGGCCAGGGACACTCAGCAGATGCTGTGTAATATTTGGAGAAGGAAATGACACCCCACTCCAGTATTCTTGCCTGGGAAATCCCATGGACAGAGGAGCCTGGTGAGCTACAGTCTATGAGGTCACAAGAGTCAGACATGACTTAGCTACTAAACCACCACCACTGTTAACAGTTATGAGGGGCCATCATGATTACTCTCCTTTGTAGGGTGACCAACTGCCCCATCCACCCTGGGCTGAGAGGTTTCCTTGAATGTAAGGCTTTTAGTTTTTAAAACTGGGAAGGTTTGGGGCAAGTCAGGATGAGTTGGGGGCCCTACATCTCTTGCTTTCTTCTCCTCGGATCAATGATCTTGCTTGCCTGCCTTGGTCCCTGCTGGCCAGTAGAAATCACTGAATCTGGGGCCCCAGCTGAAAAGCTGGAAACCCCAACTGAAGAGATGTAGTGAACAAAAGTATTCGAAACTAACAGTTTTCGAATATATTAAGAATTGATGTTTTCCTTCCAGGAGTGATGTGGTCTGCATGTTGCCCTTTATTCCTCTGAAGGGGTCACATTATAACCACCCCACCCTGACCCCCATTCCCTTGGCCTCTCAGCCTCACACATGTGCACGAGAGGGCTGAGAAAGTCACATTGGCCAAACTCTGGCTGGATTTTTCTGAGTTCTTGATACTTTAAACTATACATCTAAATATTCCTCCATTAGAGTCTTGGGGATTATTATTATGTTTTTTTCCTGCATTTTGTTCCTGGACTTATTTTGAGCCAAACGTCTCCTCACCCAAACTCCTCTGCCTCCTTTTCAAACCCAAGGCCACGTCCAACCTCGCAGGCCCAAACCGCGCTTACATAACCCCCAGTGACAGTAAGTGTTTGTGAGGCCAGCAAAGCGGGGCCCGGGCCGCCCGCTCTGGAGCACAGGGGACATTTTGTCCTGCAAAATGATGCTGTTTAGGGTGTGTGCGTGAGTGTGTGTGTTTTTCCCCTCTGAAATTCAAAAACAGCTCCTTTTGCTCAAGCTGTCAAAAGGAGAAGAGAAGAAGAAGAAGAAAAAAAAAGTCTGCAGTAATTTCAGTGTTGGGCCCAGATCAAGAATTGCAAATGCTAAGAGAATATTTTCCAAAGTTAGGAGTCTAGTAGGAGTCTCCAAGTTACGGGAAATCAGAGACCGACCTTGTGGAATTTCCAGGGGCCTTGTCTCCTGGCTGAGGCTTCCCAGGTGGCTCAGTGGTAAAGAATCTGCCTGTCAAAGAAGTCAGGACAGTCAGGGAAGGCTTCTTGGAGGCAGTGATTGTCTATTTTGAGACCTGCCAGTTTAGGAGATCCTTGACAGCAGGAGTTGCATCTGTCTTAATCACTGCTATGTCCCCAGCATGGTTCCGGGGACATTGTAGGCACCCAAGATGTACACATTGAACCACTGAATGAGTAGGAGTTAGTTAAGGTAAGGGGCTTCCCTGAGAGCACAACTGGTAAAGAATCGCCTGCAATGCAGGAGACCCTGCTTCGATTCCTGGGTTGGGAAGATCCCCTGGAGGAGGGATAAGTTATCCACTCCCAGTATTCTTGGGCTTCCCTGGTGGTTCAGATGGTAAAGAATCTGCCTGCATTTCGGGAGACCTGGGTTCGATCCCTAGGTCAGGAAGATCCCCTGGAGGAGGGCATGGCAACCCATTCCAGTATTTTTACCTGGAGAATTCCCATGGACAGAGGAGCCTGGCGGGCTACAGTTCATGGGGTCACAAAGAGTCAGAAACATTTTGAGCGACTAAGCAGAGCACAGCTAAAGTAAGAAGAGGTGGTTGTGGTGGACAGAGTAACAGCCTTCCAAGACGTCCACATCCTAATTCCCTATAACTTGTGACTGTGTTTCCTTGCATGGCAGAAGGGTTTTTGCAGATGGGATTAAGATTTGGGGTCTGCAGATGGGGGAGGCGGAGGCATTATCCCGGATTATCTGGGGTAAGGGCAATGTAATTGTATGAGCCCTCCAAAGCAGAGAGCGTTTCCCAACTCGGTTCAGAGAGAGACGTTACTGTGGAAGAATGCCCAGAGAGATACAGTGCTGCTGGCCTTGAAGATGGAAGAAGAAGGCCATGAGCCAAGGAATGAAACAGTCTCCAGAAGCTCAAAGAAGCAGGAAAACTCAGTCTCTCCTAGAGCCTCCAGGATGAAACAGCTGCATTTTAGCCCAGGGAGACCCTAACCTGCAGAACTGGAAGCACGTCTAACCTCTAGAGCCGAAATAATAAATCTGTATTGCTGGAAGCCAGTAAGTGTGTAGTAATTCATTACAGCAGCAACAGAAACTAATACGGTGGAAGAGAGTTCCAGGCAGGGGGAACAGCCTCTGCAAAGTCCAGAGGAACATGCAGAGCCAGCAGGGGACCTGAGGCGGGTGTGTCTGCCGCTTCTCCTTGCCCTTACTGGTCCAGACAGATCACCAATGAGATGGCTGGGCATCTCCAAGCACAGACAGGCGTCTGAAGGCTCCCCTCAGTATACCCACCCCGGGGTGCTCTGGAAAGCCAGCCAGGGCGGATGTGCCGGTAGTCTGTGCTGGGAGAATGCGCCCCGCCCCCCCCAGCCCTGGACTGCCTTCTTTCCAGGGATTTTGTGAGGAGAAAGTGAAGTAGGGCCCTTCAGAAAAAGAAGGGAAGTTTGAGCAATGTTTGTGTGAAGCCCAAGGGTTCTATTCTTGCTTTGCTCTCAGTGTCATAATATGAATTTTTTTTTTTCCAAATGTGGTCCTGCATCTGTTTGTCTTGAGCCTGGTGAGGTCTGTGGGGCCCAGGGCAATCTGCCTGATGCATAGAGGAGGACAGAGATTCCCAGAGAGGAGCACTGACCTGCCCAAGGGTGCCCAGCAGGTTGGGCAGAGCTCAGTTGGGACCTATGTCTTCTGATGCTCTTTTCCTGTTCCCTCATGTCACCTCTTGTCTGAAAGAGCAGTGTCATACAGGGGTGTGTGTGTGTGTGTGTGTGTGTGTGTGTGTGTGTGTATTAAAATACCACATAAAATAGTCATTTAAACCATTTTAAAGTGAATGATTCATTGGCCTTTACAAGTACATTTATAAGTCTGTGCCACCGTCACCTCCAACTAGTTCCAGAACATTTTTACATCAAAGGGAAACTCTATACCCACTAACAGCCACTCCCAATTCCCCTTCTTTCAGCTCCTGGCAACCACTAATCCACTTTCTGTTTCTATAGATTTGCCCCTTCTGGAAATTTCATATACATGGGATCATTCGAAATGGGATCAGTCTTTGTGACTGCCTTCTTTCCAAAGCATGATGATTTTCAGTTCATCCTTGGTGTAGCGTGTGTTGGTACTCCGTCCCTTTCCATGGCTGAATAATGTTCTTGGATGGCTAGAGCACATTTTGTTTATCCATTCATCTGTTGATGGACGTTGGGTTGTTTCCACTTTTTGGCTATTGTGAATAATGCTGGTGGTGGTGGTGGTGGTTTAGTCACTAAGTCGTGTCCAACTTGTGACCCCCTGGACTGTAGCCTGCCAGGCTCCTCTGTCCATGGGATTCTCCAGGCAAGAATACTGGAGTGGGTTGCCATTTCCTTCTCCAGGGGAATAATGCTGCTATGAAGCTTCATAACCTGAGAAAGAGGATCCCAGCCAATTTTGTTTGTTTGTTTTTGTTCCTTTCGGCATCTCTGCACAGCACGTGGGATCTTAGTTCCCTGACCAGAGATCGAACCCACACAGCCTGAACACTCATGTGGAGTGTTAACCACTGGACCTCCAGCGAAGTCCCCTGGCCAGTTTTGAGAGAATGAGGGGGCCTCCATGTGTTGTCCCCTGAATCCTCCTGGCGAGTGTGTGTGTATGTGTGTGTGCACGCGTGCGTGTATGTGCATATATACACACGCCCGTGTGCCTGTGCCTGTGTTTGAGAAGTGCTTGGTGCACACACTTCCTCTGCAGGCCTGTCCCCTGGCTCTTTCTGCTGTGAATGGTTTTCTATCAAACGTCCATCACATTCCCCCCACCCTGCCCCAACTCTCAGCTTCTGCGGGACTCCAACTTATCCAGGCCCAGAATAAAAGCTCTTATTACATACACGTGGAGACTCCTCTCAGATGTTTGCGATGCAAAGGGCCTGATCTGACGAGGAAAGTCAGACTCGCAGGCCAGACTGGGCACAGGGTCTGAGTCCTGGTTTGACTTTGCACTAAAAAGATTAATCACTGCCAACGTGTCCAGCATAGAGTGGGGAGTGAAGGCAACTTGTAATCAGACTATCCTCTTTCCTGGACATGTAAGCAGGGCCCAGTGGACACTGCAGAGGCCCAGGCAGAGCAGTGTTGGGGTCTGCCACGGCCCCTGCCTAACTGTGCAACTGGCTGGGGCACCTCACCCCTGAGTCTTGGCTCCCTGCTCTATGAAGGGAACCAAAGAGTGGTTTTGACAATTAAAGTAAAATGAACAAGCTGCTGCCACTTGCTTGGTGTCAGGTTCTTTAAATGTGTCATCTTCTCGAGGTCTCACCATAATGTGTGACGGTAAGAGAAGCGGGCACAGAGATAGCAAATACATTTTTAAAAAATTGCAGTAAAGCCGAGGCTTCTCTGGTGGCTCAGTGGTAAAGAGTCTGCCTGCCAATGCCGGAGACACGAGGTCAATCCCTGATCCAGGAAGATCCCACGTGCCGTGGAGGAACTGAGCCCCTGCACCCCAACTACTGAGCCTGTGCTCTGGAGCCCGGAGCCGCGACGTCTGGGGCCCGCACCCTGGGGCCCGCGCTGCAGAGCAGGAGCCCCCTCAGGGAGAAGCCTGAGCACCGCAACTAGAGAGTAGCCCCTGCTCGCTGCAACTGCAGAAAAGCCCGCACAGCAAAGAAGACCCAGCACAACCAAAAATTAAAATAAATAAGTGCAATTGCAAAAAACTGTGGTGAAATTCACATGACATAAAATTCGCCGTTTTAACCCTTTCAAAGGGAAGGATTCGATGGCATGTAGTAGTACGTTAGCAGCAGTGTACGAACACCACCTGTTTATTTCCGAAAAGTCTTCACCACCCCAAAATGGAACCCCACCCACATGAGCTGTCACTCTTCTTCCCCTGCACCTCCTCTGAGCACCAGCCCATCATTAGTCTGATTTCTGTTCCTATGGGTTTGCCTGTTCTGAACATTTCATATCGATGGAATCATACAACCTTTTGTGTCTGGCTTTTTTGCTTAGCATAATGTTTTCAATGTTCATCCATATCGTAACTTCTATTAGTATTTTGCTCATTTTTTTATCTTCTAGTTTATATAATATTCCTTTATATGAATGAACCACTTTTCGCTTATCCATTCTTCTGTTGATGGGCATTGGGTTGTTTCTACCTTTTGGCTATTATGAATAACCTAGATATGAGCGTTTATGTCCAAGTTTTCTTGGAACACTTGTTTTCGGTTCTCTTGGGTGTCTACCTAAGTGTGGAATTGCTGGGTCATAAGCTGTTTCTAGGGTTTCCCTGGTGGCTCAGTGGTGAAGAATCTGCCAGCAATGCACGAGACTCAGGTTTGAACCCTGGGTCGGGAAATCCCCTGGAGGAGGGAATGGCAACCCACTCCAGTATTCCTGCCTGGAGAATCCCTTGGACAGAGGAGGCTGGTGGGCAACAGTCCATAGGGTCACAAAGAGTCGGACACAACTGAAGCGATTGAGCATGCATGCACGCATGCAAGGTGTTTCTAAGTTCAGCTGTGGAGGAACTGATTTCATCTTTAAAACTTTTTGTTTTATATTGGAGTATAGCTGATTGACAGTGTTGCGATGGTTCCAGGTGGACAGCTAAGGAACTCAGCCATGCACATACATGTATCCAGTCTCCCCCAGGCTCCCCTTCCATCCAGGTTGTCACATAACATTGAGCAGTTTCCTGTGCTGTTTATTATTGGGACCTTGTCGGTTATCCATTTTAAATATAACAGAGCGTACAGATTGAGCCCAGACTCCCCATCTAACTCTTCCCCACACTGAACTCACTTTTAACTTGCTTTTGGCCACACAGCTTGTGAAAATCTCTGTAGAACTGGTGTTTCTGATCCAAGGTCAAGTACTTTGCCCATCTGCTCTCTTGAGGCTGAGGGGTGCGGAAGCGTCTGCATGCTTTAGGCCACTACACAGCCCTGAAGAACTATCATCATCCTTTATTAAAGACACAAGGGTAGGTGTGGTCTGGAACCGCTGGAATTACTTGAGAGGAGGTTTGCAGCAGAGGTTTGAGGAAGGCGCTCCAATTGGTGAACTTGGACCAGGTAGGTGTGCATGGGGTCACGTGGCCGTCAGCTGTCCTTCTGGGCCAAGACTTCCCAAAACCTCAGTTTTCCCATCCATAAAATGGTAGCGCTAGTCCAAATCCAAGTGCTTAGGATCGGAATTAACATACATAGGTGGGCTGGCAGCTGTCCAGGACTCTGTAAATCACAACTGGTTTTGTCATTACGACGCCTGTTAGGATTATTTCGCCGTTGAGACGTCCCAGCTCAGGTCCAAGGGCCAAGTCTGCCCTGAGCTAATCTTGTTCCTGATAAGAAAGCACCAGGGCAGCTTCCATTTAAACAATCACCCCCCAAATTTGAAACATGTTCCTTAAACAGTTTTTGAACTGTTTTGCAGTGTGAGTTCCCCAGCACTGCTAATATCTTGAGGGATTTAAAAAATATATTTGCAACAAAGAGGCCTTTGTCTGCTGGGCTGGGCAGCCTGGCGGGGATATTACTCGAAACCTGATCGGCAGACACTGGCCGCAAACCTGCTGCATTGCGCCCCCGGCCTCAGCAGCGGTGACGGCGGCGACTGGATTAAATTGGCCTTTTGTCGGGTAGGAAGGGCAACCAGCCACGTGACATGGCATGGCCTTAACCCTGCAGGGGCTGACAACCCTCTTTGGCGTGTTCCAGCTGTGGCGATCCAGCAGCAGTCAGGGAAGGGGACACTAGTTTCATCTCTGCTTTCCAGACGAGGGGCTGGTGGAAGACTTGGTCAAGGTCACCCAATGTGTGAATGGCACAGCTGGAGTTTCTATTTGGTTCTGAACACAAAGCCCTGAGTGCCTCTGTGGAACCAGGCCCCAGGTTTCAGGTCTAGTCATTTGCAATTGGATGTTGAGTACCTTACATGTAGCCTCAGTTCCAGACACTAGGGATCCAGTAATGAACAAGACAAAGACAAAGGTTCAGCCATCCATCCATTCATTCATTTATTCATTCAGCTAATATTTATTGAGCTCCTACTATAGGTCAGGAGCTGGAGAACCGAAAAAGGAACTCTCCTGTAGGTAATCCACTTTATCATTCACATACCTAATCCCATGCTGTGTTGCAAAGAGCTCAAAGGGGCAGATGTGTTTCCAGCTTATTCCCCGTTGTTTTTCTAGATCCTATCACCATGCCTGGCACATAGTAGGTTATGTACATGTATGTTCATAGCAGCACCCTTCACAATAACCAAAAGGTAGAAACAACTCAGGTGTCCATCAGTGGAGAAATGGATATACAAAAGTGGTCTGTCTGGGCAGGGGAATATTATTCAGCCACGAATAGGAAACAAGTCCTGACCTAGACTACAACATGGATGAACCTCAACATCATATGAAGTGGAAAAAGCCTGGCACAAAGGTCAGGCATTGAATGATTCCATTTATAAGAAATGTCCACAGTAAGCAAATTCAGAAAGACAGAATATAGACTAGTGGTTGCCAGAGGCTGGGGGGAGGAGGAATGAGGACTAATATGATACAGGATTTCCTTTCAAGGTGATGGAAACATTTGGAACTAGACAGAAGTGGTGGCTGTACCATTGTGAACATGCTAATCGCTACTGAGTTGTTTTCTTTAAAATTGTTAATTTCATGTTACAGGAATTTCACCCCCATTTTTTAAAAAAGTGACCCTCACAGTGACTCTGGAAGGACAGGATTTCTGCAGTTCCATTTAACAGATCAGAAAGGAGAGGCCCTGGGGAGATACTGGCCTTGCTGGGTGTACAGCGGCTGCCCTGTGGTTTTCTGGCAGCCCAGCCCTGTTTTCCACATGCCTCCTGCAGTGGCCTTGGAAAGGGATTTGCACTGTGTCCCTCTCTGCCCCCGCCCTGGGCTTGTGTCAAGCCCGCTATGGAGGTTCCCTCAAAGGTCCAAGGTCAGATGAGTGACCCAGGGGTTCTTTTAGGAAACTGTCTTAGCAATGAGGACCCTTGTGGGGAGAGCCTGTTGACCCAAGTTGAAAGGCCTGTTGTTACGGAAACATATCAATATTTCCACGGGGCAGATGAATCATGCTCATCGACTGCCTTCACACATGTCTCGAGCTGCCAGGAGACACCCCAACATCTGCGCCTGGGGAGTTCACGTTTCTCTGGACATTCAGGGTGCAGGGAGCACACGTCTGCCGCGACGTGTGCAGGGGAGAGCAGCCCCTTCTGACTGCTCTCACTCTGGCTTCTCCACCTTAGCGCAGAACTAACCTCCGCGCTTCTGATCGCCTCTGGGTCCCAGTTAGAGTCTGCAGGATCACAAGTACTTCTTGGGTGGTTGTCTTGGCTTGGAGGAGTTGTGCTGACATTTCTCCTGGGGGTTGTGGGATGGGGGTTCTGATTTTCTGGGACTAAAGAATTTCACCATCAGGTCTCAAGAGATCCGGTCTCAGCCCAGGTAGGGAGTGGTTTCTGAGATGCTGATGATTCCCCAGGTATCTTGCATCTTCCTTACTGGGTCATGTCCTGGCCAGAACATGAGAAAGATCCAGAAAGGTGGGCGGATCTCGTTCTTTTAGCCCATGGCGTGTGCTACAGAAATACTACTGTCACCACTCAGACCCAGTCCTCATCCTCTCAAGGCCAAAGTCCTGCACACAGAGTTTTTAAAAAAACTTTTAATATTTGTCATGTTTTCTGTGACTGTAAAGCTCTAAGGGTTACAGTATTTTTTCTGTCTTGAGTTATCATTGTATAGTTATTTCAGCAATTATCAGCATAGTCGTTGTTGCTGTTCGGTCACTAAATCATATCCAACTCTTTCTGACCCCATAGACTGTAGCCCTCCAGACTCCTCTGTCCATGGGATTCTCCAGGCAAGAATACTGGAGTGGGTTGCCATTACCTTCTCCAGGGGGTCTTCCTGACCCAGGGATCTCTTGCATTGCAGGTGGATTCTTAACCACTGAGCCACCTGGGAAGCCCAATTATTGGCATACAGTTGATCAAAATAACAGAAAAGGATCATATATATTATAGTAAATATTATACAACATTTCCATAATATATAAGTTTTAAGTATAACATAGCTATATTATGAAATAATTATTAACTATATATTTGGGGAAGTGTATCCCATAATGAGACGAATCAAGATCAAACCTTTCCTCTACCTTGAGTGAACAGTAAGTGTAAAGGATACTCATACTTAACCAGTCTGCAATTAGCTATTAGAAATTTTTTTTTGTTAATTGGAATCAAACCTATTAAATGTTCTGTGAGATGAAATGCAGATTGACTGTAACTGGAATGAAATGCTTTGTGATATTACTTGACAAAAGATATTTTAACACCTAATTGAATAACATATGCTGAATCTGGACAAAATTGCATACAATTTTTATCCATGGGTTTTATCCAGTGTATCTTGGAAAAAAAGCTGGTGTCGCTGGAAGACATTCTAGTTGATTTAAAAGCAGCAGAGTGTACTGATTTGAATAGTGTACCCCCAAGTTCATGTCCACCCAGAGCCTGTGGATGTGACCTTATTTGGAAATAGGGTCTTGGCAGATGTCATCAAGTTAAAATGCAGTCATACTAGATTAGAATGGCCCCTACGGCCAATATGACTGGTATCCTTATAAGGAGAGGGACACTGGAATACAGAGATACACAGGGAGACGCTCCCATGAAGATGGAGGCAGAGACTGAAGTGATGTGTCTACAAGCCCAGGAGTGCCAAGGGTTTCCTGGAGCCACCAGAACCTAGAAGATGCAAGGAAGATTCCCCCCTAGAGCCTTTGGAGAGAGCACAGCCCTGCCAGCCCCTTATTTCGGACTTCTTTCCTCTAGATCAGCCAGACAATAACTTTCTGCTGATTGAAGCTACCTACTTTATGGTGCTCTGTTTATGGTAGGTCTAGGACACGAACACACGGGGTCACTACCCATCTTGTTTTAGCTGCTAAAATGTGCTCTTTCTCCAGATAGTGATGTGATATAAGTAAGAACATTGAGGTTGACAGGAAAGGATGGCTTAAGTTAAGAAAAGGGGAGGAAGGAAAGAAGGGAGAGAGGGAGGGAGGAGGGAGAAAGGAGAGAAAGGGGAGGGATGGAAGGGGGAGACAAAGAAGGCTTATGCGATGTCACAAATCTGATCCCAAGAGCTCTGAGTGCTGGGACCTTCTCAGTTTTATTCAGGGTTGTGTCTCCAGATCCTAGAACTGACCTATGCAAAGAAGGACCCACAGTAGATGCTAACTGCAGATTGACTTGTTGAATGAGTAAATGAATATCAGTGTCCCTTAAACTTCAATGGCTGCCTTTGGTCAATGAGTCCTGAGGGCTTGGATCCTGCCATCATCTCTGGCCCCTCTGATCTTCCTCATTTCTTGAACTTTGCCTGCTGCTTCCTGCCACAGGACCTTTGCACATGGCATTTTCTCTGCCTGGAGCACTTTCCCTTTCTCTCTCTCTGTCTCTCTCTAACCCAGTTAACTCTTACCTGCTTACTCTGTGCCCAGGTTAAGCCAGAGTCTTTTGCTATGGGTTCATCTAGTTCCCCTCCAGAGTCTTCAGGCCTCTGATGCCCTTCCCTGCTTCACCTATAGCACTCTGCTTGAGTGTCATCTCCTCCAGGGGGCCTGCCCTGACTCATTTTCCCCTCCAGCGTCTCTTACATGCTCCCGCAGGGCCAGAGCTTCCTCCATACAGGCATTAGTGACCATTCTTGTGTTTATCTGCCCAGCCAGTGCAGGGCTGATCTGGTGCAAAGTAGGACTCATGAAGTCTCTAATGGGATGAGGAAGAAATCGACTCCTCTCAAGTCCTGAGGCTGCGACCACGTGACCCTCATAGGGCAATGGGAGGCAGCAAAGAGGTCAGGCTCGGAGTCAAACAAAATATCCTGGCCTCAGTCTTCTTGTCTGTACAATGGGTGCTGGGAGGATTTGCTGAGATAAAGATCCATAAAGATAAAGATCTAGGACCTGCGTGTCTGCTGACTTTTTAATCAGCAAAGCTGCCCATAGTAGGTGCTCAAGCATTTGTTGAATGAATGAGTCAACATTTATAAAACATTGAGCCCAGCAATAGGTAATATTATTATTATTATTAATTGGAAATGGAGGGCCAGAGAGGGGAAGTAACTTGCCTGAGCTTACACAGCATATCAGTGGTAGAGCTATTAATAGGAGTTGACATCAGGGTGAATCCAAAGCTGGGACTGCTGGACTTATCTACACCTTGCTCACTTCTAAAAAATGCTGAGTACCTACCTACTATGCACCAGGCACCGAACTCGACGTCTCGAGGGCACAGAGAGGAGTGAGACACAGCCCTTGGCCCTGATGAGCTTGGGGCCCAGTGCTGGTGATCAACAGATGAATGTGAGGTTAGGCCACAAGGGGAAGCTTGCCGAGTGCTGAGAGCTGGCACACAGGGGCCAGAGAACAGAGGGGGCGGGACGTCACTCTGCAAGGTCAGGGCAGGCTTCTGATGATCTGTGACCCCAGAGCGCAGTGTTTTCCAGAATCAGTTGACCTTGACCCAATGTCGGAAATATATTTTACACAAACACACTAGCACACACACACACAAAAAAGTTCCATCAGATTATTCTTACTTGTGTACTTACTTGGTTAGCTTAAGAGGTTTTTTTTTTTTTTTTATTGTGGTAAAACATATATAACATGAAATTTACCATTTTAATCATTTTTAAGGGTACAGTTCAATGGCATTAAGTATATTTACAATGTTGTGAAACTCTCACCAACTGTCCATTTCTAGAATTTTTCATCATCCCAACTAGAAACTCTGTCCCCATTACATACTCACTCTCCATTGCCCCCACTCTCCCACCCCTAGTAATCTCTGTTCTACTTTCTGTTTACCAGCTTCCCTCTTCTAATTACCTCATGTAAGTGGAATCACACTATTTGTCCTTTTGCTTCTGGTTTATTTCACTTAGCATAACGTTTTCAAGGTATATTCATGGTGAATAAACCCAGTCCGTCCCAGGATGCTGGGTACCAGAATTTCACTTCTTTTTTATGGCTAATATTCCATTGCATGTATATACTGCACTTCCTAAATGACTTATAATCTATGGATTGGTCACAGTCTGCAGTTTGAAAAACACTAAGTGGGGTTTTGCAGAGTGAATAGGAGTTTATTGGGCCCAGACGGGCAAGTAACGGCGAGACCAGACGGAAAGGCCCCAGAGTGGGTGGGACTGAGTAGGGAAAACGAGACATCAGGGGTCCTTATTGGCCAGCAGCTGTTGGGTTTGATTCTAATAAGTCTCAGAAATGCTGCTGTGGACCCCTAACCTTGCCACTTTCTCTTTATTAGCACAGTGTCTTCATGCATTCATTCAGCAAATGTCCATCGAGTTCCTTCGTGTGTTCAGTCGCTCAGTCACGTCTGACTCTGCGATCCCATGGACTGGAGCCCGCCAGGCTCCTCTGTCCTTGAAGTTTTCCAGCCAAGAATACTGGAGCAAGTTGCCATTTCCTACTCCTGGGTATCTTTCCAACCCAGGGCTCAAACCCGTGTCTCTTGCATTTCCTGCATTGGCAGGCAGGTTTGTTACCACTAGCTCCACCTGGGAAGCCTGCGTTCCTACATGGGACCTGCAAACAGCAAGGACCCAGGAGCAGGCAGAGCCCCTGCCCGCGGGATGCTCACTTTCAAGTGGGGTGGACAGAAGTTCATCAAAGAGGTAATGTTACTTACTGGATGTCACACTATCTGATCCTCGGGCTGGGAGAGCATCCTGGGAGGGGCTGGGGAAGACTTCCCTAAGAATGTGGCAGCTGAGCAGAGGGATGGCTGTGCTTTCTCAACTGGGCGAAGGGGGCACAAGCAGGAAGGAGCCCTCCAGCCTTGGACACAGCATCCGCCAAGTCCCGGAAGGGGGAAAGCAAGAAGGACAGATTTGGGGCCAGTGTGGGCTCCACTGGGGAGACTGGGGCGGGCACAGTGAGGTCTCTAGGGCCCGGGCACAGAAGGCATCGTGAGAAATTTGATCTGTATTTCCAAACGGTGGGATCCACTGGCACGTTTTAAGGATATAGGTATCAGGGCAGGAGGAGGGTTGAGTGTGACTGAATTTGATCAGATTTAGATCCTGGCTGTTGTCAGGGCTGGGGAGGGGCGGGGCAGGACCAGGAAAGGGATGGAGCCAGGAGAGATTTCAACAGGACCTGGGGAGGGACAGGATGTGTGTGCGTGCGTGCGTGTGTGTGTGTGTGTGTGTGTGTGTGTGTGTGTGTGCAGGTCCACACATTCTCTGATGAGTGTCCACAGCGGGCAAGCACCTCCAGGCCTCCCTGCTTCCCCTGGAGACTCCTCGAGGGAGGAGAAGCTATGACCAATGACAGGACTAGGTCCAGGGCCCAGTGTGCCGCCCCTCCCTCTCAGCCCCACCTCTGGAGCACCCCTGGGTCTCGGCCCCGCCCCTCCCCCCTCCCCCCTCCTCCTCCCCAGAGCCCCTGTCCTCTGCCGGCTCCCTGTGATTTAAGAGGCATTTTCCTTTTGGGTGATATAGATTCCCAAACGCCGCATCCATCTCCTGGGGCCTGGTGAAGCCCGCCCGTCTGAGTTATAGCACACTGCTTTCTGCATGTTCGAGGGGGGCGGAGGGCGGCGTTGCGCTCTTCTGCTCGCTGGGCCTGGAACATTTGAGCAAACATTCCTGGCTGCTTCGGACGTTACCAAACCCAGATGAGCTCACCCGAGCCAGAAGTGGGGGGTTGGGGGGGAGCTGGCGCCTGGAGCCCACCCGGAGCTCACCAGGTGGCCCGGTGGCCAATGTCGGAGGCTGCTGGGCCTCCACTGGCGAGGCGGTAGCTCCTGGGAGGGTGGGCCTCGCACAGCTGGGGCCTGGCCGGGAGAACCCGGGGTGGGTGGGGTAGAGGTAGTGTTGCCCCTCCTGGGAGCTGGCAGAGCGTTGGCATCGTGAGGACTCTGGATGCAAGCTGGGAGCCTCGGGACCTCACAGCTGGGGTCGGGGAGGGAGCAAACGTGTGACACAGGCACCTCATCAATCCTTTTCGGGCAGCCCTGTGGGAGCTGGGCCCGCCCTGCAGGGGCCTCGCTGCTGCGGCAGTAGCACTGCTGTTTATTGAGTGTTAACTATGTGCTAAGTGCTCTGTGCCGGGCGCCCCCTCCCAGACAACCCTCGGAAATATCATTCTCCCCATTGAACAGACGGGGAGACTGAGGCTATGAGTGGGAAAGCCTCTATAAGTGGCCGAGCCTGAGGCCGCTGTCCACATGTCACCCCTAGGCCACGCTGCCCTGCCCGTTACATGCAAAACAACGTTCAGAGGAAGATCCATTCATACTGTCACAGGCCAAACAGTGATAATTTGTCAACGTTTCCAAGGATCTGACTCAAATAAGTACATTACTCTCCCTGGGCTCTATCTCCTTGTCGGAGTGGAAAGGCATTCAAAGCCCAATAGCCCCGAGTGCACTTCACTGCCTGGGTGTAAGGGTGGGGGGGCGGTTGGAGTGGGGGGAGTCTGAGCCTTCCCTGGGGAAATTCTGTGTGACTCCTGCCAGGATGCTTTGAGCGAACTGCATGGGCGAACTCTCCCCATGCTCTTTCCCAAAGTGATGTGCATTTCTCTACATTCCCTTCTGCAAAATGGACACATGCCTAGGACCCCTGTTGCAGGGTTGCTGTGGCAATTGTTATAGGAGAAATAGCCTTATGACAAAGACTCAGATGGAGCCCAGCACACCGTGATGCTTCAAGGCTGGAGACTGCTTCCCTCTTTCTGTGAGTTGCTGGGGGAGGGTTGCATTTCCTACACAGGAGTTCACATTTCCAGAAAGTCCTTTAGAGGATGCCTCTGTGTCCTTTTAACCCCCCTCCACTTACCTCCTAGGGGAAGTGTGAGCCTGTTACACTTAATCCATCCTCACAGGTGCCCAATGAGGAAACTGAGGTACAGGGAAGGGGATGACCTGGTCACAGACCTCAGATCTGTGTGGTGCTCTGAGTCACACCAGCCTACTCCTCTGTGATGAGAAGCAAAGAGGGGTCGGATAGAGTTGAGCAAACAGGGACCTACCTGATCACCCTTGCCCCTGCAGCTGCTGCTGATTGATACCCAGAGAGGTTCCCTCCTGGGAGACAAGTCTGTGACCCCAGGCACTGTGGGACCAAGTCTAGGTGAACTTCCCCTTGCATTGGGGGTGATGCTACTAGCCACCATCCCTGCCCCATGGAAACACCACTGAACAGCAGTCTTCCCCAGCAGGGGAAGAGTGGGGATGGGGGGAGCCACAGGGATGTGACTTGAAAAGCTTTGGCTAATGACTGGCTGGTCCAAAGTTTTCCCATCATGCATGCTTGTTTGGTTCCGTTTATGAAGCTGCTTTGCCAGATAGATTCTCCGTGGTAATGAGCCTGCATAGCTGATTGCTGCAGGGAAAGAAAACTGAAGAGGTGGGGGCGGGGGGGGGGGAATCATGCTAAATAGGTTTGTTGAATAATTATGAACCCTCCCAAACTTTCCCATTTTCTAACTAATTGTGTGGTGCGTGACGCGTGATGTATGATGCCTGTTTTTTTTTTTTTTTTTGCTGAATGGGAACTTTTTCAAGGGGAGGCTGGACTGGGCTCTGGAGTCACCAGGGCCTCAGTTCCAGCTCGTGGGGCTGGTTTGAGTTATTTTGGGACCAGGGCCTGGGTTCAGTGCACTCCGCTTAGAGAATGGAAAATAGAAGCTCATAGCTGGATGCTGTCTGCGGAAGAGAAATCGTCATAGATGGAGAAGTTCGCTGAATAGCCTCATGATCCTATGGACCCGGGCTTGGGCCTGGGCCCTACCACGGACAAGCCTGGTGGCCGCCAGCAAGTGCCCAAGGGTGAAGGTGGCACCATCTTCCTGGGAGTGTTTTTGAGATGAAACAAGGTCTCAGAGAGCTTCCATGTTCAGAAAAAGGGGAAGCTCTTATCGAAGTTGCTGTTCACACTTCCAGGTGGTGGTCCCAATCTCTGATCAGCCAGGATGTTGCCCTGGCATTTGGATGTCCGAACTGGTTCTGAGCTAGATCCTGAAAAGGGAGTGTGCCAGAGGGAAGCCTGGGTTGCCAAGGAGGGTTCAATGCTGGGAAGCCGATATGCCTCATGGTGGCCAGAGCGCTTTTCCTGTGCATGTGGCCCTTCCCGGCCAGGTGAGCTGGGAAACAGCCACTTCCCATCCAGCTATTGTTCGCGGGAAAGGTCAGTGGCTTCACCATACTGAGACCCTCTGTCAGGTCCCAGGGGCCTCCTGGAAGCAGGAAGGTGCAGGAAGGAGCAGAGAGGGAGGAGACCCCATCTCAGGCTGGGCGTGTGCAGGGGAGCGGGAGTGTCTCAGGCCCTGCCCATGCCCCTGCCTCTGAGATTCAGACCTGGCCCACATTTGTACAGACTGTGGACTGGTTTGCAGGCCGATGGTGGGGGTCCCTGCAGGTCTGGTATGTGTCCCACTCTGCCTCTCATTTGCTGGATGACCCCGGGTCAAGTCCCTTCATCTCTCTGCACCTTAGTTTCCTCCTTTATAAAATGGGAAAACTAACAGAACCTGCTTCCCTGGAGGCTCAGATGGTAAAGAACCTGCCTGCCAAGCAGGAGATGTGGTTCGATCCCTGGGTCGGGAAGATCCCCTGGAGGAGGAAATGTCAACCCACTCCAGGATTCTTGCCTGGAAATCCCATGGACGGAGGAACCTGGCGGAGCTACAGTCCATGGGCTACACAACTTAGCGACTAAACAGCAACAGAACCTACCTCACAGGGTGTGAGTGTGTGTGTGAGTGTGTGTGTGTATGTGAGTGTGTGAGTGTGTGTGTGTGAGTGTGTGTGAGTGTATGTGTGTGAGTGTGTGTGTGTGTGTGAGTGTGTGTGAGTGTGTATGTGTGTTAGTCGCTTGGTCATGTCCGACTCTTTTGCAGCCCCATGGACTATAGCCCACCAGGCTCCTCTGTCCACAGAATTCTCCAGGCAAGAATACTGGAGTGGGTTGCCATTCCTTTCTCCAAGGTATCTTCCTGATGCAGGGATCAAACGCGGGTCTCCTGCATTGCAGGCAGATTCTTTACTGTCTGAGCCACCAGCGAAGCCTAAACAATACAATAATAGAATATATGATAGACTGTGGTAATATCTAGTCTATATAAAAAAGGTTATAGAGTGTAGGCTGGGTATTTTCCCACACTTTTAGCCCCCAGACACCCCAGGACACTGGTAAATCCAGAAAGAGGAGCTCCACCCCAGGTCTTGCTCACAGTCATGTGGTTAGGGTGTGGTGAGCTGGGCTTTGAACCTAGGATGCCTCTTTCGTAAATGTCCCCTGGCCTCCCCTCGCCCCGCCCCTCCACCCCGCTGAGGGTGGGAAGTCCTACTCAGTGGGAAGCAGCATCTATCTGCCCTAGATGCTGGGGCCAGAGGAGACCCTTGTTCACTCAAACAACCCTGGGATGGGAGAGTCAGCGTGTGTTGCCTTGATCTGTGCTGGTTCCTTGGGGACAAACTTGGAACTTTCCCTCTCCCAGACCTTGTTTCCAGGGAAACTAGCGAAGATGGCTTCTGGGGTCACCTTGAAAGGCAAAGAAGAGGGAGACCCTGAGGTCTCCAAGGTCCTTTTAAAACTCACCTCTATGTCACTTGGCTTTGCTTAAAACCCTTTCATGTCTGGTTCCCCAGAACAATGTCCAAAATTCCCCATCTGCCTATGTGGCCCTCCTGATCTTGGATCCTGCTGACCTCTTGAGCTTCAGATCCTGCCCCTCTCTCATCTGCTCTCAACAAAGTGCTGCCTGAAACTTCCCACACTCCTTCTAATCTAATTCCTCTGCTTGGGAAGTCTTTGGACCCTGGTTGGATTGTTAAACTCCTATTCTACCTTCAAAACCCATCTCTGGGCACACTTCCGGATTATCCCTCTCTTAGGACAGTTATTTTATCCTTTATAGTGTGTGACATAGTCCCTTTTGCATAGAATACTAGGTTTCCTTTGATCTGGCTTGAGGGTTGGGGCTAGAACTTCCACTGTTTTCTTCTGAGTTTCTAGGCTGAACCCTGATATTCAGTAGGCACTCAATACGTATTTATTCAATGGAGGAGAGACCCCCAAAGATAGCAGGCATCAAAAATAGAGAGAGGGAGGGGGATGCTGTTGCTTAGCAACTGGCAGCCCATGGTTACACGGAGGTCTCATCCCTTCCAACCTCTAGCCAGCTACTGCATCCTGTATTCGGCCATAGCGGGACCTTCCCCAAAGACTTCAGCCCTGAGTGCTCCTTGAACAGAAGCTGGGCCTGCACCCACTTTACACCAGCACAGCTGGGGATGGGAGAGTTTGATGTGAGTACCTAAGAGAGTCATCCTTTTTCTCACAGGCGGGCTGGTGAGGCAAAACTGATTTGTCAAATAAACCCAGTTTCTCTGGCATCCTTGTATTGCTTTCTACCTCCCTGGATCCAAACACAGAAGAAATGATAATGTTACTAATGGTAATAAGAGGCTACCTTCTAATGAATGCCCACCATCTGCCACCCTCTGTGCCACTTTTAAAACATTGTCTCCAATCCTTATGCTCCATATGTACTGGCAATGAATCCCCCTCCCAACAGGAGAAACTGAGGCTCAGAGGAGGAAAGTATTTTGTCCAGGGTCACACAGATCAGCAGTGGTGAAGCCAAGATCTGAATTTGGGTGTGCAATGCCAAGGCCCACATACATTCTGCCACTAACTCAGGAGAGAGAGGTGACCGCAGAAGCAGGTTGCCCTCCAGGCATCCTGGGGGACTTTGTCTGCAAGGGAGACCAGGTTCACTCTGATCCTTGTGAGTTTCCAGCTCTAAAGGGCATGGAGGTTAGCGAGGAGAGGGCTGAGGATAAAACAATGTGTGTGTGTGGGCACACACACACTAATTTGAGAATGGTACTAATCGTAATCACAATAATATTCATGATGATCACAACGGCAATAGTGATAAAAGTAGTCAATATTTCTTGGCACTTACTGCGTTTTCTGCGCTGTGCTGGTCACTTTACCTGAATGAGTACAGACATGTAGAGCAGGGGGTGGTTAAGAGCCAGGCCTCAGGGTGGGGCAGATGGATTTGGAATCCCAGCTCTGCCTCTTTTGACTTTGGGAAAGTCATTTGATTAGTCTGAGGCTCCATGGCCTCATCTGTAAAATGGGTTCAGAATCCTAACTTGAGGAGTTACAACAAGGATGAAATGTGACCCTGAATGAAAAAGCCCCGGGCCCCACACAGAGGGAGCTTGTCAGTAGCCTGCAGCCAGTGTGCAGACGTGTCCCCCTGTGGAGGTGTGTGTGTCTGTGACTGTGAGTGTGCGAGTCTGTATTGGTTTGGGGGGCCTGATTGGTTTTGGCGAGGGTGACGGCTGTGTGTCTACTGGAGAAAGGGTGTTGAGGGTCGATTGCTTTGTGTTTTCATAGAGTGGGAGTGCTCACTAGTTTGGGACTGGAGTTCCTGGGGGCCATTCCGAGCAGCCCCCTACTTGTCACCAGCAGAGAGCATCCGTCTTCAGATCTGGGGCCCGCCGTCCAGCTGTCTCCTCCTTTCCTTGCCCGGGAGGCCCCCTCGGACACAGTGCCCCTCTCCAGGGAAAGGCTGAAAGAAGGGGAAGAGGAGGGAATGGGTTCGAGGAGGTTGGATCCTGCCGCTCCTGTAGCTTGGGGTTGTGTGCCGCCAGCGGGCGGGGACTTGGAATTCGTCTGAGCGCTAGGGGGCAGTGTGTCTGTTCCAAAGAAGCCGCGGGGCCGGCGCAGGCGGAGCGCGGACACAGACCCGCGCAGGGGCGCCCACACCGCGGAGGCGTACCCGCCAGCACATCCACGGGCACAGATGGGCACAGAAAGGGGCACAGGCTCTCACACTCGTGGGGAAAGCAAGATCCACATGAGCAGAGATACAGGCACACGAGGTGCAAGGCCCACAGCCATGGACACACACACACCCCCACAGGTATACAAACACAGAGGCATCCGGAGAGAGAAGCAAGGGGCTGGGGGACAGACAGGGCCACTCACAGAAACACAGCAACGCGGGCGGGCACACACGTGGACACAGACACGCTCGGATGCCGGACACCCGCACCCGGGCGGAGACATGAACGCAGGCACATGCCTGCACACCCGCGCAACATTCTTCAGTGTTAAGGAAAGGTGACCCAGACACACATCCTGAACAGAAACACAGCTGGGCCCAAACACACCCTGCTTTCAGACACTCGCACACCTTGTAGACTTAACTCCTGGAAACGGCCCCAGAAAAATACTCCCACACCATCGCCCCCCCCCCCCCCACTCCCTGGAACGCACAGAATTATTCCACAGGAAACCTGCCCAGGTGTTCAGGGGACCCCCACCCAGCCCCGCGTGAAGTCATGCCTCAGCAGAGAGCACAGTCCAAGCAGGGTCTCCCCAGAGTGTAGGTCTGCGGGCCATTCTTCCCAGCGCCTGCCCTGCCCACCCAGGGCTCCAGACAGGCCCGGACTCTCTCTATTCCCTCCAGACACCCAGAGACATAAGGGTCCTCACAAGGGGGCCTCCTGAGGCACCCAGAGCCCAGGAGCTTCCTCTCTGGACCAAGTATGTGTCCAGGTGTCATGGGTTTTGCACAGGTCTTTGCCCATGCAGGATCCTCTTTGGGTAGCCATTCCTTCTTCCGGTTCCCTTCCTAGCTCGGGAGGCCCTTCCCCTGATCTGGCCTGGGGCCCCAGGGTGGGGATAGAGGGGGTGGTCCCTGCAGGCCTACCCAGGCCCTTTATTTCTTTGTGCTGAAATCAGCCAAGCCTCAGTCTTTTCTCTGGCCCTCACTTTCCTGTCACTTTGCTAAGTAATAATTTCCATGTCCAATTCCATTTCTTTTCTAGTTCTGAAACCTCTAAGCTATCAGCAAGAGGATAGTTCACATGAAAACTAATTACACAAAATCAATATTTAATCACAGACCAACAACCTGATCCTGCAGAAAAATCCTTTTAAAACTCCACCGCCCTGTACAAATACTTCTTCCTGGATGCTTATTTATGGACCCCATTTTTTGGTGGGGGTAATTTTCATTTTTAATTTCAAAAAGAAAAAAAAATATCTGTAGACATTCACCACGGGGAGGTCCCACGAAGGGCCTGGGATCTGAGCTGGCTTCTGCTCTCTGACTTTTAAAGTTACACGTTTTTATCGTTTGCTTTTATTTTTTATTCTTATTGGGTGGGTGGGGGGGAGGGTATTATTTTCTTCCAGAGTCTCTGAAGACCCTGCTTCCTGATTCCCCTCTCCCTAAACTGAGCCCATTTTCTTGGCATTTTCAGTTCTGGAACACCCAGACTTCCCACCAGTAACTCCGGGGAGCAATGAATCTGCTCGGCTCCTCGTGGTAACTTTTTAACTCCCTGCCTGTGACGGTGGAGTGCTTAATCTGAGGTTTTTAAATAAAAAGGGCTCAGGGGTTGGTTTTATTATAACGTTTATTTCATTTCAGATTTCATGCGCAATTTAGCAAACGCTAGACAGACTTGGGCGATAAACACTTTCTTTTGTGGGGGGAAAAGGCATTTTTATACACCATGCTTAATTTTATTTAGATTTAATAGCGATATCAGGGGCACTTCAAAGAAAGTTCCTTCTCCCCCCGCCCCCCTCCTCTCCTAAGAATGCTGGCCTGCTAGCAAAATCACCTCGTGCTATTTTATGGCAAGGAAAATTGAAGGCCTTCTCCCCCTTCCTCCCCTACAAAAGCTTTAGGGAGGAAAATACACACACACACACACACACACACACACACAGAATAAACACTTCCTCTACCCTCCATCGCCTCTAACTCCCAACTTCTAATTGCAAGATAGATTGCAGCCTCAGTGGGGATCAGGAAGATCTAAACATTTTAACTAAGATTATTGGGATAAATATTTCATAAAGAGCAGGGCAGATATTAAATTACTCCCATTGATTTTAGTATCACAACCCAATTCCGTTCCTTGGCCTTTTCAGTTTAATTGATCTCTTAAGGAGGCCAACCTCGCACCGGAAGAGGGCCTGGGCCTTGACCAGAGTGCCTGAACTAGGGCGCGCTGGCCGTCCAGGGTGGCCCTCTGCGCGTTGGTCTTCTCAGGGGCTCCTAGCTGCCTCGACGCTCTGGCGCTGAGCTCATCCGAAACGCGCCCCCATAAAGTGGCAGAGTGGTTATGGAAGCCGGTCACTGAGAACCGGGAACCCTGGACAGCGAGGATAGGGAAAAATTGCGCGCGCCCTATGAGGGAGGAGCGAGTCAAGCACCCCTATCTCTCGAGAAGATCCCTAACTTCGGGGCTCCCTGTCTGTTTTCACCTCCAGGAAAATGCAAGGGCCGGTTAACTTGGGTGCCACAAGTAATCAGACAGCGGTGGAGAGCCGAAGGTTCGCTTCAGTGCTGAAGTGCAGTCGACACCAAGCGACTTTCCGCGGTGAGTCCAGGATCTTTGCCTGGCGACCCCATTGTCTGAGCGCCCCGCACCGCTAACCGCCCGCCTCCCCGCCCCCTAGCCACCCCGCAGGTCTCGCTTCAGTTGGGGGTGGGGAGTTGGGAACTGTGGTGAATGGGAAGCGGGGTGAACAAAGCCAAGCTCCCGCCATTCTCCGCCTGCGCCCTCTCTAGCCGGGTGCTCGGGGAGGCCAGGGCGCGCCCGCAGCGCGCTGGCACCGGACCCCGAGGTTAACCGGTGCGGGGGACCCCGGAGCGGGCAAAGTGCGGGTTCGTGGCGGGGGCCTCTGCAGTCAGCACCCAGGACCACCTTAAGAGCGAGCCCCGCCCCGGGCCCGGAGCTCGGGCTGCGCTGATTGGTGCAAATGTAATGGCTGAAATTGATTGCTGAAATGCAAAACTTGTTGCTGCTTCTCCCGGCTCTGGGCGAGAGGCAGACACGGAGAGGGGAGCCGAGACCCTCGGAACGCCCCACGCAGGGCCCCCCCGCCAGCCAGGAGAGGGGTGCACGGACCCCCCAGAGCTGCCCCCGCCCCCTCCCATTCCGGGCTCCGAAAGCGCAGCCGGAACGCCTTAGCCTGCTAGCCCAGCGTGGCCCCCCAACCCGCGTACGCCCCCCTCCCTGGGTCCGAGGGCGACTTGCGAAGCACCTCGGCGCGGAGGCAGGGAACCCTAGCCTTGGAGCGCCCCAACTCCTCGTCTGCTGCCCGCCCGCGCCTGGAACGGGGCTCGGAGATCCCCGCGAACTCAGAGACCGAACAGCAGAGGACAGAAGCGGCAGGCAGCGGACGTGGCCGCGAAGCGGCGCGCCGGGGTGCAGCGCACCCGCCGCGGAATAGGGGAGCCGCGCCTTCCATCAACCCTCGGTTTCAACCTCGGGCGCCCGCCGCTCCTCCTCAGCCCCGCTCAGCTCCCGGCTCGGGGGCGGGCACCAGTGATGCCGAGCGGAGCTTCCAGTCCTCCGACCCGCTGAAGAAGCAGTATCCGCTTGCTGGGGCCGACGGGGACTGTGCGAGCCGATCGTGCTTGGCTGAGGCTCCGGCTGCGGAGCGCGGGGACTCCGGGGGGAGGGGGGAGGGACCGCTCGGTCTGTGCCCCGGCGCCAGCCACGGCTTTGAAGGGTCTCCCTGCCTGGCCCCTTAGCAGCTCCGCCACGGACTCCGGGAGGCTTCAGGCAGCGTCCAGGGGCTCCCCATCCAACCCGATCGGACTTAAGAAGGTGATTGCTCTGCTTTCCCTCCCTCCTTCCCGCCTCCTTACCCCCACTTAACTTTTTGTCTTCAGTCACCCGCAGCTCCGTCCCCTCCCCGCAAACCCACCCGCGGCTGTGCCAACCGCCCGGGGCATGGGCCCCCCAACACGGCTCCTGGAGGCCCCGCGGCGCCGCAAGATGTGAGAGGCCCGCGTCGGGCAGAACGAGAGCTTCGGGAGAGGAGCTGATAGCCCCAAGCCTTCACAAGCCAGGCGAGGTGGCGGTGCGCGCTGCGCCCGGGCGGTGCTGAGCGTCCGGGAGCGCCCAAGCCAGGGCCGGAACGAGTAGCTGGCCGGAGGCGCGCCGCGGAGAGCAGGCTGTCATGCCCTATTGATCCCCCCGCCCCCCGCCAAGTATGTTTGGGCTGGACCAATTCGAGCCCCAGATCAACAGCAGGAACGCTGGCCAGGGCGAGAGGAACTTTAACGAGGCCGGACTAAGCATGAACGCCCACTTTAAGGCCCCGGCTTTCCACGCGGGGGGACCCCCTGGCCCCGTGGACCCTGCCATGAGCGGGCTGGGCGAACCCCCGATCTTGGGCATGAACATGGAGCCTTACGGCTTTCACGCGCGCAGCCACTCGGAGTTGCACGCGGGGGGGCTGCAGGCGCAGCCGGTGCACGGATTCTTTGGAGGCCAACAGCCGCACCACGGCCACCCGGGAGGCCACCACCCCCACCAGCATCACCCCCACTTTGGGGGCAACTTTGGCGGGCCGGATCCAGGGGCTTCGTGCCTGCACGGGGGTCGCCTGCTCGGCTACGGCGGCGCTGCCGGCGGCTTGGGCAGCCAGCCGCCCTTCGCCGAGGGTTACGATCATATGGCTGAGAGCCAGGGGCCGGAGAGCTTCGGCCCGCAGCGACCCGGGAACCTGCCGGACTTCCACAGTTCGGGCGCCTCGGGCCATGCCGTGCCTGCCCCATGCTTGCCGCTGGACCAGAGCCCTAACCGAGCCGCCTCCTTCCACGGCCTGCCCGCCTCCGGTGGCTCCGATTCCCACAGTCTGGAGCCCCGGAGGGTGGCGAACCAAGGAGCCGTCGACTCGCTGGAATACAATTACCCGGGCGAGCCGCCCTCGGGACATTTCGACATGTTTTCTCCCTCTGATTCCGAGGGGCAGCTGCCTCATTATGCAGCGGGTCGTCAGGTTCCCGGGGGCTCTTTCCCGGGTGCCTCGGCCCTGCCCAGAGCTGCAGGCATGGTGGGCTTGTCGAAAATGCACGCCCAGCAGCAGCAGCAGCAGCAGCAGCCCCAGCAGCAGCAGCAGCAGCAGCACGGCGTGTTCTTCGAGAGGTTCGGCGGGACCCGCAAGATGCCCGTGGGGCTGGAGCCTGGGGTCGGCTCCAGGCACCCGTTGATGCAGCCTCCCCAGCAGGCCCCGCCGCCCCCGCAGCAGCCGCCCGCGCAGCAGCCGCCGCCGCCCCCGCAGCAGCCGCCGCCGCCGCCGCCGCCTGGGCTTCTGGTCCGACAAAACTCGTGTCCGCCCGCGCTCCCGCGTCCCCAGCAGGGCGAGGCGGGCACGCCCAGCAGCGGCCTGCAGGACGGGGGGCCCATGCTGCCCAACCAACACGCGCAGTTCGAGTACCCCATCCACCGGCTGGAGAACCGGAGCATGCACCCTTATTCCGAGCCTGTATTCAACATGCAGCAGGCGCCCAACCAGCGGCTGCAGCATTTCGACGCACCCCCCTACATGAACGTGGCCAAGAGGCCGCGTTTTGACTTCCCCGGCAGCGCGGGAGTGGATCGCTGCGCTTCGTGGAACGGCAGCATGCACAATGGCGCTCTGGACAACCACCTCTCGCCCTCTGCCTATTCCGGCCTGCCCGGCGAGTTCACGCCGCCTGTGCCCGACAGCTTCCCCTCGGGGCCACCTCTGCAGCATCCGGCCCCGGACCACCCGTCCCTGCAGCAGCAGCAGCAGCAGCAGCAGCGCCAAAACGCGGCCCTCATGATCAAGCAGATGGCGTCGCGGAATCAGCAGCAGCGGCTGCGCCAGCCCAACCTGCCCCAGCTAGGCCACCCCGGGGACGTGGGCCAGGGCGGCCTGGTGCACAGCGGCCCAGTGGGCGGCTTGGCCCAGCCGAACTTTGAGCGCGACAGCGGCGGCGCGGGCGCCGGGCGCCTGGGCACGTTCGAGCCGCAGGCGCAGCACTTGGCGCAGGAGAGCGCGTGGTTCCCGGGTCCGCATCCGCCGCCGGGTGACCTGCTGCCCCGCAGGATGGGAGGTTCAGGCTTGCCCTCCGACTGCGGCCCGCACGACCCAGGACTGGCGCCGCCCCCTCCGCCCGGTGGCTCGGGGGTGCTGTTTAGGAGCTCTCTGCAGGAGCCGCTGAGGATGCCTGGAGAGGGCCACGTGCCCGGGCTGCCCTCCCCTGGCCTGCAGTTCGGGGGCAGCCTGGCCAGCCTGGGCCAGCTGCAGTCGCCCGGGGCTGGGGTCGGGCTGCCCAGCGCTCCCTCCGAGCGCCGGCCCCAGCCACCTGATTTCACGGCGCCCGCGCTCGGGGGCCAGCCTGGCTTCCCGTTCGGCGCAGCGAACCGGCAGGCCACGCCGCACAGCGGCCCAGGCGTGAACTCGCCCCCGAGCACGGGCGGGGGCGGCGGCAGCACGGGCGGTGGCGGCGGCGGCGGCGGCGGGAGCGCATACCAGCCGCAGCCTGACTTCCAGCCCAGCCAGCGCACCTCGGCCAGTAAGCTGGGCGCGCTCTCGCTGGGCTCCTTCAACAAGCCCAGCTCCAAGGACAACCTGTTCGGCCAGAGTTGCCTGGCTGCGCTCTCCACCGCCTGCCAGAACATGATCGCCAGCCTCGGGGCCCCCAACCTCAACGTGACCTTCAACAAGAAGAACCCGCCCGAGGGCAAGAGGAAACTGAGCCAGAACGAGACCGACGGCGCGGCCGTGGCCGGCAACCCGGGCTCGGATTACTTCCCAGGAGGGACTGCTCCTGGGGCTCCAGGGCCCGGAGGCCCGTCGGGGACCAGTAGCAGCGGCTCTAAAGCCTCTGGGCCGCCCAATCCGCCCGCCCAGGGGGACGGCACTAGCCTCTCCCCCAACTACACCCTGGAATCCACGTCGGGGAACGACGGCAAGCCGGTCCCCGGGGGCGGCGGCCGGGGACGGGGGCGCAGAAAAAGGGACAGTGGTCACGTGAGCCCCGGGACCTTCTTCGACAAGTACTCGGCGGCGGCGGCGCCGGACAGCGGGGGCGCGCCTGGTGTGAGCCCAGGGCAGCAGCAGGCGCCGGGCGCAGCCGTCGGGGGAAACTCGGGAGAGGCGCGCGGGGCGCCTACGCCTCACGAGAAAGCGCTCACGTCGCCGTCGTGGGGGAAGGGGGCCGAGCTGCTCCTGGGGGACCAGCCAGACCTCATGGCGTCCCTGGACGGTGGGGCCAAGTCGGACGGTAGTTCCCCGCACGTGGGCGAGTTCGCCTCCGACGAGGTGAGCACTAGTTACGCCAACGAGGACGAGGTGTCTTCCAGCTCCGACAACCCCCCAGCCCTGGCCAAAGCGAGTAGGAGCCCTCTGGTGACAGGCTCGCCCAAACTCCCTCCCCGTGGGGTGGGCGCCGGGGAGCACGGACCGAAGGCGCCCCCGCCCCCGCTCGGCCTGGGCATCTTGTCTACCTCTACCTCGACCCCTGACAGCTATGGCGGAGGGGGCACGGGCCATCCCGGCACGCCGGGCCTGGAGCAGGTTCGGACCCCGACGAGCAGCGGTGGTGCCCCGCCACCTGACGAGATCCACCCCCTGGAGATCCTCCAGGCACAGATTCAGCTGCAGAGGCAGCAGTTCAGCATCTCTGAGGACCAGCCCCTGGGGCTCAAGGGGGGCAAGAAGGGTGAGTGTGCCGTCGGGGCCTCGGGCGCGCAGAATGGCGACAGCGAGCTGGGCAGCTGCTGCTCCGAGGCGGTCAAGAGCGCCATGAGCACCATTGATCTGGACTCGCTGATGGCAGAGCACAGCGCCGCCTGGTACATGCCGGCCGACAAGTCTTTGGTGGACGGCACAGACGAGGACAAGACGCTGGCGCCCTGGGAGAAGGCCAAACCCCAGAATCCCAACAGCAAAGAAGGTATATGCGCTCCTTCCCAGTTCCTTTCTCACCTGGCGGATACGCGCCCCACCCCCATCGCTGGCCTTGGCGTCTGCCTTGGAGGCTTCAGAAAAGGGGAGGGTCCCGACCCCGAGGGCCTTCCTGACGCCCAGCTCAGAGCTGGTACCTTTCCTTTGGTTACCCCAGGGGCTCCGTGGGCAGACCCCCTTCTCTCCCCCTAGGTGCTGCCAAGTAGACTCTAGTTTCACAGCTGCAGTAACAACTTAAAGTGGCACCCATTTGGGGATTATTGTAGAGTACCCCCTGTCAAGTTTTAGCTGAGTTTCTGGGTGCCCTGAGGACTAGGCCTCTTCCCTTTCACACTCAGACCCCTCCTCACCCCTCAACGAGCAGGCCTATTCCACTTTTCAGGAGTTTCCTACCATCCTTCCGCAACCCCCCCCCCCCCAGCTTCCACTTCCTGGCAGGGCACCTGGGAAGCTGTGTTAATGCCTCCCCATCTTTTCCTAGTCAGCCAGCCTGCAACTTGAGCTCCCTCGCGTGTGCCAGCATCTTTGGGGGAAAAAGTTACCAGTTCTGGTGTCCGCAGCATCATTCAGCGGCAACGCCTAATTTGACATTCGTTCCTAATGAATAGCTGTTTTGTCTCTTCTTAACGATTAGAGTTTCATTGAAAAACTGGAGACCTGTCAGGGTTGTAGGAGGCAGGCAGTCTTTTCAGAGTGCACCTCCTTGACATTTGGTTGGTGGGGGGGAGTGGCGGGGGGGGGGGGCCAGGGTGGGGTCTACTTGGCAGAGACCAGACCAGTCGACCAGGGCATCATTTGTGCATGGGGATATGGATATATATTCTTAAGACACAAAGGACCCGAGTTTGTCAATATCTCGCCTGGCTTTGGTGACAGATGTCTGCTCCCAGTTCTCCTTTGCATTCTAAGCACTCCCTCCCTGTCGGGCCTGGAGGCCTTTAAGGTGGGTGGGGTGGGGGTTAGTAAAATGGACCACCATTGCCGTTAAAGTAATAATAGTTTTTTTTTTACCTAAAGGTGACCGGGGCTGCAATAGATATCTGTTCTATTTTTTTATGGGGACTTTTTAGGTAGCATCATTTTCTACCCCCCACCCCATTCCTACCTTTTGCTTTTAAAACCACCCTGGATCCCCTTGGTCTCACCAGGCTATTACCTTGGAGCCTGTAGCTGGCGATATAACTGTGTCTTAAAAAAAAATATGTCCACTGATCCTTGCTTCTCTTAGGGTGGTTCTCCTCTGCCTTCTGCTTCTACCTTCAGTTTCAGTCCACATCCTGCATCCTGCCATCTCTTGACCCAGGGTTTAAGGTGCGGGTAGGTTTTAGGACCAGGGCATGGGGGCAGAGGGAGAGGGGGAGGGGAAGTGCGGCAGGAGTTGGGTGGCTCAGAACTCCGGGCTTTGACCGCTGTCCCGGGTAGCTTTCCCGCTTGGGTTTTCTAATTCATGAATGCGGCCTTGCTGCTTTTCTCTTTGTTCGCCTACTGCCCAGCCCGGGACGCCGCTCTCTCATTTGAAGCTGGGTGTTTAGCATGCACAGCAGATGCTGCGGCCAGCATCAGCATTCTCCAGGCTTCTCCCAGGCAAGGCCATAAATTGGTTAGTTTGGGACCCTCTGCTGCCTCTCCCTGCCCCCCCCCCCCCACTTTTTCTAAATGAAGTTGGACTCAGCATCCTGGTCTCTCTGCCTCCCTTCTCTTTTATTTTCTTGTACACAACATCTTGGTCCTGCCGATCGATAGCTGGTTAGCACAAATGCCAGCCCCTGTCACTTCTACCTGGCTTGGCCTGGCTGCCCCTCCCCCTCCCCCTTCTCCCATCCCTCCCCCGCACCCATAATTAAGACCACATTGGCCAAAATGGTGTGAGAAGAGTCAAAAAGAAAGAAAAAAAAAAAAAAAACAAAACCCGATTTAGAGAATTAATAAAGAAAAACCAATAGCACTTGGCCTGCAAGTCTTTTGAAGGGCCTTAGGTGCAGAGGAATTGGGTGGTTTTAATGAGATTTTTTTTTTTTCAAGGTGTTGCACTGTTACCTTCTCAGCCCGACTAATCTTCCTTTGCAGACAAAAAAAAAATGCAGACTGAGAATGAAGAAAATGTTTTGTTTTGTTTGTTACATTATCACCGTCAGGCAAAGGAAAATATTTTTTTGGAAACAGATGCTAGTTAGTTTCGGGGTTGATTTCCCCCTGTACGCTAAACACCACCCTCCCCTGCACACGGGGAGATGGGAAACTTCCTCCAGGGACCGGCTTCGGGGCTGGCTGCCTTAGAAGCCTCGGCAGGGACACCCACTTGACCTCCTTTGTTTTCCACTCTGTGATGTAGGAAGGACAGTTTCCTAGATAAAGCCCCGAATTGAGGTCACTCACAGCTTCTGCAGCCTTGGGACTGCTAGTTAAGGCTTTGTAAGATATCTGCATCTGATTCCTGCTCCCTTACTGGTAGTAAATAAGGACGATTAAACTTTTCATTATGATAACACCCCGCAGCTCCATCTGCACGTTGTATAAATAGGTACACAGAGCCTTCAACGGGGCCCCTGGTGCCCTGGCTGAAAATCAGAATGAAGTGTACCCCTTCGAAACAGAGTAGAGAGAGAGGGGAAAAAAAAAGAATTGAAAGGAAAGCATCCTGCTTTTCTGTAAACACACGCCCAGGGTCCCATCAGCCACGAAGCAGCTTTGAAGGTACCTTCTCCAAGTTCCAGCCCCAGCGAGCACCGTCTTTCACCACCCGCCCCCATCCCCCCCACCTCAGGCAAAGCCCATTTTTGTAATGATATTTTATTTTGTCACGCCATAAAACACGCCAGTACTAATGTGATTAAATATTAACACTGTTTCTGAAATTTCTTCGCTCCGATGACAAAATACTAGTCGGTCTTTAACAGAAATGATCCTGCTCAGATTGGAGAGGACGTGTCCATATTGTCTTCTGGGGTTGAGATGTCCTTCGGAGGGGAGGGAACTTGACTGGCAAGTTACCGTTCTCACAAAGTCTAGGCCAGAATCACATGTGATGATGATCTTTTTTTTTTTTTTTTTTTAAACCAAAAAACAGGAAAGTGAGCCTCTGCAAATTATGCTTCCTTAGACTTCTTAATCAACCCGCCAAACAACTTTCATATCATGAAACTCTAGGTCTCCTCATGAGATTCTGTTTGCACAGAGTTGGGGTGGGGGAAGGGTGAGGTTGGGAAGAGGGGGAAAAAGAAAAACCAGCCTGAGTTTGGGCCTATTCAGACATCTATTAAATCAGTGAGGATTACCTGAATTTGAAATTAGTTTGCAAAATCATCCACCCATCATTGTAATAGGTGTCTGGCTATGGAGGAATTTCAAAACCCAGAGAGAAGGAGAAATTATCGTAGATTGTAGATAAAGGATATTAAGCCTAAAAATGTATGTCCCCCGGCCCCTGCCCACAGGTCCCTTACAGGTTTCAAAACTTGAACTAACTCTCTTCTGTAATAAGTTTACCCTTGCCAAACTTCCATTCTGTTGGCTGTTCTCTATCATGAAATCCAGAGATGTCTAGAAACACTCTTTCACACACACGGAAACGGGAGAGGTCTCCGTCTACGCTCTGCATGCAATCCGGCCCTTTTTGGAAGTATGATATTTTTACAGTGATGCGGGAGAAATTTTTGGAATTTCATGCTTCTCTCAGTGTTCCAGTCAGAGCCCAGTAAAGCGGTGCTGAGTAGTACTAGGCAGGCAGGATTTGAACGCTGGGTTTCCTTAGTCGTGGGGGCAGGCAAGGGGGAAGGCTGCTAGTGCTGTTTTTCTGTTTTTTTTTTTTTTTCTTCTGAGTCGTTTTCCCCATTCCTCACACCGTGGAGAGAATTTTTAAGGCTCCTTCCAACTGGTTTTAGGAAGGCGAAGCCTTGCAGTCCTATTTCCTCAAGAAATCACCCAGCACGGGTTGCATGCCTTCAAGTGACTTTTGCAGCCTCCGGAAGATGTAACCCAAAACTTCGCAGGTGTTAATCAGGGGTAATGTAAACAGATAGGAGCCCCCTTTGTGCAGCTGACGGTCTGGGCCTGCCTGCTCCCTGGCTAGTCTGGGACACACAGCTCCTCTTCTTTGGTGCTTGTTTAATATTTCATGGTTGTAATAAACCTGTCTTCTTTGCCCGCCTCCCGACATAAAACCCCAACCAAGTGCACATCTGCAATTATACATTTCTACTAAATATTAATAAAGGACAAGGATTTCCAAGGGGCTGAAGCTTATCGGCATTGAACTTGTCGTGGTTTCTGCCACTGGGTTTTTTTCTGTCTGTTTTGATTTTAAATAGGCTCTGCCTTCTAATATGGAATATACACTTATATGTTATCATCTGTATCGATGTATACAGTATTTGCAGATGGAAGGCCTGTTCTCAGGATAGCTTTCTTTAGCTTTCTTAATTTAAACCTAAATTCATTTAGATTGCTGGTGAGGCCCCTTCAGACCGGAAGAGACTGTTGAAATGTACTTCTATTTTATTGAGATTTCTAGGAAAGGAGTGAGGGTTGGTTAATCTAATTTCTCTTTCTAGCAATGAAATTCTATGATTCCTGATATGATTTTGTTTGCCTGACAGAGGTATTTAAATTTCCACAAAGAATCTTAATGGGTCCTGAAAATACAGCTGCCCTTGCCAAGAAGTTACTTGAGATTCTCTGTCTGATATAAAATATACATCTTTAATAAACAGTCCGGGAGGACCAGGTGAAATTAGAGGAGGGGCATTCTTCCCACTCTGGAAGGGCAAACTTGAGCCCATCTTTGGGATTTCACGGAATGTCCTGAACCCACCATATGCTGGAAGATTTAGCAAACATCACCTTTCTCTCTGAGTGACAGTAACGTCGAGTCTTGTTCTTTGCCCAGGGAATGATCTGCTTTACCGAAAGATGTTAAGAGATAAATACTCCAAGGAAGAGATACTGTATTTGCCTACATTTGGTTAATTTTAGAGGTTAAAAAAACTATAGCTTTATGTAATAGGATCAAATGTCCAGGCAGTGTGTGAGGGCAAGAAGGCTGCCCAAGCACATTGCAACATGAGAGCACCAAACCTCTTAGATCAGAGGGGACCTTCGAATCTATGAGGGGGCCCCTGAATCTATGGGGGGGTCCCCTGTAACTAGTGGGGTCACCTTATGTCCTTCCCTCAATGCCCCCCTGCTTGTTCCACCCATGTCTTCAGTCTGGAGGGGCTGGAAGAACCCCAGCGTCATCGTTTTGACTCAAGTCAGGATTTTGACTTGCCCAGGCGATGTGTTTGTTTTAGGACGATGTCTATTTTTAGGCGCGTCTTGGGTGGACAGATTCTAGTGTGGGTTTTGATTGCTAGTGGCAGAGATGTTGATACGTACACGAGTGCATGATTGAGAAGAGAGACATTTGGGGGACATTTTCCAAGTTTCCTCGCCTTCTGGTACACCTTGGAGCCCGGCAAAGGGGTCTGGGGGCTGGCTTGAAAGAGTGTGGCCAACGTGCAGTGTCCGGTCGGGGTCTGTCCGCAGCCCACAGGAGGGGAGCAGGGCCCATGGCCTTCTCTTGGGAAGGAGCCCCTCCCCAGCATATGCGCATATACATATGCATGGCCAAGTATATTTCCATCAATTCATCCAGTTACTCCTTTAGTTTCCCCTTAATCTGCTTTCCGAAAGCAGAGTAGGGTTGGTGGGGGGGGCGGTGGGAATGGGGAAGCGGGGAGAGAAACCAAACCTTCAGTCTCTTTGGCCTTAGCTGACAGGTTCTGATTCTCTAAAGGACTGAATGAGCGCACGTCCTAAAAATAGAGGAGGATTTTGAAGATCCTAATTACGAAACCTCGGCCTCCCGGGCCTCCCGGGCTGTGGGTGACTTTGATCTGGAGTATTTCGGTAGCAGACACACGTCGTCCCTTGCTGGGTTTTGCGCGTGGAGGTGTCTCTGGCTGAGTTCAGCTAACTGAACTCCCTCCAGCCGAGGAGAGGAATCTTTTGAATCAGGGCCCACCACCACCACCACCCCCCTCCCCCACGCCCCCTCCCAGTGGTGGGAAGCGGACGCTGCTTCTCATTTATGGAAATTCCTCTCCTTTATTGTAATCTTTTGGTACCAACGCCTTGGCGGAGAGGACGCTGGGCTTTTGAATTAGTCACAGCTTTGCCTTCAGAGTCCTGGTGCATAGCAGCTCAGCCAACGGTCCCCCCAACTCACGAACCGGATCGGAAGGGAGAGATGGTTCTGGAACCCTGGCCCATCACGTTTTGCAGGATGGGGTTCCCCAGGGCTGCGGCAGCCTTGATCATTTTTTGCCATCTTCCAGTGACGTGACAGCACGCATCCTCACACAGCCTCGTGGGCCCATCGGTGACTTCAGGGTGTGGGTCAGAAGCTACCCCATGGGTGTGCACATCTGGAGCCCTGAACTCCTAACTTCACTTTGTGACCGTGATCGAAAGGCAGAGTTCAGTTTCATGTACTTGCGCAGAGAAGGGACGTTTGCAAGCCATCATTCTCACGGGGTGTAATTATTGCAGGACGCCGAGGCTTGCTTTGTTTGCTGGCTTGCATTTTAATCAGCGGCCTCTGAGGTTTGGGAAGCAAGAGGAGGGTCTGCTCCCAACATGGTGTTTGTCCAGGAAGGACAGGGGTTGGGGGGGCTGTGGAGAGGCTGCCCAGCCTTGAGAAATCCAAGGGGCTCTTTGCTGGGTCCCGATGGCTTTTGGTTTTGGTCCCACAAGGCCCCTTTGGACTGCCATCCTGGGTACCTCCTCCCCCGGCGGGGGGGTGTCCATGGTAGCCCCAACATCCCACATTCTCGTTTTTCCTTTTTGGCTGAGAAAGTCGGCAGGGTTTCATCACCTCGGCTTCCTGCAAAGCGGGATCAGAGGGAGTACTTTACGGTGGTCATGCGTGGAACTTCTCACAATTGATGTACATCATCATAAGGACCCAAATGCCCTTTAAACATAATGGCAGTTGAATTTAACAGTTTGGAGGCCTTAGCGCATTCACGATAACAGATTGGCTCTCTGAGTATCCCAGAAGGAGAATCATACATGGGATAGACTTTTCCCCAAAGAGGGGGAAACCTCCAATAAACATCCCCACGCAAACTCACACGCTAGAGGGAGAGCAGGGCTTTATGTTCTGATCAGTAAAGCTCAGGGGTCCAGCAGACTTAGCTGCCCCGCCTCCCCTGTGGCTGGTAGGATGGACCATGTGACCCCAAGGCTCGGTCTTCTTCCTGAATTGACGTTTCTGGAAAACCTTGGACCCTTTGGCGATTGGCCCTGGGGTTCCCATTCTTAGGGGGAGGATCTCTGGTTTTCTGGGGCTCAGTCTGACTTACCTATGCTAGTGTTCAGTTTAGGTAAGTCAGGTGTGTTGGAAGATGGATTAGGGACCCAAGGAGATGGTTCTGTGGAGGAATCTTTGGGGCCCAGTGACTTGGATGGCTTTTGGAAGGTTGGAGGGAACCATCTCTTGTTTTTATCCTGCATGTCTCAAAAACCCTTTCCACAGCGACTCAGAAATAGACAACATTGTCATGCCTTTGCAGGAGATGTGGGCTAACTTGGGTGCTGAGACCCTTCCGGACTTCCCCCCTCCCCGCCCCTCCTCTCTCCTCCAGAAGCCCTGTCTCTCTTGTGAGACCTGAGCAGCCTGGAGATGTGATCTGAGGATTTAAAATGAGTTTTCCCTTCTCATTGCTGATGATAATTTAAAGAGAGTTTGGGCATGGAGGTTTCCTTTGCTCTTAGAGCTCAGGTCAACGCTTTGACTGGAGTTGGGCAAGCTTGGGCCTTTTTGTCCTAGGTGACTTTGCGGTGTGTGACTGGGGAAAGAAATCTGTCTGCCCCAGAGTTGAGGGCCCCAGTGATGGTGTTCCTGGTTGTATTTGGGAGCTCCTGCAATGAGAGGAGATGCGCAGACATGCGCACACACTTGTACACACACACACACACACCCGGCCCCCTGTTCATCCAGTCGTCCGGGGCAGGGTGTGATGTGAAAAAGATAGGACCCTTTAAAGTTACCGTGAAGCAGTGTTTTCAGGCGCCCTTGGATCTGGGAACACAAGCATTGTTGAGTGATTGGCAACGACCACCAGGAATAAAATACTTCTGAGGGACCATCTTATGATCAGAGAGGGGCCAGGGGAGTCGGCAGAAAACATAGCCTGCTTTGAAATCCCCAGAGCTCAGCCTTCCAGAGAGAGCCTGGCTTGGTTGAGAATTCACATGGAAGTGAGCAGGTTCTACCCGGATCGCGTGGGCTGTTGGAAAAGTCCTTGAAATTCAAGGGCCTGAGTCCTTATGTGGACACTCTGTTCTTTCCTATGAGCCGGAAGGCAGAGAGAGAAACGCCAGCCACAGTTAGGAACACTGGATGCAGACTGGGATGTAGTTTATTTTCTTTGGGGGGGACAGTGATTGAGGGATGGATGGAGAAGGGAGAAGTGTGCCCCTCAGAGTTGAAATGTTGTTTACCAACGCGGGGTTCAGGAGTGGAAAATAATTTATAAGTGTGGAAGACATTTAGAATACCATCTCTTGGGCAAGGCTGGGGGTTGAGGGCATGGCTTGGGGGCTGGTGTCAGCCCTCACAGAGGACAGAAAGTTCTTAGCTCAGCTCCCCTCTGCTGGGCCTGGGGTTTCCACATGACCGCAGCTGTATGGGGGAAATAGATATAGGGGACCCAGCTTGGGGCTGATGTCCGCATCGTGGGTCTATTAGCAATCAGACCCCCTTTCTGTGCAGTTAGAGGCCAGGCTAGACGCGTGGGGCAGGGGGAGAGTGGAGATGATGACCCAGACGGGCCCTGGGCGGGTTGAGCCCTTGTAAAGTGGCTGTGGCCAACTTGTCCTGCAGAGGAGCTGGTCCCACGGGGCCTGTTGCCAAGCATCAAGTTTCACAGATGCCCCCAGGTCATTCCATAAAAGAGGGATGATGGGGGTGGGAAAAAGGAGTGACCTTTTCCCTGGTGACCCCATAAAGTGACCACTGATGCGTCTCTTCCAGCCCTGAACCTCTTTAGGGATATTCTCGTCTGTGACAGACCTTGCCGGCAGGTTCCACCGTCTTAAAACGCAAACAGTGCCCTCCCACACAATATGTATATATATATATATTTTTTTCCTTTTTTTTCTGAATGGTAGGCGAAAAGGGAAATGCAAGTTAAGTGACAAATTCAGCAAGAGGAAGGTTTCCCTGACTTGAGATAAGCTTAGTGTGAAGGAGCTGGACACAGTAGAGGTTTGTCTTCCTCCCATTTGGTTGGGGGGAGCACCCATGGTCCAGCCATCGGCAGCCCTTAAAACTTCTGTAGCAAGTGAGACCTAACTGGCTGAAAACAAATTGATTACTTTCATCCCCTGTGATGTAACTTTTGGTGGTTGTTTGATATTTGAGGGAAAAGAAAGGGAGGCTGTGGACCAAAATTTGTTTTTTGTTTTTTTTTAAACTGGAGCAATTTCACGATCTTTATGCCGTGACTATTTCTAAATTGTCTGGGCATAAAGCTCTGGTTGCCTTTTGCTGGTTTCTGCTTGCTGTGCATGCATGCACTCCCATACCGCCGCCCCCCGCCCCCGACTTGAGTACACACACAAGCAAACCCACATACACCCACATGCACACGTACAGGCCTTAGGAATCTTAATAAGAGATGAAAAAATACATTTATTTTTTTTCTCCAAGAAGCAGCTCCTACAAAGTTTTGGCCCCTTTGAATTTTAAGTAGAAGCTCATTGATCTCCGTGTGGTCAATTTTTGCCGAATTTGTAATCCTGTTAGGCCTCCGGGAGAGGCATGATTAATTTACTTGTACATTTCACTATTTTGGGTCAGTTTAGTTAATAAGCATTTATTTTGTGCTCAGTGTGTGTGAAGCATTTTGCTGGGATTAGAAGTATGTGTGCGTGTATGTGTGTGTGTGTATGAGAGTGTGTGTGTACGCACTAATGGGCCCGCTCGCCCGTCACGGAATAAAGGCCCCCAGTCGAGGTTCCCACCACCTTCCCAGGGCAGAAAGGGAGGGTGAGGACCCTCCAAGCATCACTTGTCTGGAAGGAGGGAGAAAAAGCCTGACCCAGCAAACTCAGCCTCCCAGTGCCTTGGAGATGGCCAGAGAACATCCGCTTCCTACTGGTGTCTTGGTCCCCGGAAAGTTTCTGAGCATTAATTCTTAATTGACTGGGAGCTGAGCGCAGACATGGAGAAGAGTGAGGGATTGTAAACCTCTCTGGGGGCTCCTTCCAGGCTGCCCCTGGACAGACAGTAGTCCTGGAGTGTATGTGTGTGTAACTTTTAGAGGAACGCCTGGCTTGACTTCCAAAGAAGGAAGAAAAAGTATGCGTAAGTCTCGAAAGCTGGGAAAAAGAAAAACAGGGCAAAACAGCCCACAGCTTTGGCCTTTCTGAGCACTGAGTCTCAGAGGGGAGCGTGTGTCATTCTTGATGGTGCTGGGCTCTTCAGCCGGGCATCTCTGGGTACCAGCCACCCACCCCTTCTCCCCAGGCTCCTATAGCCTCCTTGTCTCTCTGCTTCTAGATGATAGGTTAAAATTCCACTTTTATTATTATTTTTTAAAAGAGAGGTTTTGACTGTAACAATTATAGAGCAAAGGTGTTTCCTGAGCCCCCCTCCCCAGTTGCTTAATGCCTGGCACATCAGTTTCTACCGAGTCCTTGCCTTTGCAGAACGAGGGCCGGACAGGAGTATTTTGGGCGCTGAGCCAGCCTGAAATGATCTCGAGGCGCTGGGGAAGCAGGCATTCGGAGAGATGAGGATACAATTTCTTTTTTTATGTGGGCCCGTTAAAGTCTAATGGACATCGGTGTCTGGCCTTAAATTTGGAGAGGGTCTTTATCTAACCCTTAAAACCAGAGTCGTTTCCGGTAATTACGACACCCCTGGCTAGACCACTAAATCTTCCAGCAGCTTGTCTGGAAGGCGGGTGGCGGGAGAGGGTGGGAGGGACAGAGGGGCACACCTGTTACCTGTATCAGCTATAATTATGACATTTCTGGGCCCCTGGTTTGAAAGGAGGAATTTATGGACCAAGCTTTGCCGGAAGAGAGCGGCCCGAGGCGTTCTGGCTCATGGCAGCAGAATCATGGAGGCCCCCGCATTCAGTGTCCATCACAGCCCTTGCGTTTCCTTAATGAATTCATTTAGCTCCCCGGCATTTGGTATTAAGTAAGTAGTTATTTTGGGAATCCAAGAGAGAAAGAGCTGGAAGACTTAAAAAAAAAAGCAAAACTTTTTTTGGAAAAAAGAAAAAGTACCGCTTTCTGAAGTTGGAGACGACTGGGCATCCAGGCGTGGGCTGCTGTGGGGGGGACCCGCTGGGTGGGACGTGGCAGGCCGTTGGCAAAGCCGCCTGGCCCCATCCCCGCCTGTTTTTTGCTTCTCCACGGAGGCGATTTTTCCGTTGTTAAAGCCGGCGGAGGCCACAACACCCAGGCTCTATGCAGTTTGTTTGGAAGTATTGTTTAGATTTTTCTCACTTTTCAAATTGAGAGAAACTTAGTTTAATGGGAAAATAACAGTATTGCTATCTTGGTGTGTTTGCTTTAGTGTTTAAAAATAGTTTGTTTTCATATCCTGAATTTCATCCTTTGCTTGTTTGCTTGTTTGATGGAAACCCATGAGTGTGTGTGTGGGGGGTGGATACCAGCACACACAACTGCACACACACACAGGCAGTCAAATGGTTGCAATCATGCAGCCAAAATCAGTTGCAATTTTAACTCTGCTAAAGGGACCCAGAGCGCTTGCTTTTAACTTAAACCATCTTGTCCCTTCCTCCCCCATCAGCACACCACTCCCAACCCCCCTCAGCAATATTTATTTCTTCCTTAAAAAAGGAATGCTGGGCCTGTTTGCTGAGGTCCCTGTTGGAATAGATTTTCAGGGGTTATGTATTAAATGTGTTTGAGGGCGATTTCAGCCCTCAGCCTGGTTGTCCCACTACTAATGGTAGCAGGGCCTATTATAGAGAGGCAAAGAGTATTGTAAATGGCTTATGCAGAAAAACCATTTAGATAAAAATGCAATTTTCCCTTCTGCATAGAGTGCTAAGAATTAATAGCACATTCTTCCTAAATGGGTATTTTTATATTATATTTTCCTCCTAATGAAATTCTTTTCCCAAACAGGAGCATGTTTCATTTTAAACTTTAGAGTAAAATTGATCTGTTTTTTTTTTTTTTTTTTAATCTGTTTTTAAGCCTGCAAAAACTGGTGTCCCAGTTTTTGGTTGGCCCCTTCTTTCTCTGCTCTGCACCCAAGATTTTTGAAGTTAGATACTGCAGAGGATGGAATGGTAATTCTCTTCTCTGTCCACGTTAAGGCTGAGAACAGGGAGAGGGGATGGGTTTACCCACATTTTTTTTTTTCTTTCTTCTTCCTGTGGTGGGCTTGGGGGTGTTGGACAGTTTCCACAGACAGAGAAACTGGTCTTGAGATCTGAACTATTTGTGCTGGGCTCCCCTTACCCCCTTACCTTCCCGGGGTAGGAGGTTTAACCTCTCTTGCCCCAGGGAATTTCCCATCATCCTCTTGGTGTGTCCCTTGATCCCTGACTTTTTCCTTACTTCCCAGGAGCCCTAGGTGCCCACTGCCTTCTCCCCTTTTTGTGACAACTGTGAGAAAGGATGCTTTTAGCCCCGGGGTGCCTGCTGAGGGGCGGTTCTGTGGGTCAGCTTTCTGCCTTTCTGCCAGGGCCTCTGTGGCCATTTTGGGAGGAGTGGAAATGCAGAACTTCTTAGAAGGCCTACTTTGTGCATTCCAGCAGAACTTTGCGGCGGCATCGTTGTGGAAAGTCTTTGAGAGTTTATTTTGCTGGCTGCTATGGGCCACTGTCTGCTGACCCAATTTTTCCTGCCAGGGTGTGCGTATGTGGAGATATTGGGTAGACTTGTGTTGGCAACTCAGATGTCCAGACATGACGGAGATTGACGCTTCAGTGCCGTGGTAGATGGGTGTCCTGGAAAACATGCTTGTAATTTTCGCCATTGAAACATCACGAAGGTGAAAGCATAGGTAAAATCATAGAATGAGAGAAAAGCTTCTCTCTTTCTGTGCCTCTTCTCCACAACATTTTCCAGCTGAGAGATCCAAGGCCCAGAGAGGGCAAGCAACTTGGCCAAAGTCACACAGCGCAGCTGCACAAGAAGCTGAACTTCGGCTTTCATCTTGCCTTCCTACCTCTTGACCCCGCACTTGGATGCTGAGGCTCCACGTCTGAAATTTCCAAACCTTTTGTAGGAAGCACCATGACACATGTTGTTAGCAGCACCGTTCCCCTTCCTCTTTCAGAGCTATAGGAGGTATAGGTTGTAATGGGAGACAATTCTTGACCTTGGGGAAACCACAGTAGCTCTGGCTCCTACCAGAAGGGTGGTCTAGATTTCAGGCCTGGCTCTTTGACTCCTCTGAGCTATGTGACCATCACCTCTTCAGGGCTCCCAGCCTGGTTTCCTCATAAAGTTGGAAAAAGGGGAAAAAAAAATTACTGCTTATCTCATGGACATATTGTGAAGACTAAATAGGACAATTTTAGCTAAATGGGACTATGATTCTATAATGATGAGGTTAACAGCACAGGCTCTGCAGCCAGACCACTTGGGTTCAGACCCAAGCAGCTCCACTTCCTAGCTGTGTGCCCTTGGGCAGGTTTCTTCACTTCTCTGTGCTTCCATCTCCTTATCAGGGAAAGAGGATAACAGTGTACCTTGTGGGACAGGGAGGGTTCGCTGAGTTAACACACACATGAGCAGATGCTTAGAAGCCTGCCCAACTTTGAGGACGCACTATGCCAGTCCCAGCTTTTATGGATGCCCCCCCCGCCAGCCCCCATGCCTGGGGTTCCCATTGCACTGTCCTATGACCCTTTGATGTGCAAGATGGTATAGCTGCTAGGTTGTCCCATCTTAGGGGGTGAGGAAATGAGTCATGGAGAGCCCGCGTGACTTCTCGTGGGCTATGGAGTCATGCCGGCTGGAGGGCAGCCTCGCCAGGCTGTACTTGGGGCCCTGAGCGTGGGGCCTGGCACCCAGGCACATCTTAGCATCTGTTATGTGGCCAAGGGCAGGGCAGGGCTGGAACCCCCTGCTCCTGCAGCAGCCATCTCAGGCCTCGCTGCAGACCCTGCCCTTGCCGGGGGCAGTCAGACCGCGTGCGCCCCTCGGTGGGCTGGCCCCAGCCTGGTGTGGGCAGCCGCGGTTTCAGGCCCGGGTCCCTGGCGTTGGGATGCCAACGCTCCGGTATTTTCCTTTCACCTGACAGCCCTCCTGGGCTCCGAAGGAACAGCTTTCTGATGCGTGTGAAGAATGGTCAGCCTTCTCGCGGAAGGAATCTGTGCAATGAGCTGGCCCCTGGCCCCTGAGCGCCTTGCCAGGAGCCTGTGCCAGCCAGAAACAGTCTGGGTGCTGGCAATGAAGAAGTTAGACCCCTCCCCACCCACCCCTCGCCGTCTGGCACCTCAGGTGGGGCCCTGGGAACCTGACAGGCGCGGGCTGAACAGAGAGAGAGCGTGCCTGGGAGCGAGTGGGCGACCGACCCCCTGCCCCTGGTGAGGGTGGGAGGGCTTAGCTGTCACACAGGCCCGGGTTCGAATCCCTGGGCACAAGTGCTGCCTCCTGTGTGCTGCGTGACCCTGGGCCAGTGAATCACCGATTCCAGAACCCGTAACACAGGTGGGATCCCTGGACCTCTCTCAGAGGGTCGCTGAGCCCTGGGCCGTGGGGGCAGTGAGCAGCAGTTGGGGGAAGGTTGTGAAAGCAAGGACTTTGGGATCTGCTGGAGGGGACTCATCCTCTGTTCCCCCCGGGGGCCCTGGGCCATGTCCCAGCTCCTCTCCCAGCTTCAGCGTTCTCAGCAGCAAACTGAGGCAAGTGACACAGTCCCCTGAGGGGCCCTGGCTGTGGTCCTTACCCTGGGGTGATGGAACCCCTCCCCTCTCCCCAGGATACCTGCCAGTGTCTACTTCTCATAATGGCAGGAAAGGAGGCCGCTACTGGCATCTGAAGGGTAGAGTCCGGTTGCTGTTCAGTCACTAAGTTGTGTCCGACTCTTTGTGACCCCATGGACCGCAGCACGTCAGGCTTCCCTGTCTTTCACTATCTCCCAGAGTTTGCTCAAACTCGTGTCCATTGAGTCAGAGATGCCATCCAGCCATCTCATCCTCTGTCATCCCCTCCTGCCCTCAATCTTTCCCAGCATCAAGGTCTTTTTTCCCATGAGTTGGCTCTTTGCCTCAGGGGGCTAAAGTATTGGAGCTTCAGCTTCAGCACCAGTCCTTCCCATGAGTATTCAGGGTTGATTTCCCTTAGGATGCTACTAAACACCCTACAACACCCAGGGACCGTCCTCACCCCATTTCCTCCCTGACAAAGAATTAACCAGCCCCAGATGCCAAAAATGCCAAGGTTGACAACCCCTGAACTACAGTGAAGGATTGAGGTGAGCTTCAAAACATGATAGTAAAGTCTGACTTCACAGCACCTGGCATGTTTATTCATTCAACAAATATGTGTCAAATGCTTAGCACGTGGCAGTGCTGTAGTAAGTGCTGAGATTCAGTGGGGAAGCGGATAGACAGAAGCTCCTGCCCTCGAGGAGTTTACATTCTAAGGGAGGGGACAGACCGGCAGACAAACAACAAATGAGAAGAATGTCACAGAGAGCAGGGCCAGGAACAGAGAATCAGAAGGCAGCAGGCATGAGAGGTTCTCGATGGGGCTACCGGGGAGGCCTCTGTGAGCTGGTGATGGTTAAGGCAGGCCCCGAGTGACGAGAAGGAGTCAGCCCGTGGTAACTGTTTTACAGCCGGCTCTCTAGGAAGGGGGAAAGTTCTGCTTAGAGCATTTGCCGATTCCCATGGTGTAAATACTCCCACCATGACCCATGTCAAGCTGTAACGTCAGCTGTCAGCCAGCTTGCAGAATTCCTGAGTATTTAACAATAGGTTCCCACACCCCGGAGCCAGCCCGGTCCAGATCTGCAGGAAGGGTGTTCCAGGCAGGGGGAGAGCAGGAGCCCCGAGGCAGGACTGAGCTGGCAAGTTTCAGGAACAGGGAGGGGCTGTGTGTGTGTGTGTGTGTGTGTGTGTGTGCGTGTGTGTGTGTGTGCGTGTGTGTGTGTGTGTGTGTGTGCGCGCGCGCGTGTGTGGGAAGCCTGTCCAGGCAAGAAGGGCTGGACCACTGAGGGCTGTCATCACACTCAAGTCAGGAGGATGGTTTGATTCTGAGAATGATGGAGTGAGGGGCCAGGGGGAGGGCCTTGGGCACGAGAGGATGGAAGCTCAGGGCACATAGTAGATGAGTGATTAATGCTGGTTGCATCTGAGCCTAGAGTAGCTGAGAAATGTCTGTTTCCCTTCTCTTTCTTCCTGCCTGGTCCCTTCTAAGGAGGCAGAAACTCTCTTCCAACAGCGTGATAGCACCCGAGCCATAGGTTAGGACAGGGGTGTCCCCACCCTCCCCAAGGACCCTCAGGTCCCAGGGAGCACTCAGCCTGCCGCAGGTCGGGGGGCATGGGGAGAGTGACTGTCCTCTCTCCGATCTGGGCGGGGCATGGCTCATGTCCTAGCGCAGGGAGACCATTTCCTTCTTCTCCCAGGCATTGTTCTCCAGGCCCTTCAGAGGTCACGGGACAGGAAGGCGTAGGACCAGCCGGACTGAGCCTCCGGGTGACCCGGGCCTGGCGTCCACCTTTCTTTGGCTTTCCTCCCTGACTCTGAGTTGCAAAGGAGTCGTAACAGGCCGTGGTCATTGAGCCCCAGTCACACCAAGCCCTGCTTTATTGTTGAGAAAACTGAGGCTCAGAGAGGGAAAGTGACCTGCCTGAGGTCACCCAGCTGGGCAGCAGAGAGTGGAGTCACACCTGGGCCTGTCTGATTTGGGAGCCTGTGCTCAGAACCCTTAAGGATGAACCAGGAAGCTGATTTCTCAAGGACAGGTGCTTGAGATAATCACTTTGCTGTGCATCGGAAACTAACAATATTTTAAATCAACTGTACTTCAATAAAAAAAAAAAGTAAAAATAGAGATTGGCAAAAGAAAGAGAACCCAAAACAAACATCAGCTCCCAGTCTGGCGCCACCCCTCCTGACAATTGTCAGTCCTGTCACTGACTGTCCAGATCTTCGCCATCTGTTCCCTATGGATGAAGGGGCAGCAGGCAGAGCCCCGGGCTTGGGGGCCAGGAGGTGGCCTGGTGTGACTTGGGCAAGGCTCGGCACCCTTGCTGAGCCTCAGTCTGCCTGTCTGTCAAGTGGGTCAATTCTGATATCTCCCAGGAGCCCCGTGAGTGGGCAGCATGCGGCCTGTGTGTCTGTCACCTTCTTTCTCTGTGTCCCGCACCATGCCAGAATCGGTGCTGTGGATAAAACAGACGTCGGGCTTGTTAAGAGAGGGAATTACCCAGTAAGTATATAGAAAAAAAGGATAATTGCGTTAATTATTCACAGGACATTGGCCAGCGTGAGGAGAGGGGATCTGGGGCGTGCCCGCTGGCCAGGACAGCAGGGGCTCTGCTGTGTAAATGGAGAATGAAGATGGAAGAGGCAGTTTTTCCCCAGCCCCTGGTCTTGGTCCACCCACGGCCAGTGGGTGCCCAGAGATTGGATGGATGAAAGAAGGGGGCTTTGTCAGCTGTTGGGGTGCATCTTTGGTCCCAGGGCTAGGGGTCAGTACCACCCCAAAACTCCTGACACCTGGCAGGAGTGATGGTGGTGTCCTCCAGAGGACCTGGGGTGGGGCTGCTCCAGGGTCAAGGAATCCCAGTCCCCATCTCTGCAGGGGTGAGTGAGAAAGGGAGGGAGGCTAGGGCATCGAAATTCCTTGTCCCAGCTTCACTCGCTCCCCGCCTCCTGCCCTGACACTGGTCCTCACCAGCCCTTCTCTTCCATGGGCTGTGCTTGCCCAAGACCCAGGGGCCCAGGACACAGCCTCTGTCCTACCCAAGGCTTGGGACAGACATCAGGGTTCGCCTGACCCTGGAGAGGAGGCCGGAGCTTCCTCTGTTAGTGCCCTGACTGCAGACTGTTGGCGTTTGCATCCCAGGCCTCAGGAAGGAGGACAGCGTGGCGGGCAGCAGCTGTAGCGACCCAGTGCATCCCTTCACGCCCTGGGCCCCAGTCTCCTCGTGTTTTCTGGGCTAAACAAGGGCCTTGGGGAGAAAAAGGGAAGCTCTCAGCCCCGTGTCTGGCGCATCATAGTGGTCACAAAACCCTGCTGTAAATACAGTGCTTTCCACCTTCTGGGCAGGAGGAGTCGGGGACCTACAAGGGGAAGAGGTGGCATACCACAGAGAAGTGGGGAGCGGGGTGCCCCTAGACAGCATCACGTCTTCCCTGTGGGCCTTGAAAACTCCACCTGCAGAGTCTCGGAGGTGGTTTTGGGTGCTGTGGATGGTAGCCATGGTGGCAGCTGGCAGAAACTCCCCAGACAGCTGGCTAGATGTTTTGGAAGGCAAGTCAGTGAGAAACAGCTCAGAGGCAAAAACTGTGCCTTTTCCAAAGCCCCTTAGAGTTTTCAATACCCCAGCCCCACATACCCACGTCTGAGCGTCTCTGTTTATGTGGGGTTTGGAAAATCAGTTGCTTACTAACGTTAGGGAACTTTCTGAAAAAAAAAAAAAAAAATCTTAGCAGCGATGCTAATAATGTGTAAAGCATATTAATCGCACTGTATATGGATGGCAGCGGTGTGTTCTCCATGGGTGGTTATGAAATAAACTTTGAGTCACCCTTCAAAACTGTGCCTGGGGACTTCCTGGTGGTCCAGGAGTTAAGACTGTTTGCTTTCATTGTCGGGAGCGCAGGTTCGATCCCCGGTGGGGGAGCTAAGGTTTCATGAGCTCCGTGGAGCAGCCAAAAACAATTTTTTTTTTAAATAAATACATGAGTGGAATGTTACAAAACAAAACAACTGTGCCTGGCTGGAAGGAAGCACCCTTAGCTGTGACCTGGTACATTGTCATCGGCCTGGGTCAACTACTTGGAGCAGAAAAGACGGACACTTTCTAGGAGTCTGCGTCTTGCTTGTGTTTCTCCCCTGATCCATGGGACAGCGAGCAAGCCCGTTTGCTGGAGATTTTTTTCCCTAAATTTTTCTTTTGGAAAGAAATCTCTTCTGATTTTCCACTTTGTGTATTAATTTATGGTTTAATCAAACAAAGCTGGGGGTGGGGCGGTGAAAAGGGTACATATAGAGAACAAAGTTCTATCTGCCCAGAGTTGGGGTACCTCCACGTCCCCCCTTGTGTTTTAAAAACTTTGCATGTCATCCCCTGGGGGACAGAAAACCACCTCTGGCTGTTGTTCCCCAGGTGTTTGCCCATCTCCCTCTCCCCGCCCCTCGTCTTTCCTTCTCTGTCTTTCATTCCTGGAACAATCGTCCAGGGCAGTTCCTCTGGGCTCCTCCGCCTTCCCTGCCAAAAACAAAAACCATTCTTAACCCCAGATGACCAGGCCTGTAGTCGTTTTGTCTGGTATGTGGCGTCTGCCTGGGTTTGGTTAGGGGGGAAATGCATGCTTCCAATTTATATTTGGTGTGCCAGCTTCCAAGGGGAGCAAGGGTTAGGGGAGAAGAGACTTCAAGGAGCGGGGAGCCCCCAAACCATCAGATTTCCAGAGAGGAGAAAGAAGGACCACAAGCTCGGCGTCTGAGGCCTGCCCAGGAGCCGTAAGGAGGAGGGGGCACGAGCTAGCGGATTCTGGGTCAGGCCGAGCCCCGGCCCTTCATACCCCCTGCCCCCTCCACTTGCTAGCCACATTGCAGACTTCGGATTTTCCTCTGTATTCTATTTGGTTATTATTATTTTTTAATGAGGTCAGACTGAAAATCCATCTGCCTGGGCCCGCCTGCCTAGGTTTGAAGGCAATTAAACTGGAGACCAACCTCTTAATTAGGGTTTCCCTGTGTAAATCTCATTTGATAAATTCCTTATCATCCTTGGCTTTAGCTGCAATGCGTCCGCAAGAGGGAATTGAGCACCACCACCACCCCCCCGCCCCGGGGACCTCTAAGTGAATCCCCCCCAGAGAGGGGCTCCGCCAGCCAGAGCCTCCCCCAGGAAGGGCTGGGAGAGAGAGGCCCTTTCAGGGTTAATTAATCAGAAAATGTAGTGGTGCCCGGTGATTCCGGAGAACTTGTCTGCCACCTTTTCATTCTTCTGTTTCCCCCCTTCTGCCTCCCTTCTAGGTCTTTCTTTAGAAAAAAAAATGTTTTTTTGGGTGAACTGAACTCTGTTAAAGGAAGTCTGCAGCAGTCTCCCTCCTTCCTTGCCCACACCCCGATACTCCCCTCCCCCGCCCCCCACATTTCTACCCAAACTGTCTGTGTGGATGGTTAAATTTTTTTCCTTCCCTTTTTTTAAATGCAAGTGCGGCTGGGAGTGGAAATGTCAGGGGTCAGGCTTCAGGCAGCGGGGAGCAGGGGGCAGCCTGTGGCTGTCTCTGCCATCCGGAGAAATCAGAGCTCAGCTTAACCCTTTGGAGCCCAGCCCCTGCCTGCGGGTTCCGGGCGCCGCCTCTTACTCTTTTCACTGGAGTCAGGGGAATTTTGTCACCAGGACTTCTTTTTTTAGGGTTTCGAGCTGAAAACAGGGTTTTCTCAGTGGCTCAGCAGTAAAGAATCCACCTGTGCAGGTTTGATCCCTGGGTTGGGAAGATTCCCCTGGAGGCAGAAATGGCAACCCACTCCAGTGTTCTTGCTGGGAAATCCCATGGACAGAGGAGCCTGTCCAGTGGACCAGAGTCCGTGGGGTCGCAAAAAGGTGGATATGACTGAGCGTGCAGGCACCTAGCAGGCTGAAAACTAACCCCCTCCATGGTGTTGGTGGGGGGCAGGCGAGCAGGATGAGGGCTGGGGCAGTCACATCAGCAGCCCTTGGAAGAATGCAGGTTGGGTCTGTGGTCCCCGGAGCACGTACTGAGCCCCTGTGTTGTTCTGGAAAGTGGGCTCAAGATGGTGCCCATTTGGAAACGGGATTGGTGGGGCAGGTCTGGTCACATTCACTTGCTCACAGTCCATCAGTGTGACTCTGATGGAAAAGACTCTGATGCTGGGAAAGTTTGAAGGCGGGAGGAGAAGGGGGCGAGAGAGGGGATGAGATGGTCGGATGACATCATCAACTCAAAGGCCGTGAGTTTGAACAGGCTCTGGGAGATGGTGAAGGATAGGGAAGCCTGGTGTGCTGCAGTCCGTGGGGTCGCAAAGAGTCGGCCACAGTGAGCGACTGAACAATGGCAACCCAGTCAGCATCCCAGAAAGCTTCCCACTTCACAGATGGGAATCCTGAGGCCCAGGAGGCCAGCTGATAGGCTGAGGGGTGGGATGGAGGCTCAGCTCTTCTTGTCCTGAACTTTTGATTCCTACTTATTGGAGACTGCCCAGCCCTGCCAGTGCCCCCGACTCCATCCCTAGGGTCCAGTAAGAGAAAAGTCCAGGCTCTAGGATGGTGTCTGGACTCCTTAACCACTCTGCAGCCGTGGAAAGGGCAGGGGGGCAGTTTGAGAGCTGAGCTTGTGCCAGTTTCTGAGTCACCCTCACCTTGCTATGAAGCAGCTGCTTCTGTTGACCCATTTTACAGATGAGAAGGGTGAGGTGCAGAGCTGTGAAGGATCTGCTTGTGGATGTGGCCGGCGGGTGGTGTAGCCAGATCTGCTCCCGCCCCCTAACTCTCATCTTTCTGCCCGCTGGGCCAGGCTGCCCCTAAGCACGGGGACACTGCCAGTTCATGGAAACAAGGAAAAACAGTACCGAGCTCATGCCTTGTGACCACCTGGTCTCCATCACCCGTGGAGTTGCCCGAGGGCAACTGGGAGACCATCTGGTGTTGATCCCTGAGCCTCGGTTCCTCATCTCTGAAGGGAGGATGATGGGTGTCCACCTCGTGGGGGTCCGGTGTAGCTGGGGGCTACACTGGTTCATATACATTAAGCTTTATGATCAGTGATTCGTACCTGGTAAGCTTCAATACACATTGTGTGTTGGTTGCTCAGTCGTGTCCGACTCTTTATGACCCCATGGACTGTAGCCCGCCAGGCTCCTCTGTCCAGGGGACTTTCCAGGCAAGAATACTGGAGTGGGTTGCCAATCCCTTCTCCAGGGAACTGTCATTATTGTTTATTCCTAATCATAGATGGGAAAAAATGTAGGCACCGATGAAGTCTCAAAGGGAAGAAGCTTCATATTATGACCAGCACCTCTGTGGAGAGCCGAGGGCCAGGAAGAGCTGGGACCGAGGGGCTCCGCCCCACCCTGGCTCAAGGGGTTGACCTCTGAACCCAGCTGTGTGGCTATGGGCAAGTCTCCTCACCTCTCTGTGCTCCGGCAGTGGGGGGAGAATGCCAGCCTCCTCAGTGGGCAGTAGGATGAATCTGGACCTTGGATCTGCAGGGGGAGCAGAGGAGGGTGGGCTCCATCATGTTGCCTTTAATTGGGCAGCGGCTTTGTGTTTCGCCCTGCTGGCTGGGCCTCAGTTTCCCCATCTGGAATGGGGAAGCTGCTATGAAGCTCGGAGGAAGTGATCCTCCCCGGACGTGTTTGGCAGCCTCCGAAAGAGCTGCTCCGTTGTGGGAAATTATTATTAAAATGATAGGGAGTGGAAGGAAACCCGAGCACAAGGGACGTGTGGCACCCAGCATCTCCACATCTGTCCAGGGGTCCGTTTGCTCAGTATCTGCCCTCGGGCGGGTGCCATGGGGGCAGTGAGTGATAGTGACGTAGCTAAAAGGACCAAGATGATGTCTGGAGGCCTGAGTTCCAATCTTGGTGCCCTCTTGTGTTGTGTGGTTTTGAGTGAGTCATGCTGCCGCCCTGTGCCTCAGTTTTCTCGTCTGTGAAATGGGCATAGTAGAGCTCCCGTTTCCTTGGGTGGCTGTGAGACCTGAGTGAGGCATTCAAGGTGCCAGTCTGCTCCCCCCACCCCCGCCTCGCACGATGCCATGCACTTGGTCCCCAGGCCGCAGTCACCGTGACGACGACTCAGGCTGAGCTGAGCCCGAACACGTCCTTGGAGCCACCTGAAGTGGAACTTGAATTCTCCCCTTGCCAGCCCGTGGCCTCCCTTCCTCCCTCCCTCTGAAACCAAAGCCCAGCATCTGTTTCCCCAGGAGCTGTTTAATATTCTGCCGTGGTAAAATGAACTCATTGGAGCCACCCGAAAACAGCTGAATGAACCCCCGGCGCCCGGCGGCCTTTCAGAGCCGCTCCGGACCCCCCTCAGGCCTTGGGGAGGCTGGCGAGGGTAGCAGCTGTGGGAGAGGGGCCCCCTTTTCTTCCTGGTGCCCCGGGCGAGCCTTTGCCCCCAAATGGGGCTCCTGGAAGGCTGGGTTGGGGGGCTGGAGCCTGGGGAGGGGCGGCCTGGGTTTCCCAGTCTGTACGGGGGCCCATTTGTACTTCTTGGCTCAGAAGTTCTGTGTGTGAGGCCTCCTTGGGGAGGCCGAGAAAGCCAGGCCTTCCTTCTTCAAATTCTTCTCCTGATCCTCCCCCAACCCAGCCTCAAACGGGGGCCAGTGGAGGCAGGAGGCCCAGCCCGAAAGCAGTGCTGCCAGATGACGGTGATAGTGAACGTGCAAGCAGCATCCTTGGAGCCCTCACCAAGCGCCCACTTGTGTCAAGTGTCTTGTCTGCATGGCCTTATTGACTCTTCAAAACCACTGGGGCAGTTTACTCTCTGTATTCCCATTTGACAGATGAGGAAACTGAGGCCCAAGCTGGCTTGTCCAAGATCACACAGCTAGGAAGTGGCCCGGCAGGGCTTCAGCCAGAGTCCGGCTCTCTCTTTGACAGCTCACAGGTGTCTGCTCCTATTGCATTTGGGATCCTGTGCCTCTTCTGTAAATGGGGGGGTCTGGGGGGGTGCGTGGTCTAACATGCCCACCTCCAGGATCGTGGGGAGCTAAGTGACATCATCCGAGGAGCATTTCACACAAGCATACAGTAGGTGCTCACATTAGCGCTAGCTGTTATCTCTGCTTGATGACTTGGTGATGCCCGTTGCCTGTTCTCAGCGCCGTCTCCCTCCTCTCCTCCCCTGGTTGCTCCTGGGAGGTGGGGCTCAGTGTTCCCCCCAGCTCCCTGGGAGAGCCAATGGTAACAAAATGCTTCCAGGTAGAAGCTGAGTTAATTTCAGGTAATTATCCCTGATAAAATTAAATATTACTTACAATTAGTCTTGGGCAATTTCTGTACCGAGAGGTGGTGAAGCATGAGGGGTGAGAGCAGGCTGAGTTGGTGCCCGCTAGGCCAGGTGCTGGCTTGTCAGTGGCTAGATGTGAACTGCCCCCAAGTGTCGCCATCACCAGGACTTAAGCCCGCAGATTTCTCCCCAAGGTAGAGAGCCCTGTGGAGGTCCGAGCAGTTGGACATACACAGCCCCTTCTGCATACTTTATGTCTGAGGAGCTTCAGCAAGCAGTACCAGGCTTGATTTTTCCAGCAGGTGGCCCTGCATCCGTCCTGTCCTGTAATCTCCCCGGAAGATCCAAATAGTGGACCTCCAGAAAGGGAACCCTAGGAGGTTTAGTGTTCTCTCCCCAGGGTTCGGGTCCCAGCAATGCCACTTCCCAACTGTGGGACTTTGGCTCGGAACACCTCCTTTTTCTGAACCTCAGTTTTCCTCACCTGTAAAATGGGGGCAATTTTGATCATTCTGTGAATCAAGGCAGGGGATTGTGGGATCCATCTGCTGTCCTGGCCAGAGAGGACTAGGGGGAGAGTCTTGTTAAACGAGATCAGGGATTGTCTTAGGTTGGAGTGAGGACTGTGGGACTATGTGTGATCAGTGCTAGGTGCTCCGAATGCCAGTTATCAATATCAGAGTGTGAGTGTCACTTAGTGATGATGCATCCTTGGGCGGGTCCCCGTAGGTCTTCCAGTCTCCCTTTACTCATTGTTCTGGACAACAGGAAGAGTGATTGTGTTCCTTAGAGGTTGTCATGAGAATAACGGAAGGTACTGGTGAAAAGTGAGGCTTGGGGTCAGCCACATAGCAGGTGATCAATAACATGGCATCGTTGTTATTATTATTGCTAATATTACCATCACTCTTCTTAGTCTTTAGTCACTGCATTTCCTGGCCCCTTTTTTTTGAAGATTTTGAACTTGGACTATCCAGAGCTTTCACGGGGGGGATGTGGTGGGGAGAACAGGAAGCCAGAGATGTGAGTTTTAATCCTAACGTGACCTTGACCCATCGTCTGACCCCGGGGAAGTCACTTTATTTCACGAGCCTCAGTGCCTTCCTGTCTGTGATTGGACTAGGTCAGATTTACTGATTCAATGTCAAGTGCTAATCTGGATGGATTAGTTCTGGCTGCCTAGAGCATTGTGTTGAGAAAGACTCTGAGGCTGGGTCTGGGTTCCACAGGAGGGAGTGCCAAGGCTGACGAGTGATGTCTGCTGTGGGCTCAAGAGAAAATATGATTTCGGTGTGAGTCCCAACTTGTTGATAATCCTGGAAGAGATGACCCCTGTGGCTCCTTCTAGCTCAGAAATTGCCTCCATCTATGGGAGCTTCCTGTGTGAGAGATGATAGGACTTTCCTTTTGTAAGAAAGCTAGTGGTCACAGCGGCCAATGGTACAGATCAGGAGAGACTTGGTAGATTATACTTCTGGATTCATTCTGTCCAATAGAACCTTCTGCAGTGTCGGGGATTCCTGGGGATTCCTGTGTCTATACTGTCCAGACAGCTGTGGTTAGTTGTGAATGAGGAATTGATGTTTACATTCTATTTAAATTTAAAACATCACACGTGACTCGTGGCTACCTTATTGGCCAGCCTGCTTCTAGACTCCTAGAGAGGCCTCAAGGTCACCAACTTGTTATACCCCAAGCATGCTGTGAACTCTGGCTAGGTCGTCTGGCGAAAGCCTGTTGCTTAGCAACAGATACCTGCCCCCAGGCAGCTGGAAACCACCTCTGCAAGAGCTTTGCTCAGGTGGGTGAGCTCTGCACAGGAGGATAAATGCTCTTCCTTTCTGCTCCGCTTTGCCTTCCCCAGGGCGCCTGGTTCCCCAGGGCTCAGACTTTGCAGTGGGCAAGGCGTGGCCTGGATTAGATGCCCCCCTCAGGCCATGACATGAAGGCCACCTTCTTCTCATCCCATAGCACCCCAGGAAACAGGCAGGTGTTCCCAGACACAGAGTGGGTGGTTGTTGTTCAGTTGCTCAGTTGTGTCTGACTGCGACCCCAGAACTGCAGCGCTCCAGGCTTTCCTGTCCTTCACTGTTTCCTGGAGTTTGCTCAAACTCATGTCCATTGAGTCTTTGATGCCATCCAATCATCTTGTCCTCGTTGCCCCTTCTCCTCCTGCCTTCAATTTTTCCCAGCATCAGGGTCTTTTCCAGTGAGTCAGCTCTTGCATCAGGTGGCTAGAGTATTGGAGCTTCCACTTCAGCATCAGTCCTTCTAATGAACAGAGTGGATGGGCCAAGACCAAAGGCCAGGCGACAGACAGCCTTTAGGAGATTGAGAACCATTTTTTATTCTTTCCTTCCCTTCTTCTCTCTTCCTTCCTTCCTTCCTTCCTCTCCCTCTCTTTCTGGCATGGGGCAAAAGTAGCAAGCCTTTGGAAAATGACTTGACTTCATCTACTTTGGTCACTCCCTAGCTGTGTGATGTTGGGCAAGTCACCCTACCTCTCTGAACCTGTTCCTAACATCCATTAAAAGAATAATGTGCACACAGTCAGCCAAACCCAAGGGCAAACACTGAAAAAAAAAGAAAAGAAAAGGAATTACAGCCCTGCCCTCCAAAGGTTAACAAGAGGACCCAATACAGAGATGTGAAAGAAATGCATAGAATGGTGTCTGGGATATGGTTCCTTTCCCTGGAAAAGAAAAAAAAAAAAAGAGATGGTATTAAAGTGTTGGCGGGTAATCTGATTGATTCCCATGCCTGGTGTGAACTTAAAGCACATCTCAGAGGTTATTCCAACGGGTCCAGGCCCAGGGTCCATAGGCAGGAAGGGTGTCTGGTGGGGGCCTGGGTCAGGAGAGGGGGCCTCCCTGGGTCATCTTCCTCTGGCAGAAGGAGATTGCTGGCATATGTCCACTGACCCTTGAATTTTTCTCTCCATTAAAGACACCTGCATCTTGTGCCTTCTCATACACCAGCGGGGCCTAAAATAAATGGTGAGAATGCTAACTTCCTCTTTGAAGGAAGTCTGTTGACTGGGTTGGGAGTCTGGAGAGTTAAATGGATGCCACCCCTCCATTTCTGGATAGGCTGGAGGGAGTGGTCCTTCTCAGTAGATTTTGGGGAGGGGCAGTGGGCAGACCTCCTAACAAAGTCTCACTTCTCTGTCATCAAGGAAACCTTGAAAAGTCCTTATTCAGGTCTGTCTGGAGGCCCAGGTGATGTGGTTCGAGTCTTCCTTATTTTAATGATTTTTTTTTTTTTGGAGTTTGTTGCAGTCAGCACATATGGTTTGAGAGTCAACCATATACCCGGTGCCAGGCCACAGGGGGAAATAGGAGAGTCAGGACTTCTGATTTCATGGAGCTCCCCTTCTGGAGGCAGTAGCCCAGAACAAGAAAGCTCTGAGAAGTCATGGCCAGCCCCAGATGCTACAGTCTGGTGGGTGTTGGAGCCCCCTGCGGGGCTGGGAGAGACCTTCGTGAGTAAGGAGAATGTGGAATTATTACTTAGGTGAAGGCAGTGGTGGTCCGGGAAGAGGGGAGAGCTGGCATGATAGTGTTTCCACTGCTTGGTGACCGTGTACTGCAGATGTGACTGAAATCTTCTGCATAAGGACAGGACCAAGTGCTGGCCTGCGCAGGCGGCCCGGACCCTCTTACTGGGTCGCATTGCTGCCCTGGACCCCACCCTCTCTGGCCTCAGTTTCTCCAGGGTACGGCGCCAGTCAGTCTGGTCTTCCTAGAATCCCATTCTGCTTTCCCCAGAAGGTCACAGGGAGAAGGGTCTGTGACCTCTGCCACGGGAGGAGAGGCGCTGAGTCTTAATCCTGCTTCTCCATACCTGAGACATAAACCAGATCCGGAAAAGGCTTCCAAGAGGTGGAGTGTGAGTGTTGCGAAATGCGTCCAGACCAGGGAAAATGTGACAGAAGGCGAGACTGGGGTCGGCTTAGTCACCTAGCCCCCACCCTGTGCCTGCCGCGTCCCACGCTCCCTGCCTGGAAGGAATGCAGCGGCCCCCACCTGGCAGGTCAACCCCAGAGGCACGCTGTGGGCGTTGCAGGCCGTGTGGGAGTGCTCAGGGCCAAGCCAGTCCCCTCCATCACTCCGAGGCAGAGATTGGCTAACATTTCCCATCAGCCTGTAGCGCAGTTTGAAGTGGGGAACACACATTTGGGTGGCTTCTTTAAGAAGCCGGCATCACAGGTCACAGGTCACAGGTCACAGGGTTGCAGGCCTCGCGGCGGGGACTCCTGACACATACCGTGGGGATGGCAGCCCAGAGAAGGCCAGTGATGCCCCTGAAGTCACACAGCCGGCTTCCTGGAGTAGGGGCGGAGAGCCCAGCATGCAGGGAAAAGCAGGCTGGGGTTTGTTTTTAGCAGACACACCCTCTTCCCAGGAAGCCAAGACTGGACCTGCTGGAACCCCTGGAAGGTGGGCCTGCCGGACTAGGCCCCCCAGGAGCTTTGGTCCCTGTTGTTTGTGTGGGAATGAAGAATGATCAGCCAGCTTCTCCCAGGCCCTGACCAGCTTCTACCGCTCCAACCGCCTCCCTCTCCAGGCCAAGCAGATGCCACGGGGTGGCTGAAGGGATACAGACGCGGGTTCAGGTTCCAGCTCTCCACTGTCTAGCAGTGTGACCTCAGTCCTCACGGAGCTGTCGCGGCGGTAAAAGGGATCAGCCAGAGAGAAGGTCCCGGCCCAGCCCTGGGGTGGGCCAACCAGAGCCCTCAGGCCCTGCCCACCCAGCCTGTCACCGACCACTTCGCCCATCCCTCAGTCCTTCCCTGAGTCAAGGCTGAGCTGAGAAGGGTCCTCGGGGGGCCGTGACTGCTGGGTGGCTGCCCATCACCTCTGGTCTGATGTGGGCCACCCACCTTTCCTCGGAAAGCCCACCTTTCTCCTCTCTCATTGTATTTGTGGATGCTCTTGAGAATGTCTTTCTCAAAAAAAGAAAGAAATCTTTTTTTTTGTTTTAGATTTTCTTTTTAAAAATTAGAGGGTAATTGCTTTACAGTCTTATGTTGGTTTCTGCCATACAACAAACCATGAATGGACCATGTATGAACATGTGTGAGTCAGCCATGAGCATACACATGTCCCCTCCCTCTTGAACGTCCCTCCCACCCCCCGCTGCATTCCATCTTTCTAGATTGTCACAGAGCACTGGGTTGAGCTCCCTGTGCTATACAGTGACTTCCCACAAGAATGTTTTTTTTTGTTTTGTTTTCTTTTTTACAACAACCCCTCTCCCCTACAAGCAACATTTTTACTGTGTCATTAATTTTTAAGTAGGAAGGCAGGTCAGTTTCTTCCATGGCCAGAGAAGGTAAACCGGGACCTTATGAATGGGGAGGACATTTCTGATTCCCCACACATCACCATGTGAGTTTTCGCAGATCAGCAGTGCTGTTGGCACACAAATACCTTTCTTGGGAGCATGCATTGAGCGCCTCCTGGGTAGCTGGCTGTTCCTTCTGACTTGTGTGAACCTGGACAAGTGATATCACCCCTCTAAGCCTTAGATTCAAGGGTTGGCAAACTTTCTCTGTAAAGGGCCTGATAGTAAATATTTTAGGTTTGTGGGTTATACAACCTCTTGTCACAGTGATTCAGCTCTGATACTATAGCATGAAAACAGCTATAGACAAAATATAAACATTTGAGCATTATTATGTGCCAATAAAACTTTATTTATAAAGATAGACAGTGGGCCGGACTCACCCCAGGGGTTGTAATATGCTAACGCTGGCTGGTTCTTCATCTGTGAAATGGGCTGAGTAGCAGCTGCCCTCCAAGGTTCTGCTGAGGAAGGAGTGAGTTTAAAAGAACAAACACATGATAGGTGCTAACTGCTGCTGCTGCTAAGTCGCTTCAGTCATGTCCGACTCTGTGCGACCCCATAGGCGGTAGCCTACCAGGCTCCTCCGTCCCTGGGGTTCTCCAGGCAAGAACGCTGGAGTGGGTTGCCATTGCCTTCTCTAACCAGCTCTTGTCTATTAGTTAATTCTATCAGTTGTCCATCACCCAGCAGCACTGCCCAGCTGCTATAGGATCTCTTTTCACAGATGGGGAAACTGAGAAGCAGAGGGATCAGGTAACTTGCCCTCAACCCTTCTGCTCATCAGTGGATAACCCGGGGTGCAGTTCTGCCCCACTGTGCCTCAGTTTCCCCACCTGAGTCCTCGGGGAGGATTCAGCGATGTAAAAGCACAGGCACAGTGATCACATCCATTGTGCCGAGGGGATCCGGAAGCACAGAGAGGTGGAGTCTCATGCGGGGTCCACCTGAGGCATGGCAGGGTTGCGGTTAGGACCCGAGCTGGATTCCTTGGGGACTTGGGTTACAGGCGTCTGACTCAGAAGATGCCAGGGAGGAATGGCAGGTCCAGTTGGACCAGCGATCTCTGAGTATCGTTCTCATGGGTCTGCCATCTGATCCCTGCACTTGCTTAGAGTTGGGGAACAAGGGACCTCGTCTGCAAAGAGGGAAAGAGTTTCTTAGTCGGGTGTCCTGTGTCAGGGCTAGGATGGAGAAGGTGCAAGCCTCTTATTAATTCTGACAGATTCCCGAAGTTCCTCCCCTGTGTGGAAATCTTCCTCGGGTCTCCTTTGCAGGAACAAAGCCAGACTCCTCTCTCAGAGTCTCCAGTCCTCCACGACTGACTCCAGTTGAACTTTGCAGCCTCCTCTTCCTCTGTGTCCCCCAGGCCCTAAATCAGGGTGTCTGGGCTGACCTCTTACTCTTCTGAGGCCGTCATGGTGGGGTTGGAGCTCCCCTCTTGCTTCTCTTGAGGCAGAGCTTTATACTCACCCTCAAGCCCCCCTAGCATGTCCCCACTCTGCAAAGTCTTCCCGGGTCCTGACCCGTCACCCAGGGATCATCTCTGTTCTGCAGTTACGTGTTTTCCAGCTCATCTCCGGGGGCTCTCTGAGCCCAGCACCCAGCACTCAGCCGGGAACACGCATTTGCTTGTGATGTTTTAGCTCGTCATCATGTCATTATCACTGTCTCAAGGACTCCCTCTTACCAGCTGCCCCCGGCCTGGTTTGGGGAGATGGTCATGGTAACCAGATATTGAACATACCCTGGGTACCAGGCATTTCATCCCCTCTCTGCAAGGCAGCAATGGCCAGACTCAGTTTTTAGGTGAGGAAGACTTTTTAGGAGACTCGGGGAGACGAGGCAGCTGATTGTGGACCACACAGCCTGACACTGACAGGTTTGGCATTTGAACCTAAGCTTTTGTCTTCAAAGGGCATGACTGTCCCTTGACTGACCCCCAAGCAGAGCCCTTTTGTGGGACACAGCATCGCTATGGGAAGTTTCCTGGCCATGAAGGCCACTTGCTCTCCCGCCGACCCGACGCAGGAAGATCTCAGAGCTTCTCCGGTGGATGGATGACCAGGGCAGATGCCCCCAAGATCCTCCACCCAAAGCATCTGCGTTTCAGAAGCTTATTTTTAAAAATTGAGACCTGTCACTGAATCTGGTTTCTCTTCTCATGTGCTGACAGCATCGTGGTTCTAATTCTTTTAGAAACATGGATGTAGATTTGTCTTGTTTTCTAAAGATAATGGTTGAATGGCTTACCGCACACCGGGCAGAGTGGGGGAGCTCAGTGAGGTGTCGGCCCTCATGTTACGTTGTCCCTAGTGTACAGGCGGAACGCTGGGGCTCAGAGACGGACAGTGTCCTGCCCAGGGGCACACAGCACTGGGTCCAGTGTCATGGGGAGGGGGGTGAATTGTGGATGAGAAGGTTAGAAAACAGAGTGGGAACGGCTGTGTTAGAGACAGGGCTGGAGTGAATCTCCAGTGTAATAATCATAGAGAAGAAGAAGTAAAGTCAAAGTAGCTCAGTCGTGTCCGACTCTTTGCAACCCCACAGACTTTACAGTCCGTGAAATTCTCCAGGCCAGAATATTGGAATGTGTAGCCTTTCCCTTCTCCAGGGGATCTTCCCAACCCAGGGATCAAACCCAGGTCTCCCGCATTGCAGGCAGATTCTTTACCAGCTGAGCCACAAGGGAATAATCATAGTAGAAGTACTAACAGCAGCTACTATTCCTTGGGCACCCTTGGTGCGTGGCAGTGTTTTAAGCACTCTGCTCGCATTATCACGGGACTCTTCCAACGGCCCTGTGAGAAGAATACTGTCTCCCGTCCCATACCAAGGATGAGGAAACTGAGGCAGGGAGAGGTGAACATCCCCGAAGCCAACCCTGAAGCCCAGCGCTCTGGATGCGCTATGCCCAAGCAGCCTTAGTGGGCCCCCGTGGACGCTGTCGGAAGGAAGGTGCAGGCTGAGGGGTGGGCTCAGCAGCCCCCAGCCTGTCACATCTCGGCAGCCGGCAGGCCGGGAGAGGCCCGGGGGGTGCACAGGGCTCCATCCGTCACAGGTCACTGGCCACGTGGCTGCAGGCGCCGGGAGGAGGAGCCTGGAGGAGATGCTCAGGCTGGGGAGAGGGCTCTGGGGCTCACCCACCGCCCTGGTGCCCCCTCCTCTGGGGCTGGGGAGGGTCCCCAGAATTCAGCCCCCCACCCCAGTCCCAGCCCACCCCTCCCCACAGCTCTCAGCAGCCTGGTCCCAGCGATGCCCTCTCTGCTTCGCCTCAGTGGAGCCCTCGGCCAGTTCTCAATCTAAATGACAGCTGCCCTCAGCCAAGTCAACTCCAATTAATTTCCGAAGGCTTCCAGGGGCCTGGCTGAGGCTCTCCCCAGACAGAGCCGCCCCAGCGGCTGGAGCGAGGCCCCTTCCTCACACTCGTGGGGCCTCCCGATTGTTGGTAGGGGGCCCTTCCTGCCTCCTCAGGAGCCCCCCGCTGTGTGGGGCTGTGTCCTGCCTCCCTGCCCCCCAGTCTGAAGGGGCTGGTGTGGAAACGCTGGGTCAGCGTCCACGGAGAAGTTACTGAATGGGAGTCTCGGGTTTTGTCCTGGGCTGCTCTATCCCCGGGGGTCGTTCAGTCCATCTGTGTCTTGCAGGGTCCTCTCCTTGAAAGGGGAGCGCTGATCCGGGGAGAGAGAGAATGGGAGGGAGGGAGGGGGGAGAGGAGACGAGGACGAGGAGGGAGGGCGTGGACAAGAGAAAGAGAGACTGGGGGAGCGGGGTGGGAACGGGAGTGATGGGGACAGAGAGGGTGTCCCTGCCCCTTGGCTGGGGCGTCTTGCTTCCTCCTGTGACTTTGGCGTCAGACAGACCTGAGGGTGACCTTGGCTCTGCCGCAATCACACAATCAGCTGTGTGATTGTGAGCCAGTGACGTTCCCTCTCTGAGCCTCCGCTTCCTCCCCTGTAAAATGCCTCCTCTCCCCGGGTGTTGGGTTGGTCCAGCGAGACTGGCCCGAGGCCCAGTCCCGTAGGGAGCCTGAGGTCAGTGTATGTTAGTGTGTCTGAGTGTCCCTTGCTTTCAGAGGGCACCTACCTCACCCTCCTGCCTTCACTGAATGTAAAGTCTGACCATCCCAAAGGGATAGAAAGATCTGGGGGCTTGTGCATCTACTCATTTCAGTTCGGTTCAGTCACTCACTCTTTGCAACCCCACGGACTGCAGCATGGCAGGCCTCCCTGTCCATCGCCAACTCCCAGAGTTTACTCAAACTCATGTCCATTGAGTCAGTGATGCCATTCAACCATCTCATCCTTTGTCATCTCCTTCTCCTCCCGCCCTCAATCTTGCCCAGCATCAGGGTCTTTTCCAAAGAGCTGGGCGATGGGAATGTGAGTAATTCATTTAAATATTTCACGAATCTTTATCAGGTGCTCACTGTGTGCCAGCGCCCAGAGAGACCGTGGGGAGCCCTTTGGGTGTGTTGGCTCTCGGGGGACTCTGTCCAGGGCAGGCTTCTCTGAACTTTACTGGTGGGAATGTTACCCCTTCTACAGATGGGAAAGCGGAGGCTGGGGAAAGTGCCAGGGGCTGAGATGCAGACATCAGGTCATCTGATTCCCAAGCTTCCCCATGGTGTTTTCCATCTTTGGTGACCTGTTGATAAGGGGCTGGGAAGTCGGGATTCCCTCTCTGCTGGGGGAGGTGTGATGCCACTTTGCTGTAGCCCATGGGGCAGTCGCTGGTGGCATCATTCCTGTTATTATGGCTGGTGGCAGGGGTGCCATCTGCAAGCGGGGGGAGTTGGGGACACATCACCATGAGGCTGACAAGCCAGGTCGATGGTAGGAGTCAGCAGAGGTGAGGAGCAGGGTTGGGGAGAGGGGGTGTTCAAGGCAAAAGAAACAGCAGGAGCAGAGGGGTGGAGGTGGGAAGGATCAGGCTTCTGTGAGAGGCTTTGTAGCTGAGAGATGAGGCTGGAGGCCCAAGAAGGCAGCAGGCGAAGTCATGGGACGCTGGAGGTTTTGTCTTGGGGGCACTGGGGAGCCATGGAAGGTTTCAGCAGGAGGGGAGGGGCTGTTCTGGTTGGCGTTCTAGAGTTTCTCACCTGGCTCTCGGGGAAGAGGGGCGTGTGTGCCAGTGTGGAAGCAGACAGAGCAGCAAGGTGGCCACTGCAGGCAGGTGTGGGGGCCTGGGCTGGGGTGGGGGCAGCAGGGCGGGAGGGAAGTGGATGGTGAAGTTTGGAGGCAGGCTCTTCCTCCCCTGGTGCTGGACTTTAAGCTTGGAGAAGACTGACGCCCAGCATTAGGCTGGGCGCAATGGCTTGGCCTTTCGGACTAGGAGCTAGGAGCGTCTGTGGGGGGACGTGGATGTGTCTAGGGGCCCTAAGGGACTCCCGGGCTTCAGGACAGAGGTGCTGAGAACGGGTGGCTCAGCGCCTCAGCCCTTGCCTTCCAGGCCTGCCGGCTCTGCTTCAAGGCCCAGAGGCCCAGTCCCTAGCTGAGTGGCAGCTGTCACAGACACCAGCATCTCCCCCCGCCCTGCACCCCGTCCCTTCCAGGTCCAAATAAAGGAAAAACCAAAATACATTTCCCTTTGTCGGAATCCGGCGAGGGTGAGCTGGTGAGCCGGGCAAGAGTCATTCGCTATTGTGTTCTGGGGCCCACACTGCTCCTTACATAAGCTTCAAGTTAAAAATACGCTCGGAATTCTAATTTGCCTCTCTGCCTGGGATTGTACCCTGGAGGGGCACCCCAACCCCCAGCCTCGGGCGGGCAGGGGGCGGGGCAGGCCCCTGGCCCCCGAGGAGACAAAGAAACTGCCCCACGGCACAGGGCCGGCGCTCGGCAGTACGAGCTCTGCCTGCCTCCAAAGCCCCGGGCTGTTCAACTGTCGTGAGTATTATAAAAATCCTAAGAGCAGCTAACCTTTTCTGAGGGCGAATCACGTGCTGAAGTCTTCACCCATGGGATTGCACTTTCTCCTCCAAGCCCATGAATAGTTTCCTGTTTTACAGCCCCTTGCTTAGGCCACACCCTGAATTAGCATCCAGGGGGGCCTCTGACCCCGGTGCTACCTGGAGCCCACCCTTGACCCCCATAATCTGGCCTTCCTTCTGGGGAGGGGGTGCTGAAGAACAGGAGGTGACCAGTCAAAGTCCCCTCTTTGAGGGTTCAAGAACAAAGTGGTGGCTGTGGGTACCGCCGAGGCAGCACTTAAGCTGCCCTGGGGGGCTTGGGGGGTTTGGTGGGAGGTGGGAGGCAGCTACCACCCCCCAGAATTCTGGATGCCTGAGCACATGGCTCACCCAGATTGGAGCCCAGTCCTGAGGATACTGAGTGCAGAGCAAAGCAGTGACAAGGCCTGCTTTGCTGACATTAAAAAAAGAAACACCCAGCCCCCTTCCGTGGGCGGCACCTCTGGAAGTGAAATTAACAACGAGACATCCCCAGGTAAAGTCAGGCGCATCTTTTCCCTTCTCCCTTTCACCGCAGCCGCTGCCGGCCAGCCCAAGGTTCACCCAGCCATCCCCGTTAGCGTTCCGACCAGCCGTCCCAAGCCCTGCCGGTCCCTGCAGGGCCGGTCCACAACCGCACAGGGCAGTCCTCTTGGCGATGGCAGGAACCCTGTGTACTAAGCACTTTACATGGATCATTTCACTTAATCCTCATCCCTGCCTCCGTGACGGCCAGTCTGATTATTTCCCCCATTTCCTGGGACTGAGGTTCTGAGAGCTGAAAGGGGTGACGTGCCCGAAAGTCCCACTTTCCGCAGTCGGCAGGCCACGATGGTTGCGGAACCCACCGGAGGAGTGGAATTCCATCCATTATTCACGCGGTCACTTTCTGGGCACCGGCTCAAGGTTCTCTCCGTCTTCCCTTTGTGGAATTTACGGGATGGGGAAACGCTGAAGACAAAATCCGACGTGGCCTTGTGTTGGCGAGCCCGAAGCAGCTGGTATCTGGGTAGGGTGATACCAGGTCGGTGGCGTTTAGGGAGGGGTGGCTGAGAACGGGCCGGATGGTTCAGCCAGGGCTTGTGCACAGGGGGAAGGGGTGGGGAGAGCCTTCAGGGAGAGGAGAAGCGAGGCATCCCAGCTTCAGGCCCTGCCCTGCGCGTGCGGACTCAGATGGTACCTTCCGGCCATTAGGGTGCCTGTGTGCTCATTCGGTCATGTCTGACTTTGCCACCCCATGGACTCTATCTCACCAGCTCCTCTGTCCATGGGATTCTCCGGGCAAGAATACTGGAGTGGGTTGCCATTTCCTCCTCCAGGGGATCTTCCCTACCCGGGGATCTAACCCACGTCTCATGCATCTCCTGCATTGGCTAGGCAGATTCCTAACCACTGCACCACCTGGGAAGCCCGGCCAATTAGGGGGGTGACCTTAAAAACTGCCCCTCGGTCCTTCCTTGCTGGGCAGGCATGCCATCCTGTCCTATGAGCCGGAAGCCCCTCATCTCAGCCCCTGTGGCTGCCCAGGGCGAGGCACCGCGTGGTTATAATTTTGAGTCGATGCCACCCGTGCCTCAGGAACTGACCCCACAGGCAGGGTGTCAGCAGCTCTTCCCCTTTTATAAGAAAAAATTTTAGTAAGTCCTCCCCCATCCGTAATTTGATTTATTTACTTCGTTTTGTTTGTGCTGGGTCTTCGTTGCTGTGCGGGCTTTTTTCTCTAGCTGCAGCAAGCAGGGGGTATTTTTAGTTGCGGTGCTCAGGCCTCTCGTGGTGGTGGCTTCTCTTGTGGAGCACAGATTCCCGGGCTCTCGGGCTTCAGTAGTCGCGGCTCCCGAGCTCTAGAGCACAGGCTCAGTAGTTGTGGCGCATGGGCTTAGTTGCTCCGCAGCATGTGGGACCTTCCTGGACCAAGGGTCGAACCCGTGTCTCCTGAATTGGCAGGTGGATTCTTTACCGCTAAGCCTCCAGGGAAGCCCAGTTCTTTCTCTTGCATGGCCTCCTCCAGCAGCCTAGAGCCAGGCCCGTGGGAATCACCACCCACCCCCGCCTCCCCTAAATTATAGATGAGGAAGCTGAGGCCCTGCAGCAGGGGGCCAGTGGCCCAGATTGGAGGATCTGGGGTTCCATCTCAGCCTGCCCCTTCGAGGAATCCCGGGCTGAAAGGAGAGGGCGGGTCTCAGAGCTGGCGACCTAGCCTCAGGTGAGCCCTGGGCAGCTCCCTGTCCCTTGGGGCCTCAGTCTTCCCATCTGCCAAATGGGGCTGAAAGTCCCTTCACAGTCAGCGTGCCCGGGGCCCAGCTGAGCAGAACAGGCCAGACCCGTCCCTCCCCCACGAAGCCGACAGCCAACAAGGGAAAACAGGACAACACCCAGCGGTTCTGCGGTATCTGTTAGTGCCGGGCGCTGAGTAACCCCAGGGTCTCTCCCAACCCTGGGAGCTGGGTGAGGGGGGCAGCTTTTATCTCTGGGCCCTGGCGTGGGGGCTGGCCCATCTGCTGCCCCCGAGGAGGGGGGATGGAGGGCCCCTCCCCACCCCGGGCCGGGGCAGGCCCTGACTTGAGGCGGCTCCTGCAGGACTGATTTTATCGGCAGCCCAGGGGAGCCGCGGTCCGAGGGCGTGTTGGGTCCCCCCAGCTGGAATGGACCCGGCGGGAAGATGAGTTTGGTCATGCTTAGGTTGTCGAGAACTGAAGAGTCATATTCTCTGCTGGAAACGTTCCCCGTGGATACCAGACTCGCTCACTTGTCCCCAGCAGAGAGGCTGGGAGATCCGGTGTCCGTGCTCTGTGATGTCAGGCAAGCCCCTCACCCTCTCTGAGCCCCAGGTGCCCCCTCTCAAGTGGGCAGAAGGGTCCCCCTGCTGCTGGGCTTGCTGGGGGATGGAATTAGATAATACATGGATGTGTTCAGCTGTGTGCCTGCCACGCCCTCGTTAAATCCACCCCAAGGAAGAAGAGCAGCTGTCTCTGGTTTTGGCGCACTGCCTGCGTTTCAGTTGTCTGCGTCTTGGAAAGAGAGCATCTTTAGGAAACGTGGCCATTTGGAGCAATCTGGAACCAGCTGAGCAAACCCAGCTCCTGTGAGTGTCCTGGCCCTTCTGTGTCTGCCTTTCTGGTGCGTCAGCCGCAGAGCCAGGAAGCTGGGGATCCGGAGCTGATGTCTGGGTCTTGTCTTTCTTTAGCTGTTGCAAGTTTTGGCAGGGGTCTCTGTTTCCTACCTGTAAAATGGGCACAAACGTTGCTGTGTTGGCTTCTTGGAATAATATGTGTGAAGTAAGGAACTCCTTTCAGAATTTCTCTCTCTCTCCCCGCCCTCTGATAGATGCTACTTCTTCCCCCAAATCCAGATCTTGCAATGCTCAGAACAAAATACCCACAACGGTGTTAAGCAGCAGGGTGTCACCGGAAGCAAGGCAAGCGTGGGCTCAAGAGCGGAGATGTGAGTGAGGGCTGTGCATCAGCGTGGCTGAAATCCAGGGCCTGCTCGGAGCAAGGGGACCCCGAATTTGGTGTCTCTAGCTTCCTGAGGTCACAGCATCCCAGCTCCACCACCTCTCACTGACTTTGAAATCTTAGTCTCAGCTTTCCCGCCCACAAAATGGGCAAAGACTCCCGTTTCATGGGCAGGAACACTCCCAGCTGGCCAGTCTGAAGGAGGGGACCAGGCTTGAAGGCTTCTAGATGATTGCAAGGACTGCTTCCCCAACCCCAGACATGAATGACAGTCTCATAAGCCCTGCCTGGGGATGTGTCTGTGTGCCAGGACACCTGTGACAAGACCCTGAGGGAGACAGCATCACCCCCACTTTACCAGTGAATAGAACTGAGGGTCAGAGAGGGCAAAGTGTCAGACCCTGTGCACACAGCGCTTGGGCTGGGATTCAGGCTTCAGTCTCTGACTCCAAAGTGACTGGGCTCTGACGCTGTTTTCCCAGCCTTACTGTCAGATGCAGGAGGAGGAGGAGGAAGAAAGTGCCTTGTTCCCTGCTGGAATCTGCAGGCTCACCACCATGCCTGGCACATAGTAGGGTCCCAGTGAAGGCTTCATAATCGAATGAAGGAAAGAAGAGGCACAGGAGAGAATCTTCCCTCCCAGCCTCAGCTCCTCCCAAGAACGCAGGTCCCCAAGCTGGATGTCTTTGGGGCTTCAGGGTGGGGACCCCAAACCCAGTTAGTCATGCCTGGCCTCGGCTGCCTGGGCCCGTCCCTCTGGGAGGGCTGTTCTCTGCAGGCTGTGGCTCAGCTCTCGGGGGAAGCCTCCCCCCCTCTACCGCCCCGGATCCCAGAGGGCGGGATGGGTGGGGTGACTCCTGCCTGGCGCAGGGCCCAGGCTGGGCCTCCATAGTGTGCTGAGGAGGATGGGCCGGTCGTGGAGTTCAGTATCTGGGTGTGCTCCCTCGGCTGGAGCTGGGCCCCCGCCCCCAATGCCAGCTCTTCTCACTTTTGCTGAGTCAGGAGTTCACTATCAGTCTGTCTTCAAACCCAACTCTGCTCCTTGCTGGCTGTGTGACCTTGGGCAGGTCACCTTGCCTCTCTGAGAGTCAGGCTCTGAAAATGAAACAATGAGAATAATCATGATTTAATAGGCCTCAGAACAGAACTATGGGTCACTGGGCAACAGTAAATTAGAAGTCCTCTGAAATGACTGCTGTCTTCCTTCCCTGCCCTAGGACTCCCAATTCCTGTTGTCTTCTAATATAATTTACAATAGGTGTGAATGGTTGTCAAATTTCTTTCCCCTCAAGGATGTCTAATCAAAGCATGATTATGGTCTGTGCTGTTTCTGGTGCTGTATGACTGAATGAGAAGGAAATTGAGGGGATTTTCATTGAGGGTGTAGGAGAGGAGTAGATTCCCTTACCTCTGTCACCGAAAGTCTTTTCATGCAGCAGCTGGGGATGGGCAAAGGCACTCATGTGGCTGGGGAGTCCACACTCTTAGTCTCTACTGCTCTGAGCAGTTTGGCACTTCATAAGGGGGTTCCCAGCGCATAGCAGCCCCTTAGCAAATGTCTGTCCAGCAGATGACAAGAGAATGGGTTATATTCTAGACCTGGATGATCCTCCCCACTCTTATTTAATTCACTGCATCTGATGAACTCCTACATATCCCTCAACACCCAGTTGAGATATGCCTCCTCCAGGAAGCCTTCCCAACTTACTTCAGGAGCAGTTAATCTTTTGGGAACTCTAGTCCATCAGAGATGGGCAAACCCTGTGTTTATCCTGCCTAACTCTTCTATTTTCCAAGGTGGTGGGGGAAAATAGACCCAAGAGGGAGGGGTCTTCCCTTGGCTAAAGCGTGACAGCCCAAGTCAAAGGCAATAGCAGGAGGATTCAAACCAAGTGACTTTAGATCTCCTTAGACTATCTTTAGGCATGAAAAAAAAAGGGCCTGGACTTGTCCTCTCTTCTCCTGCCTCTGCCTCTCTGTCCCCATCAGGGCCTCTTGCAGAATCAAGCAAGCTGCTAACATTCTCTCTTCCTTCTTTCTCTGCAGCCCACGACCTTCCTGCGAACAAGGCCTTGGCGCCCCAGCCCGGCAGCCACTTGCAGTGCCTGTCTGTCCACTGCACAGACGACGTGGGTGATGCCAAGGCCCGAGCCTCTGTGCCCACCTGGCGGTCCCTGCACTCCGACATTTCCAACAGATTCGGGACATTCGTGGCCGCCCTGACTTGAAGTGACAAGAAATACCCCCTCCCCCACCAGGCCCTCCCCTCCTCACTTTCTCTTTCCTCTTCCCCCTTCACCTGACCCCACCCTACTGACCCCCACCATGTGAATTCGAAAGGGCCACTATTGCTGAGTGGGTGATTTTTTTTTTTTTTCTAGGTTGGTACCTGCTTAGTGGCATATGGACCGGAAGGGGTTAATTTAAAGGGGAAAAAAAAAAAAAAAAACCTCAAAAAATTTTTTTAAAAAAAGAAACTCGTCCGCCACGGTATGTTACCAGTGTTAACCCTTCTGCAGTTAGCAAACTTTTGCTGAAGCATTTTTTCCTGCTAGATAATTCCCATTTTCTTTTCTGTAATCTTGGCATACGTTTTTTTAGATGACCTCTTTCCTTGTTTTATTTTCGTGCTGCTGTATGTCCAAGTATTGTTATTTCATAATAAGACAAGAGTTGCTTTCCTTTTTAATTCTCTTTTAGTCTTGTACCTCCCCACTTCCTTTTTTTTTTTTTTCTTTTTCCTTTTGCTTTGTTCACTGCTTATTAAAATGGAAATCCTGGAGAATAGTAGTTCTGGAATATTGCCGGGTGAGAGTCAAATTGTCATCACAATATTATATATTGACACCCAACTGTCATCAGTGAGGCAGGAGCCAAACAATTAATGCCCCCCTTAGGTATTCCGCCTGAGATTTTGTTTTGTCTGTTCCCTAAGAAAATAGACATATATATTTTCGTTCCTACAAACACACGCTCAGCCTTCAGCTCCTTTCTCTCTTCTGCCGGGAGCTGCCTTTCACTGCGATGGAGGTGATGACGTGTCCAGCCTGCTTCTGTGGGAAGTAGTTGGAATATTCGACTGTGGTGTTTTCTCTCCTTTTCTGGGCCTCTGCACCAAACGCTCAGGCTCTGAATTTTCATGCTGTGCGGAGCATCCCTGATCCGCATGGGGATGATGGCAGGCTCCCGCCCTGCTCTGGGCCAGGTCTGCTGGGTTTCGGGTGTTGTTGGAGCTGAAGGGTCAGGTCTCAGCCTTGACCTTTCCCGACGTCTGTTGCCAACCAGGCACTGGGGCAAGAAGGAGTGGTTTCTGGGTTATCCCCCACTTCTCCCCTTTCTGGGCCGCCCCCCATCCCGGGGAGGGACCAGCACTTTTTGGAGGAGCTCATTGAGTAAAGGAGCCCCTAGGCTTTCTCGGCCAAGCTCCCTTTCCTCCTTCCAGCCTGTGTGTCTTCTTTGGAGGAGTTTGCAGACTCCCGAGGGCTAGAGGGGAGAGAAAGGGACTGCAACTAGTGACTTTGATTCTTGGGCGTTTTTATTTTTTTTCAAACCCCGGCATCCCCCCTCCCGCTTTTGGTGTAATCTCAGCCTGCTGCAAAACCAGAGCCACATCCTGAGCATCTCCTGAAGGGATGACTTCTTTGAGCAGAGGTGAAGGAGCGGCTGGGTGAGCAGGGACCCAGCTGAGGCCTCTTACCTGGCGCTCCCAGAGCAGCGGTCAGCGGAGGCCTGGCGTGGGCAGGGGAGGCTTTCTTTGGGTGCTGCTGATGACCGCGAAGGGCTTGTGTGATTCACGGGGGTGGTGGGGGTGGCCCAGATTCCAGGGTGGGCCAGACAAGGAGTGGCTGATACCACGTCACCCAAATCCGTAAATCTTCTGCTCGATTTCAATTTCTGAGCATCTTACTAAATGCTCCATTTTGAGCCTCACGCCCCCTCCATCCTTCCTCCCGCCCCCCGCCCCAGGTCCCCAGAGTTTACAGACCCAGCTTTTTTTTTTTTTTTTTTTTAGCAAGTGACCTGAAGGCTTTGAGCTCACCATACAACACCCACATTGTTTATTTCAAAGAACTTTTTAGCAAAGGGAGAAGAGCATCCAGAAAAATCTGGCTCTTTCCACTTCCCCCTCCTCGTCTTTCCTCCTGCCGGCCCTTTTGGCTCGGGGTCAGAGTCTGGACCGTCCAGAGTTCCTGCATGGGCAGTTTGACCTGGGTTGACCCTGGCCCCTGCAGAAGGCAGGCAGAAGCAGGTGGTGTGGACTGATCAGAGAGAAGAAGGTGGGGGCTTACCCAGTCCCGGGTTCTGCCAGGAAAGGAGAAAAAGGGGGAGGGAATGTCCCCTCCTGCAATGGACTGCAGGAGGGCCAGCCATAGTCTGAGCAAAACTCCACGCCCCCTCTGATTCTGAAATGTACAGCTGTTTGAGAGCTTCACCCTTTTATTTCTTAAACAGGAATGATTTCTCCTTAATTGCTTAAGGCCGGGGAGCCAAGTGTCTTGACTTCTGTCTTTGACCTTCCCTGTGTTGAGGCCGTCAGCACACGGCCATCAGCTCGTGGTCCTGGCAACTTCGGAAACCCCTGAAGTTTTCAACTTTCTCGCTCCCCACGACCCCAGAATGGAACAGCTTTAAAAATAGCCTTAAGCAAAAGGATGTTATTTCACTAGATTTGGTTTAATGGAAAGAATAAAAGCAAATTAAAAACACACCCAACCCATGAGACTCCACAAACACTGGTAATCGGTACTGCATAGCAAAACTCTTCGGGAAAGAATATGAAAACGTTATTGCACATGTAAAATATGGAAACTTAACTCTGCTGTGTGTTAGGCAATCCTGTAATCTTTTTTGACTCTTAAAAGAAATTCATTTCTGAAATGCTTGGTTGGAAGACTGTGACAATAGCTCATGAAATTGAGTGTTATTTTTTTCTTTCTTTTTTAAAAAAATATGTAAAGTGCAGTCTTCTGTATTCATGCATATTGTATATACCTGTATATGTTTTCCTGAGCAGCTAAATAACAATAAATATGACGTTAATGGTGACGGTGGTACATTTGTGGGCGGGGCTTGCATTATTTTTCCTCACCCCTCCCCTTTTACCTGTGTTAGTGACTCAGTTGTGTCCCACTCTTTTTGTAACCCCATGGACTGTAGCCTGCCAGGCTCCTCTGTCCATGGGATTCTCCAGGCAAGAATACTGGAATGGGTTGCCATTCTCTTCTCCAGGGGATCTTCCTGACTCAGGGATGAAACCCAGGTTTCCTGCATGGCAGGCAGATTCTTTACCGAGTCACTGGGGAAGCCCATGGGGGATGGGAATGTGGGTCTGGATGCTGTAGTGTGTGTGTGCGCGCGCATGCGCACATGTGAGCAGTCGGGTCATCTCAGACTCTGTCTTTGTGGCGGGCGGGGGCAGCCGTCCTGTTCACGGTCGGGCATTCAGCGTCCTTCCTGGTCTCTCCCCGCTGAGTACCAGTAGCATCTCTCCTCCCCAACCCCTTGCGACAACTCCAGACGTCTCCAAGCTTTGCTCAATGTCCTGTGGAGGACCTGGCCCCCTGGAGCTGAGAGCCGCTGGTGCAGGAGGGAGGCAGGGGCACGGGGCCGTGCTGGGCAATGGTTATTCTTTCAGGTCCCAGCATTCGGATCCCAGTAAGCTTCATTAGCCTCTGGCAGGTTTTATAGGTGCTCAGCACCTCCATTTCCTCGTCTGTGAGATGAGCGCTCATGGAGTTGCTCTAGGAGACGGTTTGTGTGGACGCAGCACGTGGGAGGGCTCCATATACATAAACTGTTAGCGTCATGTCGATCAGCTCACGTTGCGGCTGCTGGCGTTTTGGAGGTGGGCGGTTCTGCATCGGGGGCTGCTTCCTTGGCAGCCCTGGGCCATGGACAAGTGGCTTACCCCACCTCCGTTTTCTTGTCTGTGTGTATGTGTGGGTGTTAGCTGCTCAGGTGTGCCCAACTCTTGGCCAACCCACGGACTGCAGCCCTACTCCTCTGTCCGTGGGATTTTCCAGGCAAGATGCTGAAGTGGGTTGCCATTCTCTTCTCCAGGGGATCTTCCCAACCCAAGAATCGAACCCGGGTCTCCCACATTACAGGAAGATTCTTTACCATTTGAGCCACCAGGGAAGCTCTTTCTTATGTCTAAGATGGAGCAAATGAGGGGATTCCCTGGTGGCCTAGTGGTTAGGATTCTGCACTTTCACTATCCTTGCCTGGGTTCAATCCCTGGTCTGGGAACAAAGATCTTGCAAGCTGCAAGGCACAGCCAAAATAAATAAATAAAAATTTAAATAATAAATAAAATGGAGTAAATCACATCTAGCTCGAAGGTTACCACGAGCACTAGCTCACAGGCCCTGTAAAGCTCTGGCTGTCCCATGGGCTTCCCTTTGGGCAGCAGGTTCACTCTGGTACCTACAGCCTCAGACTTGAGGTCATAGCAGACCCTTTGTCTCCAAAGGGGGAGATGTGGTGGGGAGGAGACAGACAAGACAAATAAATTGACAGGTACCAGTGAGGGGAATATGCCCAGTCACCCACTGTAGGACAAGGGATGAATGTCACTCCCAGGGATTCATGAACCCCACATTGGAGGCTTAGGGAAGGCTTCCTCCAACGGTCATGTCCAGGTAGGGTTTTGAAGGATGAACAGGAGTTCACCTTATTCATCCCAGCATACAACAGACCCTGATTTGGCAGAAATTTTGTTGTATTTTCTTCCCTTCAGTTTTTAAAGTTTTCTTATAGAGTTGACCCTTGGACAACATGGGTTTGAAGTGTGTGGGTCTACTTACAGGCAAATTTTTTTCAATAGTAAATACTACAGTCCTACACAATTGGAACTGGTTGAATCCAATGATGCAGAACCACAGATTTGGAGGAACAGATATAAGGAGAAGTGACTATCAACTACATGCAGATTTTCAACTGAGGGCAAGTCAGCACCCTGAAACCCCTTGTGGTTCAGGGGTCAGCAGTTATGCAACAGTGTATTTGTCAGAATGTAAAGTCTTAAGACTGTGACCTCTCCATTCACTATAATCTGGAGGAGCGCAAAAATCTCCTCAAGCTTGAAAGATCTCCTATTCAAAGCAACAGTGGTACATGACCATGTTTGGTACCCAAGGAAGGGAAGAAAGATGAGAGAATGATGAACACTGAGGGATGAGCATTTGAGAGCCTTCAGATCGGTGTGAAACGCATGGATGAGAAAGTGAAGGGGTTCACGTCTCCGAGGATTCATGAACCAAAGGGACCACTGACTGGCATACTGAGGGGAAGGCATGGGATCATGTGAAACAGATGGGGCTTCACACTGAGGTGTGTATTCACCCCGAGGAGGGCAGGGTGGGACTCAAGCTTCAGGCTGGTGCGGCTGGCAGGTTGGTTTTTCCATATTAACAGAAACACCGTCTTACCATCGACTGGTTGATGAATGGATAAACAAAACGTGGTATATTCATACAATGGAATATTATTTAACCATAGAAACGTGAACTTTGAAAATATTACACTAAGTAGTCTGACACAAAAAGTCCACATATTTTTTTTTAAAAAGTCCACATATTAGATGATTCCATTTATATGAAATGTCCAGAAAAGGCAAAGCCATAGAGACAGAAACTTGTTGTTCAGTCGCTCAATTGTGTCCTACACTGTGCAACACCATGGACTGCAGCATGCCAGGTCTCCCTGTCTGTCACCAACTCCCGGAGCTTACTCAAACTCATGTCCATTGATCTGGTGATGCCATCCAACCATCTCATTCTCTGTCACCCCCTTCTCCTCCTGCCTACAATCTTTCCCAGCATCAGGGTCTTTTCAAAAACATCAACGTGTGTTGTTCTAGGGAGAAAATTAATAAATTGTGTCTGTTAAATTAATTGTAAATACTAGTGAGGGCATAATGTAAGCAAAGGCTTAGAACACACTCTGCAAATCAAAGAGTCTAGTCACACAGGGACTGTGGTAACGTCAGTGGAAGAGTCCTACCAACATCCCCAGGCAGGCATCATGAGGCAGTGCCACCAGCAGGGGACTCTTGGGGTCCCCAGCTCCCTCCTAGAGGGGAGTCTCAGCCCAGAGTAGGCAGTGAAACAACACTGAATTGCTGAGTAGTATTTCATCATATGGATATACCACAGTCTGTCCATCCTAGGAATAAAGCTAGTGTAAAGATCTGTGTACAAGTTTTTTTTGTGTGCTTGTATACTTAGTCGCTTCAGTTGTGTCTGACTCTTTGCGACCCCATGGACTGTAACCCCCCAGGCTCCCCTGTCCATGGGATTTTCCAGGCAAGAATGTTGGAGTGGGTTGCCATTTCTTTCTCCAGGGGATCTTCCCAACCCAGGGATAGAACCCTGGTCTCCTGCATTGCAGACAGATTCTTTATCGTTGGAGCCACCAAGTTTTTGGGTGGGTCATATAAGAGGTCTATGTTTTCCTTCTTAAAAAACTGTCAAACCATTTTTCAAAAGTGGTTGTGCCACTTTGCATTCTCACTGGTGACATCTGAAAGCTCCAAGTTCCTTCTAACATCCTTGCCCACACTTTTTACTATCTGTCTTTTTAACTTGGCCATTCTAGTGTGTGTGCAGTGATATCTTATTGAGGTTGTAACTTTTATTTCCCTAATGATGTTGTGTGTATTTTCATGTGTTTATTTGCTTGCTGAATATCTTTTTTTTTGGTGAAATGTCTGTTCAGATCCTTTGCCCAATTATTTGTACGATTGCATGTCTTTTTGTTATTGAATTCTAAAAGTTCTTTATATATTCTGGACACAAGTCCCTTCTCCATGTGTTGCAAGTGTTTTCTCCCAGTCTGTGGTTTTCTTGTGGTGTCCTCTGAAGTGTAAATGTTTAAATATTCCACAAGTTCCCCAAAGTACATTTCATCGTTTCTCAGGGCGAAAGTCACCTGTGTCTTCCCTGGGATTCTGCTTTCTTCTAGTAGCTTTATGGTTTTATGTTTGGCTTTCACGTTGAGCTTTCCATGATACATTTGGATTGAGGTTTGCATATGGCAAAGGTGAGGGTTCTTTCTCCACGTTTCCAATGCAAGGGGTGCAGTTTCAATCCCTGGTCAGGGGACTAAGATCCCACATGCAGCACAGGGCAGAAAATGAAAAATAATAAAAAAGAGTTCTTTATTTCTAGAATATTCCATTTTCCCAGAACCATTGGTTGAAGAGATTTTTCCATTCCTCCAATAGGCTGTTTTGGTAACACTGTTGAAAATCATTTAACCATATTTGTAGGGGGTTATTTTTGAACCCTCTAGTCTATTGATTTTGTTGCCCCTTTTCTGCTACATGTATAAATTTTAAGCTAGGGTGGAAATTTTGGTAAGCTCTTTCTGAAGAATGGACAAGAGAGGGAGTCTAGAAGAGATTATAGTGTGTCCTCCATAATTGTAAAATAAATTAGAATTTATTTGCCTTGAGGGACTTTCCTGGAGGTTGAGTGGTTAAGACTTTGCCTGTCCATGCAGGGGGTGTGGGTTTGATCCCTGGTCGGGGAGCTAAGATCCCTCATATCTTGGGGCAAAAAAACCAAAACATAAAATAGAAACAATATTGTAACAAATTCAGAAAAGACTCTAAAAATGGTTCACATAAAAACTCTCAAAAAAAAATGCTGCCGCAGTTTAGTCACTAAGTTCTGTCCAACTCTTTGGGGCCCCATGGACAGCAGGATAGTGTCACTGTTTCCTGCTGAAGGCCCCCGGCCTGAGAACTTCTGTCTTTTTTGAAAATGAGGTCAACTTGCCTGAGTAAGATGTTAGAGACGGAGTAGCAGTGAGCGGAGACATCCTCCTTCCAGCAATGGAAAGGGCTTGGAGAGAGTTGAAAAAGGAGTGACTTCATCACTAGGAGGCTGGGGATTGCTCAAGGCTCATTTGGGCACCTCATGTGCCATCTTGCCCCAGACTTCCCAGAAATGTTGCTCAACCTCTCTATTTTACACGCGAAGACTCGGAGGCTCAGAATGTCCAGTTCAAGGTCAGGCAGCCGGGCAGCCACAGAGCCAGAACCAAATACCCTGCCTCCTGTCACTAACTGTTCCTTGTCTTCAGACATAGTCCCAGGCTAACTGGAGGGCAGGGCAGCGCCACGCAGAAGCTTGTTTTGTTCAGCTCTGTATCTGCAGTAACTGGCACAAGGCCTGGCACACAGTAGGACTGCACTAGATACAGGCTGAATAAGAGGGGCCCTTGGTGGTTCCCGCTTTCCTGCTCCAAGCCCCCCTTGTTGGGTTAATGGATGGAGAACAGGGCTCATGTCTGGGGGTGAGAGCTGACTGCTAAGACTCAGACTCTGGCTGATGTATAAATACACTCATGGCTGTGGTGACAAAACCCACCACAGGTCTCGAGTGAATTCTATCAGGAGACTAATACAGCTGGGGAAAGAAGTAGGGTGGCTTGGGAATGCCTCGTCGGAGAAGGCCTGGGGAAGAGACTGAGAAAGTTGGGGAGTGAGCCAAGCAGATATCTGGACAGAGTGAAAGCATGTGCAAAGGCCCTGTGGTGGTCAGGACGACCATATTTTGATGGGCTCAGAGTTTGTAGAGAGGCAGAGCAGCAAGGGGCTTTCAGAAACTGGTCCCTGTCCTCTGGTGCATCTGCAGACAATCACTGAAAAAACATCCTCTCTGTCTCACTGTTCTCTCCTGGGCTCCCAGAGTTTGCATTCTGACCCCACTTGCTACCTGATTCCCTGGGCCTGATGCATGTCCGGGGTCTCTGACTCTCTGGCTCTCCTCAGGGTTCACTAGTTCTCAGCCATTCCCCTCACTTTATTTTACTGAAGGGAGTGACACAAAGATCTGTGTGATGTCTGTGTGAGTGCAGAGGCTGCCAGGCCCCAGGGGACAGCTCCAGGGTCCGGGGATGTGGGGAAGGGGACTCCTGGAGGCTCCAGGGAAACAGCTGTGATGCTCCCTGACGTGAGCTGGGGGCTCTACTTTTTTGGTCAATGGTTTGGGGTGCTCAGTTGCTCAGTTGTGTCCGACTCTGCAACCCCAAGGACCATAGCCTGCCAGGCTCCTCTGTCCTTGGGATTTTTCAGGCAAGAATACTGGAGTGGGTTGCCATGCCCTCCTCCAGGAGATCTTCCCAACCCAGGGATCGAACCTGGGTGTCCTGTGTCTCCATTGGCAGACCGATTCTTTATCACTGAGCAACCTGGGAAGCCCTTTCAAAACAGACCTAGTGATAATAAACAATAACAGGAAACACTCACGTGATGCAATGTGCAGGGGCTTGAGCAAAGCATTTTACTTCCACAGATGAGTTACATTGACAGCACTGAAGGCTGGCTCTATTATGAGCCCCTTTTTCTGGAGAAGGAAGTTGAGGTGAAGCCACTTGGCTGAGGTCACCTGGGCAGCATGTGGCAGCTCCCCCTCCTGGGACCATGAGGAGTCAATCATGCTCAGCACAGGGCCAGGACTGGCCAGCCCCTAATGGATGATACAGATGACGCTCAGAGAGGCATGGCCACTTACCTGAGGACACAGCCTGCCTGAGGCAGGGCACAGGTGCAGTTTGGGTCGTTCGGGTTAAGGCGTCAGGTCTTGTCTTGTTCTGCCTGCCCTGCTCTGTGCCCCGCATACAGTGCTCACTAGGTAAATGCTCTGTCCTCTAAGGACAGGGCGTGGTCAAATCTCCCATCCTTTGGGCTGCTGTTGGCTAAGGAGGCTGGGAGGAGAGGCTGGGGAGGAGTTGTCTCCTGATTTTAGTGCCTACCCTCTCTTGGCCTGGGCCAGGTGGGTGCTCCCTGCAGCCCCCCTCCTGCCCACTGTTGGGAGGTAGGGATGGCTCCTCCTGGGGCTGGAGCCCTGCAGATCCGGCCGGTGGGTTGGGGGCTGGAGTAGGGGCTGGGGAGCTGTGGGGATGGGGGTCATTGTCTCCGGGCCCTGAGGCCACCACCCTCACCCTACCATGACTGCCTATCCCGCTGTGTTGGGGGAGCCAGACCCACGGGAATCTCACCTGCGGGAGCACATTCTTCCTGCTGTGCCTCTGGAGCCCTGCCAGCCACCCCAAGCAGCCTTTGTCCCATCGAGGAACCCTCAGGAGTTTTGAGCCTCTCGGAGGACAAAGGGCTCTCTCTGAGGCTCCAAGGCCAGGCGGGGGAGGAGCAGAGCGGAGTCCCTGACAAGAGCTGACAAGGCTGCTTGTGCCCCACCAACCCCCACACTACTGAGGACCTTGCTTCTGGGAGCCTTGACTTACCCATCTGTGAGATGGGGTGATTGGGAGTCCATAGTGGCTGGTTATCACCTGTAACTGTTATATTGTATTTACAATGTACTGGGTTGAATGTTTTTCATATAGGTACTGTTACCGTCTTGCATCCAACCCTTGGGGCCAGCTGTGTTTCTGAATCCAGAATTTGGGAGAACTTAGAAATTTGGGTAAGGTAGGACCTATACCGGACACGACTGAGTGTGCACATGCGCACGCGTGCACACACACACTCACACACACACACACACACAGACGGGACTAATACTGTGTGCTCTGTGACCCACCCCACCCTGCTCCTGGGTGGTGGTGGGGCTGCTGTCAAATGTTAGAAACCATCAGAATACTCTCATTAGCAGGCTGAAGACCTCCAGGCATGCGAATCTGACAGCTGTCTGTTTTTAGAGCCCTTTTGGATTTCAGGATTGCATGTAACAGAATATGATCCTTTATTGCTATAATTCGTTCATTCACTTGTTCCTTTGCAAACAGTTCATTCATGCTCAAATAGTTATTGAGCATGCCAGACGCTGCTTCAGGTCTCAGGGACCCAACAGGGAACAGCAGAGCAAGCCTCTGCCCCACGGCCCTCACGCTGAGACGTGTGGGGTAACTGGCTGTACCTGTGTCTACAGGTACTTGGAGGTTTGTGGGGTCATCACACCTTGTTTATGGGGCTTCCCATGTGGCACTTGTTGTAAAGAACCTGCCTGCCAATGCAGGAGACATAAGAGACACAGGTTTGATCCCTGGGTCAGAAGATCCCCTGGAGGAGGGCATGACAACCTCTCCAGTGACAACACTCCAGTGTTCTTGTCTGGAGAATCCCATGGACAGAGGAGCCTGGCAGGCTACAGTCCACTGGGTCGCAAAGAGTTGGACACGATGGAGTGACTTAGCATGCACACCTTGTTTACAGATGAGGAAGCCCGTGTTACACACACCAAACACTCAGGTTTTCTTAGAATCCCTTCCCTGTGTTGTGTTAAAGGTGGACGTGGCGATGGAATAGTGATAGGCTTGTGAAGTGGACACCATGGTCATGGTCAGCTTGAAGATGAAGAGACGGGTCTGGCCGTGAAGTGACTTCATGGAAGGCAAGGCAGGGCCCGAACGGTCAGTGGGCCCAGAGTCTGGCCCCATTTGGGGCTGGACGAGCGCTGTGTGGATACTGGGGTGTTGCGTGGGATTTGAGTCCTGTGGGACCTTCTGCTGGTCGTGTGACCTTGGGCGGGCCAGACTCTTGCCTCCAGGGCCTCCATTTTCTCAGCTGTAAAGTGGGCTCAGGGATTCCTTGGGAGGGCTTCCTGCAGGACTGGAGTTACTGAGCTGGATGCAGAAAGCCTGCAGCAGCCCAGGCTCTGAAACCAAGTGGCTTTTCTTTCTGGGGTCGGGAGACCAGGGTTTACTGCACAGCTGGACCGCTCAGAGCGAGGACGGGGGGCGTGTGAAAGGCCGCAGAGGCCCTGGTCCCCATCGGGATGCTCTGACCTGACTCTCTGGATGTGGGGTCTGACATGCCGGCTTCTGGGCCAGGTGGTGAAACTCAGGTTGAGAGTCCCATCCCCAGCAACTGTCCTGATGGCAGTTGACCCCATGTAGCACGGAGGGCAGGGTGGCCAGGCCAGCTTCCGACAGAGATGGAAGGCCAAGGGTGGCGGGCGGTGAGCTCAGACACAGCTGGGCTGGCTTCTTGGCCACTGGGGACAGGCTGGCTACACAGCTCTGGGGGCCCAGTGCAGAATAAGAACATGGGCCCCTTGTTCAAAGAGCAGGAAGCAAAACCCACAAAAAAGGCACTGACATGCAGAGCTTCTCCCTTTCTGCTGTGGTGGCTCCTCCGACTGCTGGTGTTTTTTCTTTGCTATTTAATGTGGGTCTAAGTGAAGAAAAATTATACTTTTAAGTTATTAGCGTGAATTTCACCACTCAGTTTCATGTTGTGCAACACCAGTTCAAAGCACAAATACAAGAGTGTTTATGTGCGGAATCATTGAAATTACACAACTTGCATTTGTAGTTGGTACAAATGCATTGTAACCAGAACTGTGGAAATGCTGCTCAAAAAAACGAACCCGGCTGTTTTCCTTTCACTTCTCGATACACACACATTCTTCCAAGACCCTGCCTTTGGAGAGAGGCTTACTGAAAGAAGGAGTAGTAGTAAGTTACTCTCCCTTTCCTTTGCCGCCGTTTTCGGCATCAGTAAACACGAGTCAGGAAGGTTACTAAGACCCCTTGGCTGTCTCTTTCATAGTGCCTTCCTGCTGCATGTGAAGTAAGTTCGGGTGGGAAAGGGGGCTTCTCCTGCCTGGCAACCTCCTCTGCTTACTCAATCTTAGATGCAAACTCCTCACCTTGCACTTGATTTGCTTCTTGTTGAATCCCCATGCTTAGGAGGTGTCCACTTGAACTCTGCTCATGGGGCATCGTGAAAGCTACACGGGTACCGCATAGCAACAAACAGCAGTGGACACCCATATTATATGTATCTCGTCTGCTTGCATGCGTGCTCCTTTGTCCCGAGAGACTTCACTTGACAAAACATGTTCTCAGATAAAACTATCAGGAATTTAAAGACAGCAACAGCAAAATGTTAAACCAACTGTGGGACTCTGGAGAGCATGGGGTGTGTAGACTGGACATGTCACAAGCTTGAGAAGTTGGCCCTGTTCCGGAGGACACTGTTTCCCTTTCAGAGCGGGAAACTGAGGCCCATGGAGGAGCAGGGGCCCAGGTGAGGTCATGGATGGCCAGACTGGGACCTTCCTGGACCTCAGCATCCTCCAGATTGGATTGGAGGTCATCAGATTTGCCTCACGGGGATGGGGTGCTAGTGAGGAACAGAAGCGGGATTGAGTTTGTCACTGTTTAGTCGCTCAGTTATGTCTGACTCTTGGTAACCCCAAGGACTGTAGCCTGCCAGGCTTCTCTGTCCATGGGATTTCCCAGGCAAGAATACCGGAGTGGGTTGCCATGCCTTCTTCCAGGGGATCTTCCCGATCCAGGGATTGAATCCCCGTCTCCTGCATTGGTAGGTGGATTCTTGACTACTGAGCCACCAGGGAAGCACTGGGATCGAGTTTACAGAGGTCAGTTACAATCCTGACTCCTGTAGTTCAATAAGTTCGTTTACTTATGCCTCATGTTGGCTGACTATGTTCTCTGTGCCAGGCGTGACTGACCCGATCCTAGTCCTGAGGGACTTCGGATCTGGGGGACGGGGCCCTTCTTTCAGCCTAGATTCACTGTTCGGGCCATGCCCTGCTCACACCCTGAAGCCAGAGGCCACAGCTCTCATCACCCCTTGGTAGGTGGCCAGAGGGTGGGACGTAAGTGACAGCCCCTGACCGATGTGTCATCAGAGACGGGCTGCGAATTTGCTGAGCATTTCAACAGCTCAAGAAAGGGCATTCTAGGAAGAGGTCATGACCTGGGCGAAGGCTTTGGAGTTAGAGACGGTCTCAGGGGGAAGCTGCCAAAGCCTAGAACCTGGAGGAGGAGCAGTGAAGGCAGAGGTGGAGGTTTGAGCCAGAGGCCCCAGAGGAGAGCCCCAAGGTCATGTGACTCTAAATCCCACCCCCCGCAACAGGATGATTCCTGGGCCAGGCCCCCAGCCAAGATTGCTCCTTGGAACTTGGCTCTTTGTACGGAGCCAAAGGATCCCTGACAGCCTGGCCTCATGGATGAGATGTGCCAGATTTTCCTCTTTCTTCCCTCCCTCCTCTGTTCCCTCTCTACCCCCTTCTCTCCCTCTTCCCTTCCTTCCCTTCTTCTTCCCTTCCTTCCCCCTCTCCTCCCTTCCTTCCCTCCCTCCTCCCTTCCTTCCCTTCCTCCTCTGTTCCCTCCCTCTTTCCTTCCTTCCCACCCCACTTCCTTCTTCCTCCATCCCTCCCTTCCTTCCTTCCCAGGCCTGGGTCCTAGAAGTTCTTCAGCTGAGTCTCTACATGAAAACAATAGCGACTTTGCTTATCCAGCTGACTGTGTGTTAAGTGCAGGGCCAAGACTGTGTGTCTTCTCCCCAGATCCCCCTTCCTCCACCCCATCATCTTAGCGATGAGGAAACAGCTCAGAGAACTGAAGTGACTCCCCCAGAGTCACTGTGAATGGGGTAACCGGGTTTAAGCCCAGGCCATTCGATGCTTCCCTGTGTGTCCGGAACCACCAGACCAGACTGCTGCAGGCCTGCCTGCTCACACCTCACTGCCTTTTCTGCCTCATCACCTCTTTTCCCTCCACCTGTTGAACTCACTGTTCAGAACCCTGCTCAGATGGCCTTTTCTTTGCTTCTTTAAGCAGCCAAACTCCTCTCCATCCCATAAATACCTGAGTACCTCTATATTCCAGGGCATGGTGCCAAGTCCTAGAGAAACACAGATGAATAAACTTCCCTAGTTCTGCGCAGGAGGAGTAAACACACACTAATGCATTGTTCCTAACTGTGAAGACATGTACGAAGGACATAAATGGTGTGCTTTAATAAGGAATGAAAGGCTGGGATTGCTCCAGGTGATGAGAGAAGTTCTTTTGAAGGGGTGCAATTTGAAAGCGCCCTCCAGGCCCAGGAACGGGCAAGTTGCAAAGGCCCTGGGGCAGGAAGTGCCTGCTGTGTGCAAGAACAGCGAAGAGGCCAGTGCAGTTAGAGCAGGGGAGAGAGGACAGGGTGGTTGGAGGTGACCCTGTGAGGCGGGCCAGCCTCACGTAGAGTCGTCCCCTGAGGCACTGTGGTTTTGGGGTTCTCTGCTTCCCTCCTGGGCCACAGGGATCAGATGAAGTCCCTCTAGTGTCCCAGGGCAGGGCCTGGCACCCAGGAGGTCAGCGGGTGGGTGACAGGCAGCTCTGCCCCCTCCCTCCTCTCTTCTGCGCAGGAACGCAGCTGGGCCATCCCCACTTTGCTGCCCCTTCCCCAGGGCACCTCCTCCAGGCCAAAGTGGGCCAGCCGGATGGGAGCGGGGCCTGAGGGGTGCTGACGCAGGACCCGGGAGGGGCCTGGGAGGCCCTCTTTTGGGCGGCAGGCACCATCTGCAGCTCATTTTTCGGTGTCATCTGCATTCTCTCTGAAATTATTTAGTTGTGGAGGTTCCAGCCAAATGCTCTGTCACGAAGCCTACAGCTCTAAAAGGAGCGTCACGGGAGCTGGTGGGCATGGGGTCTGGCCCCTCCGGGCGTCCAGCCTGCCCGGACTCCCTCTCCAAGCCCCCTCCTGCCCAAGGCAACTGCACTTTGGGAGGGGGCGGGAGAGAGCGTTGAGTCATACCCAGCCCGTGTTGGCACCGACTCCGCTTGTGCCAGGCTCCGTGCTCAGAAAGCACAGCTCAGACTCCGCGGGCGCCGGGCACAGGGCGGAGGCCGCCGTCCACACCGAGGTCCAAGCGTGCAGCTTCCAGCTCACCGCAGGGGAGCCCCGACGCTCTCGGTCAGGGTGGGTGGCTCTGCCAGGTGGAAGACAGATCTGTGGGCTCCAAGCCCTGCGACCCCCCGCTCAGGATAGGAAGGGAAGGGTCCTCTGAGGTCCTTTGCTACAACCCAGCCTTGTATAGTTGAGGAAGCGAGGTCCTTCAAATAGACGGGAAAGGGCGGAGCAGGGATTTACACTAGGAATGTCTGCTTCAGAGGACACATGATGTAACTTCGGCCGTAAAAAACAGCGAACCTTCTAAACGTGTGGGACTGGCTCGGCTCAGAGAGGACGCTGGGGAGACAGAGTCCTGCCCCAAGCTCCCCATGCGGCACATCATACCTGCCAGTGTGTCTTGAAGAGTGGGGTGCTGTCCCCTGGGCGGGACATGAGATGAATCGGTTTGAATTCCCTAGCGAGACGGCTATTTCCTCCCAGTTCCATGACATCAGGGGAAGACTCCTGTGGGTGCTAATGTGACTTTAACATCTCTTTCCAGTTCTTACTCAACTCCTGGTTTAACCAAGAAGTCCAGAACCTTCTGCAGGCTGTGCTGTCTGGCTAGAATTTAGTGGCTGTTTCCTCGGTGGCTCAACAGCAAAGAATCTGCCTGCCAGTGCAGGAGACGTGGGTTCAATCCAGAGAAGATTACTGAGATTCTCCAGAGAAGAATACTGGAGTGGGTTGCCATTTCCTTCTCCAGGGGATCTTCCCGACCCAGGAATCAAACCAAGGTCTCCTGCATTGCAGGCAGATTCTTTACTGACTGAGCTACAAGGGAAGCCCGGCCTGACGATTAGGCTTTGCCTAATGGTGATGGTGGCGAAGATGGCGTTGACGATGGTAATGATGGGATGACGAAGGTGGTCATAATGATGGTGGCGGTGATGGTGCTGGTGGTGCTGGTGACGACGATTATGATGGTGATGATGTAATGATGTTGATGGTGGTGACATGGTAATGGTGTTGGTAGTGGGGATGATGGTTACAATGATGGTGTCAGTGATCCGTGGTGGAAACAGCACAACTGTGTGCGTTGTCCCTTAGTCGTGTCCGACACTTTGCGACCCTGTGAACTGTAGCCCGCCAGGCTCCTCTGTCCATGGAATTTTCCAAGCAAGAATACTGGAGCCGGTTGCCATTTCCTAGTCCTTCCTGACCCAAGGATGGAACCTGCATCTCTTGCACCGGCGGGTGATTCTTTACCACCGAGCCACCTGGGAAGCCCACAACAGCACAAATACTCCTATTGACGAATCTTGACTTTTTTATTCCTCACCTCGTTGTTATGATTAAACCACTATCCCGTGGGGTCGACTTCATTTTTATCCCCATTTTTCAGATGAGGAAACTGAGGCTTGCCCATGGCCACCTGGCTGAAGACTAGCAGAGTGGGGTGGGGTGGGGTGCCAGGCTGGTCTAACAGCTGAGCATAGAGCCCTGGACCCCACGCCTCCTGCTTCCAGGCACCAGGTGGCCCGGCTGTGTGTGCTCCATCCCTCCCCCAGCCCAGGAGGCCGGGGGAGCAGGTTCCCTCTTCTCTGGCCTTTGTCCTTCTCTGACCCTAGGAGTCTCGGCTTTGACGGCACAGACTGCACCTTCGGCCGGGAGCTTGTCATCCCCTTGGCACTGGAGGCTGTGGAGGTCCCCAGGGAAGGAGAAGAAGACTTTCCACAGTCCTTATTTCTTTTGTGCCAAACCCTTGCCAGTGTGAGATGAGTGTAGAGGAATTTGGTCCATGTGGATCCAATTTCTCTTGGAATATACAGCAAATGATGCTGGACAAAGGCAGGCGGCCTTGGCTAGACCTAAAATATGCGGGCGATTGCTTCTGAGATGTTTGACAACTCCAAGACTCAGCAGAACGGCCGGCAGTGCTGAGCGAGGGCAGCCGGTCCAGGCGCGAGCAACCGAACGCCACGGCTCGTCCTGTGACTGTGCCAGGGACACATGGATAGGGACCAAGATGCAGGGGGAATTCAGCCAGGCTGGGCGAGGTGCTGAGCAGGGCTGCCCAGGCACAAGAGACTCTTCCCTGTGAGAAATAGCATCACATAGTGTCAGGACTGGGGGTTTGTTTTCCTGCTGTGTAACCTGAGTGAGTCTCTCTCTTTTTTTTGGAGGTTGCACTGTATTGCATGTGGAATCTGACCCCTGCTGTGGAAGTGTGGAGTCTTGATCACTGAACCACCAGCGAAGTCCTCTGAGTGAGTCTCTTGACCTTGCTTAGACTTAAGGGACTCCCTTGTGAAATGTGGGCGGGCAGAACTGGGGAGTGTCAGGCAGAACCAAAGCAAGTATCCTGTTTTTATTCGACTTCCTTTTCCTTCCAGGCATCTTAACACTTATGATGGGGGCTGCCAATCATAATCTCCCACCCACTGACTGCAGTGATTAACTCAAGATGGGCATGTGACCCACACTGGGCCAATCAGAGCCCTCTCTGGCATAATGTCCCACCCACTGACTGCAGTGATTATCTCAAGATGGGCATGTGACCCACACTGGGCCAATCAGAGCCCTCTCTGGCATAATGTCCCACCCACTGACTGCAGTGATTGGTCTAAAGATGGGCATGTGACCCACACTGGGCCAGTCAGAGCTTTCTCTGGGATTTCTTCTTTGGGGCTGGATGAAGGCTAGTTCTTTTCCTCCATGAGATGAGCTGTCCTTTGTTCTGTGGAGAGGCAGGTCTGAGAGAAAGAAGGTGCCCAGTAAAGAGAGAAGCAGATGAAGACAAAGGAAGTGTCCAGGTGAGGTTGGCATCCTGGAGGAAGACAGGTTGGCACCTGTCTTCCTCACAGAATTTTTGGTGACTAGAGCCAAGAACATCTTTTGCTTCGCTTAAGCTCAAACACAAGCTTTGGACTTGTGTTTCTGTCTCATAAGATTCAAACAGTATTGATAAATGCAAGCCTTTCCTGGCCTCCAAGGCGTCTCCAGGATTCATTTACCCTCATTGTTCCTCAGAACCACTCTCTGAGATAAGTATTAATATTCCTATTTACGGACATTAATAATCATAATCATCCCTATTTCCCAAGAACACAATGTTGTACCAGCCACTGAGCTAAGCCTCTTGTAGGAATTATCTCATTGCATCATACCATGCTCTTGGAGGCAGTGTGTATTAATATCCTCACTTTACAGATAAGGAAATGGAGAGGCATAGGGGCTAAGGGACTGCCAGCTGGCAAGTGGCAGAGCCAGACTGCAAACTCAGGTCAAGTTTTCAACCCCTTTGTTACTGGTCTGTGATGGTGGTATTGATGATGGTGAGCAGAGATTTACTGAGCACATACTGTGTGGTCAGCAATTCAGATACATCGTGTCTTTCAGTTCTCATGATGGCCCCTAAGGTCAATCCCATTTTTTATTCCTTTTATTTTATTTTGCAAGTGAGGCAAAGAGGCTTAGCAAGGTTGGCAACTTATCAGATGTCACATGGATAGAAAGTGGCGAACCCAGGTTGCCTGTGCTATTCCAAGATGGCGCACATAAGTTCTATACCAGGGGGCTGGAGGTGTTAGAAAAGACCTCAATTCATTTTCCCGGTTCCTTCCTCTCTCAGTGCCTCTTTATGATGTGGCTTTGCATCTTCTTCCATCAAGAGGCAACGTCTATTTCCATCCCTCAAATCTAGATTTGGTCATGTGACTTGTGTTAGCCAAGGACGGTGCTGAAAATGGAACTATGCCGGTTCCAAGCTGGCTTTAATGAGGGTCTGCTGGTTCTACCATTTCTCAGATTCCTGTTCAGCTTCCATGAGAATAAGTCCGGGCTAGCCTGAAGAGGGGACTCATTGGAAAGACCGTGATGCTGGGAAAGATTGAGGGTGGGAGGAGAAGGGGATGACAGTAAGATGAGATGGTTGGATGGCATCACTGCTCAATGGACGTGAGTCTGAGCAACCTCTGGGAGATGGTAAAGGGCAGGGAGGCCTGGTGTGCTGCAGTCCATGGGGTCTCAAAGAGTTGGACAGGACTGAGTGACTGAACGACTGGACAACAAAGCCTGTTGGAGCACAAGAGCCATGTGGAACAGAACTGAGTCGCCCAGGCCAGCCTCGATAAGCCAACAGCCAGCTCAGCCCCAGACCCGAGAGGAAACCCAGCCAAGCACTGGATGCCGCTGATGCTGTCATTGTTTCATCATGAGGATTTATTGGGACCAAGAGAACAGCAGTGACAGTGGTGCGCGAAGGGGAGGGTATCTTTCTTAGGCCATCGCTGGCTGTGCCTTCTTTGTGGGCGCCATAATGAAGGGCCACGAGATACCATCTTCGCCCACCCCCGCACCCACCCTTTCAGCAGCTGAGAAGGTGTGACATAGGCTTCTAGAACTGTGCCTCAGTGCCTTAATTAATAGCAGGGTTGACTCAGAAGGCCCATCCTGCCTGCCCCCGCCCCCCGCCCTCAGAGTGGAGTTTGCAGGAGTTGAGTAATTGTGTTGTTTATTGCACTAAATGGAACATTCATCAAGCAGCTTGAAGGTGCTCAGGCTGTTCCCATGGGCCATGCTCTTTGCTGAGTGTCCGCATGGGAAGCAGGCCACTCGTTGGACCTGCAAGATGGATGAGGGGGATTCTAGCTCCAACCTTCTAGATGTTTCCACATCTTCCTCTCCCCTCTTCACCAATGCCTCTCTTGTCTCCCTGTGTTATGGGACCCATTTTGTTGTTGTTCAGTCATTCAGTCCTGTCTGACTCTTCTCGACCCCATGGACTGCAGCACGCCAGGCTTCCCTGTCCTTCATTATCTCATGGAATTTGTGCAAACTTATGTCCATCGAGTCGGTGTTGCCATCCAACCATCTGGTCCTCTGTCATCCCCTTCTCCTCCTGCCTTCAGTCTTTCTCAGCATCAGGATCTTTTCCAATGAGTCGGCTCTTCACGTCAGGTGGCCATAGTATTGGACCTTCAGCTTCAGCATCAGTCCTTTCAATGAATATTCAGGGTTGATTTCCTTTAGGATTGACTGGTTTGATCTCCTTGCTGTCCAAGGGACTCTCAAGGGTTTTCTCCAGTACCACAATTCAAAAGCATCAATTAATCCAGGTTCAGCCTTCTTTATGGTCCAACTCTCATCAGGACCCATTTTACAGATGGGAAAACTGAAGCCCAGAGAGGTTTGATCACTTGTGCAAACCCAGTGAGGAAGGGAAAGGGAGAGGACTTGAACTCAGATGCACCGGTGACCAGAACCAGTCTATGAGCACTAACCACCCCCACCCCACGGGCTCTCCTGGATACCAACTGGCCCCTGGATGACTTCAGGCATTTCTTCTCAGCCTCACTGATCCCTAAGAGGAGAGAGAGAGAGAAGTTGGTGGCTGTCATATTATTGATCACCAGGATGATTTGCCTAAAGTAGCAGGAAGATTCCTGAGTTCAGGACTTTAGTAAATCTCTGTGAACTTGCCTTGAGTGGCTCTGGGTGGTGAGGAGGGGGTGGCAGTGATGAGCACGGCTTTGCCAAGCGATGGGGACTTTCCACCTCACTCCTGTGGGTGGGGAGGGGGTGTCTGTCTTCCCTACACCTCATGACAAGTTGGCTATTTTTAAACTCTTCTTTTTATAGGAAAGACATGTTCACGTCAAAGCCACCACATAAGGAGCAGCCCAGGCATTCTGGGAAGTGACGATCGGGCAGACAGAGGCCTCAGGCTGACGTCAGAGCAGCCCGGTTGGCAGCTTGGGGGTGAGGGGGGGCGCTCTGATGAGTCACCTGCTCTTTGTCACGTCTCAGCTCCTCTCTCCCTGAGCCTGTCTCGTTGGCGTTTCCTGAGGACAAGGGACCCTCCACTCCATCTTCCACCGGGAGTGCCCATCCCCACCGAGCACCAGGGCGGATGGCCCTGCCCTGCTCTGCAGCCCCAGGAGGACTCCCCCAGTCCAGCTGCACCCCCCCCAAGTCCATCATCCATCCCATGGCCGAGGACTCCTCCTGAAGACCAAATGGGGTCATGGCTTTCCCCTCACCGCTTCCCTGCCTCCCTTTACAGGTCTTTCCCTGAAAGATTTTTCTTAGAAGAATTTTGCATCTAAAAAAGAAAAATAAAAAGACCAAAGCCCTAAGTTTTCAAGTCAGGTTGCATATGTTCAAATCTTTGCTCATTCACTTAGCTGTGTGACCTTGGGGAGATTACTTAACTTCTCTGAAACTCGGTTTTCCTCATCTGTAGAATGGGAATAAGAATCATACCTACCTTGCAGCTGTCTTGAAGGAGGTGACCAACTGTATCTTCTAAAGACGGTCACAACAGTATTTCCCATCCCTCTCCAGTCCCTTAGCAAGAGGTGGAGTCTAAATCCCCTGTCCTTGAAACTGGGTGGGCATTTGTGATTGCCTCAACCGGGTTTGATCCCTAGGTTGGGAAGATTCCCCTGGAGAAGAGAATGGCAACCCACTCCGGTGTTCTTACCTGGAGAATGTCATGGACAGAGGAGCCTGGCGGGCTACAGTCCATGGGGTGGCAGAGTCAGACATGACTGAGCGGCTAACACTTTCACTTTCAACCAACAGAGCACAGTGGAGGAGATGCTATGACTTCCAAGGCTAGGCCATAAAAATGCCATGTCCTTGTGCCTGGTTTTCTTTGGATATTTATCCTCAGAACCCAGCCGCCGTGTTGTGAGGAAGCCCAGGCAGCCTGCAGAGAGGAGACAGACTCCCTCCCCGCTGCCCCACTCTGTCCCATGTACAGGCCCAGCCCAGCTGCCGGCACACAGCGGGGGCCAACCCGCCAGCCATGCACGTGAGCCCCTTTGAAAGTTGCCCCCCCGCCCCATAGCTGAGTTGTCTCAGCTGATGCCGTGTGGAGCAGAGGTGGACTCTACCTGCGGAGCCCTGCACAGATCACAGATTCACGCGCAAACAAAATGTCACTGTGTGAAGGCACGAAGGTTTGGGGTGATGTGTAGTGTAGCAGTAGATTGCTGGAACTAGGGATGGGTGCCACAGTGCCGTAGGGGGCTTAGCCCAGGGACATGCGTGCGGTCAGCACTTTTTACAGAGAAGAAGGTGAGCACAGAGACAGTGGTGAGTTGGCCCAAGGTCACACAGCTCCTTGCAGGTTTTCCATCTGCTTCTGCTGCTTCTCTGCATGTAGAAGACATGACTGTATTCCACCTCATCCCAGGGGTGGGGCCTTAGCCCCTCTCCCCAAAGATTTAACTTGCTTCCATTGCTCAGAGCAGGGTTTATTAACCAGGCTTGGGGACCTCCAGACAGATTTGCTGCAAACCACCTCCTCCTTGGGGCTCCCCTGGTAGCTCAGCTGGTAAAGAATCCCCCTGCAATGCAGGAGACCCCGTTTCGATTCCCAGCTTGGGCAGATCTGCTGGAGAAGGAATATACTACACACTCTGGTATTCTTGGCCTTCCCTGGTGACTGAGCTGGCAAAGAAACTGCCTGCAATGAAGGAGACCTGAGTTCGATCCCTTGTGTTGGGAAAATCCCCTGAAGAAGGGAAAGGCTACCCCCTCCGGTATTCTGGCCTGGAGAATTTCATGGACTGTGTAGTCCATGGGATCACAAAGAGTCAGACTTGACTGAATGACTTTCACTTTCACTTTTCATCTCCTTGACCCCCAATGGCTGCCCCTGGGAGTCGGAGCCAAGGGGTCCAGCTGGGCATTGGCAAGTGAAGGGCCCCACGGGCGGGGAGGAGGGCACCTCTTGGCATCAGCCCCTGCTTCCTGTCTGCCCGCAGCTCATACTCACAAGCACAAGTTGCTATGAGAAAGGATCTGGGTGACTCTTTCCTCTTGGCATTAATAATACTGTTAATTAAGCGGCCAAGAGAAGAACACGGCTGGCGCCAATGAGAGGACAATGGTCTGAAAAGGGAACAGAGAGACGCATCAACAGCTTCCCATGCAGGGCTTTCAAAAGAGCAGCTGTGGGGAGAGGGCAACGGAAAACAGCAGGGACGTCGCCAGAGTGGCGAACGCGGCGCGGACAGGCAATGCTGCAAGGGACCCGTGCCAGCTGCCCAGCTGTGCTCCTCCCTGGCACCCCGGCCTGCCCAGCCAGACAAGGGCTTCTCTGGAACTTCTGGAGAGGCTGGGTGAAGCAGGCAGCCAGAGGATACCAGCTGGTCCCCATGGGCTTCTCACTGGACCTTCTTTAGTTGCCATTTCCTCATCTGCAAAACAGGTTCAGCTAAATCTCACCTCTTCTTCCATGCTGATGTTGATTGGAGGTGGCTGCCTGGGCTGTTGACTTAAGAATATAGAGACTGAATCAGGGATCTACGGCCCAGCATGCTGGAATTGATTTGTGATGTCTGCTACGGGCATGGGACTGGCAGTTGGGGACCTGAGTGCCAACCATGAATTGGATCTCCAGTGCCCATTCATTCATTCAATAAGTAGTTTTAAAAAAGCACCCCTTTTCTGTGCTAGGTTCTCCAGGGGGAATTTGTTCTTTTCCTCTGGTCTATGGAGATAAAGTGAAAAGAACTTACTTTAAGTAGGAAGAGTTAAGAAAGAGGATATACACTCTAGTCAGTCCACAAGCCTCTCTCTTTCTTTTAAAAAAAAAATTCATGTGGCTCCACCAGCTCTTCATTGTGGCACGCGAGATCTTTAGCTGTGGCGTGTGGGACCTAGTTCCCTGACCAGGGATTGGATCCTGGCCCCCTGCATCGGGAGCAGGAGTCTTAGCCATTGGACCACCAGAGAAGTCCCTCCATACATCTCTAATTTGAAACACTCTCCGCACTCCACAAACATTGTCTCTCCCAGGACTCTGTGAGCTCCTGGTTGGGCCCCACACTCACTTGCACACGTCTTTCACACACATTCCCACACTCAGCCTATTCTATGCACCTACTCACAGGGACACCTAGCCCTCCAACACAGGCACACATACTCACGCCTTCAAAGATCCCTCTGGTCCTGCCCCTGCCTATGCTTGCACACACGCACCTGGAGTCACGTATCCTGCACACACACACACATGCACACACCCCATGCACACACACAGTGGCACACACAGGAGTCAGGACACTTGCGCCCTCTCAGGTGACGCGTGGTCTCATGGCCTCCTGCTTTCTAGGTCTGAGTGTCCGGCTCTGGCCCACTTGAGCTTGCTGGTGCCACACCGCAAAGGCACGCTGGTGAGTCTGCTTTTTTTTTTTTAATTTTTAAAATTTAAGTTTAGTTGCTTTTACAATATTTCAGGTATACAACAGAGTTGTTGTTCAGTTGCTCAGTCATGTCCGACGCTTTGCGACCCCATGGATTGCAGCACACCAGGCTTCCCTGTCCTTTACCATCTTTTGGAATTTGCTCAAACTAATGTCCATTGAGTCAGTGATACCATCCAACCGTCTCATCCTCTGTCATCACCTTCTCCTCCTGCCTTCAATCTTTCCCAGCATCAAGGTCTTTTCCAATGAATTGGCTCTTTGCATCAGGTGACCAAAGTGTTGGAGCTTCAGCTTCAACATCAGTCTTCCCAGTGAATATTCAGGGTTGATTTCCTTTAAGATTGACTGGTTTGATCATCTTACTGTCCAAGGGATTCTAAAGAGTCTTCTCCAGCACCACAGTTCAAAAGCATCAATTCTTTGGTGCTCAGCCTTTCTTATTGCCCAGCTCTCACATCTGTACATGACTACTGGAAAAACCATACAGCAAAGTAAGTTGGTTTTTATTTTATTTTATCCCAAGCTGCACAGCACATGGGATCCTAGTTCCCTAGTTCAGGCCAGGGACTGAAACCACACCCCCTGCAGTGAAAGCATGGAGTCTTAACCACTGGACTGCCAGAGAAGTGTCTGGTGGGTCTGCTTGAAGCCTTCCTCGGAGCCCCCCAGGAGCCTTGATGCTGTGGTGCCTCCATAATTGGCAGCACGGGGTGGATTGATCAGCCTCTGTGTACACTGGCCACAGGAAACATAATTAACGGTGTTTGGGATCCGTTAATTGCGCCAGTTAGGAATTCCAAACAACCTAATTGGGGACTTGGCTTCTGAGTGTGTCTTCACCTTGATAGAGTGTAGGAGACTGGAACTACCTGCAGAGGGTGATTGATGTGGGTCAGCAGCCAGCAAACCTGGACTCAGGCTCCAGGCAGACAGAAAGCCTGTCTGTTGCCACAGGAGGGAGTGGAGGTCAGTGAGGTAGGGGAGGAGAGGCTGCCTTCTCCAGGAAGTCCTCCTGGATTGCCACAGTCCCCACCAGCAGCCTCTGGAATCTCCCCACATCCCAGTTCAGCTTGTGGCCTCCTGCCTGTGATTCGAGGTTGTTTTATGTGAATTTGAGTTGCCTCTCTTGTGGTCAGAGGCCTGTCCACAAAACCCCTTCTAGGAGACTGTAGCCTACGTTACCATTATTGCTGTTGCTATTATTTACCCTTGTCGTCAATCTAGTCATTGCAACCGGTCAGCAGCTTTTATATGTTTATCTTCTTTGTGGAATAGGATTTCTTTTGTCCTAAGCTTTTTAAAAGCTCAGGTCTGAGGAAATAAAAAAAATCAATGTGGCAGTCTTAATGGCACTGAGCAAGGTGATCACCGAAAATGTTTTGAGCTTCTTAACCTCTGATACATGACTCTCTCTCTAAAAAAAAAAGGAAAAAAGAAAGAAAAACTGCAACGTGAGTTTTGTAGTCATCTCATGCATAATCAAACCAGTCAATCCTAAAGGAAATCAGTCCTGAATATTCATTGGAAGGACTGATGCTGAAGTTGAAGCTCCAATACTTTGGCTACCTGATGCGAAGAACTGACTCATTGGAAAAGAGCCTGATGCTGGGAGGGATTGGGGGCAGGAGGAGAAGGGGACGACAGAGGATGAGATGGTTGGATGGCATTACTGACTCGACGGACACGAGTTTGAGCAAGCTCCGGGAGTCAGTGATGGACAGGGAAGCCTGGCATGCTGCAGCCCATGGGGTCACAAAGAGTCAGACATGACTGAGCAACTGAACTGAACTGAACTGAATATGTATATATAAGCTCCTGCATCTTTAACCTTCTCTGAGATGCTATTGCTGCTACTCCATGCATTCCCCTCAGTGCCACCAGGCCACTGGGCACCTAGGATGGGCATGGGGCCCACTAGGGCTCACCCAGCCAGGCAGTGCTCAGAGGAGATCCAGGCCTCAGTCCCCAGCTCCAGAAGCTGCCACAATCCTGGGGGCCTGGTGGCTCCCTCGGGGGCCCTGTTCTCTGCCATCTCCTGCTTTACAGGCTCTGTGAGGGCAGCTCTGGCATTGAGGGGCATCAGTGGGTGGGTTTAATGTGCCCGGGCGATTCTCAGAGCTCTCATGCTGGTAGCCATAATTTCCCCGCTAAATTATGGCCATAAATTTCCTCAAAGAGATAGGTCCCCAGGCAGGTTGGGTGGGTTGATGCTGGTATCACTGAACCGAGTTCAGTCTTCTGTCCTAATTAAATGGCAACTCGGGCCTGAGAGCTGGGCCCTGCTGCCCCCGGAGCCCCATATGCCTGGGCATGAAGGTGGCGGGACGGGCAGTCTGTGATGGCATGGGCAGGGGAGGGAGGCTCTGGGGTGTGTGTGTGTGTGTGTGTGTGTGTGTGTGTGTGTGGAACCAGGAGTCTCCATTCTAAGCATCAATTCTGATCCCACCTGTGGTGAATTGAATGGCGGATCCCCCAAAGGTGTCCTTGGAACCAGTTCACAGCACTATTTGGAAAAAGAGTCTTTGTAGATGTAATTAGGTTAAGCGTCTCCAGATGAGATCAGCTTGGATTAAGATGGTGGACCCTAAATCCAATGACCAGTGTCCTCAGAAGCAGAAGGAGAAGTGACACAGTGGAGGAGGCCACGGGAAGACGGAAGCAGATTGGGGTGTTGCAGCCTCGAGCCAAGGAGCCCCTGAACCCCCAGAAACTGCAGGAGGCAAGAGAGAGATTTCCCCTAGAGCTTGCAGCCCTGCTGACACCATGATTTTAGACTTCTGGCTTCCAGAAGAGTGAAAGAACGAGGCCTGTTGTTTTAAGCCATAGGACACTGAGAGATGGCAGTGTGACTTTGGGCAAGTTCCTTAGCCTCTCTGAGCCTCGTTTCCTCCTCTGGCAGGTAGGGTTCATGTCATGCCCTTTTCCCAGGCTAGGCGTAGGGCACGGTTCAAGGATACCTGCAAAATGCCCATCAGAGCCTGTGATTGGCGCTGGGATGCTTCCAGGACATGGCCATGGGCAAGGGCCTGTGAAGTGGGGTCACTGGGCTTGGGGGGCACCAGCCACAGCTGTGCTTGGGAAGGGCTTCTGTAAACTGTGACTCAAGCACGTGCTCATGACTAGCCGTCCACAGAGCGCCCCCACTTGCCCTGAACAGAGCCCCTGGGCTGGGGTCTCCCCTATACCCACACTCACCTTCCACTCACAAGTCTCCCCAGTTCCAGTTTTGCCAACACCCACATTTATTCAGTGCTTTGCTTTCTGTCAACTCATTCTTTCCACTCCAAGGAGTGTATTTACAAAGGACATTTTATACGGCTGCAGTGAATGGGAAGTGCGTTCCACTTGCCCTAAATAGTAGGCGCCCTTCAACCAAAATGCAATGAAAACAGAGGAGAGTGATTCTCTGAGAATTCCGGCCAGGCATTGCAGTCCACAGAAGGCTCTGAGCCCTGCTGGATTTTTGTTAAAAAGAGGGTAGCCAAAGCGGAGGCGTTAAAGACACATCGACACCAAACCGAGACTGTCTTCTTAGAAATTGGGCAAGTGATCAGAAAAGAGGCAATGTTTTCTTTAGGTAATTCTTAATGCTGGGTCCACACATATTCCTAAAATCATCTCTCGGGGTGCTGCCCCCCCACATAGCGTGGGAAACCATGCTCTCCTCCAATCCTCTCCCCTGTTTCTTCTCCTGGAAGACTGAGGCCAGGGTGGGTGGTGGGATAGACTTAGCTGAGATCAGAGTTAATAGAAAAATTACCACTAGAATCTGGATCTTTTAATTCCTGACCCAAGGCTCTTTCTTGTTGTTCAGTTGCTCAGTCATGTCCGACTCTGCGACCCCATGGACTGTATCACGCCAGGCTTTCCAGTCCTTCACTATTTCCCGGAGTTTGCTCAAGCTCATGTGCATTGAATTGGTGATACCATCCAACCATCTTGTCCTCTGCTGCCCCCTTCTCCGCCTGCCTTCAGTCTTTCCCAGCATCATGGGTCTTTTCCAATGAATTGGCTTTTTGCATCAAGCGGCCAAAGTATTGGAGGTTCAGCTTCAGCATCAGTCCTTTCAATGAATATTCAGGGTTGATTTCCTTTAGAATTTATTGGTTTCATTTCCTTATTGTCCAAGGGACTCTCCAGAGACTTCTCCAGCACCACAGTTCGAAGGCATCAGTTCTTCAGCGCTCAGCCTTTTTAATTGTCCAGTTCTCATATCCATACATGACCACTGGAAAAACCATAGCTTTGACTATACAGACCTTTGTTGGCAAAGTAATGTCTCTGCTTTTTAATACGTTATTTTGGCCATAGCCTTTGTTCTAGGTTTCCTTGCTCTATGCTAAGGAGGCCTTTAGGCAATAGGTTCTTTTATCACAAATGGGTGAGACCAATGGTGGGCTTTTAGGCACTGAGTGTGTCTCCCATATTTCCTGTGTCTCACAACTGGGTCAGCTCCGATGATTACCCTACAGGAGTGCGGACTGGCGTGCTTGGGACTGGGCCCGCGCCTTCACCTCTTGGAGCCTTTGTTTGTCTACCTGTGAAATGGGCAGAGTCATTGCATCTGGGGAGGATCATTGAGAAGCTCAACAGTGACAAACAGGAAGAGCGCCTCCCCGACAGTGTGGCTCACAGAACTCAAAGCCACCTTTGTGATGGGCGGTGGCCTGAGCCTGGGGCTGGGTTTTCTGTGTCAGCAAGTGTGGTTTACCAGCAAGCCATACTGGTTTGGTGGATTTGCAAATCTCTGAGGTTGGCCTGGAGGTAGGAAGCCCCTGCCAGTCCAGGTGGGCTCAAGGGGGCTGGGTCCCAAGATGTGGGCAGTGACTGGAGCCAAGACACCCGAGAGGATTTTATGGCTGCAGGAGAAGCAGGTCTGGGCACAGGCAGGGCAGCTCTAGTATCTCTGCTCTGCTCCAGACTCTCTGGGATCCTGGGCCTGTTTGTCCTCCTCTTAGGCCTTGCTTTGCCCATCTGTGAAATGGGGATGATCCATCACCAGACGTCCAGATTCTCCCTCAGTCACTCATTCAGGCAATGAGTGGGACCCTCCTCCTTTTGTAGGGACAGGCACTGGAGCAGAGAGAGAATAATAACCCTACGCCCAAATCCTCACCTTGAGGGACAGGAGTGAGAAATGCCAGGAGCCCCGAGGTGGATGGTGACCTGATGGGGGTAGGGGAGATCTAAGAGATCTTGGGTCTGGTATCTGGGGACCCCAGGCAGGTCAGTGCTGAACTGGTGGCAAGCTTCAGTTCAGTTCAGTAGCTCAGTCGTGTCTGACTCTTTGCGACCCCATGAATTGCAGCACGCCAGGCCTCCCTGTCCATCACCAACTCCCGGAGTTTACTCAAACTCATGCCCATCGAGTCGGTGATGCCATCCAGCCATCTCATCCTCTGTCATCCCCTTCTCCTCCTGCCTCCAATCTGTCCCAGCATCCGGATCTTTTCCAATAAGTCAACTCTTCGCATGACGTGGCCAAAGTAATGGAGTTTCAGCTTCAGCATCAGTCCGTCCAATGAACACCCAGTACTGATTTCCTTTAGGATGGATTCGTTGGATCTCCTTGCAGTCCAAGGGACTCTCAAGAGTCTTCTCCAACACCATAGTTCAAAAGCATCAATTTTTTGGCGCTCAGCTTTCTTCACAGTCCAACTCTCACATCCATACATGACCACTGGTGGCAAGCTTAGGTCATTCTAAATCCTTTGTCGGGAGGAGAACGGACAACTGATTTTGAGGGGTTGAGGGTGAACTCTGATATGACTTCAGCCTGCACCCTGCAAACCATACCTTGGAGTTCTTACGGTCCTATGAATGATATCTGACTGCCCCACTTTCTGTAAAATGGGAAGAACCTGAAGAACTCTATCTCATTACTAACCTGAAACATGGTGGGCTGACAAAGCAACTGGGGATTCCAGTTGGGCCCCAGCTCCTCCCCAACCCCAGGCCCACCCTGGGTACCACTCCAGCCATGAAACCCCTCTTAGTGGTATACAGGGTTCAACTACAGAGGTTCTCCAAGGGAGAAGATGGTTCCACTTGAAATCTACCATCAGACCCTCCGTCCACCCCAAGGAGAGTGTCTGCTCTTGTGTTATTGCAGGGGGAGAACGTCTCCACTTGCATCACCGGCTCCTCTCTAGCGCCCACGGAGTCCTTCTCCCCTTACGTAGAAGACACAGAGGCAGCCCCCGGGTTGGGCATGCACGGCAGACAGGAGGACTTCTTGTCTGGGATTCAGCGACATCCTTTTATTTCATTGGATTTATCTTGACTTCCTCTTCAGGGCCTGTTATTCTGCGTTTCCAGTTTTCTCTAATGCTGATACAAAATTTTCTTGAAAAATAAGTTTATTTAAGGGAATCGATTTGAAGAAAACATAATGTTCAAACCCTGTTCCTTTGGGTGCCCCAGGGATGAAGCAGGACTTGGGAAGATGGGACTGGAGTTTGGGGGAGGCTTGTCCTGGACAGCAGAGCCCTGCCGGGTCTGGGAGCAAGGGGAGGTGCTGCCCATGACGGTCTCCCTGGAGATGGCAGGGACCTGGAGTCAGGCCCAGGTCTATCTGGAGCCCACGAGGCCCTAGGCCCCGAACTTTGACGGTGATGGAGAAATATAGAGAGACAATAAGGCGGTGAACCGTGGCAGAGGGTTTATGGGGCAGCCATGCTCGAGTGGTCGAAAGTTAGGGAAAATGTATTTATTACAACACTTTTCATGGGCAAGTTATCATTTTGTCAAACTTTATTAGAGGGACTAATTAATGGGTTGTAAAGAGTACTAGTGCGTGGCCAGAGAAAGAGCTGGTCCCGGGGACATCGGCAGCACCAGGATTTATGACCCTTTGGTTCCCCATTTATTAATGCAGGGAAGGCGCGTGGAGCGGGTTATATATGGGCTCCTGCAGAACCGCTCCCCTCCCGGGAGGCTGGGAGGGGGTGTGGGCAAGGGTCCTCCAGCCACTGCCCTCTGAGAAGGTGGAGAGCCAGGTGGAGTGGGGCCAGGGCTTGGGCCAGGACGGGGACACCTGGCCGTGTGACCTTGGCTGACATTTTCCTCTCTGAGCCTCAATTTTCCTCGTCGACACTTCTTAGGGTAGATGTGAGGAACTGAAAAAAGGTCCTGAGGAGGAACAGGGGTTGTAAACTATGACGTGCTTTGCGGTGTGAGACCCAGCAGCTGAAGGATGGTGTGGTCACATTGCGGAGGGCCAGGCAGACCTCGAGAGTGACCTCGATGGAGCCCCGTCTGTGGCAGGGGCTGGACAAAGACTTCTCTCACTCTGCTCACCCTAACCCATGCTCCTCTCCCAGACTCTTGCATGGTGGCTGCTTCTCATTTCTGAGCTCTCAGCTCAGGGACCTCCTCCTCCAGGCAGCCTTCTCTGACTTCCCCACAGTCTGTGGTCTTTACATGGTGCCCTGTTCACTTCTCCCATGCCTCACGCAATCTTTACTTATTAATATTTAGCGATGGGTTTGCTTATCTGTGTATTGTCTGCCTTCTCCGCGTGATGATAGAGCAGGGACGGTGTCCAACTTCTGCCCAGCTCTGTCCTAATGATCAGTGGATGTGCCCTGAGGGACTGAGGGGGGACATGTGGGTATAAAGTCTGGGAGGTGAGATCATGATGGGTACATGCAAGGAAGCTACGGAAAGGCCCTCCCTGGGCACGGTGACCATAGTAGACATTCAATAAATGCAGGTCACGGGGTGGGAGGATGGAGTTGGGCCTCATCCTGACCCTCCCCAGCCAGCAGCTGAGTGAACTGGGGCTCAGTCTTCTGGCCCAAGTTCCTTCTGTTTGTGAGGGACAGGGGTGGCTCGGCTGGGTCCTGAGAGGAGGAGCCCTAGGACCCCCTGACCCCCGCTCCCTGGTGGAGGCAGACGACCCCCAGGCGCATTGGGTAAGAACCCACGTCTTCATTTGCCATTTCTTCTGGGCCTCCTTGCTGTACACACAGAACCAAAATGGGAACCTGGGGGAGGGGAGGGTGTGCCCTGGCTGAAAACACCACCAACAAAAGCTTCCAAGGTGAGGAAGCCGGGAGGCTGGGGACATTCAACAGACACAGGGTCACATCCTGACCACTGACCCCCCCAACTGCCCCGTGGCTGTGAAACCTGGGACCCATCCCTTGACACCCAGCCTCAGTTTCCCCATCTGTAGAATGGGGATGCTCAGGGCACACACCTCACCAGGCTGGTGTGGGCATTTGAGATGACGTTTGGGAAGCTTGTGGCACCCTCGGGAACTGGGGGTGCCCGGCCCAGTTCTGTCTCCGTTTCGGCCTGGCGAAGGGCAGGAGGCAGGAGCCTCGGCGACTCTCAGGCTCAGCTTTCACCGGTGCCCAGCCTCGTGACGTCCGTGAGGACAGCTGGCCCTGGACTGGGGACAAGTTTTCCTTTCGGTCTCTTGACCGGTGTGGTATGAGGTCGGCGAGTGTTAACCTGGCAGGGAGGGCTCGGCAGGGTCACGGGGAGGATGGAAGGGGAGGAAGGTGGCTCTGAGGGTTACGGGGTCTGCATTTGTGCTTGCTGCCTCTTATCCCAGCGGGAGTCTAATGCACCCTCACCCTCTGCCAGGTGGAGGCGGGCCCTGCTCGGCGCTCTGGCTGGGGTGAGGTGTGGCTTCTCTTGCTCTGTTCATCTTCCTTGAGGGGCTCCACGTGCCCTGTTTGTTTCCCCCTCCCCATGGTGCTGAGGTTGGTGTGATGATCCTATTCTCTGAGGAAACTGAGACTCAGGACTTTAAGGTGTGTGGCTCCAAAGGACTTCCTGGTACTGACCGTGACTGACCATGAGGGTGTCACACACAGTCCCCACCCTTGAGAACCTCCCGGGCCGGTGAGGGAGATGGAGCCAGAATGACAGACCAGAATCAGAGATGGATGCTCAGGACAGAGGGACTTCCTGCAGGAAGGGACATTTTAGCTGGGTATTGAGCATACATTTTCCAGGGTCAGAAAGAGAGGAATGATGTTCTAGGCAGAGGGACCAGCATGTGCAAAGCTGCAGAGGATAAAGAGGAACCACTGACTGGTCTGGAGAGGCTGGAATCCAGGAGGGAAGTTGGGATATGAAAGTGGAGGCAGGCAAGCTCAGCAGGTGCAAAGTCATGGAAAGCCCTGGAGGGCTGGCTAAGGACCTCTGCTAAGAGGAGAGATCTTCCTGCGGACTCGTCATCAGGAGTTGGTGAGCCCACCCGGTGGCTTAGTCCTACCCACAGGGGTCAGGAAGCCTGATCTGTACTAGCAGGTGTTGGTGGCAGAGGGCACATTTAATCCATCTAGGAGAGCAAACTCCCTGAGGATTTTGGCACCTCCCATATTTGCATGCAGAGGGAGGTTGTAGCTGGAACTTGGGCTCCATGAAAGCAGCCCCCAAGGACCAATTAGGAGGCTGTTGGCAGTGTGAATGCTTTCTGCTTTCTGCAGGACGCTCCACTATATCTAAAAAGCTGATTTACTCAGTTGGCCACCAGACAAACGTTTATCCAGGATGCCCAGCATGCTGGGCCCTATGCCAGACTCCAGGGACACAAGGGAAAGGAGAGGAACGCAGCCCTGCCTCCATGGGGCTGACAGTTCCAGCGGGAAGACATGGGATTACAGCTGTGTCAGGCACAGAATGGAGCAGACTGAGTGGAGGTGGGGAGAGGGGGGACAGTAGGTGATGATGTGGGGCTGGCCAGTGGGGACCAGGTCACCCAGGAACTTGTGGTTTATTCTGAGCAGGAGGGCAACTGATGGAGCAAGTCAAGCAAGGGGGTAATCTGATTTGCATCTTGGGAAGATCTCTCAGGCTGCTGGCTTTAGGATGGGCCAGTAGGGTCAGCCGAAGAGCCAGGGGAACTGTGTTCAGAGCAAGGTCTGAGATGATTTCTGGACAGAGGAGGGATTGGGGATGGAGGACAAGGTGGCGGGGCTTGAAGAATATTTATGTGGAAACAAGGAACTTGGTGATAGATTGATGTCAGCAGAGGAATTAAAGTGGGGCCTCCCTTCTGTTGGAGGCAACTTTAGGGCATATTAGATAAAGTAGCTGATCACTTATATGAAGACATCGTTGGCACTTAGGAAGGTTCTATGAAGTCCTGTTCTATGAAGCATTACTAAAGCCAGTGGCCACAGCCATAGTTAGCAAAAGTAGAGTTGGGAAGCGGTCTTGGAGTGGGGGCTGGTGCCACAAACAGCTAGCTATCTTCTCTCCCTTCCTCTTTCCCCATCATTCTCTTGCATCCCTTCCCTTCTTTCTTTTCAACTTAAATATCTCTTACTTTAAAACGGGAAGAAGCCGCATTAACTCATTTTAACAAACTCAACCTGCCTCAACTTATGTATTAAGTGAAAAGCCGAACATTACAGCATACTAACACATATATATGGAATTCAGAAAGATGGTAACGATAACCCTATATGCAAAACAGAAAAAGAGACACAGAAGTACAGAACAGACTTTTGAACTCTGTGGGAGAAGGTGAGGGTGGGATATTTCAAAAGAACAGCATGTATATTATCTATGGTGAAACAGATCATCAGCCCAGGTGGGATGCATGAGACAAGTGCTCGGGCCTGGTGCACTGGGAAGACCCAGAGGAATTGGGTGGAGAGGGAGATGGGAGGGGGGCATCGGGATGGGGAATACGTGTAACTCTATGGCTGATTCATATCAATGTATGACAAAACCCACTGAAATGTTGTGAAGTAATTAGCCTCCAACTAATAAAATTAAAAAAAAAAAAAAGAAAGAAAAGCCGAAGTGTGGCTCCACTTTATGCGTCCACTTACTATTCTTCAAAGGCAACCACTGCCATCGGTTCTTCCTGTGTCTTGCCAGGCATTTTTGTGGTGGTTTGCTTTCTATATGTTTTATAATTTGGGATTGTGAGCTCATCTTTGGCGTGGCTGTAACTGTGGGAATCCTGGGTGCCATGGCTGACGATGTGTCTGGTACTCTCTGGGGAGGCTTAGCATTTGATTCTGCCTGGCTTGCCACAATATTGTCATCCCCTATCTGTGGATGATAAAAGTTCCTATATCATAGAATTCTTGAAAGAATTAGATGAAGCAATAAATGTGATATATTAGGCCCTCAGTCACTGCTGGGAATGACAACAAATGTCCTTTTGTTTTTACCCAACTGGGAGCATAGGAAGTTTATTGTTCTGCATTTTGCTTTTTCTGCAGACTGTTCCATATCACTCCAAAGCACTCCAGGTCATTCTTTTAATAACTGCATAGTACTCCCTTGCATGAATGAACCAAAGTTTATTTAACCCATGCCCCATCAGTAGGAATTTTAGATGTCTTCAATTTTTCCCTATGACCAGCAGCCATGTAAAGTCCATCTTCACCATTTACTCATTCCAGTCAACTTCCAGATCAAGTCTAGGAAGTTATATTGCTGGGGGAAAGCAAAGCCTCTTTCAGTGACAATTTTCTTCCATCTTCATTTCTTTACTCTCTTCCCTTACCAAGATTCAGGAGATACAATGGCTGAGGGGAAATGCACAAGGAAGGACTCGAAAGTTGCATGCATGAACGTTTCCTCTTATCATCTGTCTTATTTTTTTCCTACAGTGAAAGATATCTTCATTAGACAGTAATTAAGAATGTTTTGGACAGCATGAAGCACTAACAGCCTCCCAGGTGCTTAATAAGTGCCAAGGCTGCCAAGAGAAAAATTTATTTAGCGTCATAACAGGCTTTGTGGTTGCCAAGTTTGCCTTCATCCATGGCACAGTAACGCTGGTGAATGGAAACAGGGTCAGGGCTTACATGCCCACTGGAGAGGGCAACTGAGACAGCAGTGTGGGTCAGGCAGGTACACTAGGCTGGGAGCCAGACAGCTCTGGGTTCTAAGCCAGTCACTGCTGCTTACTAGTTCTGTAACCACGGTCAGGTTATGGATCTCCTATGAGCCCTGGTGTCCTCACTTGTAACTCAGCGCTTGTAATAGCTACCTTATTGGGTTCTCTGGTGGGGAGGCATGGAGTGTAACAACTAATAAGGTAAACTCTGGGTTCTAATGCAGATACTCCCACTGATTAGCTGATGACCCTGGCAGGCTTCTGAATGTTCTTGAGTCTCAGTTTCCTCATCAAAAATTGGGAATAATAGTAATAATAATCCTGTGAGTCCACCTTATGCAACTGTGGTTAAGACAAAGAAGGAAATATGTGCAAAAGACTTCACCCAGATTGCCCCAGATTTGGCACAAATTAAGTGCTCAAAACACTAGAAACTTGTATTATTGATGTTAGAAATTTGCCGAGTACCAAAGGAGACAAGTATACAAGACACAGCTGAAAAAATATATATACAGTGTGTATGTCATAGTTAAGGCAATGCTAGCTGCATGGATATAGTTGATGCTTCTGTGTTTTAACACAATAAAAGTTGATTTCTCACTAATGTCACAGCCTACTGCTGGCATTCCTGGTTGGGTGACCCTCCTCCATGCAGTGATTCAGGAACCCAGGTTCTTTCTATCTGTGGCTCTATTATCTTCAACATGTGGCTTGGAGTCCACCCCATTCAGTTAGCAGGTGGGGAAGAAAGGATGGGGAGACACACCCACCTGTTAACTACATCAGTCCTGAAGTGATACACACCACTTCCTCTAACAGTCTATTGGCCAGATCTAGTCACATGACCCTAAATAGAGGCAAAGGGTGCTGGGAAATGTAGTCCCAGCCTGATCCGCTACTTCCCAGCAACAACTGTATGATATGGAAAGAGAGCAAGTCTCCTTGGTGGTCACTTCAACTCAGCCCTGCACTCTCATTTCCAGAGGGTGACCTGGAAATGGCCTGAGAGAGGGACAGTCCTGCCCAAAGTTATCCAGCGGGGCTGGTCCTGGGGCTGTTTAGGGATGTGTCTCCCCTCCTTGACTTGGGGTGATGTTAGAACTGGAATCACCATCATCTCCTAGACAGACAGTAAGGAGAGCTTTGATTCCTACTAGAGCCTGCGGGACACAGAGCACCCTCGTGACCACAGTCACCCCCTAAACAGCCCATACAGAGTGTTTTTATTAGTACCATCACCTCTGTCACAGATGAGAAAGTTGTGGTACACACATGGCCCTGTGCCTTGCCCAAGGTATCACAGTGGGGCAGGGGCAGACTCAGGACTGGAACTCAGATCTTGAGGTGAATACGGTCATCTTGGAGGCCAGGGTCACGCAGAGGGTCCCACTCTCGGGGCTGGGGAAAGGGACCCTCCACCTCCCCTCTCCTGCCAGCAGATTTCAGACACCGAGGCATGATGGACGACGTCTGGTTCCTACGACGCTGAACAAACAAACCAGCAGAAGAACAAAGAAAAAAGATTGTTCATTCCGGAACCTCTAGTTTGTTCTTTGAGCAGGTTAAACATGCCCCTGCGACCTCACTGACCCTTTTCATTGGCTCTGTAAAGCCTTGGGTGGCTGTCATGGGTATTTTTGTCCACCCAGCACTTAACCCGGAGCCAGACACACACCAAGAGTCTCGGCATCCATTTGTTGAATTAACGAGAAGAAAGCCTCGAGGGAGAATTTATCCAAATGACAGCTATGGTCCTGTTTGTGTGCATAGCTGTGGGCTGTGGGGGTTGACAGAGCCCCTTCCGGGTGCTGGGCCCCTGAACCCACACTTAGCCCTGGGAAGCGGGCTCCATGGATGGCAGGGAAACTGAGCTGGGCTCTTCATCTCTTGCCCTGTCAGCTGCCCTATGCTGCCTCTTGCCATCCATGTCCTGCAGAGCCGTGGGTATACGGGAGCGGGCCGGCCTGTGGGCAGAGACCATGTGACCATAGGGAGAACCTCCCTTGGGTCGGTGGCCTGAGCTTCCTTGGCCCTGGCCCTGAGTCACAGGGACCTGGAAAGTGACCCTGGCATCTATAATTAGGCCTCGCCTGGCGTCAGGGGTGACGGATTTTCTGTCTTGGCTCATGTTGGCTGGGCACTCCCCCCATGGCAGGCACTGTGCTAAGCCCTTTGCACCCTTACTCTGACCCTCACTCTAAGCCCCTGGCAGATGCTTGAGTCTCTCCATTTTCCAGTGAGGAAGCTGTGGCCTGGCCCAGGAGGAGCCTTGTTTGAGATCACTCAGCTGGGAGGCAGCTGAAGCAGGATTTGAACCCAGACCCCTGTGGTTGTAGCCTGCAGAGGGTAACTAGTAGGCTCTGTCAATAAATGGTAGCTCATTTGAAGATCAAAGCAAGGTTTTGGCTGAGCAGACAGGTAAGAGGCCTACTGAGGGCACTGGCTGTTCTCATGTGCTTTTCTGTCTGTCTGGAATGCCCCTCACTTAGATCTGCCTGTCTGGCTCCTTTCCTTCCATTGGGTGTCTGTGTAATTATCACCTCTGCCAGGAAGACTTCCCTGACCACATCCATTCCCATTCTGCCTGGATTATTTTCATCTCCTAACTGATCTCCAGGTGAAATGGTCTCGGCTTGTTTATTTCTTGTTTCCAACTAGATGGAAACTTCATGAGGGCAGACTGTGTTTCTCTTATTCCCTGTGATCCTGGGGAGCCAAATTGGCACATAGTAAGAGTTCTATGGGCTTCCCTGGTGGCTCGGTGGTAAAGAATCTGTCTACTAATGCAGGAGACGCAGGTTTGATCCCTGGGTTGGGAAGATCCCCTGGAGGAGGAAATGGCAGTGTTCTTGCCTGGGAAATCCCGTAGACAGAGGAGCCTGGCGGGCTACAGTCCATGGGGTTGCAAAAGAGTTGGACGTGACTGAACGGCTAAACAACAACAACAGCAAAGGTGTTCTATAAATAGTTGTTAAGTGAGTGACTGACTGAGGATGAGGGATCCTCAGGTCTGAGAAGTCATCAGGATGGATGGATGGGCAGGTGAATGTTTGGGGGGAAAGAACCTCAGGCCACCTGCAGGCCTGGAGAGGGGCTTCCTCTAGCTGTGGGGGAACAGGGAGCAGGATCCAGTCTTGGGAGAGGGAGTCGGGCAGGTGTAGGGGTGCTGGAGGCAGCCCAGTCCAGGTCAGGGCCAGGGGGCCTCTCCTTCCCCAGCTCAGCTGGGGACATCGGACACTGGCGACCCCTGATGCAGAGCCGGTTCCTGGGTGGGAGTGGGGTCTCCTGCTGAGCTGCTGGTCTTTGTTGGCACTGGCTCCAGGGACCCGTGTGGTGGAGCAGCAGCAAGGCAGGAAGTGGGTGGGACCTGGGAGTCAGGAGAGAATGGTGTTTGCTGTGACTTGGCCAGGATGTCCCGTCTCCAGGCCTGGCTTCTCCATCAGTGGAGCTTGTTAAGGGGATCTTTAAGCAGCGAGGAGGTGGTCCTAGACAGACTCTAACGTCCTTTTTCTTTAACAAACAAGAGATGCTTAGCACGGTTCAGAGTGCTGTTCAAGCATGTTCATAACAACCTGTGATGGTGGCGGGGGGCTCCTATCACTGACCCCATTTTACAGAAGAGGAAACTGAGGCACAAAGAGGGGAAGCCACTGCCCCAAAGTCACAGAGCTGGAGCTGGGGTTTGAACTCTTCTTCCGGCTCTGGAGTCTGTACTTTTAGCCCTCCACTCTGCTGCTTGCTTTGAGCTAAAATACTCTGACTCCAAAACCAGAAGGCAGTAGTCAGCAAACTCTTGAAAAAGAGCTTCTATATAGCCACATTCTTACTCACAAACTCAATATGCATAATACAGAAGACGGAACCTTCCTGGCCAAAGTGGGACTTGGGGGTCCCAGAGACTCCTGTGCCCAGCCCCATCCCCCTGTCACCCACAAAGCTCCAAGTCCTGTCTCGTATCCTGAAGACATTCTATCTCCCTAAAACAGTCTAACATTCTCAAGAATTTTTAAAAGTGAAAGACAATTTATGCACAGTAACTGCAGTGAAAGTTGCTCAGTTATGTCCAATTCTTTGTGACCACATGGACTATAGAGTCCATGGAATTCTCCAGGCCAAAATACTGGAGTTAGGTATTTCCCTTCTCCAGGGGATCGTCTCAACCCAGGGATTGAACCTAGGTCTCCCACACTGCAGGCGGATTTTTTACCAGCTAAGCCACAAGGGAAGCCCAGGAATACTGGAGTGGGTAGCCTATCCCTTCTCCAGCAGATCTTCCCAACCCAGGAATTGAACTGGGGTCTCCTGCATTACAGGTGGATTATTTACCAATTGAGTTATCAGGGAAGCCCATGAGCAGTAAAATGCACAGATATTACATTATCTCTGTATAACCACCATCTGAATCAAGTAAACACACAGATATTACATTATCCCTGTATAACCACTGCCTGAATCAAGATAAGAAATAGTTCCAGCCCCTGACAGCTCCTACATGTCCCTTTCTAGTGTTTTAGATTATTCTAACCTTCTTTCTGAGACCCTTAAGTTTTCTGAAGAAGTCGTTAAACCGGGAGATAGCAAAGTCTGGCTCACTGCCTATTTTTTGTAAATAAAGTTTTATTGAAATGCAGCACAACCATTTGTTTTCTTATTGCCCATGGCTGCTTTTGTGCTACAAACGTGGCAGGAGGTGAGTGGTTACAACAGAGGCTGTATGGTCCATAAAGTCAAAACGATCGGATTCTTTAGAGAAGTTCTAAAGCAGAATTTTCTAGGAATATTCTAGGCCCGTGCTATCCAACAGGGTAGCCACAAGCCACATGTGGCTTCTGAGCCATTGAAATATGGCTCATTTGATTGAGAAACTATTTTTTTTTTATGTAATGCCAATTAATTTACATTGAAATCGCCACTTGTAGCTCTAGGGCTAAGTAGTAAGACACAAGGAAACTAAAGATTCCAACATCCACACAACCTTGGGGAGACTAACATTTTCAGAAGAAGCACAAATGCGTCCCCAGTGTTGGGGTTCCCAGGAGTGACCCCACCGTCTCAAGCCAGCAGCTCTGGAGTTAATGGAGAAGCAACTTGGGACTTGCCAGTATTTTCCCCAAAGATGTTGTTCGTATTGATAGATTTTTGGATGATGCTCTAGGATTAAAAAAGAGAGAGAGAGAGAGGGAGAGAGTAAGAAAGAAAGAAAAAAAATCAATGCTCGGCTGATTGTACCAGGAAGGGCAGTCGATTGGTGAAAAAGCTGCAGCCGCATATTGGGAAATAGATTTTTCTGCCCTCCAGACATTAGCTTGAAATTCTTTGAAATGAGGGACCACAATCTGTGTCAGAAATGAAAGATTAAGGAGGTTAATATGCTGGGCCTCCCCTCCTCCTTTTTAATTTCCACGTCCCGGGTGCCCTTGGCCTCCTGAGGAAGACGCACGGGCTCCTTACACGCTTTCCACTCCTCTCATTCCTCGGGGGCTCATGGAAGGACAGACGGCCACATCACCTGCTCCTGGGGCTGCCTGCAGACGGGAGGGCGAGGTTGACTGGCCTCTATTCCTGGGGGTGGACTCAGGGCCTCCAGATTTGGTGAGCCGGGAGCCGATGGCTGGGCCCTTGTCGGGATTCCAGCTCCTCCCAGTCCTTTGGGGTCCCTGGGCTCTTGGCAGCCCTAGAGCAAGCCTGGGGAGGCTCTGTGCTGAGGACATGCCTCCCTCCAATCCCCCAATTTCATGCTACAGATGAGCATGCATGATATGAAATTCAAATGAGTGAAAACTGAGCAATAAACTCGTATGTTATACAAAAGTGGGGATTTTATTCCCTGAGAGCTAAACTGTGTTATTAAATCCTTGAGTGGACCATGTTTAGGCCAAGTCACTGATAGCCCTTTTTCAGGATTTTATATGCATCCACTTAGCTTTTGCTTCTCACAGTTCAACACATAGCCAGCCCACTTTTAATCCAGTAAGCAGCTGATGGAGGTGAGAGATTCATCACTTAAAAAAAAAATCTTTTTTAAAAAACGTTTTTATTTTTTGGCTATGCCGCATGGCATGGGGGATTCCCTGACCAGAAGTCGAACCCATGACCCTGCCTTGGAAACTCTGAGTCTTAACCATGGGACCGCCAGGGAAGTCCTGATTTGCCACTTTTGGCCTCTTCCATGGGGTTTCCTTCTGGGGTTTCCAAGAATGTCAGCTTTACAAGATTCTCCCTTCTCAGCCCTCAGACCAGCCCTTTCAGGTGCCTGCCCCTCATTCATTCTAAGGCCCTTACAAAGTCAAGGGCAATGTCACAGTCAACCAATCATGCAGAAAGCTTCGCAGAGCACCAGCAAATAGAGAGAGAGAGGTTTCAGGGAACCCAGGGCCCCAACCAGCCGAGGCAGCCACATGGCAGTGTGCAAAGAGGTACACGAGGAAGAAATTCAGCTCTTGGAGTGGCCAACCAGACACACGGGGGCCGTGACACTTCCTCCGGTGGCCCAAGGAAAGGGCAATTCTGTCTTTGGCTATAGGTCCAGGAAGCACCAAGACCAGCCTTGCTTTTCACTCTGACCTGCAGCCACTGAACCTCTCTGGGATGACTTTTCCCAGTTCAGCAAGTTACCCAACTCCAGGGTGGCTGCAGCAGCCAGGGGCCGAGGAGGACCAGCCCATGGGTGCTGAAACAGGCTGGAACTGCCAGCTTCAGGCTGGTTCTGGACATCCATCTGCCAGGATGCAGGGTCCATGCAGGGGAACGTCCCCTCTTCAAGTGCACCCCAGGACAGACTGAGAAATCAGAGAGACCGAGGCAGAAGATCTTTCCCCTCCACAGGCCAGGTCAAGCCCCCAGGGCTCTCGCCAGTAGATCTGGCACCTTCTACATAGCACATACCGCTTGGCAGCATCTCTTGGTGTCTTTCCTGGGTTGCGTCCAGACCGGAAGCTCCGCCCAGGCAAGGTTGATGTCTGTTGTAACTCTCCACCTGGCTCTCTTGTTCATTATCATGCAGCGACATGCAGTAGATGTTAGAGGGATGAGCAGATGCATGGAGTCACCATGAAGAGGGACAAAGGTAATGCCAGCAATCATTTATTTAATGCTTACTGTGTACCAGGCTCTCGCCCAGACACTTCTCTGGACTGACTCCTGGAGAAAGAAACCAGCACAGGGAAGGCGCTCAAAGCTTCCTGGTGCCTTAGGGGCTAAACTTCTCTGGGGGCCCTGGAGGAACCCCAGGGCTGCCTCCAAACTTCCAGGCCTGCCAGATTCCAGGTGGAGCCCAGTATGGGGTCACCCCCAGCCAATGGGTTCAATTTCCTTTTGTTCTGCAGGGGTGAGAGCTGCTTCTGTAAGCACCTCGTGGGGAAGCCCAGGTCTCTGGGGTTACTTTGACCTGGGGTCCAGAGACCCCAGAAGCTCCGTCTGTCCCTTGGTCTGCCCCATTACACCTTGGAGCCCTGGCTTTTTGTCATTCTGGCAGTGTGACGAAATGGGACAGACAGACTCCCTGGACATGCAGGACTTGGAATTTTATATCAGATCTTGAACTGAAAGGTACATGAAAGATCATTCATTCATTCAGCTGTTCAGTTCTCTGACTCAGATTCTAGGTAACCAACTGCCCATCTGAAACTTGAATACTCTTTCAAATGTCTCTGTCAAGTTGGCTTTGCTTGTCTGCCTCCAGTGACAGGGAGCTCACCCCTTAATGAGGCAGGCGATTGCATCTCTGCACGGTTCTGATGGTTCCAAGTCTTTCCTTAGATTGCTTCCTGGGACTTTCACTTTCACTTGGTGGCTCTGGGTGTAAATAAGGAAGTCACTCCCTTCTGTCTTATGGAAACAGGGTGGCTCCTGAGTTCCAGGTGTCAGGGACAGAAAAGAGAATAAAACAGGCCCTTGCTGGCAAGTAGCTCAGGGTCTTTTAGAAGAAGTGAGACACATTTAGATCTCACATGGCATGTTATCATCATGCTATAAAACTAATCTGTAAATGCCAGGTTGCTTAAAACATGGTTTGTTGTAGTTCAGTTGCTAAGTTGTGTGTGACTCTTTGTGACCACATGGACTACAGCACACCAGGCTCCCTCGTCCTCCACTAACTCCTGGAGTTTGCTCAAATTCATGTCCATTGAATTGATGATTCTATCTAATCATCTCATCCTCTGCTGCCTGCTTCTCCTTTTGCCTTCAGTCTTTCCCATCAGATTCTTTTCCAGTGAGTCAGCTCTTTGCATCAGGTGGCCAACGTATTGGAGATTCAGCTTCAGCAACAGTCCTTCCAATGAATATTCAGGGTTGATTTCTTTTAGGTTTTATCTCCTTGTAGTCCAAGGGACTCTCAAGAGAAGGAAGGAAGTAGAGGAACCATTCTTATTTGGGCAAACCAAGAAGGGCATCATGGAGGAAGAGGTATTTCCATTGACTGGAGGGCAGAGAGACTCAGATGAGCTGGGGTGGGGTGGGGTCTCCTCCCTGAGAGCAGATGGTGGGCAGGCAGTGTGGCCCGGGGTGAGTGCCAGCTCTGTGTGGGAACTATCAGGGTGATGCTTCAATACTTTAACCAATGTCTCCCTTGCTCCCCACCCATCCTTCCTCTATTTCAGGCTGCCACAGGGCATTATGTATTTTCTGCCTAAATAGTGGATGTAACAGCAAAGAAAAATAAAAGAGTTAATTTTGTGGCTTAAAAATTAAAAAAAAAATTTTTTTTAGCTGTTCTGGGTCTCCATTGCTGCATGGGCTTTCCTTTAGCTGTGGAGAGTGGGGGATACTCTCTACTTGCAATGCACGGGCTTCTCGTTGTGGCTTCTCTTGTTGCAGAGCACAGGCTTAGTAGTTGTGGCCCATGGGCTTAGTTGCTCTGCGGCTTGTGGGATCTTCCCAGATAAGGGATCGAACCTGTGTCTCCTTCATTGGCAGGCAGATTCTTAACCACTGAGACACCAGGGAAGCCCAAGTCTGTGGCTTTTTGATTTCAAAAGTCTGTCTTAAGTTACTAGAACCCGGCTTTTGAGCTTCAATAGGCTAAGCCTTGAAGGACCCAGGGCACAAAATTCCCAGTTGACAGTTTGGAAGAGTGTTGAGGCAAAAGTGGTTATTGTCATCCCGGAAGAAAGGGCAGGAACTGGGCTGGGGGCAGAGTGACATTAGATGGTACCCCGTGGAGGACAATGGGGACCTTGTCTAGTAAGCAGAAGTCATGGGCCTGTAGACAAACGTGTTGTCTTTTGAGAGGATGCAAAGATTGACTAGGGTGAAAAAAAGCAATGGCGAATATCTCACAAATATCTCGTTACATGAGTCTGGGAATTTGTTCCCACCTCGTCATATCCTTGTTGCTAATCAGAATTTTCTCATGTCAGTCCAGGGCATATGGCGAGATCTTCCTCTCTTCTGCTGGATTGGCTTAGCTACCCCAAGGGGAGTTGGCCTGAGAACAAAGTCAATCAAGAGGAAAGTTGACTTGAGAGACAGACAGCAACTTACACAACATTATATGTCAATGATGTCTTAATAAAACTGGAAAATAAAGAAAAAAGAAAAGAAAAAAGAGAGAGAGAGGAAGGTTCTTGTTGGCATTGTTGAAACCCTGGATCTAGCCATACCTGAAGGTGTAGTTTCAGAAAATTTTCAGATATGAGTGAGAAAACAGATTCTCATTTGCTTGTTTCTTAAGTTACCATGAGTTGAGTTTCTGTCCCTTGCAACCAGGAGTCCTGGTCATACCATCTAGCAGTGAGGAGTGGAGAGGAGGGGTGGGTGGCCACTTTCTCCTTCAAGTTTCCCCTCTGCTCTGTAATCTTGGGGAGGGCTCCTATTTTGTGGACAGGATGGCGGAAACTCAGAGAAGGCGTGGCTCAAGCCCAGGACTCATGGCACTGTTGTGGCACAGCCGAGGTTTGAAGACGCTTGGCTTTGTAATTCAGATCCTCTCGATACCCTGCTGTGACCCTCCTGTGGGCTGCCCCACTGCTGATGGTGCAGACAGAAGATGGGGAGAGGGGGTGTCTGGGGTATGCACGGAGTCTTGGAAGTGAGCCACTCTGCTGCTCGCATCTGGATGGGAGAGTGAAGCAGATGGCCCATCTGACTCCACCGCATCGCGTCACTTTATGGCGTTGGCAGGTTCTCCTCCCCGCTGCGTTTATAGGGACGTCTTCAGGATTTCCTTTTTGATATATGAGAGAGGCTTATCGGCTGGGCGCTCCCCTCCCCCAACCCCATCGGAGGGTAATCTGTGAGTAAATCACGTCAAACCAGCAGCAAGTGTTTGCACGGGACCCGTGCCCTGTGCGTGCTTTGGGATAAATCTTCCGAGTAACGTGCTTACACGGGTGACCCGGGGGACCAAGCAGCATGAAAAGGTCAAGTGCAAGGGGCAAAAGGGAACTTGCCCTTTGTTCCTGCTCTGGACCAGAAGACAGAGTAGGAAGAAGATGGGAGGAGGGTATGTATATTCGTTTCCCAAGGATGCTGTAGCTGAGTACCCCAAATTGGAGAGTGTCAAACAACAGAAATTTATTCTCTTATAATTCTGGAGGCTAGAAGTTTGACATCAAGGTGCCCATGGGGCTGTGCTCCCTCTGAAAGCTCTAGGGGGAGATCCTTCCTTGTTTCTTCTAGCTTCTGACGCTTGCTGGCACCCTTGTTGTTTCTTGGCTTATAGATCCATCCCTCCAATCTCTGCTTCCTTCGTCATCAGGCATTCCCTTGGTGTGTCTCTGCCTCTTTTTCCAAAAAACAACCCCCTGTCTCTTAGGACACTAATCACCAAATAAGCACCTTAGCTTAACTTGGTTACACATGCAAAGACTCTATTTCGAAGTAGAGCTGCATTCTGAGGTTCTGGGTGGACCTGCATTTTGAGGAAGGGGCACTAGTCAATCCAGTCCAGAGGGTAACAGGGCAGTTCTCGCATGAGGAAGGGGCTTGTCTGGAGGTGGGAGGGGCTTCAGAATGCGCACATGCCCCTTTAAGGGATTTCCTAAAGATAAATCTCATAGCAGCTTCTGTTCGTCTGGACAAATAGTTATACTGGCTGAGTGAAAGCTCTCTCCATAACCCAACAACTTCGCCCCTAGGAACGTCACCACTCGGGATGAGTCCTGCGGTCATCAGAAGACAAGCACAGAATGTTCACAATGGAATTATTTATCTCGGCTGAAAACTGAAAATGACCAAATGCCTGTTTTAGTAGACTGCAAAAACAGCTTCAGTTCTTGGCAGCCCATTTCATTAAGAGGCAGAGTCTGTTCTTCTCCCTCTGAGTTGGGGCTGGTCTAGTTATATGCTGTGGCTAGTAGTATGTGGCAGAATATGTGTTTCTTTCCAGCCCAGAATTCCAGGGGCCCTACACGTTTCTCCTTGTTCTGTGGTCACCATGTGAGAAGTCCAGGCTAGTGGTTTCGAGGATGAGAGATGGGTGGGGCAGAGATATTCTTTCCCAGCTGACATCATCCTAGACCTGCCAGCCCCAGCTGCAGATGGCAGACACGTGCATGAACACGTGAGTGAGCCCAGCTGAGATCAGCCCAGCCTAGCCCAGAAGAACAACCCAGCAGATTCCAGTCCAAATCAATTAACAGAAGCGTTTGCTAATTAGGTGGCTGTTGTTTTAAGACACTAAGCTTTGGGATGCTTTGTTACACAGCAATAGGTAATTGATACATCCTCAAAAGTAATATACATGAGGAACAGTCACACAAGGGAATAACATACAGTATGGAAAATGAACTACTGCTACGCAGGATATTCATTGGAAGGACTGATGCTGAAGCTGAAACTCCAATACTTTGGCCACCTGATGCAAAGAGCTGACTCATCTGAAAAGACCCTGATGCTGGGAAAGATTGAGGGAGGGAGGAGAAGGGGACGATGGAGGATGAGATGGTTAGATGGCATCACCGACTCGATGGACATGGATTTGGGTGGACTCTGGGAGTTGGTGATGGACAGGTAGGCCTGGCGTGCTGCAGTTCATGGATCACAAAGAGTCAGACATGACTGAGCGACTGAACTGAACTGAACACAGGATGTAGAGAGACCTCAGATACCATGCAGAGCAAAAGAAGCTCAACCAAGAAGAATGCATGCTGTATGATTCCATTTATACATAAAGTACAGAAATAGGTAAAAGTAATCTATGATGAGATAAGTCAGGAAAGTGCTTACCCTAGGGGGACAGTGACTGGGAGGAGGTGTGAGGGGGGCTGGTTATCTGAGAATGTCCACCAGGTGAAACTTTGTTGGGCTGTATGCCTGCAATGTGTGCATTTCTGTGTAGGTTATACCTTGGTAGAGATGAAAAAAAAAAAAAAAGCGAATTCTCTTGTTTCTTTTCTCATTGCCAGTGAGCCAATGGGATTGCATCTTATGTAGAGGACAAGTGTGCCAGGGGAAAATCACGTATAGTTTCAACGCCCTTGAAAGTTCCTTGGGAAGCCATCATGTTAGAGCCCATTGCCATCTCTCAATAAATCCAGCATGGCTAGTTTTTCCTCCCATGTGAAGACAGATCACGCTTTTTCTCGTTCAGACTCCACATAAAGAAGAAGTTTGTGAGGGTCACAGAGAGCCGGAGTCATTGGTGCTCACACCCAGAGGGATGTGTGGGACTGGAGGTGAGGTCATGGCATATGGAAGACACACCTCAAAGCCAGGGGTGTGGGAAATCCCTCATCTTATAAACCTACCCCGCCTTGGGAGGAAGGGCAGCCAATGTGTGTTGGTAAGTTGACCTTAACCAAACTGAACTAAAATCAGTTAAATGTACATAGGATGCAAGGCCGAGCATATGAAGGACTTAACTCTTGATTAACCAATTCTTCATTTATAATCCCAACACCCCCTGCACCATCCAGAGCACCAGGGTTGTGTCAGAAAAATCTCAGTGGTGGTCCTAATGTGATTCCAGGCAGGTCATCTTATTTTTCTGGGTTTTGGGTTGTCATCTGTAGTCATCATCTGTAACATCATCTGTAGGGGAGGGGCATGGACTCGAATAAAATGGATGCCCTTTGAGAGTCTGGGGTTCCAGGCTGCCTTTGAGAGAGAAAACCACCCATGATCCAGGTCGTAAGGGCTGCCATAGACTTTCTGGGCAGTTCTGGGCCAGTACTCCCTTCCCTGCCCATCTCCCTATCTGTGCAGTGGGTGGCTCGGTCCTGTGGGTGTCTTTTTGTGGCAGTGGACAGGGGTGGGGGCCAGGGCTCAGAAAAGGATGGTTGATGGCCAGGTCTAGGGGGAGGGATTGGTTGGAATGAAGGCGGTGGCCGTACTTCTGCAAGGTGGAAGCCCAGGTGCAGGCAGCGTGCTCATGGCTTCAGAGTAGAGGCGGGGAGGGGGCAGCTTCTCCAGCCGATCGGCTTCTCCTCGGCCCCGACATTGCTTTCTGACCCCATTGTTGTTCTTCAGTCGCTCAGTAGTGTCTGACTCTTTGCGACCCCATGGACTGCAGCACGCCAGGCCTCCCTGTCCATCACCAACTCCTGGAGTTTACTCAAACTCATGTCCACTGGGTCAGTGATGCCATCCAACCATCTCATCCTCTGTTGTCCCCTTCTCCTCCCACCTTCAATCTTTCCCAGCACCAGGGTCTTTTCCAATGAGTCGGTTCTTCACATCAGGTGGCCAATGTACTGGAGCTTCAGCTTCAGCATCAGTCCTCCCAGTGAATCTTCAGGACTGATTTCCCTTAGATTTGACTGGTTTGATCTCCTGGCTGTCTGAGGGACTCTCATGGTAGCCCAAACATGGCTGGAGATGGGGTGGTCCCAACTACTGCTGATGGACTCAAATGGGGCTCCTAAACCTGGCTGCTTACCAGAAGTGCCTGGGAGACCCTCGAGGAAAACTGCCAAGTCCTGGGCCCCATCTCTGGCAATTCAGTTGCAAGGCTGTAGTCCGGGGACCGGGAATCTGTATTTAAGCAGCTGTGGCCTCTGGGGCTGAGCGGACATGGGAGCCCAGGTGGTGGACACGTGTCCCCGGGGGGCCTCCCCGGGGGCTCCTGCTGCTGTCACAGCCACACACGTCCTTTAGCAAACACACACGGCCCATGATTGATTCTCCGCCGTTTCCCTCACAGCCCAGCGGGTCTGACTGAATGGCCGACGTGCTGCCCAAACACCCCACTGGAACCGCTTCCCTGCCCTCTGCCCCGGAAGCCGTTTATTTGTTTTTAGACACAGCCTTTATGTCCAGCTGAAAGGCCCCGGGGGGCCTCCCTGGAGCCGCCCATCCAAGCTGGAGGCAGGCGGAAGGTTGTCCCGGGGCTGGGGGTGCTGCTTGGGGGACGGTGACCCCCAGGCGGGGCTGCTCACACTCACAGGTGGTCACTCGGGAAGCCCAGGGGGCCACCCCGCGCTCCTGCATTGAGGCAGCCCTGGACTTGTCCGCGTGAAGGTCCTTCCATCCACCCTCCACTGTGAACAACTCGTGGGCAGCCGTCTCACCCTTTCTCCTCCCTTCCTTCCTCTAACCACCGTGTATTAAGAACCTACTACAGGCCAGGTGCTTGCAACGCCAGCGTCTTTGTTCTCCATGGGCATCCTTTTGTTGTTAAAAGACCAGGCTCTGAAATTCAGCAGACTTGGGATTGAATCCCAGTCCCACTCCTGCCATAGCACCTCAGATTCCTTATCTACTAAATGGGGATGATAAAATCAGCCTCCAGGGGTGGCTGGGAGAGGTCTCAACATCCTGGATGAGAGAGAAATATCTGGCACTGGCCTGGCACGCAGCAGGGGCTTAGAACCTCTTCCTCTCATCCCTGATCCATCTCCATCTCTCCTGGTCTCTGTCACTCAGACTTCTCCCCACCTGGACCTGTGCTGTAGAGAAGGGAGCATGGGGTTAGGAGTCTAGAACCTGGGTCCTCTTTCTCACTTTGCTGTACTCTGCTGTGTGACCTTGGGTGAATATCTGTCCCTCTCTGATCTGACCAGATCATCTCAAAGGCCCATTCTCGAGCTGCGGGTCCAGGTTGTGAGTTCTTGGGAAAACTGGACTCAGTTCTATCTTTCTATCTTGTCTAATATATAGAAGGTACTCCAGAAAAGAACGTGGAAATGAGGTGAGTGAATTGTTAGTCAGCTATGTCTGAGTCCCAAACTGTGAGGATCTGGTTGGAGGGCTCTGGCTGTCCGAGGGGAGCTCATTCTCCTGGGAGAGCTGGGCCAGGGTCGAGGGTGTAAGGGGAGAGATTATTGCACTTCTTATTTTCATGGAAACACTTTGGCCTCAGAATCTGCCATCGGTGAGGCAAAAATGGAGATAGGGTGGGATTGGGGAGCTAGTTCTGCTTCAGAGACCTCCCCTGACAACCTTCTGGTGGATTGGAGAGGTGACCAGCCCTGCCCTTCCCTTCCCACCCACAGGACTCAAACCACTGCTTTACTGTCTTCCTTCCTTCTCAGGAAATAGGGTCCTGCAATCACCTATTACTTAATCCACTCATCCATCCATCCATCCATCCATCCATCCATCCATCCATCCATCCACCTATTCACCCATCTACCCATCCACCCACCCACCCATCCATCTGTCCATTCATCTATCCACCCATCCATTCATCCATCCATTTATCCATTCATCCATCCATCTATCCATCCGTCCTTCCATCCATCCATCCATCCATCCACCCATCCACCTCCACTCATCCACCCACCCATCCATCTGCCCATTGATCTATTGATCCATCCATCTACCCATCCATCTAACCACCCATCCACTCATCCATCCATCTACCCATTCACCCATCCATCCATCCCCCCTCCATCCCTCCATCCATCCATCTGTCCATCCATCCATCCATCCATCCACCCATGCACCCATCCACTCATCCACCACCCACCCATCCATCCATCCACCCACCTATTCACCCATCCACCCATCCATCCATCCATCTATCCATCTGTCCATCCATTCATCCATCTGTCCATCCATCCTTCCATCTATCCACTCATCCACCCACACATGCATCCATCTCTCCATCCATCAATCCATCCATCCACCCAACCACTCATCCATTCATCTACCCTTTCATTCATCCATCCATCCCCCCTCCGTTCATCCATCCATCCATCCATCCATCCATCCATCTGTCCATCCATTCACCCATCCACTTATCCATCCATCCAACCACACCCGATCTACCTCACAAACACTGACAGAGCTGGGCCAGGCCCGTGCCAGGTTCTGGGAATTGAACAGGGAACAAAGTGGTTGTGCTTTTGCCCTTGAGAGCCTGCTGGGGGTGACAGTAGGTCCAGAGAGACGATAATTCAGGGCACTGGGGGCTGTGTTGGGGATGTACAGGGCACGTGGGAGCCCACAGGGGGCCCCTAAACCAGCCAAGAGTGGGGGCTGTCAGGGCAGGCTGCCTGGAGGAGAGGGTGTCTAGGGAAACGCCTGCGGGAGTGAAGTTTGGGAGGGCGGAAGGGCAGGAGGGAATGGATATGCAAAGCTCTGAGAGTGGACGGAAACCAGCTTAGAAGTGAGCGGAGATGGGAAATCAGTAATAACAGCAATAGTCCTCTTTCCCGTAGGCGTCATCTCACTGAGCCCTCCCAGACATCCACCCCCATTTTACAAACAGGGCAACAGTGGCCAGCGGGGAGGAGACCTGTGGAGGGACCCAGGCCTCGGCTGCGTGCGCCCAGCCCCTCGCCAGGATGACCAGCGCGGCCCCAGTGGGGACAGGCGAGGCCCGAGGCCCTGGTCAGGCTTCCTCCCAGACCTCCCCGGGCTAGGCTGGAGGCCCCTGGGGAGGCCCTGCGGGTGGGGGCAGGGCGTGGGAAGGCTGCAAACTGGTTTGGGGCGGTAGGGCTTTCCTGTCGCTGCCGGTGGCCCCTGCCTTTGTCCTCACGTGTCACTGAGGAATGCAGCTACATTCTGGATAAAGGCAGCTTTGTTTGGAGGCCTCAGAGGGGGCAGGGGGAGGAGGGTGGGAGGGAGGAGCACGGCCAGGAAAGGGTTACTGTCCCGCCCTTCTGGCTGGCCCTGGCCTCAGCCCTGGGCAGGAAGCACCTAGGCCCTGTGGACACCCACATCCTCTGCTGCTCCCTGAATGCACTTCCTCACCTCAGGCGAGTAGCTTCCCTTTCTCTGAGCCTCAGTTTCCACATCTGGATAATGGGAATCATCACCCACCAACCTCTACAGGTGGCGTTGAGGCTCCATCTAGACAAGTCACATGGTTGACTGCATCTGCAAGCCTGTTGATGAAGGTGAAAAGGGCAGCCCAGAGAGGCAGAGTGACTTGCCCAAGGTCACACAGCTTAACCTTGAAGTGGGGAAGAAATCAGGTGCTCGCCAATGGCTGGACAGGCAGGGAGAAGGGCACCCATTTGTCTCCACCTACAAGGGCCTGGGTCGAGGCAGGCCCTTTGCCTTGGTGAGGAGGGGTGACGGGGTCCCTTGCATGAGTGCACTGGCTTCTAGAAGCCTTCTGAGGGTGATGGGTGCTGCGTCTGCCCTGGATCCCCTCTCTCCCGCCAGTGTCTGCACAAGGTGGGCAGGAAAGCCCAGTGGTTCCAGCCACAGCCTCTGTCTAACCTCGGAATGGTCCCAACCCCTCTGCACGTCTCAGTTTGCCCCCTCTGTGAAATGGGTCTGATATGAGCACGCACATCCCAAGGTTGGGTTGGTGGGGGTGGTGCGGAGTTCAGGGAGGTAACACACACAGCATTGGCTGAGAACCTGGCATCGGCTAGCGGGATGAGCGGCACAATGATACCTGCTCCCTGGTCGCACTGAGGATTTTCTCAAGGTCCTGGCAGAGGGTGAGCTGGGACCAGTCCAGAGCTCCTCCTGGCCCTTCCTGCCCAGGAAGGATGGACATGAGCCCTGGAGGGGCTGTGGTCGTGCGGTGGGATGGCTGAGAAGCCGGCAGCCTGGACCACCTGGCTCTACCCTCTTGGGAGGAGGTGTCCTGCAGGGCTGGAGCTCAGGGATGCCACCCTCCACCCCTCCCCGCGGTGATGGACAGGGACAGACAGATGGGACAGGGCTGGGCACGCTTAGTCATGGCCCAGATATAACCTCGGCCCCAGGAGGCGGTATCTCTGTCTAGCTTCCTCCCAAGCAGCTGCGACCAATCTCAGTGAATCTGAGGCTTTGCTTTGCTCAGTGAGGGGTTCTGAGCTCACCCTCTTTGGATGTGAGAGGAGATGGAAGTCCAGAGATGGTCAGTGACTTACCCAAAGCTACACAGCAAACAAGGGGCAGAATCATTTATTTACTCACCGTTTTGGCAAATATTGTTGGGCAGGTTAAGTCTTTCAGGAAGGGCAGTTCCAGAGGAAGGCTTGACTTGTACTAAGGTACCGGGGAGGAGTTCTATGATGGTTAAGGGAGTGGGTGCTGGAGCTGATGTATGGGGTCAAATCCTGGTTCTGCCACTTGCTATGTGAGCTGGAGCACGTGGAAGAACTGCTCTGTGCCTCCGTTTCCCCACCTGTAAGTTGAAGATATCATGGTGCTTATATCCTCAGAAGACAACGAGATAATCCATGTAGGGTGCTTAGCTAATCCACAAGACCTGGTACACAGTAGATGCTCAATAAAACATGAGCTGTTGAGAGCATGTGGGGAGTAAAAGACGTGGAACTTGGCAACTGCCAGCCGGTGGTTTGAGGGGAATGTCTAAAGCCCAGAGTGGGAGGTGGTGGGCCTGGTTTGGGAGCCTGGGGAGCCAGGGAAGGGTCTAGGGGGTTTGACTTGTCCCTGGGGGGTGAGTATGTGGGGATGGGTGTGGTCAGGTGGAAACAATCCAGGGGTACCATACTGGGGGACTAGATCAGAGCAGGGGCAGTGATGAGCTAGAGCAGGGGGCGGCATGGAAGGACTTGGTTCTGGTCTGGATGTAGCCAGAGAAGAGGGGGCATTGTCTGGAATGATACAGGTCCCGATGGAGGTGAGGAGCCAAACCAAATGAGGAAGGGGGAGGTAGGGGCCTTGCCTGGTGCAGCGAGGCTTGTAGGTACAAGAGAAGCCTGGGAGAGATCATCATGCCCAGGGCCAGCTAAATAATTTGCAGGGCTCAGTGGAAAACAAAAATGCAGGGCTTGGAATTCCCTGGTGGTCTAGTGGTTAAGAATCTGACTTTCAATGCAGGGGACACAAGTTCGATCCCTAGTTGGGAAACTAAGATCCCACATGCCATGGAGCAACGAAGTCCTCACACAGCAGCAAAGAGAGAAAACTCATGTACCAAAGTAGCCAGAGAAATAAATAAATATTTTTTTTTTAAATGCAGGGCTCCTTGTTCAAACAGCATGAGTTGTCCCCATAGACAACTAAAATATAAAATCTTCCTTTTCTTTTGCTCATGCCTACCCTCTACTGTCTCATTGGACTTCACTTTCAAAACACAGGTTCTAAGATAAAATTGTAATGAATTTTGAGACAATGTCAGCAAAATGTGAACGCCGGTGTGGAGCCCTTCTCACCACAGAGACCACACATGCCTAAAGCAGACCCTGATCACGCCCATTTCACAGATGAGAAAAAGTGAGGCTCCAGGGAGTCCCCGGAGCATTCTCTATTTTTCCCCACCTGTGTCCACTCAGCTGATTTTTAGCTGCCAAACTCCATAAATGTGTTGGAGGCAGTGCTCCTCACGGAGGCTGTTAACAGGGACACAGACCTGACCTAGGCGCTCTGAGACCTCAGACAGGATACACAGGAACTCTCAGTGCCCACGTCTATTGGCAGAGACAGGCGTAGAGCCCAGAACTCCTGCCCGCTACCCCCGACCAGTAAGGCCCGTATCCCCCTCCGTGTCTGAGGCTTGACGCCGTCATAAAAAATTAAACCGCAGTCCCCCAATGTTCTTGCCGGCTTCTCGGGTCTTATTTTTTTTGGCCGCTAAGGAGACTAATAGATGGCTTGCCACTTGACGTAATCATTAAGGGCTCCACTGAGCTGTGGGCAGCATTTCCTCCCCTCCTTGGCCCGGCCCGGGGCATCCAGCCTCTGAGGGTGACAGTGATGGATGGTGTCATCACGGGGCTTGCCCAGGGGGTAGTGCGGGCAGGGGGCGGGCAGGGCTCTCTCTCCTGCGGGCTCCTGGGCTATTCATTATGGGAAGGAGGAGCTGATATGTGGGGATGACAGCTGGTTTCCAGAAGGGGCACGAGCAGGACTTCCAAGGGGACCGTGGGCCAGCCAAGGTGGATGTAAAGACTAGTGTTTGGGTGCAAGGAATCAATCTCCCCTCAATAAGCAGATGGGAAGGGAAAAAAAAAAAGGTCATCACAGTAGTAGGTGATCCAAAAATACACCTTAAAATAAAAAATTTTTAAGTTACAAAATTCGTAGAAATTAAAAAATTTAAATGATTAAAAAATATGATTAAATTGGTTGCAAAAATATTCTCAATTCTCCGGCCCTCCCTGTATCTATCCCCTTGGCAATGAGCTTTGCAGTTCTTCCCATCAAGAGACAGAGTCTATGCCTCACCCTCTGAACCAGACTCGGCCACGTGACTTGTTTGGGCCAATAGGATGTGGCAGACATGAGGCAGTGCCCAAGCTGAGCCCAGGCCTCAAGAGGCCTTGCAACTTCTGCTTGGTCTCTTGGGACCCTGCTGCTGTGCCGTGAACAAGCCTGGGCTAGCCTCCCGGAGGACGAGGGACCATGAGGAGCAGAACCAAGCTCCAGACATATAAGAGTGCCCAGTCAAAGCTAATAGAGCCAACCCATAGTGCAGAAGTGGGCCTGGCAGAACCGCCTACCTGACCTGTAGGGACAGGAGCAGTACGAAATGCTTACTGTTTTAAGCCATTGAGTTTTGTGGTGGTTTGTTACACAGCGATAGCTGACTGACACAAATCATGATACCCAACATTGGCAATGGGTAACAGTGGGGGCAAAGAGGCTTTATCACATATAACTGTCAGGGGAGCAGTTAGCTAATATTTTGCACACCCATTAATAACGTAACTAAACATGAACAGTCTTTATAAGTGCAAGGTGATATTATAATCTTGTGGGCCTCACTTTCCTAATCTGGAAAATGGGGGTGTTAGTCATTCAGTCATGTCCAACTCTTTGTGACCCCGTGGACTATTATCTGCCAGGCCCCTCTGTCCATAGGATTTCTCAGGCAAGAATACTGGAGTGTGTTGCCATTTCCCTCTCCAGGGCATCTTCCTGACCCAGGGGTTGAACCTGGGTTTCCTGCATTGCAGGCAGATTCTTTACCATCTGAGCAACTAGGGAAGCCCTAAAATGGGGAAAATGGAGGTAAGAGTACCCTCTCAGATTATTATGGAGACTCAATGACTGGTCAGATGCAAAGCATAACACTTGCTACCTAAAATATGACCCAACAGATTGGTCGCCTTCTCTGTTAGCATATCCTGGGGACAACACTCAGGAAAGCTTATTTGTAGTCTCAGCTTTGAGGATTTGTATCTTTGGAAATCCTAAAGCATTTCTTTCTTGTAGACAAAGATTTATCAACAAGTATCCCATTGTTTATACTGAACAGGTAGAAACAAACTAAGAGATGAACACAAAAGAAATCATGGTTGCTTATTCGCTGCTTATTTACTATTTCTTACTGTTGACTAATTTGACTAGTATTGCTTGAATGCATTATGGTATGGCTGCATCCTGAAATGTTGTTCAGCGGTGGAAATCAGCTTCCAAAGAGAATGTATTGACACGATAACCTCCAGGTTGTTAAGTGAAAAAAGGATCCAATGACAGAAAAGAACTATCACATGATTCCAATTGTTGTACAACTTCATTTTATATCTCTATAAATCTGTGCAGAGAAAACATATCTGGAAGGAAGTAAACCAAAATGTTGTCTAGATTTGTTCCTGATAGTGAAGCTATGTCTCTCTCTTTTGTCTTCTTCACAGTAACACATTTATTTCGAGTTTCTTCAGTGCCAGGTACCAGGCAGCTGTCTGGATCTTTAGTTCTCACAGTGAACCATAGAGGTGGGTGCTAGGAATATACCCATTTCTCAGATGGCAACATTAAGGTCAGGAGGTGCTCAATGCATGTGAGTTAAGGGAGAAAATGAGTGAATGGATGAATGAATGAAACTAGGAAAGCCCATGGGCAAGATGAGGGGAGAGTTCTGCAGACCTCGAATGAGAAATAATCAAGGAGCATGATGTACTGATGTCTGTTCCACCACGTTGTCATCCTCCCTGAAATTCCCCCATCTGTGTTTCATCTGTTTTGAAAAAGACAAGAGTCCCTTCTGCCTCCCTCACTCTTTTTTTTCCCAAGCTCCTCACTGCCTTTTCTATACCTGGAGGAACCTTGAGACATTATCTAGCTCTGCATTCTCAGATGATGTTTTGGAGTTTTTCCTTTAAATAATCTTTTATCTCTGATAAACCAAGAACTATTCATCATGGGAAAATGAAAAAAATGATCAAAGTATGAAGGAACAGAAACTGCTACCCCCGTATTTCTACCGTCAGAATAATCAATGGTGGCATTTGGGTGTATTTTGCGCTCCATACTTCTCTTTACATGGTTGGCCTCATCCTGGATGTACAATCTGGTACTGTGCTAGTTTTACGTCATATCGACTGAAGTCCCTGTGGTTCTTAACTCGGCACTGGAATATTCCAAGTGTGGGGATCTCCGATGGACACGACCCATCTCTGGGGCTCGAGAAGTCCCACAGTTCTGTAGGGAAGGATGGCAAAGGAGGGACTGGGCACCTGGGGCCCCAGACCCCCCACTCTGAGCCCAAACAATTGTCTCTGGCTGCTTTTGATATTGTGGGGCCACTCAGAATTTTGATCAAAAAGGAGAATTCCTTGGCTTCATAAAGGCCGGGCCTGTCATCTAGAGAGGAGGCATGACTTGTTCAATGTCTCTCAGCAAATCAGGAGCAGCCCCGAGGCTGGGACCCAGGCTGCCTGCCTCACCCGTTCATTGGACAATCATTAGGGGGCACACCAGGTGTATGCCAGCCGCTGGGCTGGGCCTGCAGGATCAGGGCGGAACCAGACTCGGTCTCTGTTCTCCGGAAGCTTCTGTTCTACGAGGGTGGCTGCAAAACCCCAGTTATCAGACAGAGGCCTGAGCAATTGGAGTTTATGATTGGAGGGATGGGCGCTGAAGACAGGGTCAGGTGGAGAAGAGAGAGTGCGGGAGGAGATGGTCTCGCTGGGAGGTGACCCCTGAGCTGGGGCAGAGGAATGGAGGGAGTGAGAAAGTTGGAGGGACTGGCAAGGGTGAAGGCCTGGAGGCTGGCTCGGCTGGGTAAGGACAAGGGCGGGAGGAGGTGGGGTTAGATTGCTGGGCACGGCTAGGACACGCAGGCTGCCGTCAGAGGTGAGCAGAGGGTTTCAGTAGGGGAGGGACGTGACCGGATCCACGTTCTGAAAGGTCCTTGGCTGCCATGGGGCTGTGGCTGGCAGTCTGCCGGCCTCCTGATGCAAGGACCCTCCCCCGTGCCCTCCTTTCTGGCATCCTTGGGGTGGGGCGTGTGCCCCGTAGGTGGGTCCATCAGCTGGGCCACAGGCCAAGGGCCCCGTGCACTTGTGGGGGTGGGAGACCGCCTGCCCCCACTGCAGGGAGTTGGGAACAGCAAATCCCTTCCTTGGCCAAGCCAATGCCCTGCCCGCTTGCAAGGCCCTGTGTCACCCCCACTCCTGGGCATCACCCAGAGCCAGGCTGGCCGTATCCTGCTTTGCTTGGACTCCCAGCGACCCTGTGACCTCAGCACCAAGCAGGAGGTGGCCTGAGGACCACTGCTCACTGGGCACCCAGGGGAGGCCAGAGCCTGGTCCGTGAGCCTTCTTCTCACCAGCTCATGCATGCTCCCCACACTCAGACTCAGCAGACCTCGGGGCTGCGAGGTCACTCGCCCAGGACATCACACAGCCCAGCAGCTGGTCATCACGACAGGTCTCTGCAGACCCCACGTGCCCTACCCAAGGCTCTGCTTTTCAGCCCCCAGGGGATATCACTACTGGTCAGAGGAAGGGAGATGGGAAAGGGTGTTTCCACCAGGGGGAATGGCATATGCAAAGTCCTAGGTGGGACAGGACATAAATACGTGAGTTTTTACAATTAGTGCTGTTTATTTGGCTGTGTTGAGTCTTAGTCGTGTCATGGGGGGTCTTTCATTGTGGACTCTCTAGTTGTGCTGCACAGACTTGGTTGCTCTGTGGCATGTAGGATCCCAGTTCCACCACCAGGGATCGAACCCAGGTCCCCTGCATTGCGCGGTGGATTCTTAACCACCGAACCATCAGGCAAGACCCAATGTGTGGGTTTTTATTGTAATTTCTTTACTGAGATATAACTCACAAACCACGCAGTTCACCCATTTGAAGTGCACAATTCAACGGCTTCTGGTATGTTCATTTCCCTGGTGGCTCAGACGGTAAAGAGTCCACTTGCAAGGAGACCTGGGTTCAATCTCTGGGTCGGGAAGATCCCCTGGAGAAAGGAACAGCAACCCACCCCAGTGTTCTCACCTGGAGAATTCGATGGACAGAGGAGCCTGGCGGGCTACAGTCTATGGGGTAGCGTAGAGTCAGACACGACTTAGCGAGTAACACTTGGTGTGATCGAGAAGGATGCAGTCACCGCCACAGTGAACTTCAGAACATTTTCATCACTTCAAAAAGAAAGGAATCAGGTGGAGAGGGAGGTGGGAGGGGGGATCGGGATTGGGAATACATGTAAATCCATGGCTGAGTCATATCAATGTATGACAAAACCCACTGGAAAAAAAAAATAAAAATAAAAAAATAAAAAAAAAAAACAAAAAAAACCAAAAAGAAACTGTACCGCTAGCTCTCCCTACTCCCTTCATTCTTTCCTCCCCCAACCCCCGGCAACCGCTCATCGACTTAGTCTCTATAGGTTCACCCCTTCTGGATATTTCCTATAAATGAAACCATGCAACATGGTCTTCTGTGAGTGGTTACTTTCACTCAGCATGAGATTTTCACGGCTCATCCAAATTGGCGCACGCATCAGTACATCCTTCCTGTTTGTGGCTGAATAATATTCCATCCTATGAATCCACATCACACATAGTTTCGTATTCCTTCAGTGAAGGACATATGGCTTATTTCTACCTTATGACTATTATGAGTAGTGCTGCCTTCAACATTCATGTACATTTTTCTATGTTCATGTGTTTTCATTTCCCTTGGGTGGATGCCCAATTGAGGAATTGCTTGGTCCTATGGTAAATCTAAGTTGAACTTTTTGTCGATTGTTTTCTGACTTTTGGACTGTATGACAGAAGGTGAGGGTGGGATGATTTGAGAGAATAGCATTGAGACATATATATTTACCATATGTTTTCCGAACTTTCTTTAAAAAAGATTTTTTTTTTTGATGTGGATCAATTTTAAAGTCTTTCTAGTTGAATTTTTACAATATTGCTTCTGTTTTATGTTTTGGTTTTTTGGTCTCCAGGCATGTGAGACCCTAACTTCTCTACCAGGGATTGAACTCTTGCCCCCTGCATTGAAAGGTGAAGTCTTAACCACTGGACCCCCAGGGAAGCTCCTGAACTTTGTAATGGTAGTAAATGTGTGTGTGTGCATGGACATTTGCATTTGTACATGCGTGCTACAGATATAAATATATTTGTATGTGTGTCTGAAATGAATTGTCCTTGTGTATGTGTCTGACTCTGCGACCCCATGGACTGTAGCCCCCTAGCATCTTCTGTCCATGGGATTCTCCAGGCAAGAATACTGGAGTGGGTTGCCATGCCGTCCTCCAAGGGATCTTCCCAACCTGCGTCTCTTAAGTCTCCTGCATTTGCAGGCTGGTTCTTTACCACTAGCATCACCTGGGATGGTAGCTATTGAGATAGTTTCTGTCCTCTGTCCATAGAGGTGTGTGGGTTGGACATTCCTGGCAAGGGGATCAAATGGGCACGAGCTAGGAGGTGGGAGTGAGAGAAGTGAGTTCTCTCTTTGGAAAGTGCTGGGAAGGGGCTGGGTCTATTCACGGCAGTCCCCCACATTGCATCTCACGTCTTCCTATCAACCTCCCAGCCAGGACCGCCAGACCCACAGTGGCTCATACAAACCTTATGCAAATCTACCCCCCACTCCCATCAGCCCTGCAGCCCCCAGAGGAGTGGGAAATAGTCTCGCTTGGGTCTTTGCCTTCATTAATTTCTGAGCTGTAGTACATTACTCATGGATAATTAAGAGTGAGCTATTAATACAACATTTAATATTCAAGTGCAGCGAAGAGGAGAGAACTGTAAGTCATAGAATCCTGTTCGACGAGACATTGCATTTTCGTGAGGAGTTTTTTTTTTTTTTTTTTCCACCTTCCAGAGGCTCAGGAGTGCTTACATCAAAATGTGGGCCCAAGAACTTCGTTTATTGATAGAATACGAACAAGACTTTAAATCACTGGGAGATCCACTGGAAGAGCCCCGTGGAGATGGCCGGGCAGTAAATCCACCCCGAAGTGTAGCTCTCCAGGGGGCACGTCCAGGGGCAGGGGAGGGCAGGGCACGGCACGCCTGCGCGGACCCACGGCTGGCGGGGGATTGATGGCGCGAGGGCTGGGCGGAGACGGAGACAGAGACAGAGGAGGGAACGGGCGTCCCTCCACTCGTGGGTGGGGGAGGGAGTGAGACGTGGAGCAGCTGCCTTCTGGCCACCCGCAAGCCTTCTTCATGCTGGCCGGAGGCGAAGGCAGCCTGGACTGTCCCTACTCCCTCCCTGCACGTGACCTTGAAAATAAGCCTCCTCCTGTGTTTCCAGGACCTGGACTGGAGCTCAGTGCAGATGCTTCAGGAGGGCTTGTTGGATAATTGGAGGAATATCAGGGAAGGATGTGAAGCTTCTCCATCCACCCACCCACCCATCACCCATCTACCTGTGGACTGAACGCTTGTATCCCCCCAAATCCATACACTGAAGCTCTAAGCTCCAGTGTGGCTGTATTTGGAGATGGGGCCTCTAAGGAAGTAACACAGGGCTTCCCTGGGGGCTCAGATGGGAAAGAATCTGCCTGCCATGTGGGAGACCTGGGTTCGATCCCTGGGTTGAGAAGATCCCCTAGAGGAGGGCGTGGCAACTCACTCCAGTATTCTTGCCAGGAGAATCCCCATGGACAGAGGAGCCTTGGCAGGCTGCAGTCCATTGGGTTGCAAAGAGTCAGACAGGACTGAGTGCCTAAGCACAGCACAGCAAGGAAGTAATAAGATTAAACGAGATCATGAGGATGGGGCCTGATTCAATAGGATTGGAGTCCTTCTAAGACGAGAGCCCAGAGAGCTCTCCCTGCCCCTGTATGCACAGAGGAAAGGTCCTCTGAGGGCATAGTGAGGAGAAGGGTATAAACCAAGGCCTCGCTGGACGCTAAATTGGCTGGAACCTTGATCTGAGACTTCTAGCTTCCAGAGTGATGAGAAAATACATTTCTGTTGTTCAAGCCACCCAGTCTATAGTATTTTGTCATGGCGGCCCAAGCTGACCGTATACCTTCCAATCCCTTTTCCTTCTTTCCTCTTTTCTTTCTTTTTCTCCACCTACCTATCCTTCCATCATTTCATTCTTCCATCCATCATCTACCCATCCATTCATCATCCATCCATCTGTATTTATACACCCATCCATCCATCTGTCCACCTATTATCCACCCATCCATCCATATCCATCCATCCATCTATCCACTCATTATCCATCCATGCATCCGTTACCTTTATTCCTTCCTGCCTCCCTCCTTCCTTTCACTTTCCTTCTTCCATCCATCCATACCTATCCATCCATCAATCCATCTGTCTACCCATTATCCATCCACTCATTATCCATCCATCCATCCATTACCTTTATTCTTTCCTCCTTCCCTCCTTCCTTTCACTTTCCTTCTTCCATCCAAGAATATCTTGTTAAATCATCCCAAACTTGCACTCCAAACTTGATTAAAAAAAAAAAAAATTCAACCAGCCATGTGTTTGCATCATGAGATAGCAAACAGAAATTTAATTTCATTTACCCAAAGAGAAACGATTAAACCCCAACAGCTGTCCAGGTATCTCGCGCTGCAGAGGCCGGGCATTGAGGGAGACCTTCCCGGCGGGGAGGTGGGCCTGGAGAAGCCTGGTACCTGGGGGAAGGGCCCCCAGGAGGTCTTCCCACAGCCTCTCCCACCTGCTCCACCTCGGCCCCGCCCCGGCTGCCTCTATGCAAATCACCCAGGAGCCTCATTTGCATACCCATCAGCTCATTTCCATATCCCCCAGCTCTGGGTGACAGCAGCCACTTTTGTTTTCAGATGCCATCCTGGGAGTTGCTCCTTCATCCTTTGAACTGGGGAGGGGGGGAGGTGGAAAAGAAAGCGGAGGGAAAAAAAAGAAAAGGGAAGGGAGAAAACCCCTCAAGACAAAGAGAAGGCACCATCTGGGTAGCAGGAAGAAAATGGCACTGTCTGGGGTTGGAACCCAGGGCGGGGGGCTGGGAGCAGGAACGGGCATGGGCCCTCGGGGCTGGCTGGAGCTGGAGATGCTAGACCTGCCAGCATCCTTGTTTACTTGGCTCTGGCACCCTGGGCGGGCGACTCTGAGGCTCGTGCCTTTGTTTCCCTGTCAGAGAAATGACAGCCTCACACCAGCGTGTTGATGCGGCGGTATGTAGCGTACCGGTCGGCGGCCTGGGGGTTGGGGACCCCGGGCATAGAGGACTTCCCTCCCCACCTGCAGAGCTGCCCCCGGAGCCCCCTGCCGTGTCTTACTGGGAGCCGATGAGACCCCGGCAGTGCCAAGGGCTGGGGGCTGGGGCCGCCCTTTCTCCGTGTGGGGGGCCATGCCCATAGGAGCCCTTGTTTAGGTAGGGCAGGCCTGGCAGGCTACAGCCCATGGGGCCGCAAAGAACACGGGCATGCTGTGGGGAACGGTATTTGGTCCATGTGAAAGTGAAAGTGTTAGCTGCTCTTAGGGGTGTCTGAATCTTTGTGACCCCATGGACTATAGCCTGCCAGGCTCCTCTCTCCATGGAATTCTCCAGGCAAGAAAACTAGAGTGGGTAGCCACTCCCTTCTCTAGGGGATCTTCTGGACCCAGGGACTGAACCTGCATCTCCTGCATTGCAGGCAGATTCTTTACTGACTGAGCCACCAGGAAAGCCCATTTGGTACACAGTTAGCTCTATATGAATTACCTATGATGTTGATGGAAAGAGAGAGAGAGAGAGAGTGTGTGTGTGTGTGTGTGTGTGCAGCAAATTGGGTCCAAAATCTTATGTGAGCACATATGTTGTGCTTATCACCTTTGAACGTTCATGTTGCCACGGGGGCAAGTGTCTGTACACACATAAGCAAGACACACACGGGCACATCCTTTTTTTTTAATGTATTTATGAACATTGCATGTGAAATGTATGTTCATGATGAGTAGGTCCACTCATCTACTAGGTCAAACCTAGTAGATATTTGTAAGGTATGGATTTGTGCTTGCTCCGAACATTTTATATCAGTACTCATGAACTTAATATCTTCATTCGTGTGGAGATGTTTGTAGGGAGAGATGTTCCTTTTACCAAAAAATATTTGCTTCAAGGGCCAGTAAAGAGGGTCTTTCTCTCTCTCTCTCTCCTTCCTTTTTGGAATCAGGAACAAGGCCCTCCAGGCAGGAGCCAGAGAGCAGACAGCAGCTCCGGTGACCAGGGCAGGCTTGCAAAGCTCTTCAGGCTGGGCAGGCTGGTAACTCTCCTACTGTTTGCAAGGCTGCCTTCGAGAGCCTCTCTCCGGGCCCAACTGGGAAGTGCCTCGCTCTGCTGGACTCAGAGGGCCTGGAGAGGTGTCTGAAGTTCTCCCTTTGGCCCCAGTTTTCCCCCCAAGTGTTTTTACTTTGTCCTGAGGTTCACATTGCAGTTGTAAATTTAGCAACAGGCAAAGCCTTGTGTAACCCTGACCGATTCATCTTTCCAACCCTGGCTCTTGTGTGGGACCTGGGGAGTTCTCAGATCCTTTTTGGAAGGGATAGAATTAGCATGGTCAGGAGGGGGCTTTCAGAGGAGGCAAGAGACCCTCGAGTCCTCCATCAGACAGCCCCAGAACACATTCCATTTCTTAGTGTATTCTTCTCTGCCCAAGAGCCTCCAGGTCACGTGGTCACTTGCCTCTCTCGTTGTCAGATAAAGCTGATACCCAGACGGACACTTCAGGATCAGCTGTAAAAGGCAGGTGTGATATGTATGCAACCTCGGAAGGAACTTCCAGCTCTGAGGACCTCAATTTCCCCATGTCTCCCTGGTTGTCCTGGGGGGTAACGTGAAGGTGAGATGAAAGAAGGGATGTATGTAATCTGTGATGATCTATGCCTTCTCTTGGGTTTCCCCAGAAGCCCTCACTCTGGAAATCTTTCTCGATTCATCTGTTTCTGGGTAGGATGTTGGTGGTGGGGGGTGGGGGTCCAACAAGAGGGGTCTCTTTTGTTCCCATTTAGCCTGGCACACAGAAGGTGCCATGTGAACACGGGTCAACAGATGACACCTTCTAAGGGTGATCTTTTCTGGAACGTGGCCCGCCCAAGGTCACGCAGTTGGTGAGGCCCAGCTGGGTAGCTGTTGTCTCTTCTCTGAGGGCATGACCTCCTGGGGTGACCCGGGCCAACACTGTGTTAAGTCCTGGGTGTGCCCTCCAGGAGGAGGCGGGGCAGGGATTAGCACCCAGGGCCCCAGCCACTCGGGAAGGTCGCCTGCTCTCTGCGAGGCCTGGCGCCGTGAACATGGGGCCAGCTGGTTGCTGGGGGGGAGGGACCAGGGGGGAATCTGACACCCCCGGACACTTGGTCCTGTCACTCCCAGGGGATTTGGTGAGCTGGTGGGAACTTGGTCAGGTACATGATGTGCTGGGTGGCCGGGAGGTGGGGGAGTTGGTAAGTTCTGTCTGTGAGTCCAGGGCACGACCAGGCACATAGTAGGTGCACCACGAGCATTTCTCTGTGGATGGAGGAAGAGGAGAGCGCTGGGCGTCCCATCTACAATCCAAACCAGGCTTCCCTAGCTCCATCTCGGCTCCCACCGCGCTCTCAGAGCTGAAGTCCAGAAGATGTGAGAGTCACCCCTGCTTCCTGCACTGGCCGCTCTCCACAGGCCACCCATCACTAAGACCTGACGGGTCCTCCTCCAAACATGCCCGAGCCCGTGCTCGGCCGCCTCCCTGCCTCGCCACCCTCTCTTGTTCCCACCCCTGCCCCTCCTCCCCAGGGAGCAATGGTGAGTCGGGCGCCGTGTCGGTGGTCGGGTCAGCCCCCTGTGTGAAACCCGCGGCATCAAGCCCAGTGCAAACTCTGCCCGCGAGGCCCTCTTCTTCTCCTTCCTGCAGAGCCCCAGTCCCATGGCTCTCAGTTCCGCTCCTTAAATACTCCGAGTGCCACTGAGTTCCTGCCTCAGGTCTATGCTTAAGCCGTTCATTCCTCTTTATGTTCTCAGGGCTGGTTTCCTCTCGTCTGGCAGGTCTCACCAGTATTTGAAGCTTCGTTCTTATCTTCTTGCAATTCTTTCTTGCAGTCATTAGTTTGATGTTATGTTAAAGGGACGTGTCTTGGACAGGATCGGGATGAAGAAGCTGGTGGATGATTGGAAGATTTTGGAAGAGGGGCGAGGCACTCTTCATGAAAATGAACGGTTTGCCAAGTAGTCATCCATTAAACTATCCTGTCTCTCTCCTTCTCGTTCTTCCATTCGCTCACTCACCCATCCACCCATCCATCTGCCCATCCTTCCATCCACCCATCCGTCCATTCACTGCCCACCACCCTTCCATCCATCTACCTGTCTGTCCATCCACTCTTACACTCATCCATCCATCATCCATCCATCCACATTCTTAGAGTCTCTGAGCAACTGCACACACATCTGAGCCACCGAAGGCCTTAGGGACAGAGAAGGCTGGCATTAGAGAACCACAGAGCCAAGATCCTGGGTTCCCCGCACCCTAGGACTCTAGAATCTGAGTCCATTAAATCCCGGACAACAACAGAATATCAGGATCGGAGGATTTTAGAATTGCAGGGAAAGGGGCTGGCTGAGCAAGTTTTCAGTACCCCACTCCTGTATCGCCACTGCCTTCATTTCACATTTATTTATTGAGCATCTACTGAGTGCTGAGCACTAGGCCACTTGGGAGAGACCCATGAACTAAGCCAGCAACAATCCCTACCTCCTGGGCTTCGCCCCAGGGAGGAGGCAGTGACTGTACGCAAGGAGCTGACCCAGCAGGAGAGGAGGTGCGGGCTGCGGATTTGGGTATAACTCATCACCACCTGTATTACTTACCTAGTATTTTCTTTAAGTTGACTCACTTCAAACACACAAAGAGATTTTTTAAAAGGGAAGCTTTATCTCGCCGAACATAACAGGAAACTGATATCGTGGCTGCCAACAGACGGTGTCTTCAAAAATAAACACAGTGGGAAGAAAACACTGTCAGGAGAACCCTGCTCCTCCTTGAGATCTCTCGAGGTCTGCACCCCCTTTGTTGCGAAGGGTGGTGGGAGCTGCCAAAGACAGGAAGTTGTAAGGATACAGAGAGGTTGGAAAGGAAAAAGTTAATGTTTAAACATCCTCTCCCCATACCAGACCATCCTTAGGCCTGGCCTCTGTCTTCCTCTTCTGTCCTGTTCAGCTGTGTGAGGTGGGGCAAGGTCACTGAACCTCTCTGAGCCTCAAATCTGGAAACAGACATGATGGAGGCACTTTCCTCCTGGGGCTGTTGTAGGGATTAATTAAAGAAGGTGCTTCAGAGGGGCTGAAGGCTTAGGGTTTGTAACTCCTCCCCCTGCCCCGCCCCCTCCAGAAATGTTTCATGCCTATCTCATCTGGACAGTCTTCCATGCTGCTTGGGGAAGGGTCCACCTCCCCCCCACCCTGCCCCCGCCCGGCCGACCCCCACCATGGGAGCTGCTCAGGAAGCCTCCTCTGGGCTGAGCCTCTAGGACGGCAGCTCCAGGCAATTTATGAGGCTGTAGCTCCCTGCTCCCTGGTTCCTCCCAGCAGCGTGGCTCTTGCCCACCCCTGGCTGTATTTCATGCCCATCAAGATTTAGGGTTCCAACCATTTTCCTGTAGGGAAATCGGGCCAAGGGGAATTTTAAAGCAGTTTTATCAGCTATATCATGCTCACTTTACTTGGCAGGAGAATTACAGGTGGGGTTGGACAAGTGCTCGGAACAGGCGATAAACTCCTTATGTCTTTATTCCCTGCAAGAAGGGGCTGTGGGGCCAGGCAGACCCCCCGGAGGCCTCGAGTTCAGATGGCTTTGAATCCCTGCATCTAGACCTTCCAAAGGATCCTGAGGCTTAAATCCAGGTGTGACAGATGTGGTTTGTTCATTTGTTCATTCATCCACTCATTCGTCCATTCATTCATTCATTCAGCAGGTATGTAACCAGGGCCTTTCCCGGGGCCAGTACTGGGGGTGCAGTGATGCACAGAACATGGTTTCTGCCCCACTGCATCTCACTCTGCCGAGTGCAACAGGAAACCCAGGGTGCTGGCAGAGTCCCAGAGAGGGCCTTCACCTATGCTGGGAAGTCTAGGAAGCCTTCCTGATGGAGGTGGTGGGGCAAGTGCTTATAAGCTGAGTTACTGAAGGAGAAGGAGGAACGTTCGGGGTTGGTGGCCTGGAGTTGGATGGGGGGTGTCGGGGTCGGGGAAAGGAGAGAAGGAGAGAAGGAGCCGGTGTGTACAAAGTGGGAGGGGACCTCGGGGGAAGCGGCTGGAGCAGAGTGTGGGTTGGGGGTGGCGGGGGTGACTCTGGGGAGCTGCAGGCAGGGCCTCTGGCTGTGGCAGAGACTATGTCCTGAGTTCTGTGGGGGCCATGGAGGCAGGGCTAGCAGAGGGGACCTGGTCAACTGCGAGCAGAGGGCTGGGAGGGGTCAGAGGGGGTCTTAGGGAGATGAGCCAGGAGGCTGCAGTGGAATCCTGCAGAGAGGGGGACTGGGGATGGAGAAAACCGGATGCACCTGGTAAAAATTTTTAGAGGGTGGGACCCTGGGGACCTGGGCTTGGGGCACAGGGTGTCTGGCTTGGCGGGTTTAAGTCTGTTGGGAGATCTTGACCTCAGGCCATTGGGGGAGGCCATGGTGGCAAAGAACATGGTCATTCAGGGCATCTGTATTTCTTGGGCCACCCTGACTCGGAGATGACAAACCTCTTCCACACCAGGCAGGCAGACTCCCTGTGGCCCAGTGGACCCCGTCTCCTATCTACTTTCCCAACAGAGGAGAGAGAGGGTTCACCTCAAAGCATAGGCTCCCTTCCCACCAGCTCCAGGGAGAATGTCAGGTGCGTGGGGGCCCCCGAGCCACGGGGTGGGGCGGCTGGAACCCTCGAAGGCAGGGGTAATAGAGGGGGTGGTCTTCCTCCATTTTCTCAAGCCACCCTCTGATTTCCCCTGGGGTCCTGATGTTTTCCTTTGTGTAAGGAAGTTATTGTGTGTGTGTGTTAGTAGCTCAGTCATGTCCGACTCCTTGCAACCCCATGGACTATAGCCCATCAGGCTACTCTGCCAAGGGATTTCCCAGGCAAGAATACTTGAGTGGGTAGCCATGCCCTTCTCCAGGGAATCTTCCTGACCCAGGGATCAAACCCCGGTCTCCTGCACTGCACGCAGATTCTTTACTGTCTGAGCCACCAGGGCAGTCTTGTATAAGGAAGGCCTTGTGTTTCTCTCTGCAATGCTAATTTATTCCTTCTCGTGCTTCTTCTCTTTCCTCCCTCCTTCCCTCCCTCCTTCTTCCTCTCCCTCCCTCCTTCCCATTCAATACACATTTACAGAGAGCCTATATTCCAGGCACCATTCTAGGCTCTGGGGACACAGCACAGACCTAATCAGGCCAAGATCCCTGGCCTCATGGAGCTTACATTCTAGTAAGGAACACTAATGATAAACAAAAAAAGGTTACAATACATACCATGTCAGATAATCATAAAAATACAGCAGAGGATGCTGGAAGGGAGCCTTGGGGCTTGGCCAGTCCCCCAGGGCTGCCCCCTACTCCCCACGCAGGAGAACTGCTCCCCTGAGTCGGTTTGATCACTCCCCCACCCCGTTTTATCCTCCACCACCTACCTGCATATCCACACGTGGTCTGCGGCGCGGCTTGTCATGTTACAAAACTTTCTCTAAATGCAAGCATCCCATATGTATTTTCCGTGATTGCTTTTTTGGCTCGACATCCTCGTTTGAGACTGATCCTTGTTGATACGTGACGCTCCAGTTGCCACACTGTCACTGCGATAGACTCGTCCACGGTATGAAAATGTCACTATTCATTGAGTCATCCTCCTGCTGATGGACATTTAGGTTGTTTTCCAATTTTTTTTTCCCCCTTCCTCTTACCACCCAAGCTGTAAGAACTTTCTCGTACCCGTCGACATCCCTGGCCTCCAGTGTTCTCTCAAAGATAAGCACCTGGAGACAGAAAGCCGATATGATCTGTCAAAGCGCTCAGCGTGCTGCACAATGGCGAGGATGACGATGATACAAAATAGCTCCCAGATCCTGAGTGTTTATTTCATGCAAGGCCGTTCTGAGCCCTTTAGCCCGTTGTCTCTTTTCCTCCTCGTACTCCACGTGGCAGATCCCAGCATGGAGCTCATGGAACAGACAGAGTGTGGAGACCAGAGAGGCCAACAGCCTCCCAGAGACACGCAGCAAAGCCAGTCCCTTCGCATGGCCTGGTCTGCCTCCCTCCATCATCCCCCTCTACCATATCCCTCAAACACACCCCCACCCCAAGCTTGATCCTTACTCTGAGCATCCACACCAGCTGTTCCCTCTGCCCAGAATGCTCTTCCAGGCTCATCTCCAACCCTGCCTCTCAGGACCCTTCCTGGACTCTTCACTCTTTTTCCTTCCCAGGTATTAACTAGTCATTTGGCTGATGGTCTGTGTCTGTAAGATTCAGGCCAGGCCCTGGGCTGAGTGTTTTACAATGATGATCTCATTTCAGAAAAGTGAGTGGATGGTCTTCAATTTCACTTGTCTCCCCAAACCCTTGAGCACCACAGAATTCACCCACTGAAGCTGGGATGTGACACATTCATTTCACAAAAGGGGAAACTGAGGACCCTGAAAGGGATCAACACTTGCCCAGGGTCACACAGGGGGCTGGCATCAAGCAAGGCCAAGCTCTGGTCATCTCCTGGACTCCCAGGCCCCTGGCCACACCAGCTCACAGCCCCGTCGGAATGTCACATCTCTCTCTTCACACGAGGGGCTGGTGGCCGGGGCTGTGGCTGAGACAGTAACGCTCAGTGGCAGAGTGAGAGGCCTGGATCAGAGAAGTGTCTGTCACTGTGGCTGGACGCTCAAGGCGGCTCCATTATTCAGGTCATCAGACTGGAGCCACCGGACGGGAGGGGGCCGGGTGGCCCGTGCAGCCGGGATGGTCAGCTGGCTGGGCTGCAGGGGGCCGCAGGGCCCCGGGAGCTGTCACCGCTGACTGATGGATGGGGACAGCTTCCAGTTGCCGGCCATCCCCGCCACGAGCCCCGTGGCCATCTCTGCGGCCGCCCACGCTGGCCTCCCGCCCGGTTCCTCGCTTTGAACGTCCACAAGGCCTTTTGTTCTCGCAGCGGGGGCTGGGCCGGCAGTGTTGAGGGGCCCCTTTCAGAGGAAGGAGCTGCCTGCTGGGGCTTCCCCCTGCCCTCGACCCCCACTGCGTTCCTCTAATTACCTGTGGGCAGGAGGGGTCGGCGAGGGGGTCCAGCTGAGCTGTTAGGAATCTGCTCGGAGGTGGGGGGGTGGTGGCGGCTGGAGAAGCCTCAAATTCCAGCCCCCAGATCACAGATGGGAAACTGAGGCTCAGAGAGGGCAACAGCCTTGCTCGAGGTCACATAGTGAGTTAGAGGGAGGGCTTGGGCTTGACCTGGGCTTCCCTGGTGTCTTAGACAGTAAAGAATATGCTTGCAATGCAGGATGCCTGGGTTCAATCCCTGGGTCAGGAAGATCCCCTGGAGAAGGGAATGGTTACCCACTCCAGTATTCTTGCCTAGAGAAGTCCATGGACAGAGGAGCCTGGTGGGCTACAGTCCTTGGGGTCGCAAAGAGTCGGACACGACTGAGTGACTGACACACACTTGGGTTGGACCCAGGGACATTTAGGCTCAAGGCAAAGGATGGGAAGGAAACCAGCACTTAATATGTTTTGAACACCAGTTATGTGCCAGGCACTTGACGCCTGCTATCTTCTTGAATTAGAAGGTAACCCGTTTCAGGTTTCCCTCGCTTCTCAGCTCGCTGTCCTCAGGCAGGTTATTTTCTTTCTCTGAGTCCCCTTTCCTCATCTGTGAAATATACTTATTTACTGAGCACCTCCCACACTCAGGACCATGAGGAGACAGGGACAGGTGAGTCAGCAGGAAGCCTAGGGCACCTGATCAGTGCTGTGGTGGGTGTAGATGCAAAGGTGGGACACTGAGGGGGGACCCCCACCCAGCCTGGAGTCAGGAGGGCTCCATGAAAGGCACCACGTCTGAGGATTTTATCCAGAGAGCCATGGGGAGCCACGCGTGGGTTCCGAGAGTTTGGAGAGGATGTCTCTGGCAGGAGGAGCTGAGGCAGAGGCAGGGGCAGCAAGGAGTCTCCTGCGAAGTCCAGGCGAGAGGTGACCAGCTCTGGGCCCCGGTCCCCCCGTCTTTATATGGGCTGGACTCCAAGCCAGGGGGCTGCCGACTCCTGGTGCAGCCATAGTTTGGTGGGTCCTCAAAAGCGAACATGGTGTCACCCTGTGACCCCACAATTCCTCTCCTGGGTACTCGCTCACCCAAAGGACTCATAAACAGAGACTCCAGCAGGGTTCATTCACGTTCACAGCAGCATTATTCACAGGAGCCAAGAGGCGGAAACAGCCCAAGTGCCCATCACAGATGAAAACAGCACAAGACGGTCTGTTCTTCCAGCGGAGTTTGATTCAGCCTTCAAAAGGAATGAGATACTGACACAGGCGACCACGTGGATGAACATGGAAAACCCAAAGTGAAAGAAGCCAGACACAGGAGGACAAATACTGTGTGCTTCCACTTAGATGTGCTCATCCATAGGGGGAGGGTAGACGTTAACAGGGGCTGTGCGGAGGAGGGGTGGGGGCTCATTGCTTGGTGGGAACAGAGTTACTGTTTGGGGTGCTGAAAACATTTTGGAATTAGTGGTGATGGTTGCACAAGATTATGACATTGTGAATGTACTTAATATTACTGAATTGTTCACTTAAAATGGTTTTAAGTGGTGAACTTAACACTATGTATATTTTACAATTGAAAAAATTAATCATATAATATACCCAAACTTGAGTTTACACTTCCAATGGGTGAATTGTGTCCTATGTGAATGAAAAGCCAAACAAAATGGGTAGGAGCCATTCTGGTGAGGGGAGGGTGGTCCCCGGATTCCCAGTGAAACAGGTAGAAGGAAGACCTGCCCACAGGGAGACAAAGGCCACTCAAACTGTGCCCAGTTTGGCCAACGGTGGCCGGCCGCCACCTCTGAGCTCTCCCTGCGGATGCGTCATTTCCCCAGAGGCTTCTGAGTGATTCCAGCGCCGCTCCTGTGCTGACTCGCTGTGTGCCCTTTGGCAAGTCACACAACCTCTCTGGGCCTCAGCTCTGCATCAGCCCCTTTTGCTGGGGGCTGACTGTGTGCTGGGCACAGGGTCAGGTACGGCTGCGAGCTATCTCTTGCAGTCCTCTCTGTCTTTGCAAGGAGGACATGGAGGCCCAGAGAGGGTGGGAACCTTGCCCTCGGGCTCCCAGCCTTGGAGCCTGGTCTGGGGCTGGCCCAGAGCTGGCCCCGGCCCCTCTCTCACTGACCGCCCCCTCACCCCCCCCCCCGCCCCCCCCCGCCCCCTGCTCCCCAGCCGGCCCACCCCCCACCTCACGTTCCTTCCCCTCCGCTGGTCACGGATTCGGTCCCTCCTGCAAATGATCTCCATGTGTCGGGGATTGGGTTTCCCCTCGTCTGGCCCTGTCCCTCTGGGGACCGAGGCCCCCCACGGTCTGATGCTGCCGGGGCGGGGCCTCCCCAGCAGCTCCGAGGCTCCTCCTGACCCAGGATGGGGCCCAGGCGGGACGAGGTCTGGGCATCTGGTTTAACCATCAGAGCGGGCGCTTGTTTCGGTTTCAGTGACCCATGGAGCCCCCGGGAGAGGGAGAGAGAGCCGACTGGCAAACGGGGGAGCCAGGAGGCAGCGGGGGGCGGGGGAGGGCCGGAACCGAGCAAACAAATGCCGGGGCGAGCGCTGCTGGGGGATCCGGGGCACGGAGAACGCGCTCAGGCTCACACGCGCGCACTGGCACGGGTGAAAAGCCACCTTTCACACACCTATTTGCAGACCTTCACGCATCCTTAGCTGCAGCCGTCCAAACGCCTTGCTGTTCTCTATGCATGCCCCTTCCCGCGGTCCAACCTCTAGCCTCCACCCGCCCTTTTTTAATGCCTTCTTTATTTAAAAAAATTAAATTATTTATTTATTTTTGGCTGTGCTGGGTCTTCCTTGCTGTGCGTGGGCTTTCTCTAGTTGCCCCGAGCGGGGCTACTCTTTGATGCCCTGCACAGGCTTCTCATTGTGTGGCTCCTCTTGTGAATTGCGGGCTTTAGAGCCGGGGCTTCGGTAGCTGTGGCACAGGGGCTTAGCTGCTCCATAGCATGTGAAATCTCAGTTCCCGGGCCAGAGACGGAACCTGTGTCCCCTGCATTGGCAGGCGGATTCTTAACCACTGGACCACCAGGGAAGTCCCCCCCAGGCCTTTGCGTGTCCGGCTTCCTCCACTCAGGTGCCCTTCTGGGTCATTCCTGCAAATGCCAGCCCTGCAATTTCCAACACCCAGGCCTCTGGGGGCCCTTCCTTGATCCCCATCTTCCCCACCCCGTCCTCCTGAGACCCATGGGCTGGGTATGTTGGTCGCTCAGAAGTGTCTGACTCCTTGCAAACCCATGGACTGTAACCCACCAGGCTCCTCTGTCCATGGAATTTCCCAGGCAAGAATATTGGAGTGGGGTTCCATTTCCTTGACTCCCCCTTAACTGTCACTCTGACAGTGGCGTATGGATTTGTAAGGGCCCACGTGGTCCCTGCCCAGCTGAGGGCCTCGGGTGTCTCCCAGCCCCTCTCTGCTCAGCCTCCTGGTCTGCAGCCTGGGAAGTGTTTTCCCACTTGCTTGATCCAGTCCTCTATGCTGGGGGGTAGATTGGGTGGGAAGAGACTCTCCCACTTCTCAGAAGGGGAAACTGAGGCTCAGAAAGGCCAGAAATCTTTCTCTTTTCTTCTTTTTTCTTGATGTGGACCTTTTTAAAGTCTTTATTGAATGTGTTGCGATATTGCTTCTGTTTCATGTTTCGGTGTTTTGGCCACGGGGCATGTGGGGAAGTCCCAAGGCCAGAGACCTTTCTAAACGAACAACAGCCGGGCCAGAGCAGGGTTAGGATTCAAACTCAGGCTTCCAGTTTTGCCTATCAACCCCAGACTGTCAGCTCCCACATGGCAGGTATAACCAAGGCCTGGAGAATGCTGTGTGTCTTGTGTCTTGTTAACGTACTCTCAGGCCTCCGCCTCAAGGACTCATCAGAGACGGCATTAGGGCTGGGAGGGTTTGGGGAGGTGGTCTGGGGAGGGAGAGGGTCTCTGGAAACTCAGGGCTCTGTAGACCCTCTGCCTGACTTCCAAGTTGGGTGGCAGCTTTATTTCATCTATCAAATGGGCATCCTATCAGTACCTGCTTTGTAGGTGGTTCAGTTCAGTTCAGTTCAGTTGCTCAGACGTGTCCGACTCTTTGCAACCCCATGAATCGCAGCACGCCAGGCCTCCCTGTCCATCACAAACTCCCGGAGTTTACTCAAACCCATGTCCATCGAGTTGGTGATGCCATCCAACCATCTCATCCTCTGTCCTCCCCTTCTCCTCCTGCCCCCAATCCGTCCCAGCATCAGGATCTTTTCCAATGAGTCAACTCTTCGCATGAGGTGGCCAAAGTACTGGAGTTTCAGCTTCAGCATCAGTCCGTCCAATGAACACCCAGGACTGATCTCCTTTAGGATGGACTGGTTGGATCTCCTTGCAGTCCAAGGGACTCTCAAGAGTCTTCTCCAACACAACAGTTCAAAAGCATCAATTTTTCGGTGCTCAGCTTTCTTCACAGTCCAACTCTCACATCCATACATGACCACTGGAAAAACCATAGCCTTGACTAGACAGACCTTTGTTGGCAAAGTAATGTCTCTGCTTTTTAATATGCTATCTAGGTTGGTCATAACTTTCCTTCCAAGGAGTAAGTGTCTTTTAATTTCATGGCTGTAATCACCATCTACAGTGATTTTTGGAGCCCAAAAAATTAAAGTCTGACACTGTTTCCACTGTCTCCCCATCTATTTCCCATGAAGTGATGGGACCAGATGCCATGATCTTAGTTTTCTGAATGTTAAGCTTTAAGCCAACTTTTTCACTCTCCTCTTTCACTTTCATCAAGAGGCTTTTTAGTTCCTCTTCACTTTCTGCCATAAGGGTGGTGTCATTATATCTGAGGTTATTGATATTTCTTCCAGCAATCTTGATTCCAGCTTGTGCTTCTTTCAGCCCAGTGTTTCTCATGCTGTACTCTGCATATAAGTTAAATAAGCAGGGTGACAATATACAGCCTTGACATACTCCTTGTCCTATTGGGAACCAGTCTGTTGTTCCATGTCCAGTTCTAACTGTTGCTTCCTGACCTGCATACAGGTTTCTCAAGAGGCAGGTCAGGTGGTCTGGTATTCCCATCTCTTTCAGAATTTTGCACAGTTTATTGTGATCCACACAGTCGAAGGCTTTGGCATAGTCAATAAAGCAGAAATAGATGTTTTTCTGGAACTCTCTTGCTTTTTCGAGGATGAAAAGAAGGTAGTAACAAAATGTACTCAGTGCTTAGAACAAAGCCATGTAAACTCTGGCTGTCACAATTATTATTAATCACCAGCTTGGAGTGATGTTTGTTAGGCACCGATGCTGCCTTTTAAGGAAAAATCTAGTTCATTGTCACAGGATTTGGGGTTGAGTGTGCCTAAGATGCTGGCCTTGGACTCTCCAAGCCTCAGTTTCTGCATCTGTGAAATGGGGACGATGTCACCTACCTCCCCATTCTTTCGCAACCAAGGAGTCTCAAGTTATTTGGAACCTCCAGGTGACAGGTCTGACCCATCCCACATGGGTTCTTCTGGTCCATCGCTTACTGGAAAGCCCCCACCCCAGGCTTAGGGGGACCAGCTTCTTCAGAGAGGGTGAAGGGTGGGGAGTCGTATTCAATTTCAGCACCTGGTTTCTCTTCTTGCAGAGCTGGCCAGCTAGGACCAGCCTGATCCTCCATCCGGACTGAAAATACCCGTGCAAATCCCCCTTGTAAAATATCCAACCTCCTCCCGTTGGGCCTCCTGGGGACACACGAGAGGCTAAAATAAGACCTGAAGTCAGCAGGAGCTGGTCCTGCCTGCCATCAGATCAGCTCAGCCACTCGGGGGCTCAGTGCTCCCGGCCTGGTGGGTTCTGAAATGACAGTTGGCAGGCTAGTGCCAGGCTGAGTCCTCTCCAACCTCCGAGGGGTTTTAGGATCCAGATTCTCTGCCCTGACTCCGAGAGGCAGAGTCAGTGACCCAAGGTGAGGCCTGACAGTCTGTTCATTTCAAGGCTCCAACTGATTCTGTGACCAGCTAGCACTGGGTGTCCACCTTCTATCACCCCGGTCACCAATTTGCATTTGTTTATGCTCACCTGTCTCCTTTGCAGCAGCATGGAGACAGGTGAATGCTGGGCTGGGTCTGAGTTACCTCTACCTGTCTTTCCACTTGGGAGAATGAATGAATGAATGAATGAGAATATCCAACTTACCAGAGAAATCTGGACTTTCCTCACCCTTGACAGCAGGGAGAACTTTGGGACCAATATTGCCCTTGACACCTGAGCTCAGTTTAGAAGTACAAGGAGGCATTTTCTAGATTGCTTGGAGCCCCCTCCTCCAAGCAGTCTTCCCTAATGCCTTTCCCACTGGCTCCGCCCATGACCCCTGGGCTTCCCTCACCTGTCTCACGTGTTCCTTTGTTTATTTCCCTGTCTCCAGCTCCCAGTCGGGTCTGGCAGGGAGTATAAGCAGTAACTGTTGAATGACCAAGAGGGTGAATGAATGAATGATCACATGACCGAGTCCCTCCCAGCTTTGCCTTCTAATGTGGGAAGTCTTGGAAAAGGCCAGCCTCTCTTGCTTCTTTCTCTCTGCTCCAGTTCTAAGTTCTTGGCACTTCTTCCAGGTTGGGGACCTTCGCATGTGCTGTTCCTTCTCCCTGAGACTCCTTCCTTCTAGTTAGTTCCTCCACCTCCTTCATAGTGTTGCTTTAGTTCCTCTGCTGTGACTGTCCCTGACGGAACCCACAAAGCCCCTTGTTCTAACTGAAGCCACTATCTTCCCACTTGAAGTGTGAGCTCCTTTAGTAGATGCCGTATTGCCTCTATCTCATGTTTGTTGAATGAATGCGCGACTTTGTAGAAAAATCTCAACTGTGGCTTCTTTTAATGTTGGTTCTAAACCATAATATGGCTGAGGGACCTGGGCCGGGGCCCCAGGAAGGTGGGTGAGTCACGAGGGAAGCAGGTGTGGTCTTGCCAGGCCCAGGAATGCTGGCCATTAGCCCAGGACCTCAGGCCATTTGTCTGCTGAGTAGTGATTCCTTGATCTGGGGCTGCACTGACACTCCTGGAGGCTGAGCTGCCCACCCCTCCCAGAGTTCAGAGAGGCACTGCACTGGCCAGAAGTTGCATGGCAAGGGGTGGATAAGCAGTGGGTAAGCTTGCCAAGTGTGGCCTCAAAGCCAGGTGGGACAGAGTTCCGGGCTCCCGCGTCTCCTCAGGACTTGGAGGAGGAAGTGGAACAGCATCTGGGTAAGCTCTCGATGGCTTTACAAATCCATGTGAATGTCAGGGGTTATTCTCATCATCAAGATGAGCGGTTCCCACTGCCAAGAATGGCCTGACCCATCTTTCTGAGTAATGATGGTGATGATGGTGGTGATGGTGATGATGGTGATGGTGATGATGATGGTGGTGATGATGATGGTGATGGTGATGGTGGTGATGATGGTGGTGATGATGGTGAAGGTGATGGTGATGGTGGTGATGATGATGGTGATGATGATGGTGGTGATGATGGTGGTGATGATGATGGTGATGATGATGGTGGTGATGATGGTGATGATGATGGTGGTGATGATGGTGGTGATGATGGTGATGATGATGGTGGTGATGATGGTGATGATGATGGTGGTGATGATGATGGTGATGGTGAAGGTAATGGTGATTATGATAGTGATGATGGTGATGATGGTAGTGATGATGGTGATGATGATGGTGGTGATGATGGTGATGGTGAAGGTGATGATGATGGTGGTGATGATGGTGATGGTGATGGTGAAGGTGATGGTGATTATGATAGTAATGATGGTGATGATGATGGTGATATGGTGATGATGATGGTGATGATGGTGCTGATGGTGATGATGGTGCTGATGGTGATGATGATGGTGATGGTGATGATGATGGTGCTGATGGTGATGATGATGGTGATGGTGCTGATGGTGATGATGATGATGTGCTTGCTTGTGCTCAGTCACTTCAGTCAGGGCCAATTCTCTGAGACCCCATGGACTGTAGCCCACCAGGCTCCTCTGTCCTTGCAGGTTCTCCAGGCAAGAATACTGGAGTGGGTTGCCAAGCCCTCCTCCAGGGGATCTTCCCGACCCAGGGATTGAAGCCAGGTCTCTTGTGTTGCAGGCAGATGATGGTATATCAGTTGATTAGAACACATGTGTCCCTGGCCAGGTGCTGAGTGCTTGGGAGGAGGAGAAAAAGAATATCACAAGGACCATACTCCTGGGCATCTGCGATGTTCCAGACACTTTCCTAATTGCACAGCCTGTATTCACTCACTTCATCGTCTGCATCACCCATTTTACAGATGAGGCAACCGAGGCCCAGAGAGACTAAGGGAGTCTCTTGAGGTCGGTGAGCCAGTAGAGGGTGGAGACGGGATCTGACTCAGGGCCTCTGTGTCCCTGGCAACAACACTGGGCGTCTGGCTCAGCCACGGTCCCTGCCTTGAGGGGGGCGGGGCTCACAGACGCTAAACTCCAGCTCTGTCCCCTCTCCAGTTGTCCTGCTTCCACTCAGCCGCCAAGGCCGACGACACCTACTTCTCTCCGCCACTTCTCCTGAAGCCCAGCCCAACTGGAGATCAGCGGGCCGCCTGGCCAGTGCGGGGCTGGGGGAGTGGCTCTCTGGCTGGGAGCAGGTGGAGGGCCCGAGCACAGGGCCTGCTGGCCGCCTGGTTTGTATTTTTAACACCCGGCTCTCGGGCGGTGACAAGGTGTCTGCTAAGTGAGGTAATAGGCAATTGAGTGGGTTCCGCTCTGCCGAGGGCCCTCATAAATCACGTCTGTCAGGGGCCCGTGTCACGGGCCAGGGCAGCGGCCGCGCGTCGGCAATTAGGCAGCCTGCGCTGGTGGCTGGACCGTAGCCTGCTCACCCGGCACCGTGTTCCTGGCTGGGGAGGGGAGCTTCAGCCCAACCCCCTCTCTCTGGCCTCCCTGCCCATCCAGCTAGGACTCAAGCAGACAAGGATGGGCGGACAATGGAAGGCCCAGCCCCGGGTGACAGCAGCCCTGTGGCTCAGGGTGCTGAGAGGTAACCTGGGCCGTAGATTCATCCCCCCTGGCCTCAGTTTCCACATCTGTCAAATGGGTAAGCTGATTCCTGATTGAGGACTAGTAAGTGGAAGGGACAAGGAGGAAGATACCTCTGAACACAGGGCAGGGTTTTGTGAGCGATCATAGTAACGAGCACTTTGATGGCCCTCACTCAGTGCCCAGGACTAGTCAACCCCGCACCATCCTACTCTGGCTTGAAAGCATCCTTTTTTGCAGGGGGTTTGTGGGTGCAGGAAAGATGCACAGCGGTTCAAATAGCATTAAGGCAGCTGCTGAGGCAGACTGGCTTTCCTGAAACCATTGAAGCCCTGTGAGTGAAATATCCCCATTTTATAGATGGGAGAACTGAGGCACTGCTGGGTTAGTAACACAGCTGGTATGATGAGAGGCGAGCCTAGAAGTCGGGCAGTCCAGCTTCTGAGTCCACGTGCCTCTCTGTGTGGCTCAACTGGCCAACTGTACAACCTGGCGCTTTTTGAGAGAGTGAGCTCCCCCTTGGGGGAGGTGTGTAAGCAGTGGCTGGGCAGATTTCGCACGAATTATTGGGGGAAGGAGAGAGGGTTTTTATATTAGGAAGGAGAATAGAATAGGCCCTCCCTGAGTTCTAAGCTGTTGGAGGCAGCAGTGCTGATGGGGAAACAGACCAGAGAGGGTAAGGAACTTGCCCAAGGTCACACAGCCAGTTGGTAGCAGGTGTGAGACCGAAAGCCTGCTAGAGTTTCTTGGGTTGGGTTTGATTCAATTTCACACTGTTGTGTTGGGCACCTGACTTAGAAAATTCAGCCCCAAGGGGCACCAAGCCCTCAGGAATCGTAAGTTCCTTCCTGTCTGCAAGGCAGCGTTCTCCTCAAGGCCTGGCTTTATTCTGGTCTCAGCACCCCACCGTGGCAGCTCAACCCTGACCCCTGGCCTCCCCCAGCCTCACGCTGCTCATCTGTGAAGTGGGCTTTTAGCAGAACCTGCCCTGCAGGGCTGCGAGGTGAGCGCTTCTGCTCAGGCACGTTTCTAAGTGGTGTCACTAGAGGTGATTTGTATTTTAGTCTTTTTACATCACTTTTGTTTTTCCAAATTTGTGTTTCACCCGCACTTGGGCAAGGAAGTTCCCACAGCAGGTGGCTGGGGTGCTCTGGGGCCTGCAGTCTCCCAGAGGAAGCAAACCCCTCGGGTTTTTTCTTAGATATGTACACTGGCCCAGAGGGAGGGAAAAAAATGCCACGGGGACACACAAATACACACACACAGTCACATTCTCTTATGCATAGTCATATACACTTGCATACATTCTGTCTCACACACACACACACACACACTCCCTCCCTCACAGGCCCATTCACACAAGTTCAGCAAATAGTTCTTAACACCTCCTGTGTGTCCTCACAGGGGGTAACAGGGTAATCCCAGAGAAGTCCCTGCCCTCAGGCAATGTTCCCCCCCCAACCCTCAACAATATCCCCTGACATCCTCAACCCCACCCCTATCTATGCAGGAGGCTCCCCCCAGTCCTGCCACCTCCCTAAGTTTCCACACCCCTCCCGGGTTCCACAACTTGCACCCCTGTTTCCTGGGGTGACGGCAGTTGTGTGGGGGATGAGGCAGCATCCTGGGTGGAAACCGTGGCAGAGACCCCCCCATGCAGGCTTCCTTGTGGTCCCCAGATGGGAATCCCGTGACCCCCTCCCCATGCCCCCTGCCAATCTGAACCAACCTTTGTGGTGGGAAGGGGGCCCAGGAGGCCCTGGAGAAGGTTCTTCAAAGAAAGCTCTGGCCCGTCTCAGTCTGGCTGCATCTGCAGGGGCTCCCCTGGGGGGTCTGGGCCTGGTCAGCATGGGGGCCGTGGGGAGCATCCAGTGGTTCTGAGGGATGAAAGATGCTCCAGTTTGGGGGGTGGGTGGGTACTGAGACCCCAGCAAGGCAGTATTTCCTGAATATTTCTCATTCTTTTTGGAGACCAAACACCGAAGTCCAGAGTCCCAGGCTTGTCGGGGGGTCCACCCGGAGCAGAAGCCTCTCCATCCGTCCGCCGGGTAGCCCCGGGTCGGGGTGGGGGCAGAGGGCCCTGGGGACCGCCATCTGCAGACCTGTCTTGGCTGCCTCGCCTCCCTGGGGGTCACGGGCGGCCGGGATCGAAGCCGGGCCCAGCTGCCCAGCGGTGCCCCATTATGCGCCCGGCCTGGCCTGGCTCTAATTGATTACACTGGGGCGTCCGCCCGGGCCCAGGTGGCAAGGCCTGCATAGCCTCTGGCCCCCTCAAGGCGCGGCCCGGCTGGGGACGGGGGAGTGGGGGAAGAAAGGAGGCACGGGGCAGGGGCGTCTGTGAGCCCCAATTAAGCCAGGAGTGGCGCAGTCCAGGCTGCTCCTAATTTGGTTTGGGATAATGAGCTGGGGAAATTGGCTCCTGTCTGGCTGGAGTTTAAGCCCCATCTGGGCTGGGCCCTGGGAATAACCTCTTCCTTCCCTTCCCGGTGGGTGGGTAGGGGGCTGGAGGTACAGCAGGCTCCTCGGGTGGGCATCTCTCTCTATGGTGTGTGAACACTTTCTCCTTTGTGCTATCCATATCGTCTGTTTCGGGGGGTTGGGGGAAGGTTACTATTACCTCCCCACTTTACAGATGGACAAACTGAGGCTCAGAGAAGGGACATGAAGGAGCCCCTGGCTAGAACTAAGACTTAGACCCAGAGCCTCCCACACAGGTATATATTACCTTACAGTTTACTCATAGCTCAGTCAGTAAGGAATCTGCCTGCAATGCCGGAGACCCGGGTTTGATTCCTGGGTTGGGAACATCCCCTGGAGAAGGAAATGGCAACCCATCCCACTACTCTTGCCTGGAAAATCCCATGGAAGGAGGAGCCTGGCAGGCTACAGTCCATGGGGTCGCAAGAGTTGGACACAACTTAACAACTAAACCACCACCACCACAGTGCTAGAGGTCAGAATTCCAAAATGAATTGTTGTTGTTCAGTCACTCAGTGATGTCCAACTCTCTGTGACCCCATGGACTGCAGCACACCAGCCTTCCCTGTCCTTCACTATCTCCCGGAGTTTGTTCAAACTCATGTCTATCAAGTCAGTGATGCCATCCAGCCATCTCACCCTCTGTTGCCCCCTTGTCCTCCTGCCCTCAATCTTTACCAGCATCAGGATTTTTTCCAATGAGTTGGCTCTTCGCATTAGGTGGCCAAAGTATCAGAGCTTCAGCCTCAGCATCAGTCCTCCCAATGAATATTCAGGGTTGATTTTCTTTAGGATTGACTGGTTTGATCTCCTTGCTGTCCAAGGAACTCTCAAGAGTCTTCTCCAGCATCACAGTTTGAAAACATCAATTCTTTGGTGCTCAGCCTTCGTTATGATCCAACTCTCACATTCATACATGACTATTGGAAAAACCATAGCTTTGACAATACAGATCTTTGCTGGCAAAATGATGTCTCTGCTTTTTAATTCACTTTTCTCCAAGAAGCAAGCATCCTCTGATTTCATGGCTGCAGTCACAGTCTGCAGTGCACTAGCCACAGTGATTTTGGAGCCCAAGAAATTAAAGTCTGTCACTGTTTCCATGGAGCTAAAATCACGGCGTCATCAGGGCTGCATTCATTCAGAACATTTTAGGAGAGAATAACCTTCCTGGCCTTGTCCAGCTTCTACAGTTCACCTACACTCCTTGGCTTGTGGCTCCTTCTTGCATTTCTGAAGCTCCTCACTCTGACCTCCTTCTCTGTTTGACCCTCCCACCTTCCTCTTATAAGGACACTCATGATGACATTGGGCCCACCTAGATAATCCAGGATAATCTTCCCAACTCAAGATCCTTAACTTCAAAGTCTCTTTTGACATGTAAGGTAACACATTACAGTTCCCAGGGATTAAGACATGGACATCTCAGGAACGTGGGTCGGGGGCATTTTACTGCCTTCCACAACCACAAGGAAGAAAATAACCAAACCAGTTTGAACCCAGGTCTGACTTGCTCCAAAATTTGTTTCCACTACTCCCAGACTTCACAAGTCCCTTTTGCATAATTTCTTTCTGAGACTTGGTATCCCTGGATATATATGATGTGGAGGATCATCTTCTAAGCTGACGTCATTTTGGAGAGTGTGGTACTCTGTTCTGGGAACACAAGTGACTTTGAGTCTCCAAAGCTGTTTGCGAGAAGGAAATTGTCCCTGTTGCAGTGATGGGGTTTCCTCATCCTTCACTTCACTCCCTGTCTCCAGCCTCTTAGAAAATGGCCTTTAACCCATGCCTTCAAGGTCTTGGGAACCATCTCATACTTTTGTTTCTTAAGACTGAGGAACTCTGAACTTCCCTGATGGTCCAGTGGTTAAGAATCTGTCTGCCAATGCAGGGGACATGGGTTCGATTCCTGGTCCAGGAACATCCCACGTGCCTTGGGGCAACTAAGTCTGTGTGCCACAGCTACTGAGCCTGTGCTCTAGAGCCAGGGAACTGCAAATACTGACCCCATGGGCCCTAGAGCCTGTGCTCCTCAACAAGAGACATCACTGTAGTGAGAAGTCCACATACTGCAACTAGAGAGTAGCCCCCACTTGCCGCAGTGAGACAAAGCCTGCGCTCAGCAATCAAGACCCAGCACAGCCCAAAATGAATAAATAAAGACTGAGAAACTCCTTAACTTTCTCCTGTCTAGTCTAAATAAATCCACTACAACCATGTACCCTCCCTCCTTGCTTGGCAAGCATCCACATGGATAGAATTTATTTCGGAGGGCAATTTGGAAGTAGACATCCAAAGCAATGTACATAAATATGTAGTTATTTATCTCTCTGCTCAGCCCTTTCATCTTTAGGGCTCCCTCTTTAAGAAATCAACGATCACTGTGTCTCAGAAAGATTCAGCTATAAAAGCATGTTCATCTCAGCAAGAGAAGAAGCAACCTAACTGTCCAACCACAGGGGACTGGTTAAATGAATAATGCTACATCCCCACGGTGGGATATCATATGACCAACTTGCTGGTTAGCGGAATGTAACAGAAGAAAAGCTCTAAGCAGGCAAGATTTTAGTTCTCCCATTTATTTAAAATTAAAAAAAAATTATTTACTTGACTGTGCCAGGTCCTAGTTGTGGCACTCAGGATCGTCTACCTTCATTGCAACATGGAGAATCTTCATGCGAACCCTTAGTTGCAGCATGCGGGATCTTGTTCCCTGACCCTCTGCATTGGGAGCGTGGAGTCTTAGCCACTGGATCACCAGAGAAATCCTTACCCATTCATTTTTAAACTGTTGCATTTCCAGGATCTAAGATGGTGCCTGGCATACAGTAGGCGCTCGATAATTTGTCGGAGGATGAACAAATGAATGAACACTTAACAACATGGAAAGATCATGTTACTGATGTCAAATTATCCATGTTATCCCATTTTGTATAAATATGCACCACATATGTATGGAGAACAAGTTTAAAGGTAATAATATGATAAGCTCGGTGATTTCCAGACTTGATGATTTTAGGTGGTTTTCTTTCATGACTTCACAGTTATAGGTATTTTCTAAAATGTATTCAATAAGTATATTACATCTGATAAAAGAAATAACACATGCTATTTCTTGGTGACACTGTGAAATTACGTGTGGGTGATGACGAGGCAGCCCTCCAATCCTTCTGATGAAAGGTCTCTACGGCCTAGATTCAAAGTTCTCCAAAGTGAAGAGCTCACATCTTCCAAAACTTAGAGATGACAGCTCCTTGAGAACACGTGGTTTAACGTCCTAGGAGCCCAGGCTCCTGCTGTCCAGCTCTGGGTTAATGCTTTGGCCGTCATTTCAAAGTCCCATGACCAAGGTGTCAAATCTGGAATTTTAATCCATGACAAAGGGGGAGATTTCTCCTGTTTCACTGTAGAAATTCTGGACTCTGAGTATCAGGGAGCCCAGCCATCCCCATCTGGATGCAGCGTTTAGGATCCATATGGTCCTGGCCCGCACAGCCTCTGTCCTGCTGTCAAACCCAGCTTCTCCAAAGGCTGGGATGCCAGCAAAGACCCCTGATGTCCTCAAGGGCCCTCCAGGACCCATAGGAGAAGATGCTCCAGGTGGCAGGGATGCGGGGCAGGGGGGTGGGGGGTGGAAAGGGCTAGACCTGGTAATGGCCAGTGGCGCTTTGTAAGCAAACAAACTGTGCTGGTGAAAGGAGTTTCAGACATCAGTGCTTAAAGGGGAGGGGAGGGGAAGGCTTTGTAGGCAGGGGGTGGGATGCTGAGGAAGTGAAAGGAGCACCCCCGAGCCCACCCCAGGTGAAGGAGGCTTTCTTCCGTTTGTGGGTACAATCGACTTCATCAAACACACTAGAAATTGTTAAGAAGTAGGAAAAGTCCCTGTCATTGCCTTATTTATTTACTTGTTTATTTTTTGGCCGTGCCGGGTCCCTGTGACTGCACGGGCTTTTCTCTAGTTGTGGCGAGCAGCTTTCTCATTGCGGTGGCATCTCTTGTTGCTGAGCACAGGTTCTAGGGGTGCTCATGGGCTTCAGTACTTTCAGCTCCCGGGCTCTAGAGCGCAGCCTCAGTAGTTGTGGTACTCTGGGCTTTGTTGGTCTGCAGCACATACGATCTTCCCGGATCAGGGATCGAACCTGTGTCTCCTGCACTGGCAGGCGGATTCTTTACCACGGAGCCATGGGGGAAGCCCTGTCATTGCCTTTTTATTTTCTTTTTTCTGCCCATTTCTTTCCCACCTTGCAATCTGAATAAACTGCAGTGGTGTCTTGACCAACTCAGGTTTAACTCGACGGCACGTGGGTCCCATCACAGGGCCTTCAGAGGAAATCCTCGAGGGCCTTTGGACCATTTACAACAGTGTCAGAAACTGGCTCCTGTTTCTAACGGGACGGGGGCCTGGGAAACCTCCGAGGCCCTCCAACGCCCATGCGGTGGCTCAGTGACAGCCCTCAGTGGGCCTGTGGGTCCTCGGTGACAGGGTTGCAGAAGTGACGTCATTGATTACAGTGCAACAGTTTGCGCTGAGGCCCGAGTGCCGGGTGGAATGGGAGGAATGTGATCTGGGGTTGAGGATGCACTTGAGGAAGGCTGAGGGTCACCTCTGTGCACGGGACTGGGTCCAGAATGCCAGGCTGCCCTCAGGAAGAACCCCACATATCAGAGACCACCCAGCTGGCCACCTGTTGTTGGGGGGATGCCTGGGTACCCCTGTGGACATCCCCCAGCCGTTCCTGGAATTCTGGGTCCCTGGCTCAGCCAGTGTGCTTAGGGTGATACCCACCCTCCCAGCCAAGGTTCAAGTGGTCACCCTCGACCCTTCCCTCCCAGTGTTGGGCACCCTTCCCACTCCCGGGGAGGGGGAAGGAGACAGCTCTCCAGGTTGTCTGTCAGATTTCAGCAGCGCCAGAGCCTGTATTATTGGGCTGGAATGGGATGGACTGGTTTCTCTCTAGGAACCAGGAAATTCAGCTTTGACACAGTGAAGGCCACAGCCCCCTGGCAGTTGCACAGCCTCATGGGGACCTGGCCCACAGACGCTTGCTCTCCCCTCTTAGCCAGGAGGCCTGGGGTCGGCGGCCCCAGAGGCATCTGACTGCAGTGAGCCGTGGCGGATTTCTGTCATGTTACATAATGGCGGGCAGGTAATAACCCCTCCGTCTCTGCCATCTCGGCGCATAATGGGGAGGAAAATGAATTCAAATGTCATTCGCTACAATAAAAGAAAGTATTCTTAGTGCTCGCAGCGTTCAGCGGGGCTGAGGCGAGGGCGAACTGCGTTCTCAATGAATCACCTGGTAAAACGGGAGCGAGGGGATCTCAATTATTCCCTGCCAACGTCAGCCCGATGCAGCGTCATCACCGAGATTATTTTCATAAGTGAAGCCGAGGACTGCGTGCGTGCGTGCACGTGTGCAAAGGTGACGGGGGCCAGGCGTGTGCAGGCAGGCGCATGGGGCCCACATGCATGTGTACGTGTGTGCCTGGGGGAGAGGGGGAGAGTGCGTTTCTGCATGTGTGCAAGTGCGTGTGTGACACTCACAGGTGTGGGCGTACCGTGTGCTATCTCCCCCTCTCCTGGAAAGCCAGCCCCGTGAGGACCGGATTCCTTCCCAGTGTCACTCATTGAGGTTTCCTTGGTGCCCAGCCTGAGGTCTGGTAAACAGTAGGTGCTTAATAAATACCTGTCAACTTCATACACCCAACCCTGCTGCTCCTTGCTCCATATCACCCTCAGGTCTGACTGCTTTCTGGCACCTGCTTGCACCCCCCACCCCCACAGACAAAGCCCCCTCATCTTGACCTCCCTTCCTCCACAGTGGCCCCCGCAGTCCGTGATCCAAACACTGGCTGGGGGGTCTGCTTAAAACTCAAACGGGAGCAAGCCACTCTCCTGATTAAGAAAACTAAACAAAATAAAGACAACCCAGTAGTTCCCCATTATACCCAGAAGTGAAGTGAAATGTCAGTTGCTCAGTCATGTCTGACTCTCTGCAACCCCATGGATTGTAGCCCACCGGGCTCCTCTGTCCTCGGGATTCTCCAGGCAAGAATACTGGAGTGGGTTGCCATGCTCTCCTCCAGGGGATCTTCCTGAACCAGGGATCGAACCCAGATCTCCTGATCAAACTTCAGGCAGATTCTTTACTGTCTGAGGCACCAGGGAAGCCCAAATAATACCCAGAACAAAGCCCAAATCCTCTGGAAACTTCCAGGTCCTGAGTGGGCTGGGACCCGTCTACCTTATCTCTGACTGCCCCACCCCCGCCCCCCTTCAATCCTTCTGGGGAAGAGGGTGGTGGTGGTTTTTCCTGCCTCAGGGCCTTTGTGTTTGCTGTTTCCTCTGCTGTCAGCAGAGCCTGCACCTTCTCGTCCCTTGGGTTCCCCTTACGTATGGCAAGACTTCCTGTCCACCGGCCCGCCACATCCCACCCACCCTTTGCTTTTCTCTAGCACAGCTTGGGGTCCTCAGGACATTCATCACCGTCCATGAGGATCCGATACACCGGTTTCTCTGCTGGATTATAAGGCCCAGAGGGCAGGGCTTCATCTGTTTGCAGAGTACTGTGAGCAGCCAGCCCAGCACGGGGCGCGTGGCTGGTACCTACTACCTGTTAGCTGATGACTGGTGAACGGGCTGGGTGTGGGCATCCTCCTGGGAGAGGGGCAGGCCCGAAAGCCACCCATCTATTGAGCTGGAAAGAAACTTGCTTCCCCAGCTGCTATGTGTCCTTCCCCATGCTGCCCTTCTCAGCACTGCGTTTGCGCTGCTCTTACTTCATGTGTATTTAAAGGGACTTGCTTTTCATTTCAATTCGAAACTTTCTAACACTGCTTTGAATTGACGACTTGCCGGAAGTGAAAACTCACTCTTGAGCTAGATGTGCAAGCGCATTTCAGACTGGCTGGCCGGGGTGGCTTGTCCTCAGGGCCCAGGTTGACAGCTCCCTCCATTAGATGTTTAAGACCCAGTAGCCTTCGGGTGGGGTTTTCTGTGCCGTTATCAGGAGAGCTGGGAGATGACCACGAGGGCTGGTATGGTCCTGCCCTTCAGTGGTGTTTTCCTCGCTGTCTGTGAACAGACCCCGGCCCACTCTGCGGTATCTGAATCCACAGTCCAGTTCCCAGGAAGGCGCTCAGCGCATTTCAGCTCCCTCCTGGTCGCCCCTGCAAGCCTTCAGCGTCCTTACATCACACTCCAGGGAGCAACTCGGGGGCCAGACTGGGGGTCACTGGCTCCGGTCTCAGGGCCTCACTTTTCTCTCCCGATGAATGGGGGTTCCCCACCCTGGACCATTTTGCCTGGCTCTCCACCAGCTGTGAGGGTGAACGGGGGTCCTGGCGGCCAGCCCCCGTGCCCTGGGGGAGGAGGGGTCTTGGCTGGGGTCTTTCCTGAGCCTTCAGCTGCCTCCTGGGACAGTGTGGAATTTTTATTTTTCAGTCTTTGTCTGCAAGGGAGAAGTGTGGGCCTCTCTACATAATTTTCATTCCATGGGGCCGGGGAAGGGGATCTGCACAGGTGTTCTCAAGGGGGAGGGGGGAGCCGGGAGCCCCCGGGGCGGCTGTTATTGGCAAGAGGCCAGAGGCGCCTGTTTTGCAGAAGGACAGAGGGAAGGGAGCATGACTGAGCGCCGACTGTCTACTCCTCTGTGTTTGAGCTGTCACACGGGCCCCAGCTGTTAACTCCTTCCAACAACCTGTCACACGGGCCCCAGCTGTTAACGCCTTCCAACAACCCACAGGCAGGGACTGCTGCCACCCATTTCACAGATCTGGAAACTGAGACGCAGGGAAGGAACGTGCCCAAGGCCGCACAGCTGGCTCTCGGCAGAGGCAGGGTTGCACGCAGGTCTGTATGGCTCCAAAGCTGTGCCCTTAACTATGGGGCTTTCGGCCTTTTTCCCTCAAAGGACTGACAGTAATCTTCATACCCCTTCCATCTGCAGCACGCTCAGCTCCCGTCCCCTGCTGCCTGCTGTAGGTGATCTGAGCCTGAGGATCAGAGAGATTAAGTGGCTGGCCCCAGGTCACACAGCAGGTTGCCAGGGGTCAGGGCATGAGCCTGGAGGGGCCTGGGAGTGGGGGGCTGAGTCTGGGCTAGCTGAGATTCCTCTGGGGGGCCACTCTCTGCCTTGGGCCCCATCGGGTCAGGGGGTGGTGCCCGTGACACTGGCTGGTGTGTCCAGGCCCGTATTTTAGCTGGCCGCCACAGTGGGTGCGTGCAGTTAATTAGCGGGGCTCAGAAAGTTCATCAATAATAGATCTGGCGGCTGCGGCTGATTGCCGGTGCGCGGCGGGCGGGGAGCGCCCGTAAATCAGCCTGACGGGCGCTGACCACGGCGGCCCTGCGCCACCAGAGCGCCACCTCGAAGCCAGCGTGGGGCAGGGCTGGCGGGGGAAGCGGGTCCCAGCCTGGCCTGGAAGGGGCCGCCCCACAGCCCTGCCTGCCCCCTCCCAGGCTCTCTAAGTCTCTGGTCCTCCTCCTTCCCCTCCCCACCGTCAGCCTGGTCCCGGGCGGTCCCCTCACTCCCTGCTTGTTCTCCATGCAGCCTCCACACTGGCAGTGATGGTGGGGGGGGCTGGAGCCCCCTTAGAACCCTTCCTTAGCTCTTCCAGCTTTGGATGGGGGTGCTGAACCCGTCTAGAGTCAGGGTTCAAATCCCCTAGCCAGATCTTGGATGCCTAGGTTTCTGCCTCTATGAAACACAGATTAAATAAGTAACCCTGATGTCAGATTAATGGGCTCATACGCATATAGGCCATGCAGTGCTGGGGACCTGTCAGCTCCCAGAAATGGGGGTGCTGCCCCCTTTCCCATCCCACCTGGGGCCACATGCAGCACTTGCCTCAGATGTATGCAGCCCCACCACCTAGCCCTCTGGTTTTCCTGTTCATGAGACATGCCACAGGTGTCAGAAACCCACTCATTCACATAAGCATCATGCACATGTGTGCCTACCCATATCAGTTCTACACATGCAGTCTGGCTAACTACGCAAATCATAGTTTGGGGAGAAGGTGTCTTGGCAGAGGAAACAGCATGTGCAAAGGCCCTGGGGTGGGGGGAAAAGATATATTCAGGGACTAGATGAGACACTTGTGGCTGCTGTCGCCACATTCCTATTTTCTCCAAAGGGATCTTAGATAAGAGCCTGTTTTGTAACCTCATGTAAGGTGTGACAGTCTTTTGCACAATCTTGACAAGTAAATGCTTCTCAGATGCAGGTCTTTCAGCTTGACTCTGTCCTGCCTTTGACCACAATGTTCTGGCCTCTCCTAATTCAGCCCCTCTTGCCCTGCCCCAGTGAGGGGCTCAGGTCTCTGTGCCAAGCCCAGAGCCCTGAGTTTTGGTGAGAGCTGGGCTGAGGAAGGGCGGGTCAGGAGGGAGGAGGCCAGTCATAAATTTCCAGCAAGTTGCTGCTGGCAGCTCTCTGCCTGTTCTCAGAGGCCATAAAATTTTACTAGAGTGAGAGCTTCTGCCCGTGAGTGAAGCCACGCAGGATTAGAGCCCACCAGGGTGTCAGGCCTCAGGACCTCCATCGCCTGCCAGGCTACACCACCCCAGGCCTCATTCTCTCTGCCTGCCTCCCCAGGAGACTCAGGACTGGCCACCACCTGCCCAGGGCAGAGAGCTTTACAGTTTAGGAAGGAATTTCCACCAGCCTCACAAGGAATCTCCCAGACCTCCCAGGAAGCTGCCAGAGCAGAGTCACCAGGCTCCTTTGATAAATGAGGAAACAGGCTCAGAGAGGCTGACTTCACTGCCCAAGGCTACACAGCAGAATAAGTTGAGGTGGCAGACTTGAATCTAGGACTTCTGAGTCCTCTAGCCAAAGAGTGCTTTTTCACCCTTGGTTTCTTTTTATTTACCCACTCATCCAGGAGAAGGCAATGGCACCCCACTCCAGTACTCTTGCCTGGAGAATCCCATGGACGGAGGAGCCTGGTGGGCTGTAGTCCATGGGGTTGCTAAGAGTCAGACACGACTGAGTGAATTCACTTTCACTTTTCACTTTCACACATTGGAGAAGGAAATGGCAACCCACTCCAGGGTTCTTGCCTGGAGAATCCCAGGGACGGGGGAGCCTGGTGGGCTGCCGTCTAAGGGATCACACAGAGTCGGGCGCGCCTGAAGTGACTTAGCAGGAGCAGCAGCAGCAGCATCCACTCATCCATTCACTCATCCACTCATTCTTTTTGTTTGTTTGTTTCAAAATTTAATTTAGTAGGTTTGGAGTGAACCCCACAACTTTATTCGCATCTTTCCTTCAAATATAAATTGATTGAAAAAGTAATATATTCTTGTTGTAAAAGATCCAACTACAGATAAATGTCTACCACAAAATGTCATCCACTCATTTTCTTTCCAGCTACCTATCCACCTACTCTCCCACCCATCCGTCCATCTGTCCATGCATCCTTCCATCTACCATCCATTCAATAAATACTCGTGAATATTTGCAAGGCACAAAGGTAAATAAAACATAGCCCTGCCTTCAAGGAAACAAACAAATGGTGACAAGGTGATGAGGGAAAAGGTCAGCACGCACCCCAAAGGCACCCGCTGTCCACAGAACCGTGCACTCCATGCCGAGGATGGGAGCGTAAATACGGCAACGGGGCCACCGTCACCTACCATCGCTCTAAAACTCCCTTGTGTCTGAGGCTTGCTGTGTGCCAGCAAGTGTGAGACATATCGACAGTCAAGCCACTGATTTGAAGCGTGAACCTACCACGTGCCAGGCCTTACTTGGCTGATCCTATTTATTGAGCGTCCCCGCCCCGTGAGGTCTGGGAGTTCTGACTCTGGTTGGGGCACGAGGGAACTGAGGCTGGAGGTATGGGACAGTTGAGGGGTGCAGCGGGAGCCAGGCTGGCTGTGCGGGGCTTGGCCCCAAGGTGGCCGCAAAGCAGAGGCTTCTGGGAAGAGCTTGCGGCGGGCACCAGGCAGGTTCAGCCTGGCTGCGGCCAGCACAGGAAACATCTTTGCCTGGCAAACAGGATGGTCGTTTGCCGTCTGAGCATGGGTGCATGGGTGCGGGGAGGGAGAGGGGCCCAGAATAGCTCCTGCCCTCCCCCTGCCCCTGCTCTCTGCCTGGCCTCCCGCCAGCCCTTCTGCACCCCCATTCCGCACCCCCCGCCCCAGTGCCCATAGCCGGGAACCTTCACGAGCGAGGCATCATCCTCTGAGCCTCCTGTGGGCCTGAGTTCGCAGAAGGGAAACAGGCTCAGAGAGGGGATGTGGCTGGCCCGGCGAGACCCTGATTCCAGCTCAAGGCCCGTGGCTCTTTTAGGATCTGGAGTAGGGGGAGAAGGAACAGCTTTTGGGGGTCTTGCCTCCCTCTGGCAGAGCTGCCATCTGAGCAGATCTAGGTCTACCTTGCTCTGGGGGCCCCCAGCTCTGGTCTCTGCACCCCACTCCCCCAGGCACTGCTCCCAGCAAGCTCTCACCCCGGGGAGGAGCCAGGGACAGGCCTTCTGCAGGTATTTTAAAGGCCTTTCCTAAAGGTAGGGACTCCGATGGGAGATTCTGGCAGGGTGCAGCTCTGTCCAGGTTCCGGGGTGCACTGACCACCACCCCAAACTGCACCTGAGGTGCCAGGAAGCCCAACCCCGCCTGCTGTGCTATCCTGAGCTGAGCACACAACCTCTCTGGGCCTCACGATAGCTCTGGACTTGGATGTCTCTTCTTGTTCTTGAGATTCCTGATTTTAAGATTCTGTCACCTTCGATATTCTAAGACTCTGGGATTCCCAGACTTGGTCTTTCCAGAATTTCCTCCACCATGAGGCACAGTGAGTGTTCGGAGAAGCATCGCAGGGTAAGCTAAGACTCTGGGAGGGTTAACGGTCCCCCAAGGTCACACTTCCTAAGTGTTCCCACTTCAGCCTTGCTCCTGCACCCCAAAGGGGTTCACCCTGTGGCTGGTCGGTCAGCAGGGCTTCCTGAGAAAAGGGTGATTCTGTTGATGTGATTGATGTTAAACCAATTCCTTCTTCCCTGTCTCCCGTCCTTCCTCTTCACTTTCTCATTCTTTCTCCTTTATTCAATCATTTATTCATTCAACAAACACGACACAGAAGCCATCTCTCTGGCAATTTGTAGGCTTCAATTCAGACGACATAAAAATGACCCAGGACTCTTTTTCAGCAAGGTGTGGTACATCATGAAGGGGAGGTTCTTTGGAGTCATCCAGCTCACCTAAAATCCCTGCCCGACTTTTTCAGGCTGTGTGAGCTCGGGTGAATCACTTCCTCTTTCTGGGCCTCAGTTTCCTCATCAAACAAATGGGGACACTGGTGCCCACTTTGCTCCCTTCCCCAGCCTGCAGGGGGAGTGCTGGTGTCACTGGGGGGGTTTCTCTTCTGTGGGAGAGCAGGACTTATAAAACACTGGCACCAGGGCTACTATTTTGGTGGGGAGGCCGGGCATCAGTTGGGCACTGGACGGTCCTGGGAGCCCAGCGAGGGGCCTGAGGGCCCAGGAGGCACCTTGGAGCCCCCCAGCCCAGCCTCAAAGGTCCATGTGGGCGTGAACCGCGGAGCTTCTGTGCTGCAGCCGCCTCGAAGCCAGGCGTGAAATCTGGGCGCATGCGGTGCGGCGAAGCAAGGGCTGGGTGGACGCGGACCGTCCTTTGATGTGCTTTTGGGGTGTGTAATTAACTGTAACTGAAATATTATTTGATCTTTTATGTGGAAAATCAAATTGTGTTGTGTCAGACATGAATAAATACACACAGGTCCGTTTCTGCGGCCGCCGCAGCTCCTCCCCAGGCCCGGCTCCTCCGCTCCCCTGCCCCACCCCCCTTGCCTTGGTGGAAACATAATTCTCGCCTTTTAAACTTTTTCCCTTTGTCTGGCTGTGAAAGGCCCTATTGTCCTGGGGGAAAGGAGGGGGCTGGGGCCTGAACCGAGGGCTGGGGAGGGGGTGTCCTGCCCATGGACAGGGCTGGGCTCAGGGGCCTGCGCCCTGGGACTCCACCTCTCTGTCTCCGGACATTGGGTGACCTTGGGCAAAGCCTTCAGCGGCCTCAGCCTCAGTATTCCCACCTGGGTTTTCTCTGGACTCCTTGTGGGTTGGGGTGTCATATTTTATAGGCGATGGGCCTCATGACTCTGCTAGAGGCATTTGAGGAACTGGCTGTTACTTTTACACAGAAGTAATGGCCTCTCTGGAGACCCTAAAACCAATCCAAGTAGGTGATCTGGGTTCTGACCTTTTCCTCCGGTGAGGCTGGTTGAGGATGGGGATGTTGGAAGGGTGGAAGATGTTGTGGGAGGGGGAGAGCATAGCCTAGTGGTTACCAACCAGCTTTGGAATCAGGCAGCCCTGAGTTCAAGTGGTACCTCTGCCAGTTACCAGCTATGTGACCTCTCTGAGCCTCAGTTTCCTCATCTGGAGAGTGGGATGGAAAGCACCTCCCTCGTTGGGCTGGAAAGCACCTTAATCTTCGCACATTCTGTTCCACCTGGCTTGGGTGCCCTTCCTTCCCTGTCCTCCTAGTTGAGAGCTGTGCATGCATCCGTGATGTTGAACCATCACTTACTTTTGGGGGGACCTTTGCAGACTCATCTACACTTGTCTTCTTAGGCGTTTCCTTGTTTCTCTTCCCCTGCTTTCCCCAGCCCCCCTCTCATAAGAGGGAACACTTTACTTGCTCTATATCTGCCTTACTCTCTGCCTTGAGATTTGAGGAAGCCCCCCCTCCACCACCCACCAGAGATGCCTCTGATCTTCCCAGCTGAATCCCAGGGCCTGGAACAGCACCGGGCACAGAGTGGGTGCTCAGGAAGTGATCACCTTGGTTACACTCTGCAGACTCCATCAGGAGCCTCCCCCAGCCCAGGCTGTGCCCACCAGGCCCCTGAAAGATGCTTGACCCGTTCCTACAGGGAGCTCTGATGCCGGGGAGCAGGAATGAGAGATGGCCCAGGTGAAAACACCAGGCCCTGGGCCCTGGCCAAGTCAAACATCCGGGAATTAAAGAAAATAAACAAAAGAAGAGAAGCCGCAATTATTGTCTGAAACTGTAATATTACCTGCCAGGGGGGACAAGATGATTTTGGACAGTGGGCCGTCCCATCACTGCCGGCTGGTCTGCCTCCCCCAGGGGTGTGGTGGGGCTGGGGCTTCTCACTTCCCCAGGCGGAGAGGCAGCGAAGGAGCACAAAGAGGATGCCAGGCTGCAGGACCCTCACTGAGCAGTGGGGGAAACTGAGGCCAGCCCGGGGACAGCGTCCCAAGGTCACACAGAGCGGGGACAGAGCGGCCCAGAACACCCTGCACCCTGTCTTCTACATGAGTGCTCACCTCTCTAAGAACAACACCGATGAGAAGAACAATAGAAGGATTTGTTGGATCCATCCCAGGTGCCGGGGTCTCCGGCCTAAGGCTTTCCACGCAGGTGCTTTTATTCTTCCTCGTTTTACAGAGGCCACGTTATTATTATTATTATTATTCGTGGGTCTCTTTCTCTGTTGAAAAAATTAAAAATTACGTTATGACTGTTGGTCTAAAGATGAAAATATTAATTTTAGATATTAAAACATGATCTTCAGAAAGCCTCCTTCCCCCTTCGGATTTTAGAAGAAATGAAAACATTTTAAAATAGTTTTTGAAAAACAGTTGTGTTTTTCAAAATGAGAAAAACTAAACCCTAAAACTGTTGTGGGCCCGAGGCTCTGGGACTATTGAGGCAGGAGATAGATGAGCCCCCCTTCCCTCCCCCAGGGTAAAGCGATTGGAGATTCATTCCCTGTGGATGGAAACTCCAAGCTGAGAATAGCAGGACAATTAAGGTGAGGAGGGTGGGCCCTGCCCAGACCACATATTTCTTTTCCGGAAGTCAGGGGACCTCCCCAACCACACGTGCGCAGAAAAGGCCTCTTGGAGGCCAAAGGGGAGTTAGGTCAAGGGATGTTCTATCCAGACGCCTTTGCGGTAAAATCCATCTTGACTTGGGAGGATCGTGAACTATACCAAATACGGACTGTGAACCAGGCAAATCAAAATGACTGGCTAAGGGAAACCCGGAAGAAATACCCCATGAAAGTAATTCAAATCGCCACGAGGATGCGACTCAGGAATTCTCCCTCTGGGTCTGCCCATGTGCGTATCTAGCCACACGCACTGTACTCTTTTTTCCTCTTAAGAAACATTTTACTTGTTTCAGTACTTTCCGTCTTGGTGAAAATTCTTATCTGCAAAGCCGAAGGGCCAGGGCCCTTGTCACTGACCACTGGTCTAGTGGCTAGGATCTGGTGCTTTTACCGCCGTGACCTGGCCTCAATCTCTGGCTGGGAGCCCAAGCCCCGCTCCACACCGTTTCAGGCTGAGACCACCCGAGATCACTACCGTACCTGATGGATAATTTGGTTCTGTGCAGAAGGGAAACTGAGGGAGAGAGAGTTGAGTTTCAAAGAGGAATGAGGGACACACATCCTGTAGCAAAGGAGTGGGATAAACCAAGACCCAGCGAGTGCCTAGGTGGAGGGTGGGGGATGGGAGGTGCTTGCCAGGCTCCCCCCGGAGGATGGGGCAGCCCCTCGCGGTCCCCAGGCTTGCCCCTACCCAGCGCCTCCACCACCCCCTTGATCTCCTGGAGCTGGGCTGTGGCCATGCTGACTGGTGGCCAGTGCCTGTGTAGCCTATAGCCATCCATAGGGTGACATGTCCCCACTATCCCCAGGACGTCATTCTTGATTTCTGCAGCTTGGGGACCTTCTGCCCCTGCTTGGACTGTTGGGAGGGGGAAGTTGGGGCAAAAAGCCATTATTGTGACCCCTTAGATCAGCTGCTCCCTGCCTCTGTCAACGTAGGTCAGGACCTCAGGGCTTCCAAAGGGCTGGACCACCTTCCCGGGGCCAGGAGGGGTGCAGCTGCTTCCCAAACCAGTGATGAGAAAGTGGTTTCCTGCAACCTTCCCTGAACACCAGAGAGAGTCCCCGTTGGGTGCTAATGTGTCTTTAACACTTCTTTCTAAGGTTTGCTAATCTCTCTTTGAAAAGCCTTGCTGAGGGGGAGGGTGGAGAGGGCAACAGGGTTTGTCTCTAACTCAGCACCATTGTTTTTTCTTTTCATTTTTAGGGTACCTTTTGATTTATGGCATCTAATGTTCATTTCCCACTTGAGGTGGTGATTAAAAGTTTCTTTAAAAATGTTTATTTCTGCAGAAGGAGGAGATCAATTTAGAGAAAAAATACTAAGTAGGTCACCTCAGACAGGAAGGAGGAAGAGGGCAGAAATTAACCTGGAGATACACAAACTAGTGAGGTTTGGAAAAGCTGCTGGAGGCCACAAACACACACTTGTCGTTTTGGCATTGACTGCTCGGAGAGGGTCAGTGACTTGCCCGAGGTCACACAGTAAGTGCATGTCGCTTAGAAGGGACCCAAACTCTAGGTCTTCATGACTCCAAAGCATTTATTTTGGGAGTTGCTCCCATTTAGGGGTGAGGTGGGGGTCAGGATCCCCTTGGTGAGTTGTTCCCACAAAAGAACTTGTGACCGTGTAGGCATGATTCTGCTACAGTTTCAGCCACATCGTGGTGACTGAGGCTCAGAAGCCCTATTCTGCTTACACCTGCCACGTGTCCTCCGTTACCTACACCCCCATGTGATGACAAATGTCCTCCCTGACTGTGACTCCATGCCTTCCTGAACACACTCAGGAAGCTTCCAGGGGTCCTACCAGCTCTGTTCTCTAAGGACCACCATGGATGTGGGTGGAGCTAGGCAGTCACGGGGACACGTGTCCCTGTCTCGTGTTCACAAGGCCCCAGAGGGCCGTGCAGGGAGGCAAGCCTCCCTTGGTGGAAGGAAGCCCATCCCCACAGCATGGGGTGCCTGGGTAGGGAGTGATCTCCCTGTCTCTGGAAGTATGCAAGCGGAGGCTGGGGGCTTTGCAGTTGGAATTTGCATTCTGGGAGTGAGACTACTTGTAAGCTCCTCCTTCCTCAGCTGACGTGTCCCCAGCACGTCCGTGGGGTTGGTGAACATATTTTGGCCATTGGGACCAGGCAGGGCTGGAATGGAGGTCCAGGTTTGCCAGGCTCCATCTCCCCCTGCTTCTCATCTTGACTCTCCTTATCTCCTCACTCAGTCTGATTCTTCTTGCTAGCACTCATCACTAACCCCCCACTCGTGATTTCATAGGCTGCTCTCATTATCTGCAGCTGCGTAACAAACTACCCCATAACTGAGTGGTTCAAAACAGCAAGGATCATTTATTTGGCTCACAACTCTGTCATCTGGGTAGGACTCAGCCGAAAAGGCGCCTCTCTGCTGTACGTGGGGTTGGCTACAATAGTTTGGAGGCTGAAAGATTCCTGTCCAAGCTTGCTCACTTGTGTGTCTGACTGGATGACTGTTGTCTGGGGACTTCTCCTCCCCCACATGTGGGGGCCTCCACGAGCTGCTTGAGCTTCCTCCTAGCATGGCGGCCGGGCTCCAGGACGAATCTCCCCAAAGAACTCGGTGCAAGTTGTGATGCTGCTATGACCCCCACCTTGGAAGTAACATAGCAAAACTTTAGCCCTACTCTGTGGGTCAGACCGTCATGAAGGCCTGCCCAGTTTCAAGGAGAAAGGAGACAAAAGACCCACCTCTTGAGAGACAGAGGAGATTGTGTGACCCTGTTTGGAAAATATAATCCTCTGCATCTATGCATTTGCTTCTTCATTTACTGCCTGTCTCAGAACCACAAGGACCTGTCTCACTTGCTGCATAGGCTCACCTTCTTGAAAGTGAAAGTGAAAGTTGCTTAGTTGTGTCCAACTCTTTGTGACCCCATAGACTATACAGTCCATGGAATTCTTCAGGCCAGAATACTGGAGTGGGTAGCCGTTCCGTTCTCCAGGGGATTTGCCCAACCTAGGGATTGAACCCAGGTCTCCCACATTTCAGGCAGATTCTTTACCAGCTGAGCCACAAGGGAAGCTCAAGAATACTGGAGTGGGTAGCCTATCCCTTCTCCAGCCGATCTTCCCGAACCAGGAATCAAACCCAGGTCTCTTGCATTGCAGCTTCTTGAAAGCGTCTGGCAAGTAGTAAGTGCTCAATGGGTTTCCCAGGTGGCGCTAGTGGTTAAGAACCCACCTGCCAATGCAGGAGTTGTAAGAGATGCAAGTTCAATCCTTGGGTCGGGAAGATCCCCTGAGATGCAGGTTTGATCCCTGGGTCGGGAAGATCCCCTGGAGGAGGGCATAGCAACCCACTCCAGTATTCCTGCCTGGAGAATCCCATGGACAGAGGAGACAGTCAGTGTTCATAGGGTCTCACAGAGTCAGACATGATAGAAGCGACTTAGCCTAAGTGCTCAATGCATATTTGTTGAATATACAAGCAGAGAGATGAAAAAAGAGGCAGAGATGGAGATAGACAGATCGGTTTGGCAAGACGTGGTCAGGGCCGGACAGAGGGGGAAGCTGATGTCCACTGGCCCGAAAGCAGGGGCCTCTGGGGGGCTTCGGCTGGGTTTATCACAGGGAGTGGGAGTAGAGCGGGGCTCTACAGCTGGGTGGGGGTTGCCAGCCCGAGCAGGGTGACAGTCGGGGTGAAGAAGGCCATGTCCAGCAGGGACTGGCCTGCCAGCTGGGGCCGGATCCCGCGGTGGCCAGCGGGCACAGGCTGCCTCCCTCCGCTAACAATTTCCCTGTGGCCAGAGCCTTGGAGACCAAGAGTAATGAAACAGAAGAATGTCGGTGACATTTTTCTAAAGAGGAAAAATGGAGGGTTTCAAGTCAAACTGAAAGACTTATGGGGTTCGCAGCGAGGCTAGAGCTCCCTTTCGAGAACAAACTGCCAGATAAGGGGCACGATTGAGTCCCCGGTAATGTTCACTCTGGCCGGCCCGACGCCTGCCGACACTGTTTTGACTACATTGTTCTCATTGATTTTCCTCTAGTTCCTTGCAAATGGAGGCTCCGGCGTCTCTGGGGAGCATCGTCATCAGGGAGGCTGAAGAGGTTCTCTGTGGAGCAAAGCCAAGGGTGCTGGGTCACCAGGGGCCTGCTGGGCTGCAGCCCGGCTGGGTGGGCACAGGCCTGGCACCTGGTGGGGGGGTCATTGATAACATTGATAACCATACTCAGCATGATTCACCCAATGTTTTCCACGATGCCCCTGAGAAAGTTTCTTTTTCGCTCTTACACACTTCCCATTTTATTTCTGATCCTCTTAGCAACCCCAGGAGGTTCAGAGAACTAAAGGGACTTGCCCCATGACACAGGCAACCCAACTCAGCCCAGGTGAGCCGAGGTCTCTGGTTGAAAGCGGGGCCTCCTGGCCAATCTTGGGGGCTTAGACACCCAGATTCCAGAATCTTCACGGACCCCCTGTCCCAGTTTCCTGTTGCATACACCTGTCCTTCATCTGCTGAGTCATCTGATGACGATGATGTCAGTGTCTTCGTGTTTGTTCTGGAGCATCCACTGTGTTTAGCTGTGGACAGCTGATGTCTTGAGCTCAACATGTTCCAAACTGAACCCACCGTCCCCTTCCTTCCCTCCTCCACCTCCTCTGGGGGAAGTGACCCCCTTGTCTCTTGAATAGAGGGTCCTAGAGCACCCCCCCAGGCTCCTTCCTCCCGTCACCCCCAGACCCTAACAACTATCCCCAAGGCCTGGAGAGTTTACCTTCTGAGTCTCCCCTGAGTCCATATGCATCTCCATACCCCCACTGCCTCCAGCCCCTTGAGGCCTCTGTCTTCTCCCTCTACATCCGGCTCCCGGGTCCTGCTCCGCCCCCCGACAGCCCGTCTCCCCACGGCAGCCAGAGGCATCACTGCGAAATGCAGCTCATTCCCTGCTTCACATCCTTCCACCAGGTTCTCAGGAGCCGCCGCGTCTGGACCATCAGCACCCGCCTCTTCCACAGCCCCCACCTTCACCCGTCCACCCTCATGACCAAGCCACCTTCACCTTCCCTCCGCTTCTCTTTTACTTCTGCCTGTCCACTGCGCCCTTTCTGCCTGGAAAGCCATGATGTGTTGGAATGATCTGCTTTTCTGTCCTCCTGCCCCAGGCTGGGAGCTCCTTGGACACTGGGCTGGGCTTTACTCAATTTTGCACCCCTGGCACCCCAATCCACACCTGAGCACATCACTCAGACTGTGTATTCTCTGAAGGATGAAATGACTCCAGCCTGCTGGTCAACCAAGCCCTCAGAAGAGGGGTCTCAGGCACAGGGGACTTGCCCAAGCACATGGTAATCCCAGGGGTCTGGAGATCCAGCCTAGGAGTGTTGCGGGCCCACCCGTGCAGAGATAGTCTTAGACGTTGGGGATGACCACCACTTAGATGTTGAGTCTCTTCATCTGGGAGCATGAGGTTGTTCAGGGGTGATTCTCAGGAAAAGGTGGGTGGAATCTTGTTTAGGGTTGGAGGAGGCAACTTTGCCTGGGGAAGGCATTCTTTGGAAGGTGTGGTGGACTTTACAAAGGTACAGAGGCCTGAAAGGAAAATCTCTCCAGGCTGGGAGGCAGGAGGAATCCAATGCTGGGGTTGTCTGAGCCAAGACCAGTGCAGTATCAGAAAGGCAGACTCAGAGATGAGAGGACCTGCCTGTCGTCTTACAGCAGAGCCGGGTTGAAAGCCAGGGATTCTGACTCCGAGTCCAGCTCCTTTCCTTTGGAACCAGCCTTGTGATACATTTTGGGGAGGAAAACGAGAAATTCTTGGCTGACAAAGAGGCATACGGGGCCAGGTAGGGAGACGCCAGTTCTCAGACCTGTTCAGGTCACCTCAATTTTTCTTGAAGGGTGGGAGTCACAGATACACAGACGGCAATTTCCTCCGAGGAAACGAGCTGCCATCTAAGCGGAAAAATGTCTGGGGCCAAATGCTTGGAGACTGGACAGGTAGGAAGGGGGGACAAAGGGAGGTGAACCTTGAAAATATCTAGGTCACATCTCCTGCCAGCAGCTGCCCAGCCCTCTGTCCATGGCCAGGTTGGGAAAATGCTTTCTTTCTGATCCCCTTCCAGCCCTGTCTTGAAGAATGGGGTGGAGCTGATGTCTGGTCCTTTCATCAGCCGAGGCCCTGATATAATAATGGTAACAATAAATAATAAATGCTACCATCCATGGAACACTTGCTCCAAGCCCTGCGTTCATTTACACATTGCCTGTTTTACTTCACTGAGTCCTCAGGAGTTAGGAACTGTGGTTCTTCCCAATTCACAGATGAGGAAACTGAGGTTCAGTCATTGTCTGGATTTACACCCAGTTCTGCTGGCTTCAGGGCTCTGAGGTTTTCTTTTTGAATTTGGCTGGGATCTTGGTTGTAGCGTGCGGGATCTTCCATCTTCGTTGCAGGATGCGGGATCTTTAGTTGAGTCATGTGAACATGTCTGAGCGTGTGGATCTAGTTCGCTGACCAGGAATTGAACCCAGGCCCTCCTCCTTTGGGAGCTCAGCATCTTAGCCACTGGACCACCAGGGAAGTCCCAGCTCTGTGGTATTTAACTGAATGTTATGGAGAGTCCCAGGTGCCAGGTTCAGGGCCATGTTAGAAGCTGGCCAGCCCCAGCCTCTGTTGGAAGGTGTCTGAGTTCTCTGGTCTGAAAAGGCTGATAAGGCACAGCATGTGCCCATAGATGCTTGGTCTGGTGGGGAGGCAAGGTGGCCCTGCAATACACCTTAGAGAACACCCCAAGGATGCCCCCTGAGAGCCCCTGGCACTGCGCAGCTGGGCAGGGTGCTCTGCGCCCCCCAACAGCTCTGGCCCACGGTGGTTTGCAGGATTTGCTTGATGTCTGTCCCTTCCATTGGATCTGAGAATCGAGAAGGCCGAGATGCAGCCCTAGCACAATACCTGGCCCCTATGGGTCCTGCATCAGTGCTTATTTACTACTGTTACACATACACACGCATCAGAGTAAGCCAGGGCAGGTAGTGAAATAAGCCAGCCTAGGTCATAAGTGGGTCACAAGCAGGAAAGCGCTATGAAAAAGTTATTATTGTATGCATTTTACACAAGTGAACCATGTTCATTACAGAAATACTAGAGAATGACGACAAACATTTAAAAAAATCACCTCTCCACAATAGCCACTATTACCATGTTGGTAAATAACCCACCATGTTTTTTAAGTTATATGCAGGGATGGGGCACAGCCCTATTCCATTGGGCACCATTCATATTGCATTCTGAGTGACTGTAGTTGTCCAGTGAACAACCTGGGCAACTATGTATGGCAACCTTGGGTATACGCTGCTGCTAAGCCACTTCAGTCATGTCCAACTCTTTGTGACCCCATAGACGGCAAACCCACCAGGCTCCCCCGTCCCTGGGATTCTCCAGGCAAGAACACTGGACTGGGTTGCCATTTCCTTCTCCAATGCATGAAGGTGAAAAGTGAAAGTGAAGTTGCTCAGTCATGTCCGACTCTTAGCAGCCCCATGGACCGCAGCCTGCCAGGCTTCTCTGTCCATGGGATTATATATATATATAAATATGTGTGTGTGTGTCTGTTGCTATTTATTCTTTATAGAATTGACATCAAACAACATATGCTGTTTGAAAAGTTGCGTCTCTCACTGAAAACATACCATGATCAATTTTTTTTATGTTAACAAATATCTCATTTTAAGTGCATGCTTGGTTGTGTCCAACTCTTTGCGACTCCATGGACTGTAGCCTGCCAGGCTCCTCTGTTCATGGAATTTTCTGGGCAAGAATACTGAACTAGATTGCCATTTCCTACTCCAGGGCTCTTCTTGAACCAGAGATTAAACCGGTGTCTCTTGTGTCTCCTTGACTGGCAAGCAAATTCTTACCACTGAGCCACCTGGGAAGTCCAAATATTTTTAAAACAATAAGTTAAATTATTAGGTTATTTCCATTTTATTTAAAACAAAGCATGATGAACATGCTTTGGGGACATTTGTATATTTAAGTTCTTGGGATAAATTCTAGGAATTTCAAGCAAGAGCATATTTGATATATGAGTCTTTTGAAACACAAACTGCAAAATTGTTCTCCAGGAGATTTCCAGCAATAATGCAGGGAAGAAAAGGGTTAGTGTAAATTGGATAAAATTGCAGGAGGAGGAAAAAGAGAGGGGATTTTGGGATATTTGATCCACTAGTGGCCTGTAGGTCAGACTTTCTCTTTAGGAGGTTGAAAGAGGAGCAGTTTGTCAGTGAGAGGTCAGCCTCCTGGCCTATAGCAATAAAGTCACATCATCCCAGCTTCTGCCTTAGACTCCAGCCTGAATCTCTGTCTGACTTTGACCAAGTCATTTCCCTCTCTGCAACCTAGTTTCTCTCCCTGTAAGCTAGTAAGATTGGACTAAATCACAGTCACTATCATTCTGTGATTGATTGGTAATTCCTGCCTGGCAGGACTGTGTTGAGCTTCCAAGTTATCTACAGTTGGCAAGAAAGAGTGCTGTGATCAATTAATAATGTCTGCCATGGGTGTGGGAAGTGAGGTGATGGTACCTTTGCCATGTACTAGCTATTCCAGGACTGGACTCTTTGGGAGACTGTTAGAGCTCTGAAAAGGAAGGGAATTTTTCCTGCCATCTTGTTCCTCATAGATGTCTAGATTTTGAGAAAAGCCTCATTGAGTTAGCCAAGTGCTCTCACCCTGATCTGTCTCATGCTGGGTGTGTTGCAGTGTAGCTAAGAGGCTGATGACATTCAATTTCTGTCTCTCGACCTTCTTCAGCATCTCATGACATTGTCTTCAGCCTGCAGAGGGAGGATTGGGAATTTCCTATGATTTCAGTATTCCATTCAGTTTTTATCATTTTAAGGTTCATGCGTTTCTAATTGTTATGAATACCATGGCAAAATTAATAGTTCTATGGTTGGTTTATTACATTTAGTAAAATTATGTGCATGCAGTGTTTGCCAAGAGAAGACGCGGCAGGCTCCTTAATCATGTAAAGATGATAATTTAGTTGTTACACTTGTTGAAATGATGGGATTAATTTTTAAAAAGTTTGCAAACTGGTGGAGAAATGTAAAACATTAATTTAGTTAGACAAGCAAGCCGACAACTGACAAATCCTTTCAGCCAAACCCGGTAATGGAGATGCTACAGACCCAGAGAGGGAGGAGATTCATCAAGGACGCAACAGGCACTTTCAAGGAATTGGGAATGTGATGTTGGAAAGTGCTGTGTGGCTTTTGGGGAGACACTTTCCCTCTCTGGGCCTTCAATTTTTTTCTATAAAATGATATTAGATCTGTGATTTTCAAATCACGTCCTGCAGAAGTCCTAAGGATTCAGAACATGTCTTGCAGGCTAAAAGAAAGGCAGATGGATGAGAATGGAGGAGGTTTCAGTGGAGGGGTATCATGTTGGAGGAACCTGTCCACATTCTTTTCCCCCTGATTTTACCTTGGGCAATCTCTCTTCCCTCCTTGTCATCAGTTTATGTAGTTCTGAAGGGATTAACTGACCCCTGGTAGCAGATGGTGGCCAGTGACACAGGATGGGCTGGTGAGATCAGCAAAGTGACCTGACAGTGATTGGTTTGGACCAATCCCATGACTCGCATCTGGCCAATCAGAACCAACGAAACTTTCTCATGGTACCTTTGCTCTAACTTCAGAATGAGATTCTTTTTCCCTTGGAGTGGCTGAGCCAGAGGATGGAAGATCAGGCTTTGGAGACCATTCTTGACCATGGTTTAGAGAAAAGCCTGTCTGAGAATGAAGACAATGGAAAGGAAGTGAAAGTGAAAGTGTTAGCTGCTCAGTCACGTCTGACTCTTTGTGACCCCGTGGACTGTTGCCCACCAGGCTCCTCTGTTCATGGAATTCTCCAAGCAAGAATACTGGAGTAGGTAGCCATTCCCTTCTCCAGGGGATCTTCCCAACCCAGGGGTGGAACCTGGGTCTCCTGCAGAAAGTAGAACCAAAATACAAAACAGATTCCCAGTATCATCATTTCAGCTCCTGGATCCAGCCATACCTGATGTCTTGGATTTTTTTTTTTCTTTTCAGTTATTTGAGCCTATACATTTCTATTTTTGCTTCAGCAAGTTCGAGTTGAGTTTCTGTAGCTTACGACCCAAAGAGTTGCAATTAATGTGGGACTAGGGCCAAGCTATGTTTATCCATTCTATATGTTGGAATTCCATATAAAAATTTTGTTTGAACAAAAGATTCTGCTGCTAAAAAGTAGGACTAGGACTCCATGATTCCTAACAGCCCTTTTAGCTGTGATATCCTGCGTCTCCATGGGTGCTGCTGTAGGTTTGCCTGTCCACAGGTGTATGAAGCAGGTGAGGGCACACGCAGAAGGAGGAGGCTGACTCTGGGCCGAGGTCACCAAGAAGGCACCATTGGGAGTGGATCTGGAAGGCTTAGTGAGAGTTCTCCAGAGTGTAAGGGAAAAAATGGAATACAAGGCAGAGGGAGGAGCCTGTGCAGGTGGCCTGAAGGTGTAAAGACTGGGAGGCCTTTGGGGGAAGATTGGAGAACCTGATGTGGCTAAAGCAGGAGGTTTGTGGGTGGTGAGAGAGAGGAGGCTTGAGGAAATGAAGTGGAAAAGCAAAAGACGCCTGGGAAGGGTCTCGAGTGTCAGCATGAAGAGTCGGCCAGTGGTTGGCAGGCAGTGGGCAGCTGTGGAATGTTCTTGAGCAGGAGAGAAGCAGGGCCCAGTGGGGGCTGGTTGCTGGGAACAGGACAGACTATGGAAGAGAAATCGGTCTCCCGGGGTGGTTATGCCCGAGACTGCTTCCGTCTGAGGCAGGAGGCAAGGAGGGGGTCCCAGGTCCCCCCCTGACTGCATTCCAGAGTCAGCAGGGCCGCACGGTTCCCAGCCCTGGAATCTGGGCGCTATTTTGAGGAGAGAGGCCTGGGAGGCGGCTTGGTGGAAATTGAGAATGAGTCCTTGACTCTGCTGGCTCCATTTAGCAGGGGTGATTTACGAGAATTTTGCCCTGGTTCCTGGGGGAAATTGATCTTTCATCATGTTGCAGACCTTGATCATTCTTACAAGTTCTGAGGGGCCTCGATGATCCCTTCCCCCAGATCCACCATACAAGCCACGTTCCATCACTCTTCGGGACTTTCACCCTCACTGTTCCATCTGCCCGGATCACCCTTCCCAACTTTTTCTTGCTTGAGGGTAATAATAACAATAATGTACTGAGTCACTTCAGTTGTCTCTGACTCTTTGCGACCCCATGGACTGTAGCCCTCCAGGCTCCCCTGTCCATCGGATTTCCCAGGCAAGAATACTGGAGTGGGTTGTCATTTCCTCCTCCAGGGGATCTTCCCAACCCCGGGCTCGAACCTGCATCTCATGTGTCTCCTGCATTGGTTGGCGGATCCTTTACCGCTGAGCCACCTGGGAAGCCCCAGTAATAATAATAGTAACAATACTAAAGGCAGGAGAACCAGCAGCCACAGCCACAGCCATAAATGTGTACTGCACACTCACTGTGCACTGGTACGTGGTAAAATCCTCATGTACACCTACTCAAGAAATTCTCTCAACAATGGGAAAAGGTAGAAACTTTTAATATTCTGAGTTTAGAGAGAAGGAGGCCTAGAGAGGTGAAGTCATCTGTCTAAGTAAGGTCTATCCCTGAGAAAAGGAGGAGGTGGGATTTGAACCCAGGGCTTTTGGAGAGGGGACAGGCCTTGGATTTGGGGAGGCCTGGCTGGGAGTCTGAGAGAGGGGAAGAGTGAGGAGAAGGGAGCAATGACAGACAGAGGTGAGGCCGTGGAAGAGGCGGAGAGAGAAACAGAGACGTGGCTTGGCAGCCCTTACTGAGAGAGTTCGGGAAGCAGCAGCAGAATCACGTGCAAAACGGCCATGAAGCTCCAGGTCCAAAGCAAAAGGGAAAGATAGAGACTGGAGAGGAAAGACTTGGGGACTCTGTGTTAGGAGTGACTGTAGTTGTCCAGTGCACAACCTGGGCAACTGTGAATGGTGACCCTTGATATGTATATGTCTGTTGGTGTTTATTCTTTCTAGAAATGACACTAAATGACATATACTGTTTAAAAAAGCTGGGAGTGGGGGGCCCACTGCAGGTGAGTGATGGGGAGCAGTGAACTGCAGTTCCTGGGGACCGTAGTCTAGGAAGAGGCAGAGGGCAACAAGAAGAGGTGGAGGCCCATCGGCTGCTTCAGCCATTTGAACCTCCTGGTCTGTATCATCAACCACAGGGGGTCGCAAAATTATAGGCATCCAGGCATCTTTTCCATGCTCACCAGCACCGAGGTATAGTTTGTAATTCAGAGAGGTTGTGAGGCAGGGAGGTCAAGTTGTTTGGGAAAAATCACTTCATTAAAAAAAAGCAACAAAAACTTGCAGGCACCTCAGGCGTGTGGTCTGGGTACCAGCTAAAGTTGAACACATTCTGCCATCAGCTCTGGTCACGTGTTTCCATAATAGATCTCTGAGCTCCGTGGGAGGCATTGTCCAAATCAAGTCATCATTTGAGGCCCTTTGGGCTTGGGAGGTGGGGTGCATGGGGCTGATGGTCAATAAAGCACCCTGATCCCAGTGGGCACAGACAGGCAGGGTGACCTCCAACCAGTGCTGGGGTGAGTACAGTCCCATTTTATAGATGAGGAAACTGAGGCTCAGAGATGGCAAGGAGGATTCTGAGCTGCCCTCCTGCTTCCCCCAGGACCTGAGGACTCCAACCCCTGGTTTCCCGTTGTGGTGGGTGTTGTTTGGTTGTTTCAGAAGGAACTCCCTTCCCACTGTCTCCATCTAGCCCTTTGTGGATCCCCATTCTGGGTGCAGAGGATGAGAAGGTTGAATGGTATCACCAATTCCATGGACATGAACTCAGGCAAACTCTGGGAGGCAGTGAGGGACAGGGAGGCCTGGCGTGCTGCAGTCCATGGGGTTGCAAAAAGTTGGGCATGACTTAGTGACAGAAAAACAACAACAAATTCTGGGTGCAGCTAAGAGTTTGAATGCCGCTGTCACGATGCCTCCAAGGAACCTCAGGCCATATTTGCCCCCAGGCCTGCCTCTTGCCTAGAGGGGCCCCAGAAGCTGCAAGCACCAATAAGATGGGGAAAGAGAGAGAGAGAGGGAGATGGGGAAAGGATGGGAAAGGCTGGCCCTAAATTCACAGGAAGAGCAAATGGAGTTACATCCATGAATGACAGATATAATAATAATAATAAAATAATAATAGCAGCTGGGCCTTCTCTGAGCACTGTTTGTATGGCAAAAGCTTTTCACGGGTTACCTTACAGACTCCAGTCGCAAACCTTAGGAGGCAGTACCTACAGGAACCTGTGGTTTCCAGGGATGCAGTATCAGTTCAGACGAAGTGAGCTGGGCCAGGTGGGTCCCTTTCCCCCCAGATCTGAGCTGGTTTCCACGGCAAAGAACAGGGAACACGGGCTGCGCTCCTACTCTGCGCCCTGTGCAGGGCCAGACCCTTGCCGTGTGATCTCATCTGATTCCATAACATCCCAGTGAAGTGAGACCAGTATCCCCATAGACTAAGGCTCAGAGAGGTCAAACGACCTGCCTCAAGACACACAGCGGACAGCAGCAGGCCTGGGGCATAAACGCCAGTCTCTCCCTCCCTCAGTCTCGGCCTTCCTCAGTCCTCTGGGCGCCTATTGACCCCCGCTTCACTAGCCCCCCAGCACCTGCCTCTTGGGGAGCGGCTGAGCGGGGATCCTGGCCCTGGGCCCGACCCACCCGGGGAGGAGAGTGGCCCCCTTGGGCTGCTCTTACGTGACCTGCCTCGCCCAGCCTGGCCCAAAGCAAATGTGTGTGATTGATGCCAAAACAAGCCACTAGGTGTGTTTAATCCTGAGGCTGTGATGACCGCAGCTTCGACCTGATTGATGAGGCTGTCGTGTTTTTATATGAAAATCACTACCTGAACATACTCCGGTCCTCCTAGTATTGATGGAGTCCAGCCCTTCGCTTGAGAGGCACTGAAACGAAAGGTGAGGCCCAGTTTGTGGCCTCTGGGGATTTCGGCTGAGGCTGCCCAGGTATGGTGGTGCACACGTGTGTGGGTCCTTCCGCAACACACGTTCACATCCACACACAAGTGGGCACACATGGATGGATGCACTGTAACACACACGTGAGTGGATTCACACCCAGCTACGGTGCACACACACAGTCATGCCCACCTGTGCACACACACCTACACACACATTCACAGGGATGCACCCAGTCACCCATGTACGACCACGCACCACCAGCGTTAGTACATGTGTGTACAAACACCCGCAAGCATCACAGCAGGCACGCCAACATGTACACACACATGCACCAGGACCCCTACACATGTGTCCACACTGCAGGCTGCTCACACACACTCATGGGGCATATATACATACTTGCACACATACACATGCTTCTCTACTACGCGTACACACTCATGTTGTCACTGTTCCTTCTCCAGGTCACGTCCAATTCTTCATGACCCCGTGGACTGCAGCACACCAGGCTTCCCTGTCCTTCACCATCTCCCAGAGTTTGCTCAAACCCATGCCCATTGAGTCGGTGATGCCATCCAACCGTCTCGTCCTCTGTCGCCCTCTTATCCTGCCTTCAATCTTTCCCAGCTGCAGGGTCGATTCCAATGAGTGAGCCCTTTGCATCAGGTGGCCAATGTATTGGAGCTTCAGCACACTCACACACAGGTATAATTTGCTTGCCACACCCACACAGTGTCCTGACCCAGGCCTGAAGGCATGGAAGAGGCTGAATGAGAAGATGCAGGGAACTGAGACTGAGTCCTGCCTCTCTCCCATCCTACCTGGATGGTTTTGGGTGGATACTTAACTCTCTGAGGCTCAGTTTTCCCATCTGTCCACAGGGTGATGTGAGAGCCAGCTTGCAGAGCGGCTGTGGGAGGCAGCATTGATAAAAAGCCTGGCACACAGTGAGTGAGTGATTGAAATCACTCAGTCATGTCCAACTCTTTGCTATCTCATGGACTGCAGCCTACCAAGTTCCTCTGTCCATGGGATTTTCCAAGCAAGAATACTGGAGTGGGTTGCCATTTCCTTCCCCAGGAGACCTTCCCACCCCAGGGATTGAACCCGGATCTCCAGCATTGTAGGCAGACGCTTTACCATCTGAGCCACCAGGGAAGTCACACATTAGAGTGGAGGAAATGGGTGTTCTTAGAACCCGTGGCTGGAGCACCAGGACCCGGAGGTCTGGCAGGTACCCCTGCCTCTCAGTTCTGTTCTTTAGGTCTGATCAGCAGACGCTGTGGCCTCTCCCCAGCCAGGTGACCAGGGGCCCTGGGCAGACTTCTTTCCCTGACAGGCTCCCTCCAGCCCCCAGCTGCCAACTCCAGTCCTTCCATCTAGATGCCAGGGGCACCAAGGCCTTGGCATGGTGGGCAGGAGGCTCTGGGTCTGAGCACGGGCAGGGCCCAGCCTGGTGTCACCCCAGCGCCCAGCCCTCCTGCAGCCGCAGGACAGGAGCAGTCCATGGGGAGCTGAGACCCTCGTGGCCATGGCCTGCAGCCTCCCAGTGGGCAAGGAGAAGGAAGCAGGTCAGCAGGAACCTGTGATGCTGGCCCGTAATTCACAAGGGGAGGGAGTCAGGGGTGTATTTTGACTACAGTCGTAAGCTCCAGGATTCGGGCCTGGGAGTGCCGTCCTGACAGATAAATTGGTTGAAATTCATTTGGCTGTGACGAGAGGGCCGGTTTCCTTGACAGCTCTCCGACTGGGATGGCGTGGCTCATGGGACAGAGAGTTGCAAGTCCGGGTTTGCGTTATCTGGGCCCTGGCCGGCAGCTGGCCACCGTATCTCCCCAGGCCCCAGCTCAGGGCCGGTGCAGGCCGTCCTGGTGTGTGTGTGGAAGACGGGGGACCAGGCGGACGGGGGGTTCTGTGTGGAGAGACTGCAATATCCGGTGACCTGATTCCTACCTTGCTGTGTGACCTTGTGCGAATCTCTTTCCCTCTCTGGGCTTCGGTCCAGTTTAGAATGTGACGGCTCACTGTCTCTCTCTTTTTCCTTCCTTCCCTTCCCCTCCTTCCCTCTCTCCTTTCTGCTTTCTCTGCAGACCCTCATGGAATTCCTATGTGTCACACACTGCTTTGAGTGCTGAGTACAGCTCTGGGGAAGGACCTGTGTGGCTATGGGGGTGGGGTGAGGGTGCTGGGTGGCAGGGTCTGCCCACTGGGGCCTCAGCTTCTGTATCTGTAAAATGGGAGCAATGCTGAGGGAGTAGTTGTTTTTGCCTCTAATAATCTATGACTACTGAATAGATTTTAAAGGCTCCTGGCATGTTTGACTTCTAGAAGCAGCCAAAGGAGGAGCTTTGAGCTGACCCTTGGATTCACACAAACCCTCCTCTGAATCCTGGCTCTGCCTCTCCTGGGCTGCTTGGCCAGGCTACTTGTTTAATTACCTCCAAGCCTCAGTTTGCTTCATCTGTGAAATGGGCAGAGTCTACCAACCATAAAGGGTCATTGTGAAGATTAAACAAAAGAACTCAGCATTTGCCAGAGGGTGGTCTGCATTTTACCGCCAAGCAGGACAGGAGATGAGTAAAGTTTCAGTTTTTCATGTTCATGTATTTGTTTTAATAGATACTAGACACAGATCTGACAAGTACATCTTCCCAGTGGTTTCATGGATGTTATTGCTTCAGATGAGACTGAGGTTGAAAAAACAAGGTAATATTTTTTAAGAAAAGATGAAAAAATAGTTGGGAGGAGTATTTGGGGAAGGCAGACACAGGGAGATGGCCCAATGGTGTTGGATTCAGAAGAAGCTCATGTAAAGTAATTAGCATTGTATGGGGGCTTAGCAAGGGTCCCAGGATGGTCTATGGCTGTGATGATGGTGATGACAGTGATGGTGGTGGTATCGATTCTTATTGTCGAGGTGATCGTGGCCATCTCCTGTATGACTGGGGAACCGCTTTGATCGGACTGCGGTGTGGCCTCAGGTAAGGCTCTCTCCCTCTCTGGGCTGGGACTCACCCACTTAGAGATCCCAGTGGACAACAGTGGCTTACAGCACCTAGGCCTGCTCGTTTTGCAGAGGCGCCTAATGTTAAGGCTTTGTCGAGGCATCTCTGTCCCCAGGTTCCTGGGAAACTTGTGGTGTCCCTAGCCAGGCAGAGTCCATGCACGGGAGTGTGTGATTGAGTCCTGGCAGGGCGGGCCTCTGCCTCCCAGCCAGAGGTGACGGGGACGCAGCAGTGCTTCTGCCAAACCCCATTGATTTATGGGCCTGCTCCACGGGCCACGATGTTTGCACTTTTTCAGCTTGGGAGGAAGGGAGGCCAGGAGGGTGCCGGGAAGAGGGTGTTTAATGAGGCAGGTAAATATTAGGTGAGCACAGGGGTGATGACCACAGGCTGGGGGCAGGGTGGAGCGTGTCTCCTGGCTGGGAAGCCTGAAGGAGGGGTCCCGAGCATGACCGTGTTGGGGGCCCCCGACAGCTGCTTCAACCCCCAGCCCCCAACTCCAGAGCCCGAGTCTAGGCAAGGAGCCCCCCTGGATGAGCAACCTCAGTCCTGAAACGGCTTTGACTAAATCAAGTTCTCTTCTTGTCCTCCTCCAAACAGTGAGCAGAGTGGCACCCAGGAAGGAGGCTGGGCCTAAAGGTCAGAATCTCTTTTTTTCTTTCTCTTCTAGGTTTTATTTTACATTGAAAGAAAAGTGAAAGTGAAGTCGCTCAGTCGTGTCTGACTCTTTGCGACCCTACGGTCTCTAACCGCCAGGCTCCTCTGTCCATGAAATTCTCCAGGCAAGAATACTGGAGAGGATTGCTATTCCCTTCTCCAGGGGATCTTGCCGACCCAGGGATCGAACCTGGGTCTCCTGCATTGCAGGTAGAGGCTTTACCGTCTGAGCCACCAGGGAATCATTAGAGTATAGTTAGTTAACAATGTTGTGATAATTCTAGGTGGAGAGCGAAGGGACTCAGCCATACATATATATGTATCCATTTTCCTCCAAATGCCCCTCCCGTCCAGGCTGTCCCATGACGCTGAGCAGTGTTCCCTGTGCTGTCCAGGAGGTCCTGGCTGGCTATCCATTTTAAACAGAGCAGTGTGTACATGTCGATTCCAGTCTCCCTAACTCTCTAACGGTCAGTGTCTTGGATCCAAAGCCCACCTCCCCATCTGCGTAATCCTAGGCACGTGAACCTGCCCCTCTGAACCTCAGTTTCCTCCTCAGCCTGTGGTCATCACCCCTGTGCTCACCTAACATTTACCTGCCTCCCTAAACACCCTCTTCCCGGCACCCTCCTGGCCTCCCTGCCTGCCAAGCTGAAAAAGTTCAAACTGGAATGAATGATGAGGCAGGGCTGAGAGTCTAGAAGGGGTGTTCGGCTTGGATGGAGGGGTCAGCGCTTGGTGAGAACGATGCTCAGTGGAGCAGAGGACAGAGCTGGGGCCGTGCGGGGATGAAGCCGGCGAGTCCGGCTCTCCAAGCCCACCCCACGGCTGGTCCACGGTAGGTGCTCACCCGTGTGGTCTTAAGGCTCAAAGAGCATCTCTCGGGGATCCTCCAAAAGAAGCTTCGATGTGATGTGGCCTGCAGGCAAGGGCGTCCGGGGCAGAGGGCAATGCAGGAGGAAGGTTGGAGGTGGGCAGAACCTGGGTGTGGTCAGGACAGCATGATGTTGCAGGTGATGAGGAGGCTGGGGAGGGGAGGAGCGGTGGGGGGCAGATTAGCATCTTCTGTCTCTTCAGTCTCTATCTTTAATTCCTTTATACGCTACCCACGTGTGTAATTTTATATACCTGCATGAATGTCCTGTTGCGGAGCCGTTCCTTTAGTGCTGACAGTTTTATTTCCTTCTTTTTTTCTTTCTCTTTGGCTTCCTCCTCCCCTCCTCCCAACTGGGTCACCCAAGTTAACAACCTGGTCTTAATCTCCCCACGACTGTCACACCTGTCCCCCCGCGCTCCCATCAGTGTCGTCGGCCACGTGCAAGCACGCACGTGAGACTCTGTGATTGATTTCCTTTCACAGCGATGGGATCGTGTTACAAACACATCTCTCCACCTTGCTGTGCTCACTCATAAAGTCTCCTGGGCGTCTCCTGACCTGGTTGGCACAGCTCTGCTCCCTCCTGTTGAGGGCTGGTACTGTTCGGTGCCACAGAGGCACCCTCAAGCACTCCCCATTCCCTGGCCAAAGCGCTCTGGTTTGGCCTTGCCTATCTGGTTTTTGGCCGTGACAGAGAACGCTGCGGGCGACGCATATTCTTCAGCGTTGTGCATTTGTTTCTGTGGGACAGACTCCCAGGACAGGTATTTGCTGGTCTCTAAGGTAGGTTTTACATTTTCAGGGATGAAGCACGTGATTGCTTTTCTAAAATCCTCTAACCGTTTACATTTTGGGCAGTGATGATTGACAGGGTATTTTTTTTCCCCTAGTCTAGTGGGTGGGTGGAGGGGGGGAGGGCAAGGATCTGGTCTTCTCAGGCTCTTTCTGGATTCAGAGTGAGGAATGGGTTAGAGGCAAGAAGCCCTGACCCAGTTCGTTATTTGATGAATTCCTGCCAGACTGTAGGCCCGTTGAGGGTAGAACCTGGTCTATCTTGTTCAGTCATGGATTTTGTACGTCACCTCATGTATGTTACCTCAGCTCCATTCAACATGGGACCTGAGCATTTTCCAGCCTTTGTTCAGTGTGGTCCAAGGACGGATGGATGAGTGGGAAGTGATGAAGCTCCATATGCCACAGGTTTGTCTGTACCTGAAATGGGGAGTGAGCTCCCTGTCACTGGAGACATGCAACCAGATTCGAGACAAATCCTTGACATGGCTCCTGGCACCAGTGAGAGGGTTTGACTGAGGGACTTCTAACACCCCTCCCAACCCTGGGCGTCTGGCACTGCTGCCTGGACCCTGGCCAGGATCCTCTCCCATGGAATTGCCCTGAGCCTGATGGCTCTGGGCCCGTTTGTGTGCAGGCTTCCTTGCTCCCAGCATCACACTGGCTTCTGGCTCCTCAAACCTGTCAGGTTCTGCCAGGCGCCCCGCATCCTCGCCTCGGAAGGCCTCCCTCCCTCCCTGGCTCCTCCCGGCCCGTCCTGTTTGTGAGGCTGTTGTCTGGGGTTGCCGGGGCAACGCTGGATCTGGGCCCCACTCTGAGCCCACTGACTTTTGGCCCTTTCCACGCTCTTTGGACCCAGCAGCTGCTTCTGTCTCCTCTCTGGGCGGGTCCCTTGGGTGGAAACCCTGCGATGTGGCGTCTGTAAGAACCCTGGGTCCACCAGAGCTCTGGGGTTTTCCCTCTGGCACTGGCCAGGGGACCTTCCTTCCTGCTGTGTTGTTGTTTAGCCGCTAAGTTGTATCTGACTCTTTGCAGCCCCAAGGACTGTGGCCTGCCGGGCTCCTCTGTGCCTGGGATTCTCCAAGCAAGAATACTGGACTGGGTTGCCATTTTCTTCTCCAGGGGATCTTCCCGACCCGGGGATCGAAGCCACATCTCCTGCACTGCAGTGGTCTCCTGCTTTGTAGGTGCATTCTTTACCATTGAGCCATCAGGGAAGTCCCCTGCCCCCTCCGGCTGGGGGTGGTGGAGTATAAACCCAGAATCTGCGGCTGGCTGCCTGGGTTCGAATCCTGCCCCATCAGCCGTGCCTTAATCCTCTCCTAGCAGATGCTTCTCTTCACAGAGTCTGGACTCCCTCTGCGTCTACCTGAATGTGATGAAGTTTTCCTCTCTGAGGGAACCTGGATGGGCCTGGGTGATGAGGAAGTCCCCTCTGACGAGGGAACAGAGCCCAACCCTGACACTCGCAACCTAGAGACTGTCTTTCTGATTCCTGACAGAAGGCTGGGTGTCTGTAGTGACCGACGGGCATGCTTCTTCCCTGAGATCCCCCAGGATCCTGGTGATTCCTCTCCCGCCCGTCACCTGAGCCTGTGTCTAAAGTGGGGCAGGCGTCCCTGAGGCCTTGTCCTTCCAGAGCCCCTCTTCCTCCTGTACCCTGCAGGAGCCTGCATCTCCTTCCCCACCTTCGGTGAGACAAATTTAAGACAGCTGCAAACCTCCTTCCTTCACTAAAAATTCACCGTTTCGCTTTAGATAGGTCACATCCCTTCTCTGGGCCCCAGTTTCCCATCAGATCAGTGACTTTATTATTTATTCTTGGCCACACCACTCGGCAGGTGGGATCTTAGTTCCCAGAACTGGGGTCGAACCTGCGCCCCCTGCATTAGAAGCATCGAGTCTTAACCACTGGGCCTCCAGGGAAGTCCCTGATCAGTGATCTCAGAGAAGATGAAATCTTAGGTGGGACAGATGGGACATGGGTGGGGATCACGAAAACTCTCCCATGAGGCGAAGGCAGGGGTCAGGGCTGGGAGGAGAGACTGAACAGGCAGGGCTTACCATCATCTCGCCAGGCTCTGGGGCCTAGTGTGGTATCCCAGTTCCCACCCTGTGGGTCCCTGGGCTCACCGCTGTACGCTGAGGGTGCGTCATGGGACCCACCTCTGGGAGGGAGCGGGGAAGGTGGAAGGAATCTATGCGCCAGGATATTGGGGGCCCAGCAACGGGGGGTGCCTTCCTCTCCTGCACCTGGGGGTTCTACACAGAGTGATGGAACCAGGAAGCCTGTGCAGGACAGGGGCTGGTTGGGAGGCTGGCAGGGAGGTCCCTCCCGGACTCCAGCCAGTGGATTTAGTTCTGGAGCATCTTCCCCTGATGCACACACTCACTGTCTCACACACGGGACCTGGAGACCATGGACACCAGCAGGTGAGCACACAGCTGCCCTAGACACACACACACACTCAGTCGGTTTAGTCATGTCCAACTCTTTGCCGCGCTGTGGACTGTAGCCTGCCAGGCTCTTCTGTCCATGGAAATTTCCAGGCAAGAATACTGGAGCTGTGCCCTCCTCCAGGGGACCTTCCCAACCCAGGGATCGAACCTAGGTCTCCTGCATTGCAGGCAGGTTCTTTACTGCTGAGCCACCGGGTAAACCCCCTGTCCCCCGACTCATGCATGGTACCCACCACAGCACACAAGCATGTGAGCTGTTGAAAACATACCCAATACACACAGGAGCATGCCCACGCCTGGTCCCCGCTGGGGTCCAACCTAGTGGGGCAGACTGAGGCTCAGAGACTTGGTGGCTGGCTCCTGATTTTGAAGCTGGGAAAGGAAAAAGCCAGGATTTGAACTGGACTCCTTTGTCCGCTACACCAGGAGTGTGTCCCCAAACCTCAAACCTTCCTGTACCACCCCGATATCTTGCTCTAGTATTTATCCAATGTCATGTTTTACATCAACTTTACATTAAGTCACTTAAAAAAGATGTTAGCCTCAGCCTTAGCAACAAGATCCATCACTTTCCAGGACTTAAGGGGTGATATTTTTAAGATGTATTAAAACAAATATTTGAGAATTTAAAATAAAAGTTTTTTTTTTTTGCTTGTTTGCCACCTACCACCATCTCTTGGCCACTTTGATGTTTAAAAATCATTTGGGGACTTGCTGATCCTGTTCAACCATCTTATTTCATGGAGGCACAGAGAAGGTCAGGAGTTTACCCAAAGCCACACAACCAGCACAGCTCAGGCCTCCTGTCTCCCAGGTCTGAGGTCATCCCCTACCATGCATGCATCAGGGAAGGCAGAGCTCCTCCCAGGGTGGGTCCCGCCTGACTCTGAAATGAGAGCAGGCAGAGATTCACAGACACCATCTCTGTTCATCCTTGGAGGCATGCCTTCTTGGTCCCATTTAAAGTTTATTTTTTATTTTCATGTTTTTTAGTGATTTAGTTTCATATTTTTTAATTTTAAAAACTTTTATATTATAGTGAATTTACACTGTTGTTTCAGGTGTACAACAAAGGGATTCAGTGATACATATTCACGTATCTATTCTTTTTCAAAATCTTTTCCCATCTAGGTTATTACAGAACAGCAGATTTCCCTGTGCTGTACAGCAGGTCCTTGTTGGTTATCTGATGGTCCCATTTTAAAGTGAAGGGAACTGGGGCTCAGAGAGGTAGAGCAACTCTCCAGAGGACACACAGCAAGCGAGGAGCGGAGCTGAGATTTGAACCCCGGAACTGGGTGTCGTGTGGCAGGGAGAGTGGCTGAGGATATGAAGACCCAGCAGAAAGAATGCTGCTGCCAGGAGTGTTGATACCGTGGTGGACACGGGCCAGCTGGGGGCCCGCAGCTTTGGGAGCCAGCCCTCCCTCCTTTGCTTCCCAGGCTAAAGTGTAGATGCTGCTGTACCTTGCTGCTTTCTGGAATGGATTTAGTTCAGAGGCTGTGCTGCAGCTGACAAGCTGCATGTTTTTAACTCGGGGAAGAATGTCCTGGCCTTTCAGAGCCTCCCGCCAGCCTGGCCGTACCTCCTCGGGACCAGGAATCCGGCTTGCTTCCTGCCTTCAGTAGCCTCGAGTTTTCTCTCTGGCCCCAGCAGCCCTGTCTTCTCAAGTCCAGACGGCAAAAGGTCTTGGGAATTTTCGTAAAACTCTTAAACCTGGCTATAGGCCAAAGGGAAACAGCTCTGAAAAGGCTGACGCTGTCTGGGAGATGATAGAAATACGGCATTCCTGTAGCAGACGGTTCTTGAATTTACGGGGGAGCGGCGGACAGACCCACAGCCAAATGGGCCAGCCCTGTCGTGGGGAACGTCGAAGCCCCCAGACACACAGCGGGCAGGAAAGAAAAGAGGACTAATCGTGGCCACTTGTGCAGCTCTTGCAGCGGGCTGGTGTTAGTCGGTCTCTGTGCATTAACTCAGCAAACCTCACCAGCTGGAGGAGGTAATTGTCAGCCACCCCTCATCTCGGATGGAGAGGCTCAGAGAGGTGAAGCGACTGGCCTGAAGTCACACAGCCAGCAAGTGGTGGAGCTGGTTTCTGAGCTGTCTTACCGCTGAGTCACCTGGACACGCATGCGTCCACACACGTGCAATCACACGGACAGACGTGCACACACACACACGTGCGCACACATGTTCACACTTGCACTCACTCATACATACATTCCGAGACCCGAAAATGAAGCGCTCACCTGGCTCGCTGGAGCAGGGCCAGGACTCCATCCCTCAGACCCTGGGAGCATCAGCTTCCTTCCGCTGCTTCCTCCTCCTCTCCCCCAGATGTTAGCTGCAGCTCCCGCCAGCCGGCCAGATGTGCGTGACGCCCCAGGATGTCTCAGAGACCCAGAGGCCAAGGAGGCTGCCAGATGACCCCCAGATGTCCCCATGACACTGCATATAGCCCTGGGTTAGGGGACCCAGACACCCACAAGGGTCCCAATGCCCTGCAAGGTCAACGGGCTCTCACTGGGCAGGGACTGAAGACCAGGGGGCTCAGCTTTGTTCCCCAGGTAGGAGCCCTAAGGCTGAATCCAGCTCAAAACCACTGTGGGGCTCGGGGCTACCCTCTGCCATCTGTCAGCCTCAGTTTCCCCATCTGTGCAATGGGCTTAGCATGGCCAGCTTGGCCACACAAGGGTGTCCTAGGGACTGTTGACACTTAGAAATGGAAAGGATTCCTAAAGATCTCCTAGTTCCCAATTTGCAGATGGGGAAAGCGAGGCCCGTGATCATGCTGCCAGGCAAATGGCAAAATAGGGCTCAGAAACCAGGTCCTACGAATCTTGGCCAGATAACTTTTTATATTTAACGTAACCAGCTCTTGCAGCGGCGACATGTAATAGAACACGGGAATGAAAAGATTGTTCTGTCTTCTCACTAGCAGGCTTGTTCTGACATTTCCTTTCTGCCCCAAGATATTTTTCTCAGGGATTACTGACCAGCAAGATGGAATTTTTCCAAGAAACGTTCAATTGGCCCCAGTACTAACACCCTAGATAGAACATTTCACCTTCGGTTCTCCAGTCCAGTTTAGGGATTTCAGTGGTGAGGATGACAGGGCCAGTGAGCTGTGTACAGACAGGGTCGTGAGCTCTGCACACAGCTGGGCCTCTCCTCAGACGGCACCTGGGAGGCAGAGCTTCACAGTCTCAGGACTGTGGGCTCCTGAGTGAGCCAGAGGTGAGCTCAAACTCCCGTCAAGCCTCTCACTGGCTGGGTGACCTTGGGCACATTGCTTGATCTTTCTGAGCCTCAGTTTTCTCATCTGTAAAATGGGAAATGATCACATTTTGTGACACTTCATAGAAATAACAGATGTGCAGTGCTGGGGGAAGATGGCGCTGGAAGCTCTTGGCTCGTGGATGTTAAGCCCATTTTTCAGAGAGCCAAGGGACACACCAAAGTAGCCCAGCTTCTTTCAAAGGCAAGAGGCCAGGTCGGAGCTAGAGGCAGGCTGCCCCTTGCCTTGGCTCTGTCTGCAGGCCAGCCTGCTGGGTGCTGAGTGATGCGGTCCTCCAGGCCGTCCCTCCAGAACTGACGTCGGGTCCTCTGCAGACACCCGCTGGCCTGTCCTAATATCTCTTCTCGACAGGGACCCCTGCGGTGGGCCTCTGTACCACCCCCTCAGGCCTATATCTGTAAAAACCTGACCGGGCTGTTATTTTAAGGACAGTCACTGTGTTTTCCACGAAGGGTCCCCTCTGGAATTGGCCTCTGGTTCCCATGGCTGGTGACAGAGCTCAGAGCTGGCTTTCAAGGGTGAGGAATAGACAGATGGTGGCAACTGTAGCCAGGGGTGAGGTGTGTGTATGTCTGTGTGTGTTAGTTGCTCAGTCATGTCCGGCTCTTTTTGACCCCTGAAAAGAGGGCTACGGACTGTATCCCACCAGGCTCCTCTCTCCATGAGATTTCCCAGGCAAGAATACCGGAGTGAGTTGCCATTCCCTTCTCCAGGGGATCTTCCTGACCCAGGAATACAAACCCAGGGAGGTGGTGGTTGTTAAACGTATGCTCTGAGGAAGGGTGCCCCCTACCCCGGGCCCTTCTCCTTCTCTCCTCCTTCAGTAGCCTGCACACCTACTATGTGCACCCTGGGCCTCCCTGATGACCCTTTTACAGACGAGGAAGCCGTAGCTCAGAGAGGGACAGCGCTTTTCCCAGGGCCATACAGCACAAGAGCGAACAGTTCTTCTGGACACCCAGTTTCACACCTTGGGCCCCACTGCCTCTTCTCTGACCTAATTTTCTCCTCTTCCCCTTGTTGCATTTCCCCCCTCCTCCTTCCTCCTCTTCCCTTTCTCTCCTCTCTTCCTGTTCTCTCTCTGGATGTCTCCTGACCCCACCTGCTCTGCCTGTGATGGTCATCATAACACACAAAACAACAGCAGGAGAGAGTGAAGACTCTTAGCTGCACTTTGTGGCTTTTCCTGAATCCCGGGTCGTGAGCTAAGTCCATCCCGGGGTAACACCCTCTGACACCCTAGGATGTAGGCACGTTACTGGATCACTTTACAGGTAAGGACGGGGGACCCGGAGGAGGAAGCTGGGCAGGGAGGGGCTGGGGTCTGAGTTTTGGTCTAACTGACAGCCAAGACCCCACACTTCATCTTCGTGTGGCATTAGACGTCCATCCACCACCCCACCCCCCACAAACATGTTTTAAAAATTAAGGTTTAATTTACAAACTACCAAATGCACAAAGTTTAAGCGAGAGCTCAATGCATTTTTACACCAGTCGTTGCCCACGACAACACCCTGGAAATTTCCCTTGTGCCCCACTCAGAGTCCACGATCTTAACCCCAATCAGTGGCCCTGGTGGGAACTCAGCTGGAATCCCTACTGCGTCACTTTGAACAAGTTGCTTCACCTGGCCGAGCCTCAGTTTCCTGATCTGTACAATGGAGCCACTGTTCCCTCTCTCCTAGGCAGGGACAGAGAAATCCTGTCCTAGAGAAATACACACAGGGAAACGGGGGCTTGTGTTAAAATGATGAGTATGCCAGAACCTTGGGTCCCCTGCCCCATCTCCGCAGGCTATGAAGCTGATGCCGCCCCCAGGCCCCCCAGCCCCTCTCTGCATCCCCAGACCCCAGCCTAGGAAGAAACCACCACAACCCTGAGCCAGGCCTGCTTCTCTGGGGAAAGGAGGCACGGTGGCCCCTGACCCTAGCCGTTGCCCGACCCCCAGACCACAGCCTGCAAGAGGCTAACCCCCTCCCTACCGCCCAGTGGCCCGCGCCCCCACCCCTTTGGTTGATGAGGCTGCCCCTGCCCGCACCCATTCATGTATTTTGTATTATAAAATGACTGCCGTCGCCATGGCAACATAAAAGGAGCCGATCTCATTACTGGGGCCCGGACACATTATTTTCTCCAAGGAATTTCTTCTTTTCATTATTTCCCTCCAAAGGTCAGTTATCCTCTCAGGCGGGGCGGGGGGCGGCGGGGGGAGTCCGCGAAAGGTGAGCCGGATTCATGGCAGAATTCCCCTGGCGGAATTTACAATCATTTTGCCTTTTTCCCCTGCTCTAACACCGTCGGAGAGATTTTCTTGCAGCCGAGCTGTTCTCTTTAACCCCTGCAGCCCTGGCAGGCAGGCTGTGCCGCCAGCAGACAGGCCGCTCCTACTGGGAATCTGTGTCTCCTCCAAACCGTCCCCTGAGGCCACCTGACTTTAAGCCCCTAGGACAGGGGAGTCTGGGGTGTGTCCCATTTGCCTTGGAGGACCGGGGAATCGGGGGAGGCTTGGAGATAATTTGGTTTTTCTACTAGTCCTCTTACTGGGGAAAATAAAAAACACCCCATTCAATAGTCAATAATAGTGATAATAATGACAAGTCACATTGCGCTCTGGAATGGATATGATGACCTAGAATTTGGCGAAGAATTTGGTTTCAGAGGCAGACAGGCCTGGGTTCAAATCCCAGCTCTGCCACTTCCAGGCTGTGTGATTGATCTCGGGCAAGCTGTTCCGTGTCTCTGCGTCTCGTCTCTAAAACAACCCTCGTGCTGGAGTCTACCTTACAGGCGTCGGGTGAGGATGGAGTGAGCTATGTAAATATATGCAAATGAGCAAGCGCTGTGTCTGCAGCACAGGAAGCAATAAGTATTGGCAACAAATATCTTGAGGTAGAGGTGTACGCCAAATCTTGTATATGCAGTTACTCTGTGCATCAGTTACCTAGTGCTGTGCAATAAATCACCCCGAGATTTAGTAGCTTAGAACCGTGTGTGTGTGTGTGTGTGTGTGAAAACCGTAGTAATTATTTATTATCTTTCATGGTTTCTGTGGATCAGGAATGTGGGAGCTGCTGGGTGAAGGCAGTTTTGGCTCAGGATTGCTCTTGCTGGTTGCAGTCAGATGTTTGGGGCTGTCATCTCTGAAGTATGCCCGGGACAGCGAAGTCTAATTCCAAGATGGCTCATTCACGGTAGGCTGGTTCTCAGGGGATTCAGTACCTCTGGTCTCCATGTAGATCTATCCTCAGGGACGCTCAAGCGTCCTTACAACACGGTGGTTGGCTTTGCCCAGAAGGGGTGGTCCAAAAGCTACGATGGCTTTTGTGACCTAGCCTCAGAAGTCCCACAGCGTTGTACCCACTGGATTGTCTTGATCATGTAGACTAGCTCTGATTCCCCGTGGGACGGTACTACACTGAGGCATGGCTAGCAGAAACCAAGGATTACGGGGCACCTTCTTGGAGGCTGGCTCCCCTACACACTATGTCCTTTTCATAGATGATCTAGCTTAATCTTCACAATGAATGTTGGAGGCTGATTTCCATTTTACAGGGGGAACTGAGGCTTGAGAAGCCAAGTGACTTGTCTAAGTCTTGAAGATGTTACAGTATGATTTCAGGCCTGGTTTCCTGAATCCCACCCATTTCTCATGGACCGACTAGGTCTGTTGGTCGGATTCTGCTCGCCTGAAGGGGTGGAGATCTGTCGGGAAGAGAAAGCTTGAGGCGGCCTCAATCTCTCTTGCAGCTGGTCGGGGCAGAGCAGCACACACTCAACAAGTGAAGCCAGTCAAAACACTCCCTCCTGACGAGGCCAGTGGAATCAGTGTGTTTGTAAAACTGACGGCGTTTTTGTTGACAGGCAAATGTCTATATCACATGGCAACAAATGGCTGGAAGATGCAAAAACGCAGTCAATCATCAGAGATTTTTTTTTACCTCTTCTTTAAAAAAATAAAAGCTCTTCAACCACCAAACAGGATGAGTGATGTTTGCATCTTGTTTGCAGATCTTTCTCCTGAGCTGGCAAGTTCCTGGGGCTCCACGTGGAGACCTGGGAGCAGACCAAGTCAGTTTGAACCAAACAGGGTGGGGCTGTCAGGGTCTTCTTGGGAAGGGGGAAGTTATTGACCTGAGGGAGGAAAGGCTGACCTGAGATGCACTGATGCTCAAGAGTAGACAGACCTGGGAGCAGGGATGACAGAACATCAAGCTGCTTGTAAGCAACTTGCTTCTTGGGTCAGTTTGGCTCTGAATGTCTGGCTGGCTTTGTGAAATATTGCTCAGTGGCTCAGTCGTGTCTGACTCTTTGTGACCCCAGGGACTGCAGCATGCCAGGCTTCCCTGTCCATCACTATCTCCCAAAGTTTGCTTAAACTCATGTCCATTGAGTCAGTGATGCCATCCAACCATCTTATCCTCTGTCATCCCCTTCTCCTCCTGCCCTCAATCTTTCCCAGCGTCAGGGTCTTTTCCAATGAGTCAGCTGTTTACATCAGGTGGCCAAAGTATAGGCGTTTCAACTTCAGCATCAGTCCTTCCAATGAATATTCAGGGTTGATTTCCTTTATGGTTGACTGGTTTGATCTCCTTGCTGTCCAAGGGACTCTCAAGAGTCTTCTCCAGCACTGCAGTTCAAAAACATCAATTCTTCGGTGCTCAGCCTTCTTTATGGTCCAATTCTCACATCCGTACATGACTACTGGAAAAACCATAGTTTTGACCATATGAATCTTTGTAGCATTTCCCAAACTCAGATGTACTTAGGATCTCCTACAATAGCTGGTAAGAATATAGGTGCCCAGGGGCCAGCCCTGGAGGCTCTGATTCAGCAGGATGGGGAAGGTGGCCAGGGTATTTGTACTTTTAATACATGATTTCACTTCCCAGAGATATTGATGTGGGTGTTTCTGGGGCCACTCTGAAAAACAGAGTGGTGTGGAAGAAAGGCTCTATACCCACTACTGCCTTGACCCAGCACACTCCGGGTGGTACATCTGGGCCCAGCTGGGCAAGGTGCCCCAGGTGGCTCAGCGGTAAAGAATCTACCTGCCAATTCAGGAGATGCAAGAGATGCAGGTTTGATCGCTGAGTCGGGAAGATCTCCTGATGGAGGAAATGGCCACGAATCCCAGTATTCTTGCCCGGAGGACCCCATGGACAGAGGAGTGTGGCGGGCTAGGGTCCAAGGGGTCCCAAAGAGTTGGATGTGACTGAGCACACAGGCAAGGTTTTCAGGAACCACCTCTGATGCTCTCATAGGCTAGGTCACCGTTGTGACCATCTGTGTCTACCCTCCTCATATTTTGGGGGGGGGCTCAATCTTTAAGAGCCACGTAAGGGATGTCTGATGTTTGATTCCTCAGCTTGACACCAGTCTTAAAAATTTGGAAGCTGTTGGTTTCCTCATTCACTCATTCATCTGATGTCTTTTTTTTTTTTCCCATGCTTCACAGCATGTGAGATTTTAATCCCGGACCAGGGATTGAACCCACATCCCCTTCATTGGAAGGTGGAGTTTTAGCCACTGGACCACCAAGGAAGTCCCTCATTTGATAAGTCTTATTGAGTGCCTACTGTGTGATGGTGGCTGGGGGACACAGCCATGACTGAGAGGTGTAATCCCTGCCGCCTTGGACCCCATAGTCCAGTGGGGGAGATGGATCAAATGAATCAAGAGACAAGTGGGCAAAATATCTGGAAGTTATAAGTGTCCTAGAAGGGAAAAAAGAAGGGGCTTAGATGGAACATGAGGGGACAGCAACTATACACTGGAGGGCTGGTCAGGGAAGACTTCTCCGAGGACAGGACTCTAAGTCTGAGATCCAAAGATGAGAGAAGGCTGGTTACATGAAAAGTGGAAGAAAGCTGCTTCTGGCATGGAGAACAGCATGTGCAAAGGTCCTGGGGCCGGCAAGAACTCAGAGTAGTCAAGGCATGGGCAGAAGCCCAGTGTGGCTGGAATCAATTCAGTGAAGGGCCGAGAGCATGGGCTGGTCAGGGGCCTGACCACAAATGGGCTACAGCAGAGTTTGAATTGTATTCTGAGTCTGATGGGGAGTTTTTGGAAGGTGTTATGGTTAGAAGTTAAAGGGCTCAAAGGAGACCATTCTTTGGCTTAAATATCTTTTTTAAATTAATTAATTAAATTATTTAATTAAGGCCCTGGCTGCACGGGGTCTTTGTTGCAGCACATGGGATCTTTAGTCTCAGCATGTGGGATCTAGTTCCCTGACCAGGGATTGAACTGGGGTCCCCTGTACTGGGAATGTGGAGTCTTAGCCACTGGACCACCAGAGAAGTCTCTCAAATATCTTTTGGTAGGAAAAGTAATATCATTTTGCCCATTTCCTGGGAAACTTCCAGTAAATGTGTCTGTTACTATTGAATATGACTTAGACCTTAGATGCCACCTCCTCCAGGAAGCCTTCCTTGCATTTGCTCAGGCAACTTCACATGCATTTCCGCCAAAGCATCCATGATGGATACGCAAATATACCACAATACACCAACATTTGTGGAACTGTAGCTAATGCCCATGTTGCTGGATGGCACACTCCATGTGGGCTCAATCTCATCCTACATCCATGTCTCCTCAGAAGTCTCTTTAACCTCCTGTGCCTCAGTTTCCCTTAACGGGCTGTAAGGAAGAGCAGCCTTTGCCAAGCTGGGTTGCTGTGGTACTCGGGTAAGTGGATGTACCAAACTACTCACCAAGTGCTTGGTACCCAGTGATGCTCTCAGGCTGGCTGCACTTCTTACATACGTACTCAGAGGATATCTACTGAATGAAGGTTTAGAGGGATGCCCCCACTGCACCTGCCAGCCCACCCTTGACAGGAGTTTGGCTCATCAAACACTCCAGCATTGGCTGGGGATGTGTTTAGATTTGCTATCTGGCTGTTCTTTTCATTTCTCAGATTCAGTGTTGGCAGGATACACCCATACACACACTCATACACTTTGGGGGTCCAGGTGGGAATTTATGGTGTCCTGGCCCCTTTGTGGAAGAGCCAGAAGGATCTGAGAGAGGGTCTGGGTCAGGGAAGTGGTGACTCCTGGCTTTTTTTTTTTTTTAAGATTCTTTTTTGAGGTAGATCATTTTTAAAGTCTTTATTGAATTTGTTATAATATTGCTTCTGTTTTATGTTTTGGTTTTTTTGGCCATGAGTCACGTGGGATCTCAGCTCCCTGACCAGGGATCAAACCCACATCCCTTGCACTGGAAGGTGAGATTTTAACCACTGGACCTCCAGGGAAGTCCCACTCCTGGCTCTTGATTTGAAGGAGCAGAATGTTTCCCTTGGGAGGGGACAAGGTTGCAGAAACACTTAGTTTTCACAGAGCTTGGTACTCTCTATATCCATCTGTCTGTCCACCTATTAGACAAATATTCACTGAGCCCTGATTGCCTCAGCATTGAGGACCCAGGGGCGAACAATGCAGAAGACACACCTGACCTCACAGAGCTGACTTCCCACCCAGGATGGAAAAAGAGCCAATGCTTTGTGAGCATCTGGAACATACCAGGAACTCTTGACATGGTTTTTCTGCTTGTAACCACCCAGAGTTGGTTTGATCGCCTCACTTTCTAATACCAACATGAGAGCGTCAGAGAGGTGAGTGCTGTTGCCCAAGGTCACCGGCTTGATCACACCGGAACTTGGACCAGGCTTGTTGGGTTTTCCTGCTCATTCCTTCTACGGAGAAAATTATCTTCCTTACCGCCACTGTCTCTTCGGGGAGGAGCCCCCCACACACTGATCCAGCCCACACAAGAGTATCAGCTTGTCAAGAGAAACCCCAGGTCTGCCTCTTCTTGGAGGAGACCTGTCCTTGCTGAAGGGTAAGGTTTCCACCTGGCAGTCCCAGCTCCGCATACCAGGAGCCCCAAGCTAGTCAGTGAGGGAAGTAGAGAGTCTTCTCTGGGACTACAGACGGGGTTCTGGGTGACATCCCCGTGGTCCAGTGATTAAGACTTCACCTTCCAGAGCAGACTGTGTGGGTTCATTCCCTGGTTTGGGGAGTCAAGATCCCACGTGGCTTGTGGCCAAAAACCAGAATATAAAACAGAAGCAATGTTGTAACAAATTCAATAAAGACTTTAAAAATGGTTCACATAAAAAAAAAAACAGTACCTTTAAAACAAAAAGCAAGTTGGAGATTGCCATTCTCCCCCTCCCTGTGGTAACCTTAGTCCTGACCTGGAAGGCAGGACCTATGTCTCCTGCATCTGGGTTCACTACAGATCCCACGTGCTGCCTAATTAGTAGCAAGGGCATCGCATAAGGCCATCAGGCAGAATCCACTGCACCATCTTCACCCTTCCACACACTGCTTAATCCCCGTCTCCCAGGAAGCCTGCACTGAATGCCCCAAGCCCAGGGACCTCACCTTCCTCTCTTTGACTCCAAGGAGCCCAGACCCTTTGTAGCACCATCTGTATCACCACCCTTCTCCTTTCTTTTCCCCTCCCCCTCCTTTCACTGGCAAATGTGATTTAAATATCTACTGGGATAAAGTGCACACTGGTTAAGGGTAGAACTTCTGAGTTAGGAGTGCCTGGGCTTGGACCTCAGCTCTGCCACTAGGTCTGTGGCCCTGAACGAGCCCCATTCCTGCCCCGAGCCTCACTTTTTCCATCTCTAACATCAGAGGGTTATTCTGAGCACTCCATTTGTTGTTCACTTGCTCAGTCATGTCTGCCTCTTTGCATCCCCACAAAAGGCAGCACACCAGGCTTCCCTGCCCTTCACTATCTCCCAGAGTTTGTTCAAACTCATGTGCATTGAGTCGGTGATACCATCCAACCATCTCATCCTCTATCGCCCTCTTCGCCTCCTGTCCTCAATCTTCCCCAGCATCAGGGTCTTTCCCAATGAGCCAGCTTTTCTCATCAGGTGGCCAAACTATTGGAGTACTCCATAAGATAGAATTTAGAAATTTCTCCCATTTCATCTACTAATGGGGAGAAGCCGGGGGACTTTAGAAGCCAGGAAGAAACTTGCTTTCCCAATAGAGTTCCTGATGACCGCTAAGAGCAGGTGAAGAGCTGTGAACAATGACTCTTATTTTGGCATCAGGGGAAAATTTGCAAGAATGCCTATTGCATATTTACTGCCAAAGAAGGGATCAAGGCACGTGAAAGACAGTCTCATGAGGTGCGTGTCTGGGCCTTCTCTCCTGAGCCCAAGCATCTTCCCTGTGTAGTCCTTGACATTCTTGGGGCAAAAGCCTCAGGCTCCTAAGAACTTTTGTTGGATAGATCTTGTTAACCGCCCTCTGTTTCTTAGTATTCCTGCCAGGGCCCATCTGTCTGAGAAGGCCCATCCATCAGGAAGTTGTATCAATAATCCAGATACTTCTTTGGAGTAGTTTTTTTTTTTTTCTTTCTGGTTTTTAATGGATGTTGAGAATTTGTTCTCATTAAAGTTCCAAAGTCCGTGCCAGAGCAGTCAGCTTACAAAAAACACCGTGAGTGCTAAAATTTGCTTCTTTTTGATTTAGTCTCTTGCTAGCTTGAAGGACTGGATTTTATAACAGGTCAATTTCAGACCATTTGATATTGATATATGAAGATCCTTAGGGATTACTGAATGCATTTTTCATCCAGCTGAGATAGCATCATATAAGGAAAATGGGATTGACTGTTAAGTACAAATTGAAAAAGACATGGTCATTTAAGATAACTCCTTATCTGTATACAAGGAAATAGTATCAGGGAAATAGACCACCAGTTGACAGAAATAAATTTCACCTTGGACTCCCCCTCCACATGCCTCCTTCACTGCTGTTCACACTTGTCGGGATTATTCAATTATTCTGAGAGCCCTTTCCCGGGGCCCCTTTTAGAGGATGTTGTCTGTGAGGAGGATTCCCTGCTGCTTTATTCTAGAAGGAAGTGTTAGATAGGAGGAGCGGGGACCATTCACAGAGCAAGCTTTGGAGAGTTTGGAATAGGGTAGCTTCAGTCTGGAATGTGGCAGGTCTCCCCTGACGGTGAGCTAAGAGCAGGTGAAGAGCTGAGAACAATGATCGTGCACTTTTCTTCTCATCCACCAGGTTCACTCACAGGACACTTGGAGGGGTCTTTAGCCAAGCAGGGCCCTTCGCCAGGTGACATATCCAGCACTGGGAAACTTCCTGAATTTAACCCAAGCAGAGTGGGTTTGAAGGTCACTTGGAAAATTCCCCAGATTTCCAAATATCCCCTTTGCCTTGGAAGGGGCAGCTGGGAGCTTGTGTCTGATCTAGACATCAGCGTGTGGACCTGTTTCTTCTCCGGCTTCTCCCCCCTTTCCAATTCCTGGGCTGGAGGCTGGAGAAATGGGGCTGCTGCTTCTCTTTCTTCCTTGGGTCCCCCCTGTGAGGCTGGGCTTGGACCTTCCAAGTTGGTGGGTTCCTGAGAAGGACAAGCTTGGGGCAGGGGTCACCTTGCCCACAAGTGAGGAGAGGCTGTGTCCCAGCCCTGCTCCCCTCACTCAGTGGGAGTCAACATCAGAAATTCCCTTGATTCCACTGAGGAAAGGGCTTTCAGAGCCCCAAAGAAAGCCAGGTGACCTTAGGCTTAAAAGTGAGCCCCAACCTCAAGGCTTCCTGAGGACTTACTATGTGTCAGATGAGCCACTGCCAGGAAACTCTGAGAACGATGTGATGAAAATCAGACCAGTCCCTTCATATGTACGATTTTTGTTAGAACTTTCAGCAAGCTGAACATCACCACCCCCAGTTTACAGTTGAGAAATGTGAGGCTCAAAGACAAAAGGCAACTTGAACAAATCACACAGATAAGTTGTGGAGGAATAAGAATTTAAATCTGAGTTTGTTCAACTCTGAAAGAATCCATCCATTTATCCCCCTATCTACTCATTCATTTATCCATCCTCCTATCCTCCCTTTCTTCCTCCCATCCTCCATTCCTGCCTCTCTTCTTCCCATCCACCACTCCATCCATCCTTCCATCCATCCACCCATCCATCCATCCATCCACCCATCCACCCATCCATCCATGCATCTATCTGCCCATCTATCCATCCATCCTTTCATTCATCCATCCCTCCCTGCATCCATTCATACATCCATCCTTCCATCCAGCCACCCGCCCATCCATCCATCCATTCATCCATCTACCCATCCATCCATCCATCCATCCATCCATCTATCCATCTATTCATCTATCCATCCACCTGCCCATCTGCCATCCATCCTTCTGTCTGCCCATCCATCTGCCCACCCACCCATCCATTCATACATCCATCCATCCATCCCTCCCTCTCTCCCTCCATCCATCCATGCATCTATCTGCCCATCCATCCTTCCATTCCTCCATCCCTCCCTCCATCCATTCATCCATCCATCATTACATCCATCCATCCATCCACCCACCCATCCATCCATCCATTCATACATCTACCCATCCATCCATCCATCCATCCAACCATTCATCCATTCATCCTTCCATACATCTATTCCTCCAGTTTCTCTCAAGTACCTGCCAGGCAATAATCATCCTTAATCATTAAAGAAGGGACCCTAGGGATGTTCCCAGGCCCAGGTCTGACCATCAGTCACCACAAGTGGACCATGCTGGGGGCCCTAGTCTTGCCAACAGGAAGCAGTGGGAAGGAGGCAAGGGAGTGTCTCCCACCCAGCATGGGGACCAGGGCTGGGCAGCAGAGCTTCCACCTGGAAGATGGGGTATGTGGGAAGTGGGGTAGGAAGAGGCTGGTAGAAGGAGTTCATTTCCCCCTCCCAAGAAACTTACATGCAAACTCTTCACCAGCCTGTAATTCCTGTCTACCTGTCGATATGCCTGGGGCACGGAGCCAGTTCTTCCCAAGGCTGTGAATCACAGCACTCGACTTTCTGATACTAATAAAATGCAGCCTGTCTCAGAGATGGCCTGGGACCGTCGCCATCGACGGTGGGCCAGTCTGTACGGTGTGGAGCATGGATGGGCAGGGAAAGGGGGACAGTGCCGGTGGCCCTTCTGGGAACCGGCAGCATCTCAAGAGGCTCTGAGGGAACTTCCCTGGTGGTCCAGTGGTTAAGAATTCGCCTTGCAATGCAGGGGATGTGGGTTCAATCCCTAGTTGGGGAACTAAGATCTCATATACTAGGGGAGCAGCTAAGCCCAGGTACCACAATTAGAGAGTCCCTGCGCCACAAGGAAAGATTTGGCATGATGTGACGGAGATCCCACGTGCTGCAACTAAGGCCTGATGCAGCCGAAAAAGTAAATAAATACTAAGGAAAAAGAGGCTCTGGGCCCTCAATGAGGGGGGGATCCCAGATCCATCAAAGATGAGTCCTGAATCTACTCAGAGGTTGGACGATGACCATGGGGAATACCCTGGGGGGTGGCTTTCATGGCTGTCTTCAGGACCCGTGGACGGTCCAGGCTACTGGCTGCAGCAGGGCTGGACAAATGGGCTGGTGAGTGTGAGCTGGTCAGAGTCTGGCCAGAGGTTGGGTGTGTTACTAGCACCTCACACACTCTTGGGATCTGCTCAACCTCACCCGGGAGGTCCCATCCGGTCCATGCCTTCTTAGAACCTTTCCACTGTAGACAGCGATGCTTTCAAAGCATTCGTGAGCTCAGCCCCTCCTGCCCCAGCATCTCTCCTGCAATGCTGCCCTGGCTCTGTTCACCCCAGGGACGCCGCCTTGTCCACTCTGATAGGGGAGTGATGACGTCTCCTCATGGTTTGAATTTGCATTTTCCTAACTGCTCATGATCTCTTGCTCTGGGCTTTTAAAAGATGTTTGGAGTCACTATTGGGTCCCACTGGCCCATTTCACAGATGAGAAAAAAGAGGCCCAGGAATTGAAACAGACTTGCCCAGCTGCAGCTGGACCCCCTCAGGCTTCATCCTGACTCCTGGTCATACCCTCTTAAAAGAACTCTTTAAAAGTATGCTGGGACTTCCCTGGTGGTCCAATGGTTAAGACTCTGCCTTCCAATGCGGGCGGGGGTGGGGTGGGGGTGGGGGGCTTCGATTCTATCCCTGGTCAGGGAACTAAGCCCCCATAGGCCAAAATAAAAAAGATAGAAATAAAAAGTGATGCTTACTTTCGCTTGGAGGTGCAGAAGGTGCTCTTTTGATATTCTAACTGACTATGTGTGCTGTGTACTGTCCCTCTGTCTTCTTGCCTATCTGGAGAGCTGACGATGGGAGACTGGTAGTCACATCAGAACTTTGCCGGATGTCCATTGGACCGCAGCCTATGACACACCATGGTACAGACCTGGGGCCCTCCTAAGCCATCCAGATCACAATGGTGAGGTCTGGACAGCGAGGGCGCTGCTGGACACTAATTCCCAGAGGAAGACAGGACAAGGGTGGGTCACTAATCTCCACCCTGAGAAAAACAGGCAGCCCCCGGTGAGGTCTGAGGCCAGCGCTGGCCGGGCTGAGCCCCAGGTCAGTCTTAACGCCCCCAGAGGTCCCCTCCTGCCTCCACTCAGACCCCCGCCCTCTGTTCCCTACCTCCAAATTCTCCACTCCCCACACAACGTCTTCTCCCCTCCTTGGCCTCCCAGATCTGTGTGTGTCTTATTTAATCTTATTTTATTTGGGGAGAAGGTCGCATCCAGAAGACCTGGGAAGGATGGAAACACAGCATCTGTGAAGGAAGGACGGCTGCAAAGAGAACACACAAAAAAAATTTTTTTTAAAAGCATGGTAATAAATGCTATTCAAAAAGAAAAGAGAAAAGAAAAACTCACCCCACAATCTCTGAAAAACACAGCCCATTGAAATGACAAGCCGAAAATCATTTGCTAAGCGCCGAAACTGGTCCTTTTGTCACCCAAATCCCTCTGTTGACAGTTACCTTTCAATCCTGCAATTGTGGGGAAAGGCTGATTTTTATTCAACGTTCTATTCACCCTGCGTATTAATGAAAAGGGGGAAGGAAAAAAAAAACTTGTAAGAATGGTGTTTAATAGGCTGATGGACAAGCCGTCTGGATTCGCCGGCCGAGTGCCTCTTATCAGAGGCTCGCAGTGGGGCTGACGCGGGCGCCCTGTCCCAGAGCGACTTGGCACACCCACCCAGACTCTCGGCCCCTGCCACTGAAACCCCGGGATGGATGGACTGGCTTTTATCTTTAATATTTTTAAAAAGTGGGGAGCTTGATGATCTTTTCTCCTTACCAGGGAGGAGGGGACAGGACATGACCTGACCCCGTGATTCAGACGTGCATTAATTGAGCACCTGCTATGTGCCAAGGGCTGTGCTGGGCGCTGGGTGTGGCACGGGTGAGGCAGTGCCCACAGGCTGGGGCAGAGACTGGCAAACCAGGCATTTTGCCTGAGCTGGGCCAGGTGTCAGAAAAGGTTAGGGTGGCCCCCACTAACTCTGGGGAAACCATGTACCCCAAATTGTTTTCTCACGTGCCCTCAAGGTGGAGGCCCCAGGCTCACACCAGCAGGCGGGGGTTTGGGGCATCACCGTGCCTGGTGGGTTGCAGGACGGGGGGACAGAGGAATTTCCCTGATCAGTTCTGTTCTGAGGCCATGGGGGATGCTAAGACTGAACTATACAGCTGGGATCCCGACCCTGGTTTGAATCTTGACTCTTCCACGCACTTCCTGCAGGCTTTGGGCGAGTCCATCCTCTTTGCTGAGCCGCTGTCTCCTGGCCTGTCACTCGGGGGTGGTGACATCGCTGAAGTCAAGTTGTTGAGAGGATGTTACCGATTCAAGGTTTACATCTCCGCTCCCAGGTTCACACGCCGAAGCCCTGAGCTCCAGGGTTCGGAAAACTTTACCCTCTCCCATTCCTGGCCGCCCTTTCTCCCTTCCTCTTTTCATTTCTTGGTTTTCTGGCCTGGATTAAACTGGCGGAGTTTAAGAAGAAGAACGTTTGTGACAAGGAAACCGGCTCCCTGGCTGGGTGGTGAGCCCTCCGTCACTGCAGGGCTGGAAGTGGAAGCTGGACGGCAACTTGACGAGGACGTTCTGGTGACGTGGGAGTGGGCCACAAGGATTCAAGGGGCCTGGACCTGCTGCCAGCCTGCTTGCCCAGACTGAAAACTGGGTGTGGCCTGTTTTGTCCCCCACGTGCCACACCCAGCTCTCAGGCCCCACACCCCGGGTTACCCTGGAATCCTCTCCATTCACACTCGGCCCTTTGGCGAGTCCTGACAACTCTGCCTTTAAAACGCTCCAAGCCCGCCAGCTCCCCTCCATCACCCCTTCATCTGCAGCGGCCCGTTCACTCATCTCTCTGCCTCTCCCTGGGGCCCCTTCAGCTTTTCCTCACCACAGAGCATAGTGCAGCCTGGAATCTGTTTATCCGATCCCCTGGGTCTGCTTTGTCCTCTGCAATGGCTTCCACCATGGAACCCTTCTCAAAACCCCATCCCTCTCATAGCATCTCATACCTGGCCCCAGGCTAGTCCCTCCATTCCACTACCCTGGAACTCTTGCCGTTTCTCAAACATGCCAGCTCAGTTCCCTTTGGCCGGGCTAGTCCCTCTGCCTGGGACACAATTCTCTCTGGTCCCCACAGGGCTGCTCTCTCTCCATCTGGGCTTCTGCCAAAAGCATTTTCTCCTTCCCTGACACTGCCCATGTCCCCAGCACTATCTAACCCCTCCTCCAGCTCAACTTCCCTGCTCGGCACGTGTCACCACTTCACACTACATATTTGTCTGATCCATCGTCGTCTGCCTCCCATGCTGGCCGTGAGAGCAGGGACTGTGTCCACCTGGCTGCCATGGTGTCTCCAGATGGACTGGAGATGGACGGGTGGCCTCCCCCACTGTAGTGGGGATCATCTCTGAATCTCATCCCAGGACTTGTATCCTCCCACCTCCTGATTCAGAACACAGGGTTACTGCATCCTTTCCCCGTGTCTTCTGAAAACCAGCATGTCCTAGGCAGCGACGACAAGTAACAGCCACTGTTCTTCTTGATCGCTCACTCAGTCACTCAACAAACATCTACTGTCAGGTACCAGGCAGGCCATGAACGAACGTATGGAACTCAGCTATGAAAATGACAGACACAGAGCTGACATTTTTAATGGGGAGAGAGAGATAAGAAAAAGTAAATTAATTTAAATGACGATATCAGGGACTATGAAGAAATACAGATGCTGTGGTCAAGGGGACAGTCTGGGAGGACTTCTTGGAGGTGGCATCAGAAGTGGAGAAGGCCTGTATGAAGTGCTGTGCTGGCAGGGGACAGGAGGGGGTGCTGCTGAGGCAAGGGAAGCAGGAGCCAGATGGTAAAGAAGCTTCACCCATGTGAGGCACTGCAGGGGACCTCAGATACTTTTAAGAAGGACCTAACACTGCAATAAATTTGAGTGGGTGCCCAGGGAATGCTGAACGGATGAAAGAATGAATGAGCTATTTGAGTTGGTGAACAAGCACCACCTCAACTTCATGGTCCCCTGGGGTTCAGGGTCCTGCCCTCTTTTATCCACCTCCCACAAATCAACCTTACCTGGCAGGTGATCCCCTTTGAAAGACACCGCCTGCATCATTTTGGAGGTAGGTGTTGTCTTCTGCTAGTGCCTCAACTTTACCGCCAGGATGAGCTAGGCCCCAGTGGTGAGTCTCTTCAGGGAGCTAAGCAGGAAACCCTCCTGGGACACAAGGAGGTACCCGCTCCCAGCCTCCCTGGAATGGAGCGATCATCCAGATAGTCATTTGTATTTTGGGTCCCCCTCCGCCTCCTTCCCTCCCCTCCACTCCACTGTGATTGCTGACAACGCGGATTTTAATATATTCACATTGGCAGAGCTATTTGCATTCAGATGCAATTATGAGGCAAGACCCAGACTCCTCAGGGGGGTTGTGGAGTGGGGGGAGGATATGCCAATACTCTTGGGGGGTAGGGGGCTCTGGGAAATGTGGTCCAGGCTGGGTTGAGCTCTGTACCCCTGCTTTCCAGGCATCAATGTCTGGGCTGGTACAGCACCATCTCCCCAACTCTGAGCTGGAATTGAACTGGATTATTTTGTTCATCCCAGGATGGGGAGCGGTGTGGATGTTGGTTGAAATGGGACCAGAACAATGTTTTTCCAGCTCCCACTATGTGCCAGGCACTGTGCTGGGCCCTCGGGAGTTTACATTTTTGTGGAAGACTTAGACAAGAACAAATTAACAACTAAATAAATAAGAGCACATTGGAAAAAGTGTGACATGAGAAACCACATAGGTGAAGTGACAACCTTTGGGGATGTTTCCCTAGATACAGTACAGAAGGGGGGTGGGGAAAGTTGATTGCAAAAATGTGCCCAGTCTTTCAATGTTCCCTGTAGCCATTTCCCCTCTCAATGCACCTTTGCATCTCAACCCATCAAGAGCAGCATTTATTTCCTACCCCTGCAATCTGGACTTGGTCATGGGACTTGCTTTGGTCAGCAGGATGTGGTATCAGCAATATAGGACCATCTCCAACCAGAGGCCTCCAGGAACTTTGTACATTTCTGCTTCTTCCCTTGGAACCCCGCCACCACCTTGATTATGAGCCTGGGTCCTCTGCTGGAGGTTGGAAGTTTGACGGAGCAGAGAAAAGCCATCCCAGTCAAGGTCCGCCTAGACAAGACAGAACACGGCTGATCTGCTGACTGACCTCAAATGCAGTGATCATTTTATCAGTCCAGATCAGTAGGACTACCCACGTAACCTGCTGACATGTGGGCTAAACAAATGCCTGCTGATTGAAGCCATGACATTTGAGATGTTTTGTTATGCAGCGGTAGCTAACTGATGCAAAAGCTCCCTCTGAATAGCATTTCATCTGAGATCCAAAAGATAAGAGATGCAGTGAGATAGCTAACCCCCAATGAAGGAAAAACTTAAACTGATTCTAGAAAGACGTATTCCCAGTGTGGAAAGGCAATGAACTAACCCCTAAGCTAACAATGAGCTTAAAGTCTCCTCCACAACGGGTTAGCCCACCCTAGGGGCTGGTGGTGAAAAGCCAGAGCCCATCCTGATTAACCCATCCCAGCTGCCACCCCTATTGTTGAGGAGGGTTAGCCTTTTAGTTCATTCTCTCTGGAGAATGAATACAGTCTTTGCACTTGTTAACCTTTTTGCCTGGGACTCTTGTTGTCTAACAGTCTGGTTAGCCTCCCCTTGTTTAAAAATTCCATTTTGAATCAGTATCACGTTCAGGATCAAGATCATCAAGGTACAGAACATGCTGAAAAGCTCCCTCCCGGGGCTGTCCTCCAGCCTCCAAGACCCCTCTTCCCAAGCAAACCCTGTGTTCAATTGGCATGAGTCCTTTCAGAGACATTTTTTGCAAATGTAATCAAATACTACAAAAGATTACACTTGATGCTTTTCCCACAAAATCTTCTATGTTCACTGTGTCTCTCCTCACTCTCCATGACTTGGAAATCTTCCATGTCAGTAAATAAAGGGCCTCTGCGTTCATTTTATACAGCTGTATAGTACTCCATGGTGTCATTGCATCATCATCTATGCGTCTAGTCCCCTACTAATGGACATCTAGGTTATCTCCATTACTATTTTGCCATTACTTAAAAGGTTCACTGAGTAACCTTATACATCTATGTGTGCATATGGGAGAATTTCTCTAATATAAGTGCCAATTTATTATATCAATAGATTTTATCTAATTATTCCCCATAGAGGGTGCCAAGGGACACTCTTCCACCAGAATATGAGCAAGGCCTGGTTGACCCCTCATCATATTTAGGATTATGAACAGTTGCCATCTCCTCCAGGAAGGCTTCTCAGACTTTGCATTCAGTTCATTAGCCTCAACAGGGTCCCAGCCTCAGTGCCAAGTTGGCAGTACCCTGTACTGTGGTGGTCTATTTCCTTTTTTGTCCCCATCATCAAACTGGGAGCTCCCTGAGACCAACCTTTACTTATCAAGAAGTCCTCAGGCCCACTCAGGTCCCAGCACAGGGCTGAGGTCTAAGTAAACACCAGTTTCCTTTCTGTATGCCCCAGGGGCTGGGATCCCCAGGGCGGGCTCCCTCTGTTTACCCTTGGCTGCAGTGCCTCAGGGATGGAGGTTCAGCCTCTGCCCCTGACACTTGCAGGCCACCCTGTGTGCTGGCACGGAGCCCCTTCCCCCATCGCTGGGGCCCCCGCCCTCTCCCTTGAACAAATAATAATTGTTAGAAAAAGGCCGGTGGATAAATTATTATCCTGACCCTCATTCCAGTACAAAAAACTTTTGCTAGCTGCCAAGCGAAAAGTCAAAATTTGCATTTAAATAGAAAACGTTAGGCCAGCTGAACAGGGAGGCCAGTGCCCCCAAGAGGACCCTCCCAGATGGATGGGGAACGTGGTCACCCACCCTTCCCCAGGAACCCAGCAAGCAGCAGGGGAAACCTTCAGGGTCTGAGTCGAACTGATTTTTTTCTGTGGTTTGTGGCCCTTTGGGGTCTACTCTTTCCAGTTCCTGCCAAGGTTCTACAAAGGCCCTGTGGTCTAGCCAGATAGACTTCTTTGATGCCCTCTATTCTACCCACCATGAACTTGAGTCTCCTTTCTCCCAGCCCACAGTAAGCAGGTAACCACAAACATTAAGGGCAGCCAGAGACTTCACGGGTCACGTGACGCGGAACGTTTGGAGCGCGGTTTTAGAGTAGACAGGCAGGGCTGGGGGCTTGGCTATTTGCGAAAACATAGCTTCTCTGAGCCTCAGTACCTCTGTTTGCCAGTGATGGACAATAGTGCCTTCTTGGCTAGGGACTTCCCTGGTGGTCCCGCGGCTTAAGACTCTGTGCTCCCAATGCAGGGGGCCCAGGTTTGATCCCTGGTGGAGGAACTAGATCCCACATGCTGCAATTAAGAGTTTCCACGCCACAGCTAAAGATCCCGCATGCCGAAACGAAGCCCCGGCGTAGCCAAATAAATAAAAATAAAAAGTTGAGTTATTTTATTTTTATTATTTATTTATTTTTGACCATGCCATGGGGCATGAGGGATCTTAGTTTCCGGAACCAGGATCAAACCCACATCCCCTGCTGCGTAAGTGTGGAGTCTCAACCACTGGACCGCCAGGGAAGTCCTCTGGGAACAGATTTCTAAGTTGAGGGAACAGCATGGGTGAGGCTGTAAGAAGAGAGAGAAGCTGAGTGTCCAAGGAATGGCCTGGACCCCAGAGGGCTGGACGGATGGCAGGTGGGGAGGCAGGGAGGAGGGAAGAAGGAGGAGGGCAGGGCCGGGTCAGGAAGGCCTGTGGGACTTGGTCTCAGGAGGACAAGATCAGATGAGACCCGTGAGCCAGGGTCCTGGGGAGCCCTACACCAGCAGGGGAAGCAGGAGCTCTGGAGTGCCTGTTACAACCAAGGAGAGATGCTTAATGTCCCCCCGTGGGGCAGGATGGACCTTGGGGGAGACACAAACGAGCCGTTCTGTCAGATTCTGTAGGGCCAAGTTGATCAGGTTGAATTCTGGAGGCTTAGCCTCACCCGGAGAGAGGGCAATGGCACCCCACTCCAGTATTCTTGCCTGGAAAATCCCATGGATGGAGGAGCCTGGTGGGCTGCAGTCCATGGGGTCGCTAAGAGTCGGACACGACTGAGCGACTTCACTTTCACTTTTCACTTTCATGCACTGTAGAAGGAAATGGCAACCCACTCCAGTATTCTTGCCTGGAGAATCCCAGGGGACGGGGGAGCCTGGTAGGCTGCCATCTATGGGGTCGCACAGTCGGACATGACTGAAGTGACTTAGCAGCAGCAGCCTCACCCACACTAGGGTTTGTCTGAAGGTCTGTACAACTTCTAGAAATTGCTCATCTTCCCCTGGGCAAACCCCTGATAGAGTCCATCTCTTTAGCAGAAGTTAGTGAAAGTGTTAGTCACTCTTGGCGACGCCGTGGACTGTAGCCCACCAGGCTCCCCTGTCCATGGAATTCTCCAGGCAAGAAGTGGGTTGCCATTCTCTTCTCCAGGGGTCTGAGAAGTGCTCAGTTCTGTACCGCCGGTCTTGGACCACTGATGGTCTGTCCGTTCGTCCATTCATCCATCCCGTGGCGGTAATCCGAGCCGTGTGCAGGGCCAGGGGACCAGGCTAATTGCGGGCTTGGGGAAGGCCAGGCAGAGATTAGCCCACAGTGAAGAGCGGCGGCAGGCGGGCGTCTGGGGCCAGGATGGTACCTGATTAGTTAAATTGCCAGCACCTGCTTGCTTTTATTGCAAACATAAACACGGCCGTGCAGACCATCGCTGGCCAGCCTAATGCGTTCCTCGTTTTGCCACATCTGCAAGGTTTTCGGGGTCGGGCAGTGTGGAGGCTCAGGCCTGGACAAAACCGGGATGCAGACGGGTTTGGGTGAAAAGACGCCGGATTAGGAATCGGGGGAGGGAATTTACACTTGGCGGGGCCTCCTCTGTGGCAGGCACTGCGTGAGGCCTTTATATCCCCGTGCAAAGCTGTCGGACCCTCAGAACTCTCCTGCGAAATATTATGACTTTTCTGATTGAGACTCAGAGCAGTTAAGCAACGTCCTCCAAGTGATCCAGCCGGGAGGTAGCCTCTATGGAATCTGAACCCATGCTTCCCACCGCCTAAGCCCCTACTCTTTCCGCTCACTGGGTGTAGGGACCCCCGGGGGTTCCTGCTGCCATTTACTGAATTTTATATCTGCAGCACGCAGTTACCAGCTGGCAGTGGCACGTGTGTTCAGGGAAGGAAAACACAGTTTCCAGGCCTCCAGACAGCTTGCTAGGGGACCACAGTCTTCTGTTTCCTCTCCCTGTGCCTCAGTTTTCACATCTGTAAAATGGACATCTAGTCGCCCGCCTTCTGCTATTAAACTCCAGGGCAAAGAGGTGAGGGTGTGAGAGTTTGGCCCTTGGCCGTGTCTGACGTCAAGTCCAGCGTGCCAGCTGAAATCACCTACTTGGGCTCCTCAGAGCTTCATTACACAGGGTCGTGTTGCCCTATTGCCACGGACATGGGTCCTGCAGGACCCCTCCAGGCATGGGCAGTGGTTGACTCTAGCCATCGCCCAGCCATGGGCTGACAAGAGAAATGGCCGAAGAAACCCTTTCAAATTAACTCCGTCTCCATCACCGGCATTTTTATTAAGATAAACTATTTGGGGGGATGTTTACCGAAGACAGCCCTCCTTGCTGGCGGAAGGTCAGAGGGACGGTTGGAGGGAACCGCACAATTGTCATTCGAAAGCTTGGGGCGCCTCTCTCACATTCAAATGTGCGTCTCTTCCTCTCGGTGACAGATGCTTCAAGCCTGTGACATGTTTTGTCAGAATTTCATTTGTCGGAGTGGCTTCAGCCGTATTCTTGGCAGATGCGGACGATAGGGGAGAGGTACGAGTCTAAATTCCCTTCTGCGGTCCTTGAAAATGAAGTGGCCGTGCTTTTCCACCACCAACACCGAGTTTCACCCAGCAAGGAGAAAGCAAAATGTGCCTTAGAGCCCGGGAGAAGGACAAATGTATATTCACCATCCATCCATCCATCCATCCATCCATCCAACCATCCATCCATCCAACCATCCAATCATGCCTCTCCTTGCTTCTTAAATCATTGCTTTATTAAATGACACACATTGTCCCTTTATTCATTTCCATAATCACTTTGGTTTTTTTGTTTATAACTGTTTTTTAATTGAAGTATGGCTGACGGACAATATTATATAAGTTGCAGGTGTACAATACAGTCATTCACAATTTTTAAAGTTTTTAAAATATACTCCATTTATAGTTATTGTGGAATCTAAAAAGTACAACAAACCAGTGAATCCAACAAAAGAGAAGCAGACCCACAGACACAGGGGACAAAGTAGTGGGTACCAGCGGGGAGAAGGAAGGAAGAAGGGTGATACAGCGGTTCCGGGGTGGGTAGGAAATACCAACTATGGTATACGATGAGCTACCCTTTGGATTTTTCATTGGAATCTTGACTTCTCATGTCTCCTTATGTGCACCAGAGCCTCAGTTTGTACACCTCGGAAATGGGACAATGATAGCCCAGGACTGTACTAGAGCTAAATGGGTTAAGTCGAGTTAAACACTTGGTTTGCAGGAGGGGACGTGCTGTGAGGGCGGTGGTGGAAATGTACTCCATCCCACAAAGGTTAGGTTGCTGCTCAGGGCCACACGGTCGGCGAGCATGTCAAGCAGCTGGGATACGAGCCCAGTGGGTCTGCTTCCTTCCCTTCGTTCTGCTCTTCTGCTAAATCTTAGCACACATGTCGCCTCAGGCTACAGGCCACTGGCCCTGTGCTTCAGTGGTGTTCGCCGAGCTCAGATCCAAACTCAGATTCTTTGTGTCTCCTCTGGGGCCTGTCCGGGGTGGGCTGCCTTCTCTGGGGGCCCCAGCAGTGGGTATCAGCCACGAGTGGTGCTCACTGCCATCTTTTCCTAGAAGCAGCATCAGGTGAAGACCCTCCTGGTCCCAGAGGACCACCTTGATCTCCAGCCTCGGGCAAGCCCTTCTCTTCTCTCCGGGCCTCAGCTTTCTCCTCTGCACAGTAGGTACTTAGGTGGTCCCGGAGCCCCCACTCAGACTCTGAAACTATGATTTTTTTCTATTTTTTTTTTTGGCTGCATGGCGTGGCATGAGGGATCTTAATTTCCAGACTAGGCATCTAACCCGCGCCTCCTGCTCTGGAAGCACAGAGTCTTAACCACTGACCCACCAGGGAATTCTCCAGAAACTATGATTTTTTTTGAGTAGAGAGAGTGTCTTTTCTTACTGTTCATGGGGTTCTCAAGACAAGAATACTGAAGTGGTTTGCCATTCCCTTCTCCCTGATGCTAGGGAAGATTGAAAGCAAGAGGAGAGGGAGCCGTAGAGGATGAGATGGCTGGATGGCATCACCGATTCTATGGACATGAGTTTGAGCAAACTCCAGGAGAAAGGGAAGGACAGGGAAGCCTGGTGTGCTGCAGTCCATGGGTCTCAAAGAGCCGGAAGCGACTTAGTGACCAAACAACAACAAAGTGTCACTACAACCCATGGACTTTCTTTCTGGAACACCCTGGGGGACCTGGCCACACACAGTTGACACCAACCACCACCCACTCCCCCCACCCTTCTGTCCCCAAGCATCTTGCCCTCTATGGAGCCCTGGGTACCTGAGGGCACCTCTCCCACCAGAACCCGAAGATTCGTCCCAGATCCCCCATCCAAAGAAGTCACCTGCAAGCATCAAAGACCTTTTCTTCCTCTGGGATCCTCCAAGGATGGCCAACACCTCCATTTCTTCTGTGCAAAATTCCTTCCTCTTGACCTGGGAAGCCCCATCAAGCTGGAAATGCCCCTTTGCTGTGGGTGACACATCACTCACATGAGGGCACAGGAGGGGTGAGGGCGGGGTGTGGGGCAACATATTCGTGCATCACGATGGGCTCCTGCTCAGGCGAAACGCAGCGAGGGTGAGGGTTGGGGGAGTGGGATGTGACCGGCAGAGGGGGAAGCTCTGGGTGATTTTCCTGGTCCGGCTGAAGAGGCGTTTCCTTTGGCTTTGCCAGGCATCGCCATCCACCTAGAGAGAGGTGGAGAATTCCTGGGGGTCGTCTCGGCAAATGACAAAGTCAACGGCAGAGGAAAGAACAGAACTTTCCGATATCCAGATTCAGGAGGAGGCTGAAGAAGGGAAGGCGGGCGGGATGGAGTTAGATTCTAAGAGTTCGCAGCCTCAGCAGGTCCCCGAGGCCCCCGGAGAGGTTGTGGGCTCCAGATGTGGATGGGGAAGGTGGAGGGGGGAGGGGAGGCAGGGCAGGGGGGTGGGGGAGGTCTGTTCACAATTAGCCTTGATTTTGTGTGATGACATTGAAATTGTGGGCAAACATGAAAGCAGAGTGGTGAGGACATGTCTGTCCGAGCAGCCCGAGGGTTAATCCGACGTGAAGGACACAGGCGGAGGGCTGGCACCACATGGAAGCAGTTTGCGTGGGTTTTGATGTCCCGCCAGCTGAAGGGGGCTTTGCCGCTCAGGCTGATCGGGCCCTCCACCACCCCCAGCCCAGCCCAGCCCAGCCCCCTGAAGCCTGGCAGACTCTGGCCGAGAGGTTAAGTCGAGAGCAGGGAGAGAAGGTTCTGCCTCCTGCAGGGACCGCCCAGAGCTGAAACCAGCATGGCGGCCCCGCCCGTCTGCACAAAGCCAGGCGTTCGGGGTACCCTGCCAGCGGCCAGGGTGTTGATGGAGGACTACAGAGGGGAGAGTCTATGAGTTCATTTCCATGCCTGAATGCAAGCTCAATCTCTTTAGTCGTGTCTGACGCTTTGCGACCCCACGGACTGTAGCCCATCAGGCTCCTCTGTCCGTGGGTTCTCCAGGCAAGAATACTGGAGTCAGTGGCCATGCCCTCTTCCAAGGGATTTTCCGGACTCAGCAATCGAACCCACGTCTCCTGCATCTCCTGCATTGCAGGCAGATTCTTCACTGCTGAGCCACCAGGAAAGCCCTGAGTGAGTTTCCATATTTCTGATATCACGAGGGTTGGGCTGACGCATATGCTGGGGTATTTGGCAGGTGATGGTCTGGCAACGGGGCTTTGCTGGGATGAACCTTGATGGGGAATCTTAAAATTTTTATGAGGATGTCAGGGGCCAGGAGGGCAGGTGGGAGTCTGGGTCACGGGCTCCAGCTCTGAGGGAGCCTGCTTGTTGAGCTTAATCCAGGAAGAAACGTCATTTTGACATCTCTACGCTGCGGTGAATGTTCGGAATAGAGAGAAAGGCAGAGCCCCAGGTATGATGCCATGTACCATGTGGGTGCCCTTGGACAAGGGAGCCCGTGTCTCCTGAGACTTGGTTTCCTCATCTGTAAAATGGGAAGAATAATACACCCTCCTTGAATAGGATCCTTGTGAGAATCGGATACCCAGATGTTTATAAGATGTCAGCATCTCATATGTGCGCTCGGTCACTCAGTCGTGTCCGACTCTTTGCAACCCCACGGACCCCGCCAGGCCCCTCTGGGATTTCCCAGGCAAGAATACTGGAGTGGGTTGCCATTTCCTCCTCTACGGGATCTTCCCAACCCAAGGATGGAACCCACGTCTCCTGCATTGGCAGGCAAATTCTTTACCACTGTGCCACCCGGGAAGTCCCTAGCATCTAACAGACACCCAATAAACAGCTGTCAGGGTTTCTGTCTTTATCAGAGATAGTGAATACGCAAATAGAGCTGGTGCGATGATCAGTGTTATTATCGATATTCCGTGTATTAGTATTCTGGAACAGTTGTGTTAATGATGCAGAGTGTGTCTGTGGCTGAAATCAGGGCAAGGATTCCTTTCTGTCGGCGCAGACAGTGGCTCTCAGCATCAGTCCTCGGCCCTGCTGTTCGTGACCTGGGGCCTTATCACGTGCCGGCGGGCGGACTGCCAGGCATCTGAAGCTGTCTGGAAGCCCGGAGCCCCACAGATCCGAGCTGAGGGGTGTATTTCACGCAGAGCCTGTGACCCCTGGAGGTCCTTGGGGAGGCAGGAAGGAAAAGGGCTCTGTTTTGGTGGGGGAGGGGTCAGGAGAGGCTCTTTGTGGTGGTGGGGGAGGCGGTGGGGGGGGAAGGAGTTGATGAAATTTCAGGATGTACCGAGGTCAGCTTCCAGTCGACTCGTCTACGTTAGAGAAAAGTGATCGCCACCCCAAACATGCTTCTTAATGAAGCACAGCCCGTGCTTACAAGCCTTTCCCTTCCTGCCTTTTCCCTCTAGGAGGAAATTCTAAATCCTGAACACAAACAGCCACAGAATTATATTTACATATATTTATATTTTATATTCACGCATGTTTAGCGAGCTGGAAGCAGGAAGAATAGAAAAAAAAGACTGAGGTTGATTCTAAATGGAACTAATGTTTCACACCTGAACCTCGGACCATGTGTTAAGAGCAGGTGAAGAGAGGTGAAGAGTGGTCAAACTTGCCTTAGTTGGTGTTTGGACTTTCAGTCAACAGAGAACCAAGTCTGTCCTCCTGAGGAGTAGAATTAAATTGTGCAACAGGATAAATATGATAAGATTTGTAAAGGAGAGGTGGATAGGAAGAGGGGCATTGGTAGGTGACTTTCATATGGCTGTTAGTGAGTTTGACCTGGCTAGGCTGGGCCACAGGATCTGTGTGTCGGGTCTAAGGGGCTCATTGCTTGACCACACCAAATGCGAAAGCTGGCCTTGCTCTAGCTTGCTATGGATGAGGAAGGCGCACGACAGAAAGCCAACCAGGTCTGCCTCCACGTGGGTAAATCAGAGAAGACAGAAAACAAGGCAGCTTGGTGATGAGGTCTCAACTCATCTTGAGGAAGGGAAGAGGGTCTCAGGGACCCTGCCCACTACCATCCTGTCCAAGCCTCTGCTCCAAATATAAGCAACTCAGGGTGCCTCCTCCTTCTTGGTGGAAGAGACAAGCTGGCGGACTGAGGTGCCTCCCGGCAGAAACCTTCAGAGACACGGGTGGTGTCAGCACAGGGCCCTGTAATCCAGGGAAGTGGTCCCGCAGACCTTGCTCAGCATCCTTGTGGAAAAGAGAGGCCCAGACACTGGAAGCACAGGGGGCATTGCCCCAGGAAAGGCACCTGGGGAATCTGTCTTCCTGCTTATCAGGCTCCATGAGGAAGACCCCTCGGAGACCCTGGGATTTGGAATTGAATTGGAGCTGCCGGGGCTGTATCCGAGTGGCCATTTGACGTCCTGCTCTGCTAAGCCATCACACACACATAGCTGAATTTAAGCTTCCTCAGAACACAGTGGGGTGTCTGGAGGCCCCTGGAGGTGAGGTGCCTTGGCCAAGGTCACTGTGGACCGCTGAAGGCAAAACAACACTGGACCCAGGCCTTCCTGACCCAACGACCAAACACTTAAACTTTTTTTTTACTGAGGTATTTTAATGCCCATAAAATAAAGGTTGGCCTGTTGTTGTCATCGTTGTTTAGTCAATAAGTTGTGCCCGACTCTTTTGCAACCCCACAGACTGTAGCCCTCCAGGCTCCTCTGTCCATGGGATTTCCCAGGCAAGAATCCTGGGTTGGGTTGCCATTTCTTTCTCCAGGCGATCTTCCCAACCCAGGGATTGAACCTGAGTCTCCTGCACTGGCCGGCGGATTCTTTACCACTGAGCCACCAGGGAAGCCCAATGTCAGCCTATGATGATATAAAGCAAAACAACTCGAGATGCCAAGTCCAGGCTGCAGATTCCAGACTTGTGATCTTTCCAATGATGATAAAATCCATGCTTGTTTAGTTCTTTCTATGGATCAGCGACTGTCTTAAGGGCTTCCTGTGTATTAACTCAGTTTAATCCTCATAATAATCCTATGAGGTAGGTACACAGTATTTTACTCATTTTCTATGAAGAAATAGAGGTGTGGACGGGGAGGTGAAGACCACGCATTCAGGAATGATAGTTCATGAACCCAGGCGGCCCCCTCGGTATCTTGTCTGTTCAACCTTCTGCTCAGAGATGCACCCCTAGCCTCCTGGGGTGTGACTTACAAGGGACCCTGCATTTTCATTTTGCATCCAGCCTTGCAGTTAGGCAGCCAGCCTTGGGTGTAGCAGTTAAGAAGCAGGACTCTGAACTTGGCTCAGGGCCCTTGCCTGGCCTGCTCAGCTGGGGCCTCTGAGCAATTCACAGCTACGCCCTGAGCCTTCCTGTAGCCACAGTCGGGTGACCAGTGATAGGCTGCAGTGCTGAGAACAGCTTCACTGGGGAGGGGAGACACCAGCCCGCCCTGGTCCTTGGTTGGTACCTGGTGGGTACCTGAAACTGGGCGCTGAGCACCTGCCCTGAGCATCCCATGGGGATGCAGGGAGCACGTGGAAGGCTCGATCCTATTACACTTGGGTGTTCTGGGGTTGCGCTCTGAGCCAGCTTGATGAAACCCAGCCTCTGAGTGGAGCCTGATCTCTTTAACCTTGATGTACAAGAATTGAGCTTGTACGTCAAGCGGCTTCTCCGTGATGACTGGCTGAGTCCTGCTGGAGAGCCAACAGCAATAAATACGCCACCCATTTGCTCTCTGAATGTTCTTATTTGCAGCACACCATGCAGAAAAAATATTAACAAAAAACAAACTCCTCACTCATAGCAGGCTGACGAGGGCCTCTTTAGAGTGGCATGTTTGCTTGCATCTCCTCTCTCCTTTTTGTTCTTTCTAAAGAAGCTATCACAGGAGTTAGGCAACCTCTGGTAACATCTCCTAGGGCACTGAGCTAAGAGAGGTGGATGGCTTGGGAGAAGAGGGGCCCTCGAGGGGGACAATGGAGTGAAGAATCGCCCTAGGGAGCCAGAGGCAGAGGAATGGGGGAGGCTTGTCAGCTGAACAAGAAGAGCCTGGGACCCAGAGAATTGACTTCAATTCACGAAGGGGGATCCGGGGGTCCTGGGTACCAGGAAAGCCACTCCTACTTTCTGGGGCTCAACTTCCACATCTGTAAAATGGGTTTATTCAATGACCTCTTCCAGCTCCAACACGCTGTATATGCCAACCTATTCTGTATCCTTTCTGATCTTCTGAGTCCTGATCTAGCAAGGATCTGAGGGCACATGTACTGTTCTGTAATTCCAGCATTGCCAAGATCCTTGAGACGCCAGAATTCAGTTGTTCTGTTGTTCCCCGACCTGAAGACTCCAGGCACACAGGAAGAGGAAATTGTAATAAGAATAATGTGAGTTAACATCACCCATGTAGACAATGCTGGCTTCATGGGCACATGACTTGTGCTGTCACAGAGGACCTTGAGATCCATTTAATGCTCAACTGTCACCGACTTGAAATTCACAAATTTTGAACAAGGGTCCCTGCATTTTCATTTCGCACTGGGCCCCACAAAGGATGCAACCAATCTCTTGGGTGTAGCATTTCAGAGAAAAGACTCTAGAGGCAAGAGGACTTTGTTCTGATCCTGATTCAGCCCCTTCCCAGCTGTGGGACTCTGGGCAAGTGACGGCCCCTCTGTTATTTCACCGTGTCCGTGAGTCAGGAGTCCCGACATGGCTTAGATGAGTCCTCGACTGAGGGTCTCAGAAAGCTGCCATTAAAGTGTCACTCTTTGGCTGTGGTCTCACTGAGGGTCAGCTGGGAGAGGTCTGCCTCCAAGATCACTCAAGCTGTTGGTAGAATTCATTTCTTCCTGCTTGTGGGATGGAGGGCTTCAGCATTTCGTGTCAGTCAGAGACCACCTTCAGCTGCTAGACACCACAGTCCCATGCCGTGCGGGCCTCCCAACACAGGGAGCCTACACCATGGCAGCTTGCTTTTCTAAAGCCAGTTTACAAGCTGGAGATTACAGCAAGATGGGCCTTACAGTCTTCTGTAGGTAACTATATACATTGTGTCAACTTTGCTGTATTTTATGGGTTAGAAGTAAGTTACCGGTCCCACTCACACTCCAGGAGAGGGTACTGTGCAGAAGAAAAATATTAAAAGCTACGGATCTTGGGGTGAGGGCACCCTAGAGGCAGTTGCCACAGTGGTTTATTCATTCATTCATTCATTCATTCAACTAGCTCTTATTGATGGCTTGCTCCGGGAATTGGTGATGGACAGGGAGGCCTGGTATGCTGCAGTCCATGGGGTCACCAAGAGTCAGACATGACTGAGTGACTGAACTGAACTGAACTCTCTGCCAGGCCTGAGGCAAACACACTGAGCAAGACAGATGAAGGCCCAGACCTTGGAAAAGTAAGGAGAGAGGGAAGGATGTGCCAGCGGGTGACCTAGGGGGTGGGGGTGGGGGAGGGCAGAACCAGCCCTAACCCTGCTGCCAGTCTTCCGACTGACCCTGGCCCACCTGGGCCTCCCTGGGCCCATCTGTCCAGTGGAATCATGCCACAGAGCCCTCCCTGACCCAGAGGCAAGACGAGCTCGGTCTTCACTGTGAGGATCTGTTGAGCGAGTGTGTCCTGGCGCACAAGAGTGTGTCGTGCGCACATGAGTGTGTCCCGTCGCACATGCGTGGTGGTACCAACTCACCCTCGCCACGGCCAGCCCCCAGGAACTGTGAGTCTGCTTTCAGCTGCAATCTCCTTCTGTCACCCACGAGAATACATCTGCGAATATGCTCTGGAAAGAGTCCAAGCAGTGACTTTGGGGTGCCCTGGGTGTGGAAAGAAGAGGAGGGCAGAGAAGGGAGGTGCTTGAGTGGAGATCCACTCTGGGGCCCGACTCCAGCTCTTTGAGACCTTGATCTTGGACGCAAACATCTCCACGTGCCGGTGCATTCATACCCGTACAAGGTCCCATGTGCAAGAGGTGCATTCATACCCGTACAAGGTCCCATGTGCAAGATGCGTGATTTAAGCCTCCACTGTTGCCATCTTGCTGTTGTTGATAATTTTTGAGCCTGGAGCCCTGCATTTCATTTTGCACTGAGTTCCCCCAAACTTTGTAGCCAGTCCAGTGGCTGTGAGATCTTGGACAAGCCACTTAAGCCCCTGTGTTTAATCCCTGCTTTGGAAAGAGAGATAACCAGATCATCCTAAACTCAAAGATCGCTGCAACAATGATAACCTCACGACAGAAATAATGACTCTAAGCTGCATAAACAGAACCGGGGCTTGTCCCTGGCTCTGGGCTAACTGCTTGAGTGCTTGACTGATTTCACCTCCTGCCCCAGTTATCCCACCACGAAGGAACTATTGTCATGTCCATTTTACAGATGAGGAAACTGAGGCTCAGAGTGGCAGAGTCGTCAGCGGAAGTCTGGAGTGGAGCCGTGAATGCAACACGGTTAGAGCCGCCTCTGATCCTGGCTCGGAGGCTGTTGCTGCTGCTCTGAGGGTCTGCAGAGCGCAGTAGGAGCGCCCCCCACCCCCCACCCCTCGACCCCGCATCGCTTCCTTCCTGGACGCAGCTGTCTACAAGTAATGTTTTCCCTACCCAGCTGTCTCCCCTCTTTCCTTTCTGAACCTGGAGCACGAACAATATTTTCAACAAGCCGTCCGCAGAACAAACTGTCTCTAAGGAGGAGGAAGGCTTTGTTTCTCTCCATCCCCTTCCCCAGCACCGCCCCCCACCTCCAGCCTTCCCAGCAGACTCCAGCCAAGACCTGAACGATTTCAGCTGCTTTGGCAAGAGACATAGTGAGATCAGGGGCTGGTCTGGCTATAGAGTAAGGGCCTGGGGGAAGTGGGGGCGGGGCCTGCGGCGGTGGGGGCGGGGCTTGTGGGAACGGCGCCTCCTCCTTGGAGACGCCAGCAAGAACACCTGGGGCAGGTGGGTGTGGCGGGGGGCCACGCAGGCGCCCTCTTTTACGGTGCGTGAGATGCGGAGGGACTGCAAGTCGCCCCCTGCGCACCTCACCAGCTGGAAGGCCTGGAGCGAGAAGACCCGCCCCCAAGTCCAGCCTCAGCCAATCAGTTGTCTGGGTGACCTCACTGCAAGGCCCTCCCCTCTTTGGGCCTCAGTTTCCTCTTTAGAAAACAGCGAGTGGGCGTATCTTTCTTCTCCAGCAGGCTGTTGATATGAAAACCGAAGAGGAAAATGGAGAAACCACACTATCAATACCTTCCCCTCGCTGCCTTCTGCTCGCTGGCCTTGGCTTGGGGCCCTGCCCTGTCCTCAGCCTGGGCCGCTGTCTACGAAGTGGAGGTGATTGAATTTCCAAGGCTGAGAAGTGACCTGCTGGAAGCTCCATCACCCTGGACTGTAAGCTCCCCGAAGGCAGGCACCATGCCTGGCCTCCTGGCTTCTAGCGGGGAACCTGGTGTAGGGATGGTATTCAATGAATATTTGAGAAATAAACGACTCAGAGACCCTCTAGGTAGGACCATGAGAACACTGGCCAAGAGGGAACGAGCCTGGGAATCAAGGAAGGTGGTTTTGAAACCTGACTGTGCCTCCGGTTCTCACTCTTTGGGCTCGGAGCCGTCCACGCCCCGCTCTGGGCCTCAATGTGCTCACCTGTGGAATGGGGGCCCTGGAGTGGCTGAACCTGAAACCCTCGCCAGCTCTGCCGGGCCTGAGGTTGCTGTCATTAGCCAGAGAAACCGGCCTTGGAAGGGGACGCTGGACAGCCCCTTTCTGTCTGTCCCAGGAGAGGTAATCAAGGCGTTCTCCATTTTCATTTGTGAAATTGCGGGGGACGTCTGGGCATGCAGGGAATATGCATTGTCCCTGGAGCCTGACCTCCGGCCTCTGATCGATCAGGATGTGTTTTCAATGCACATTTCCTGGCGGAGGAGCTCAGAGCGCGCTGGTCCCAGCCCCCCACCTCTCCGTCCAGAGATCTGTGAACGCGCACTCCACCTCCCTGAACCAGGCCTGGAGTGGCCCATGCACGTTGGTCCAGATGGTCAACAACACCTCAGAAGGGAGTCTGGGGGCTCTGGGAGGACAGGTGCCAGGGCTCTGGGCTCTGGCTTGTGGACCCCACCTTGGCCTGTCGTCTCCCAGGCCATGGGCCCCTGTCCCTACACTCCCTTACAAGGCTGGATCCACCACCGATCACGAGGCTGGGCTGTCCTCCGTCCTACATCACTTGCTAGAAAAGTCCTACCACTACTATCAATGATAATAACTAACTTGGACTGGGGGCTTCTCAGGTGGCGCTTGTGGTAAAGAACAGGCTTCCCAGTGCAGGAGACGTAAGAGAGGTGGATTCGATCCCTGGGTCGGGAAGGTCCCCTGGAGGAGGGCATGGCAACCCCCTCCAGTATTGCTGCCTGGAGAATCCCATGGACAGAGGAGCCTGGCAGGCTACAGTCCATGGGGTTGCACTGAGCTGGACAGGAATGACTAAAGTGACTTAGCACACATGCACAATCTGGATTGAACTCCTGCTGGGTGCTTAGTCTTTTATAAAATACTCAAACTTAGAAGGGAGAGGTTAAGAGCATGGGGCTTTGGTTTCAGGAAGGCTCAGGGTCCAGGCCCCACTTAGAGGTTCTTACAAGTCTTTGAATAAGTCCCCCTCGTGTTTAAGTCCCCAGAACCAAGCACAACTACCTTCAGACCTCAACCTGCCACTTAGCTCCTTGCCTTACCTCGAGCACAAGTCTTCAACCCTCGGTGCCCCCAGCTTCCTCATCTGTGAAATGGGTATAAAAACATTTGAGGGTTTAGTGCACAGAGTGCTTGCCGTGTTGCCTGGCTGTGGGGGACACTCAAAAGCTCCCCATCCAGGAATACTATTCTCTTTTTCTAGTGACTCCCAGCCTTCAGCAGGTGTAAGTTACTGGCATCTTGACTTGTAAGGTCCCCCATTCTTGAACTTCATTGGAGCGGAGTTGTGCGTGCTCTTTTTTGCCTGGTTTCTTTGGCTCACACTGCGTGTTTGAGATTCACCCCTGTGATTGTGGATATTGGTAGTGTGTTCGTTTCATGGCTGGGGAGTTCTCAGTTCTGTGAATCTCCCAGAGTCTGTGCTCCATCCGTTACTGATGGGCATCTGGGTAGTTTCTGGTCTGGGGGTATTAAGAAGGGTGGGCTGCTAGCATCCCCCTGTGTGTCTCTGGGACCCACGGGAAGCTCTTTGTCCAGTTTCAGCAGATCTTGCTGAGCAGCCCCTTAGGGTGCACCAAGGATCCACTTCAATTTTTAATTTTTAAAAATTGAGGTGAAATTTACATAACATAAAGTTCACTACTTTAAAGTGAACACTTTGGTGGCATTTAGTACATTCATGGTGTGATACAACCACCACCTCTGTCTAGTCCAAAACACTGTTTTCACCCTAGAATTAAACCCTGTACCCCTGACACAGTCTGGAGATTAAACTCTGTGTTCTCCCTTCCCACCCAGCCGCCGGCAACAACCATCAGTCTGTTCTGTATCTCTGTGGATTTACCTATTCTTATTATTTCATATCAGTGGAATCAGTGGAATCATACATCGTATCAGTACATGGCCTGTGGCTTCTGCCTTATTTCACTCAGCATCATACTTGGAGGTTTATCCATGTTGTAGCATGTGTCAACACTTTGTTCCTTTTAACGACTGAGAAATATTCCATTGAATGAATGTACGACATTCCATTTGTCCTTTCATCAGTTAATAGTTTAACAGCTTAACCTAAGGCTCCAGATCATATGTATTCTTAGAAAAACTCTTGCTGTGGGGGCAGGTTTAGTACAAATAGCAAAAATCACCTCTTTCCCTCCCCTTCCCCAGATAACCATGGCCAATGGACCAGTGTCCTCAACACACACACACACACACACACGTCAGACGCATGCACACATGGCCTGATGACACAGATGAGAGGCTGCTGGGCGTCTTGTCTTGTAGCTGGCTTTGGTCCCCTCCCCTCACAGTCCCTGGAAAGAAGGTGGCAGCTCTACGTACTCTCCGCTGGGAATCTGCTAGGTGGTGGCGTCATTCAGGGCCCCCGCTCATACACGGCCTGGACACTCTCCATGTCACCTGTGTTTGGGGACAAAGGGGTCTCTGCTGGGAAGGAGAGGGTCCTCTCCTGGGAGGCCCTTGTCCTCTCCTCTCTCCCCTCATGACTTTGAACGATGCCAACCCAGACTGAGCTGCTCTGGGAATTTCAGCAAAGCGTCACTCAACCCTCACTTCTTCTATATAAACCGCTCTATTCTGCGATTCCACAGGGCTACATCTCCTTGGTCTGTGACTTTTAAAATCATTTTCTCCCCCTTTTGGCCCGGCTGGCCCTCCCCCCGGCTCACAAAGCTTTCTAAAATCCTCGAGAATAAGATGCAGGCTGGAGAGGAGGGCAGGAGGGGAGGGGTCTGGGGGGGCTGGGCGCAGGGCCGGGGCAGGCCAAATTCTTCAGGGGTTGGATTTCCTCCAGGTCGGCTTCACGCGGTGTCTCTCCACCTAAAGAAAACAAACTGAAATCCAGTCCAGGCGGCCACCTCCTGGGGTCCTTTCACCTGGTGGGCGGATGGTGCAGACCGCTCCCTGGGAAGGCAGCTGCGGCCAGGAGCTGGGGCGGGGGAGGTGGTGTCCTGTGACCCCCACGGTGTCTCCAGACTCTCAGCTGGGGACTCAGTACAGGGTGTAGCCAGAGATGGGGGACAGGCCAGTCCATGGCATGTGACCCCTGCCCTTGCCCAGAACCCGTGCTGCAGAGGGCCCCATGCTTTGTTTCAAGCTCTGCCGTTGCTATTGTGAAATTCTTTTTTAAAAAAATTTATTTATTTCTTTGGCTGTGCCAGGCCTCGGTTGCAGCATGCGGAATCCTTCTTGTGACCCTCAGACTTGGCGCACGGGCTCATGGCGTGTAGGATCCTAGTTCTCTGACCAGGGATCGAACCAGTGTCCCTTGTGTTGCTAGATGATTTCTCAACCACTGGACTGCTGGGAAGTCCCCTCAAATTCTTAATACATTTTCAAACAAGGAGTGCCACATTTGCATGTTGCCCTGGGCCCAGGAATCACACCACCTTCCCCCTGCCCACCCCCCATTGGGGCCTTTAGTCATAGTCTCAGCCAGGCCACCTTGGGCCTGGCACATTCCCTCTATGAGCCTCAGTTTTCCCAACTGCAAAATGGGAGGACCCAGTTGCAACTGGCTGTATGGAATGACTTTTGGGGGCACGACCATCCCTACCCCAACTCTGTTCTTTTGAACTCCTCAGACCCTGGGCCAGCAGCATCAGCTTCACCTGGGAACTTGTTAGAAGTGCAATTTCTTGGGTCCACTTAGACCTTCTGACTCAGATACCCTGAGCGCGGACCCAGCCATCTGAGTTGTAACAAGCCTTCCCAGGGAGTACAGGTGTTGACAGCCTCTGCTGAACCATGGGATCCCAGCCTGGGAACTGAAGTCTCCTCCTGCACCTGGATAACCACTTTGTGACCCCAAGCAATTCCCTTCCCATCTAGGTCTCAGCTTCCTCATCTGTAAAATGGGCAAGTGAGATCTGCCTTGCCAGTGGCCTTGTGGACAGTCAGTTTAAAGCATTCCAAGCACAGATCAGTTGTAAACCACTTTTAAGGAATAAGGAAATAAATGACTCTGACCCCTCTGGCTACCTGTGTGGGCTGTCTGCACTGGCTTAGGTACCTGCAGGTCACCTCCCCCTTGGTGCAGACTGGAAGCTTCTCTAGACAAGGATTTTGTTTGTTTTTGTCAACTGATAAATGATGAGGGAGGTATAGAGAAAGCTGGACTTTTGAATCCTTTTTCTCTTCTTTAAGAGAAATGCAATTGGGCACATTTAAAAACTTCTCCGAGCCTCAGTTTCCTCATCTGTAAAATGGGGAGAGTATTAACCTCCTTTCAGAGTTGTTGTGCAGAAACATGAAATAATATACAGGAAGGAAGGGCTCTGTGCAGAGGATTGGGGTGCAAGTGTGGATCAATAAGATATTCATATGATTGCTATTACTAAAAGATGGATCATCAGTTCCTGCCTACCCTGTGTTAAAGGGACAGAGATCCTAAGAGTTAGAATCCCCTTCCTCTTAGAGTCGTCTGAGCAAGAGAGCGTGAAAGTAGAGACACAAAGACACAAAGATGCACAAGGATGCACAAAGACACCCCCGCGGGCTGCCCCTGCCCACCCAAGGTCTCCCTCCATCCTTACAGAGGCCCCGAGGAAGGCCGGGCACCCACGATGCTACAGTCCCAGGAAGGGGCTGCAGTTGCCCAGCCAGGAGGTACAGACCAATCTTAGCTGCTGTCAGCCTAACTCTTGCCAGATTCCCCCTGAGTGGGGGCGGAGGTGGGGGCTATGTGGATGGCTTGATGCCTGCCTTTCAAGGATACCTCCACTCTCAGAGTCAATGGGAGGTTGCAAAGATGACTCCAGAGAGAGCTGGTCCTACAGCAGAGCGATGGAGCACAGTCCCTGGGTGGGGGGGCTCCCCCGGCAGGTGGGGGCAGGGCCTGGGGAGGCTGAGAGTGTCCAGGAGGTCAGCTGGTGGCCCTACAGGTTGCGGATGACAAAAATGGGGGGAGGGAAGGGGGGACAGGGGAGGCAGAGTCCCTAGGACTTGAGGGGCAGGGGTGAAGGGGCTAGGGGCAGGAGACACAAAGGCGGCCCTGGGGGAGGGGAGGGCAGGAGGAGGGGCCTGGCTCCCCACGTGTTTTGAGTTCGGGGCTGGCTGCAGCTCTGAGCCCTGTTTGCTTTGGAAGGGCCTCCAGTTAACTCCTTCCTGCCCGGCGGGGCGCCCGAGAGGTGGGGATGCTGAGAGGTGGTGGCCAGGCTGGGAGGCTCCGGCTCATTTTTCAAACCCGGTGATCCAGGGGGTGTTGGGGTGATGGCAACAAGGACCCCCACGAGGGCTGGGACTGGGCGCTTCCCTAAACTGTGTGCCCTGCACACCTCGCTGGTCTCACCCCAGTCCTGCTCTGGTCCACACACAAGCTCAAATCTCTGCCCATGCTGTGCACACTCACCTACATGTAGTCACACCCATTTTCTCTCCTGGTCTGCCCCACACCCCCCCATGGGATGGGGAAACTGAGTCTTGGAGGGGAGCAGCGACTGCTCTCAGTCACTCTGTAAGTGGCTGAAGCAGAACTCAAACTCAGGTCTCTTGGGTACCAAGGGATGATTTAAAAAGTTCACCCCCTCCTCCACTCCAGGGTGTGGCTGTGGGTCCAACTGGAGGCCCAGAGGGGCTGGGTCCTCACCCCCTTCTCGCATCTTCTTTCTGATGGGGTCAGGCCACCACTCCCAAGTGTCTTTTGTCCACACTTTGCTGGAGCTCATCCTCTGCAGTGAATCTTTTGAGCTAGAAAAATTGCAATGCAGACTTGGGGCTTGGAGGAGTACATGGAGGGGGGCTGTCCACCCCAGAAGGCCTCAGGGACAGGGGGACCCCAGTGGCCATCTCTATGCACATTTATAATTTTTTTTTCATGTTAACAGACTGAAAGGAGGTGGCCGAGGCCCCAGGGCTGTAATAGCAAGAGGTGATGTTACCAAGTGTCTACTATGAGCTGGGTTCCACCGCCCCCATTTCACAGATGTGCAAACAGAGGCCACAAAATATGCTGCTGCTCAGCCCAGCTCTCTTGTGGCCAAGCTGGAGTTTGAGCCTGGGATGGGCTAGATGCTTAGTAACTCCTGCAGCTGCATTCTGCATTTTGGGTTTTTCCTGGCACCCCTGGGACCTCTGCAGCTCTGCAGGGGGTTTGATGGAGTCAAGGTTTGTTGATCAAATCATAACACAGAAGGGCCTGTGGCTGAAGACTTTTCTTCTTCAGTTTGGGCGATTCCCACAGTTACCCTGGTAGTTATCGAAGCTCAAGAGGGACTGGATTTTAGAGCCAAGTTCTTCCTCCTTCTGATCTCAAAAGTCACAGTTTTCCTTGCCTCTGAAAAACAGCTCTGAGGGCTTTGCTGTTTGAAGAGAACTGAGAAGGGTTGTTTTTTTTTTTTTTTCTTTTTAACTTTTTGACTACACTGTGTGGCATGCAGGATTTTAGTTTCCCATCCAGGGATCGAACCTCTACAATGGAAGCGCTGAGTCTTAACCACTGGATGGCCATGGCAGTCCCAAGGAGGGACATTCTTAAGAAACAACATGATCTGGGGAAAAGAATCCTTTCTCGGGAGTCCGGTGCCGTGGACTCCTGTTCTGAGCTCCTCTTCTGTAGCTTTGGGCAAGGCGGTCAAGATCTCTGGACTTGGAGTTTCCCCACCAGTAACTGAGGGACCCTCACTTCAAGGAAAGAACATCTTGAAGAGCCTGCTGAAGCTTGGAATAGAGTCCAGTTTGCTCGCTTGGAAACATGTCCAGGAACCTTGGGGCAGGAGGGCCCTTGCCTCAGTTTCCTTCTCTGAACATTGAAGCAACAGTTCCCGCCCCGCTGGGGCTGGTGAGCAAATGAATGGAGGGCCTCTGGCACGGACTGGTAGCCAGCAGGCGCGCAGAGACTCCAAGCAATCAGCTAAATGGCGTTTCTCCAGCTGTTAGGGCGGGAAGGTCCTTAGAGAATCTTGGTCTTACTTTCTGATGGGGGAAACTGAGGCTCAGTGTGGAGGGGACTCTTCGTGGACTCAGAGGAATGAGGGACACTGTCGGGGCCGACATGCCCATCTCCTACATCTCAGCCCCCCCGTCTTATACCCCACCAGGCTGGGGCCCCTAAAGGAGGATGAGGAAGGCGCTCAGTGACATCCACACCATCGCGCACTTAGCTCGTGCACGTGAAGTCTCATCTCACTGTGACAGCAGCCTATGAGGCGGGTGTTGTGGTTACTGCCATTTCTCAGGGATGTGATCTGAGGCTTGGAGGTCTAAAGTGGCGGGACGTTTGAGTTGTGGGGCTCTGCTAATTCCTGTAGCGTGTCAGCAGCCTCTCTCAGCCTTTCCCTTGCACTGGAACAAATCCACTGGAAGGCCAGGGAGGGAGGGTGATGTCACTAGAATCCACGCTCAAGGGAAACGAAAAGGACCTAAGTCAGTCGTGAGTGTCAGCACTTGGATGGTTACTGGCAGCAAAAGTCTCAGGACGTAGTTCACAGCCAAGGGTACCAGGGTGGGCCTTAGTCATCAACTTCTGCTAAAAGTCAGAAGCGATGCTGACGTCTGCAGGGTCCCAGAGCCACGCGAGGGACCAAGGTCAGGTAGACGTGGGGTCTTTGGGAAAAGCTCTGGGGCATATAGAACAGCAACGCAGGCTTCTCTGTGACCTCAGGGGAGTCACTCGGCTTCCTCGGGTCTTCCTCTCCTCATTTGTGAAATGAAAGGGTTTGCATCTAATGATAACCCAAGTTCCCTTTTGACTCCAGTGCCCTGGACAGGGTAGCCTGTATGTTGATTAAGAGGATGGGCATCGGAATTTTAGCAGATCTGGGTTTAAGTCCAGATGAAAAACCCATCCTCTAAGAGGCTTAAGTGAAACAAGCCAAAACATATTTTAAAAATTAAAAAAAAAAACAAAAACAAGAAAACATACACACCAAAAAATAGAGGGAATGGGGAATGAAAAAATACTGGCTGCAGTAATTGGCATCACCTTCAGGAATGGATTGATCCAGAAGCTCAAAGGGGGTCACTGGGGCTCCACTTCTCTGCCTCTCTAGCCTTGTGCTATTTTGACATCAATCAATATGAATGAATATGGAGTGAAATTAGAATTATTGTGTCCTGGCCCATTAATTCCAATTCTATTCCCCTCCCCAGAGATCAATTCATTCAATACCTTGATTTGTCCTTCCAGATCTTTTCTGAAGTGTTTTCATCTATTTCCCACACATTTCCCATGGTTTAGCTTTAACTTTTTTTTGCATACATGAGCCTGTGCTCTACATGCGATCCTTATATTTGACTGAGCCATTTGTTATCCACCTGATATCTACACAGTCCCCCCAATTTCCTTGCATTTTGGTGGAGCAACTGATCTTCAGCCAAAGGACAGTGCGTGCTAGAGTGGTCCTTTATGCCCATTCTTCCCGTGCACAAGTGATTGTGTGTGTGTGCACGTGCGTGAGCGTGCGAGCCCTCAGTCGTGTCCAACTCTCCGTAACCGCACGGGCTATAGTCCATCAGAATTCTCTGTCCAAAGGATTTCCCAGGCAGGAATACTGGAGTGGGTTTCCGTTTCCTTCTCCAAGTAATGATGGGGCCAGTATAAGAGAGTATACTTATACTGGTGGACTCAACCTGGATCCCTGAGTCACTGTGTTGAGGGAACTCTCCTGGAGGGACTGAACTTACATCAGGCTTTGTGTGAACAAGAAATGGACCTTTTTTTGTATTAAGCCCCTGAAGTTCTGGGGCATATTTGTTATCACAGCATAACCAGACCTATGCCAACTAACATGTCATGTTCAGTTTAGTTGCTCAGTCATGTCCCGCTCTTTGTGACCCTATGGACTGCAGCATGCCAGGCTTCCCTGTCCATCACAAACTCATGTCCATTGATGGCATTGGTGATGACATCCAGCCATCTCATCCTCTGTCATCCTCTTCTGCTCCTGCCTTCAGTCTTTCCCAGGATAAGGGTCTTTTCTAATGAATCAGGTCTTTGCATCAGGTGGCCAAAGTTTTGGAGCTTCAGCTTCAGCACCAGTCCTTCCAGTGAATATTCATGACTGATATCTTTAGGATTGACTGGTTTGATCTCCTTGCAATCCAAGGAACTCTCAAGAGTCTTCCCCAACACCACAGTACAAAAGCATAAATTCATCAGTGCTCAGCTTTCTTTATGGTCCAACTCTCACATCATGACTACCGGAGAAAACATAGCTTTGACTAGATGGGCCTTTGTCAGCAAAGTAATGTCTCTGCTTTTTAAAAAAGTAGGTTGTCTAGGTTTGTCATAGTTTTTCTTCCAAGGAGCAAGCATCTTTTAATTTCATGGCTTTAGTCACCATCTGCAGTGATTTTGGAGCCCAATAAAATAAAGTCTCTCACTGTTTCCATTGGTTCCCTGTTTATTTGCCATGACGTGATAGAACCGGTTGCCATGATCTTCATTTTTTGAATGTTGAGCTTTAAGCCAGCTTTTTCACTCTCCTCTTTCACTTTTATCAAGAGGATCTTTAGTTCCTCTTCACTTTCTGCCATAAGGGTAGTATCATCTGCATGTCTTAGGTTATTGATATTTCTCTGGGCAATCTTGATTCCAGCTTGTGCTTCATCCAGCCCTGCATTTCTCATGACGTATTTTATATATAAGTTAAATAAGCAGGCTGACAATATACAGCCTTGACATACTCCTTTCCCAATTTGGAAAAAGTCCATTATTCCATGTCCGGTTCTAACTGTTGCTACTTGACCTGCATACAGATTTCTCAGGAGGCAGGTCAGGTGGTCTGGTATTCCCATCTCTTTCAGAATTTTCCACAGTTTGTTGTGATCCACACAGTCAAAGGCTTTAGCATAGTCAATAAAGCAGAAGTAGATGTTTTCTGGAACTCTCTTGCTTTTTCAATGATCCAAAGGATGTTGGCAGTTTGATCTCTGGTTCCTCTGCCTATTCTAAATCCAGTTTGAACATCTGGAAGTTCTCAGTCCACGTACTGTTGAAGGGTCGCTTGGAGAATTTTGACCATTACTTTGCTAGAGTGTGAGATAAGTGCAATTGTGTGGTAGTTTGAGCATTCTTTGGCATTGCCTTTCTTTGGGATTGGAATGAAAACTGACCTTTTCCAGTCCTGTGGCCACTGCTGAATTTTCCAAATTTGCTGGCACATTGAGTATAGCACTTTCACAGCATCATCTTTTCGGATTTGAAGTACTCAACTGGAATTCCATCACCTCCACTAGCTTTGTTCTTAGTGATGCTTCCTAAGGCCCACTTGACTTCACATTCCAGGATGGCTGGCTCTAGGTGAGTAATCACACCATCATGGTTATCTGAATCAGTAAGATCTTTTTTGTATAGTTCTTCTGTGTATTCTTGTCACCTCGTCTTAATATCTTTTTGTTCTGTTAGGTCCATACCATTTCTGTTGCTTTCTTTATTTTGTGGACATCCATCCCTGCCCTGACTCACAGATCGTGCTCACTCTTTTTAATATCTGCCTAATATCCACATCTCCCACGGCATGGCTTCACCTTGACTTATCTGACCTGTCCTCATTAAATAGTTTGTCAATTATTTCCGTATTTTTACTGTTACACACAATGGTTGTGAACAGTGCTATCATAGCCTTGTACATCCTTACACATTTTTGTGCACATTGATTGCTGGGTCAGTGGGCATGTGTTGTTTGCTGTTGTTCAGTCGCCAAGTCCTGTCTGACTCTTCGTGAGTCCAAGGAATGCAGTACACCAGACTCCTCTGTCCTTCGCTCTGTCCTGGAGTTTGCCCAGATTCTTGTCTGTTGAGTCGGTGATGCCATCCAACCATCTCATCCTCTATCGTCCCCTTCTCTTCCTGTCCTCAGTCTTTCCCAGCATCAGGGTCTTTTCCAATGAGTCAGTTCTTCGCATCAGGTGGCCAGAGTATTGTAGCTTCAGCTTCAGCATCAGTCCTTCCAATGAGTATTCAGGGCTGATCTCCTTTAGGATGGACTGGTTTGATCTCCTTCCGTTGGTGTGTACATTTAAAATTTCTATAGGTATTGCCAAATGACTCCCCCACTCCCTCCACCAACACACACACAGATAATACTGGGCTTTACTCTCCTCAGTGGTTTTTGAGAGGGCCTGTTTGCTCTGTCTTTAATATAATATCCTGAAGGAAGGATATTGCTGATCTTTTCATTTTTGTCAATGTGGTAGAAGAAGGCATCTCATTTGAATTTGTGTCTCACAGCATGTTTTTTTTTTCTTTTGGTAGAGTTGGGTTTTTCCAGCTCTCCTGGAAGCTTACCCCTACTTGTTTGGGAAAGAGATTCCACCTCTTAGAGATAGGCACTGGATATACACAGAGACATGCAGATACACAGGGACAGGGAAGTGAGACAGAGGGGGAGGTGATGAGAGATGCTGAGACACAGGTATAAAGGTAGATTCCAAGGCTCTTACATGGGGGGAGCTGGAGACACCCAAACGAGAGAGAGAGACAGAGCGCAATGCACCCATCTCCCTCTCCTCTGCAGCTTCCCACACCAGCTCCCCCATCAGTTTCACTCAAGAATCAGGGCTCAGATCCCGAAGCTGGACCCCCATCACCTCTGCGGCTGATAACAGGGGGAACAGCCAGCGTCTGGATGGGGGCTGGGGCAGGGGAGAATGGTTGGCTCCATTCCTGTTGGCCTGGAGTCACAAGCCTGGCTTGTTTGTGTCGTTCCGCTTGCTTCTTCCCCGTATCTTGGTGGTTTTGGCTCTGAAGTAGCCCCCTCCCAGCCAGGGAGGAGATAACCGCACTCAGTCTGGGCCTCTGGGGGCACTGGGAAGGACGGCAGGAAATAGCCAGAGCGTTACACACCTCCCCTCCCTCCCTGTCCCGTCTCATCTTCCTAAAGTGTGGAAAAAGAACGTGGCTGCTGAGCGAGCCTTGAACATTTGGAGTTGCTCTGTTTCCTCTCCAGTTAATCCTTTTCCCCAAGACGCCATCTCTGGGCCTGTCGAACCCTGTCTTTTGGAGTGTGTGTCCCGCGTGTCTACACTGGCCCATGCAGATGTGCACACACTTGTGTGCTCCGGATTCAGTGAGCCAGTTGACAAACAGGTCTCAGGAACCCTCGAGGTGGACCCCTTTTCTTTTCAGAATCTTGCAGCCTCCCAAGAAAGAGAGGAGTCATCCAAATGCTCCTTCTTCCAGGAAGCCTTCCCGGATACCACAGTAACCCTCTTTGTTTCATTCACATCTGCACCTACCATGTTGAATGCAGGACCCAGTAGTATATAGTGGAAATCAATGATTGAATCGTGGCTACCCTTCTGTCATAGAACTGGGAGCAACTGCGGTCCAGTGAGGATAAAGGACTTGCTGGAAGTTGGAGAAAGCAATGGCACCCCACTCCAGTACTCTTACCTGGAAAATCTCATGGATGGAGGAGCCTGGTTGGCTGCCGTCCATGGGGTTGCGAAGAGTCAGACATGACTGAGCGACTTCACTTTCACTTTTCACTTTTCTGCATTGTAGAAGGAAATGGCAGCCCACTCCAGTGTTCTTGCCTGGAGAATCCCAGGGATGGGGCCGCACAGAGTCAGACACGACTGAAGTGACTTAGCAGCAGGAAGTCGTGCAGAGGGCCTATGGCAGAGTGAAAAAGTGGAACCCAGCATTCCTGGAGCCCGCATGCAAAGTTGATCTTAGGATATTCAAAGAAACTGACAAATACTGAACAATGACTTCACATGTTTCTTTCTTTTTTTTTTTTTTTTAATCGATTTCTTAGGAACAATCTATTAAAAAAAAAAAAGAGCCATGATTTCTCCAACATCGTTGGTGGAGAAACTGAGGTGATAGAAGGTTAGAGCTGGCCCAGTGGCATGCTACGGATGATCCAGGATTTGAGAGTTGAGTTTCCAAAAGCTGGTTATTTTGTTCAGTATCGTGGAGGGCAGGACAGAGCTGCCAGGCCATGGTGCCCAGGCTGCAAACAGCACTTTCTGTCTTGGTGTTAACAGCAATTACTGGTTGAGCCCAGGTGGCCCTGTCAATGGAAAACGGAAGAAACGTGAAGAGGTTCCCAGAGGGGTGGGGAGCCCACTACAGCAGCATTGAGGGCCACATCTGCTCTGAATCCCCAGTCCTCCTGTGCCCTCTCTTCTGGGTGATACCCACGGGCTTGTGCACATCCACACACTCTCACACACATGCACACATGTGGATTGGCACCCCTCGACTGGAGGACTTTGGAACCCAGACCTCATCTTTATCTCTGGGGTCATTTGGTGATCTCTCCAACCACAGTTGCTGCCTTGTAGCTCAGAGGATAAGGAATCTGCCTGCAATGCAGGACAGCCTGGTTTGATCCCTGGGTACGGAAGATCCCCTGGAGAAAGCAATGGCAACCCGCTCTAGTATTCTTGCCTGGAGAATTCCATGGATAGACCATGGGGTTGCAAAGAGTTGGACACAAGTTGTGAGCGATTACCGATAGCAATTACTTTCATCTGTAAAAGGGGCTGAAATTCCTAGGGATGAGTTAAGGATGCAGTGTGTGCTATGTCCCACTGGTCCCTAACATCAGGTGGAGTCGCTGTGTGACCGTGTTGTTGCCCCATCCCCCTCCCTCCTCGATTGGGTCTATTCCACCCTTCACTCTTAGGAAGCTTGCTCACTGCACGTTCTCCTAGGAGACCCGAGTGGTCCAGTTCATCCTTCCCAGCCAGACACTGTATGTTTCTGACCAGCCAGTGAGCAGTTCACTTTAGATGATGCTACTGCTTTGGTCCAATCAGTGTGGCCAGGGGCAGGTCACATGACCCCAAACAAAGGCTACTTAGGGAGGTAGAAGGGGTGGGTGAGGATCCTCCTAGAAATGAATGAGGGTGGTCTGGCTCCCTGAAATGAGCCAGGAGAAGCCAGGGAGAAGCAGAGGCTCAAACCCTGCTCCATCATTTGGGTGTCTGTGGACAAGTCCTTGGAATGAAGCTCTTTGGCATCAATCGCCAGGCAGCATAATAATTGATAGTGCTCCTTCTCAGCTCCACCGTGTACACTGAGCTGTGGAATGCAAGTCAGGCTGTTGGCACGGGCTTGGCACCAGGTAGATTATCAGTACACATCCATTCCCTTTGATTCATCCGAGGGTTTCCAAGGGGTAGTCTTTGGACTACCTCCTCTCAATCCTTTATGGAAGACAACTTGCCCAACACCGACAGCAGCTTGGACCCAGAGGCTTCATCTAATTTTAAGTCCCAGTGAGCCACCGATTTATTTTGGTCCCTGAACTGTTGCTCGGCACCTGTTGGCATCTTGGAATGCAAAGTCCTTCTAATTTTAAGCATCCGCAAGGGCAGGTCTAATTTTAGATGGCTCCTATGCCGGGGGCTCTCCCAAGGGGATGCAGGCTCTGTCTTTTGGAGCACCTGGGGCGAGGCAGGTACAGATCGGGGTGGAGATGTGTCTCAGAGGGACTCAGGCAGCTTGTACCCACACATTAATGGCTATTTCTTCAGATCTTTTCTTTTGGTGGGTTTTGTACCAAGCCAAGGGCTTCTCATGTAGCGTCAGATTTGCTTTTCCCTTGGAGTTCAGATTGGTTGATGCTTCCTGAGTGCTGACTATGTGCTCAGCACTGGGGATGCCCACAGGAATCTGATCCAGCCCCGCCTATGGAGCCCTCACGGTCCAGCGCTCACGGGCAAGTCAAGAATGGTTACAGTGCAGTGTGATCAGGGGCCCGTGCGGTGCCTGGCACCCAGCTGTCTTTGAAGAAACATCTGGCAAATGAATGAAAGCAATGCTCATGGAAGAGACAAGACAAAGTTGCCACAAGAAGGCACATTCCAGTTCTCCTTAGGGCATTTGGAGAGGGTTGACTGGAGGAAAGCTTGTACTCCGAGTTGGGTCTTGAAATAGATAAAGCGTTTCTCCACATGGAGAAGGAAGGAGGGTGTGGCTTGTACTGGGGGCCCTACCTGTCCCTCCTTGGCACTAAGTGTTTCTGGGCACATCAGCCATCCAATGGCTAGCACCAAAAGTTCTTTGTCTGAGGGGTTTGGCCACCAGTGTCTGCTCTGCCCTCTCTAGGGGCAGGCAAGAAGGGGCTGGGAATTAACAACACTAGGAAGCCCTCAACCACTGACATACAGGAGCTGGTGCATCAACACCCCAGCTCCCTCCTGTCTTAGGCAGGATACCCCTGAGGCGTGTGGCTATAGAAGCTCCAACGCACCCCAGGGAGATGGAGCCCCTGATGGTACCTGCCCGTGATAACACATCCTTCACAGGTGCCTTCTTCTCTCGTTCTTCTGCTCCTCAACAAGGGTTACCTTGCACATTCCAAGCAAACGACTCATCTCAAAGCCTGCCTCTGAGGGAATCCAAAGACAGTGGAATAGTTAGTTAAAACTTTTTTTTAAAGAAGGGCTACAACTAGAGAGTCCGTGCACTGCAATGAAGGACCCTGCATGCCGTGGCTAAGACTCGACACAGCCAAAGAAATAAACAAGATAGGGTAGTTATTACCTCAAATTAAAAAAAAAAAAAAAAAGCAGAAGGCTGGTTGGGGAATGGCGAACAATCCACATTCCTGAAAAGTGATGCAGGACCCATATCAGTGATTAGAATTGGAATCCATCATCACTGGTCATCCCCATTCTGGTTTGGATAAACCCAGTGGGGAATATCATTATTCTCATGTTGCAGAAAAAGACTCCAGTGCCTGGAGGAGGGCAGTGACTTGCTCAGAAACACAGCGCTGTGGGCCGTGGAGTACAGACTGGAGGCCAGGAGGCCATGATTGCAGGCCTGGCATAGTTCCACACCCAACTTGCCAGATGTCTTTCGGGTCCCGTGACTCAGTTTCTCCATGTGTCACTTTATGGTGCTGTGGAGTGGCCTGCAACGCCTGTGGGCAGATGAATGCCCTCTGTCCCTCAGCCACAAACCACCTCCTTCCCTCAGGGCAGCTGCCAAGTGCCTTGGTCCCCTGGAATGAGGTGGGGGACAATGAAAAGAGCGTGTGTGAGTGTTGGGAGGGGTCCACATCAGTGCAGATAACTCAGCCCTGCTGGGTTGGGTCTGGGTGCTTGCACAGTCCTCCCTGATCTGCTCAGACAGTGATGTCTCCACTGAGGGGATCAGATCTGGAGGAAAGCGTGTCTTGGACCGATCACCTGGCAAGGATCAAATTCAGCTTCTCCTTGCATACCTCCTTCCGATGCTCCTGTTCCAGGGGCCGACACTGCTGGAAGCCCGTTCCTTCTCCCTGGAGAAAATCTGCTCTTCTCCAGCTACAGTCATTTGAATTGCTGCTTCATTAGGTCAGGGCTTCCCTGATGGTTCAGATAGTAAAGAATCTTCCTGAAATGCAGGAGACCCAGGTTTGATCCCTGGGTCAGGGAAGATATAGAAACGGGCATGGCGACCCATTCCAATATTCTTGCCTGGAGAATTCCACGGACAGAGGATCCTAGTGGGCTATAGTCCGTGGGGTTGCAAAGAGTCGGACACAACTGAACGACTAACACTACTTCTCAAAGCCCAAGAACATGCGTTTAAAGACCGAGGCTGCTGGTCTGGGGATCACACTTTGAGAACTGGGCGGGATGATCGCACATCCTTGTGAGTTAAATGGTGTCTTCGATGTCCTGCTGTGCCCTCTCCTCTTCCCCCAAGATCCATAAGGCTCTAAGAGTTTTTGGAGGGGCTGGCAAACCCAGAAGAGGGGCCCAGAGCATTGCCCTGCATTGGCTTTGAACGAATTCAGACGTGGCGCAGGTGAGATGACATAGACCGTCTGGGATCAATGTTTCTATGGAGACGAGGAGCGCAGGGCTGGGGGGCGGTGGGGGGTCGAGGTGACAGCTCCCCGGAAGCCTCTGCCATGCCCTGCCCCCCTCCACCCGCCCTCCAGGTCCCAGGATTCTCCCTGCCTCTGCCAGGCTGTCCTGATATATGGACTCTCCCCTGGGTGCCTCCCCACTTGCAGTTGGTAAACAAAGCCTTTATTTCCTGGGCCGGTAGGGGAAAGTTTCAGGCTTTTATAATTAAGTGTCCCGGTGAAGGGCAGCTGCCGAATTCTGGCGCTGGGTGCCCGTCAGGAGGTGATGGATGGTCACAACACATCATTCCAGCGCCAGCCCGGCTGTGAGCTATGGGGCTCGTAATTCACCACAGGGCTGGCCGATCTTCACTGTGCACGAGCGCTGGAAGCTTGGGCTCTGGCTGGGGAGGGGGATGAAGAGCAGCCTGGGCTGGCCGGGGGGTGGGGGGGTGGCTCCCCTGACCTCTCATGGTGCAGAAGAGGAAGTCGAGGGGCCAGAGCAAGCTGGGGTGAGCCCCCATGTCTTGTCTCTTCTGCCTCCCATAGACGTCCCTGTCTCCCTCATCTGGGAGAAAATCGGAGGCCAAACTTGATTCCACCCTTTTCCTTACCTCTAATCCATCAGCAACATTCCTATTGCTTCTGCCTTTAGGTGACTTCTCTCCGTCATGGTCACCATCCTCATCTGAGCCACCTCCTCTGTCCTTTGCGCTGTCTTCCCACTGTCAGGGGGATGTCATTCCCCACCCCTGAAGGAGACAGGCAACTTGCTTTGGTCAATAGAAAGGAGCAGAAGTAACACAGCCTATCAGTTCTAAGTCTGAGCCCTAAGAAGCCTTGCAGCTCCTGCTTCTCTCTTGCCCTCCCACCGTCACTATGAGAAGGGGACTGCCAGGCTAGTCCCCCAAGTCTAAGGAGGAGGAGGGGGAATATGTGGAGCAAGGCTTCTTCAGCCTGATGGTAGAGCACTCTCAGACACCATCTGACCCCCAGAGTGTGAGCTATAATAATTGGTGGTACTTCCTACACACCACTAAGTTTAGGGCTTGTTTGTTATGCAGCCATAGCTGGCTGATACATACAGCCCACAGCTGCTATATGATTTGAGCCCTTCTGACCTCTTCAGTCTCATCTTAAGCTATCCTCCATGATTATTGCTCTTCCCTGCCTCAGGGCCCTTGCCCATGCAGTGCCGTCTACCTGGAAAGCTTTCTCATGGTTCTTTTGTTCCCACACTTTAAGTCTCAGTATAAATAACAACTTCTTAGAGATACTTCTCTTGACCCCATCAAAAGTAGGTTTTCCAGCTCACTGCACTCTATTTCAGTTTCTTATTTATGTCTTTTGTGAAACTTGAAATGCCTCCTTGGAACTGTATTTTTTCTCTCCCACTGTCTCCCCAGCCCCCTTGCTTTTTCTCTCTGCTTCCTTCTCTGTACTGCAGGCCTGATGATGACAGGGGCCGAGTCTTGAGATCTCTCTTATTTGCAGCTGTGCCCCTGGCGCTGAGCTCACTGCCTGGACTTAGTAGGTGCTCATTCAGTTGTTGTTGTTTAGTTGATAAGTCATGTCTGATTCTTTGCAACCCCATGGACTGCAGCATGCCAGGTTTCCCTGTCCTTTACTATCTCCCAGAGTTTGCTCAAACTCATGTCCATTGAGTCGATGATGCCATCCAACCATCTCATCCTCTGTCACCCTCTTCTCCTCTTGGCCTCAGTCTTTCCCAGCATCAGGGTCTTTTCCAGTGAGTCAGCTCTTCGCATCAGGCGGCCAAAGTATTAGAGCTTCAGCTTCAGCATCAGTCCTTCCTATGAATGTTCAGGGTTGATTTCCTTTAGGATGGACGGGTTTGATCTCCACGCAGTCGAAGGAACGCTCAGCAGTCTACTCCAGCACCACAATTCGAAAGCATTAATTCTTCGGTGCTCAGCTTTCTTTATGGTTCAGCTCTCACATCTGTACATGACTACTGGAAAAACCATAGCTTTCACTCCACAGACCTTTGTTATTAAAACGATATCTCTGCTTTTTAACATGCTGTCTAGGTGTGTCATAGCTTTCCTTCCAGGGAACAAGCATCCTTTAATTTCATCTTCTAATTTCTTTTCATTTCGCTCGGTCAGTACTGTTGATTAAATGTTGTCTCGACGTCTCACAGTATGTGCAAAGTAGCCCTGGGCTCAGGTATTGGTGGCTTGTCCATCAGGCCCTGCTTTTGGCTGACAAAGGCTTCATACTTATATGAAGTGCATCAGTGCTGTGTGATGGGAAGCCCAGAGTCACTGAAGGGGGCAAACCTGGACAGAGGGGCAGTTGTGTGTGGGCTCCACGAGACAGGGCAGGGACCCAAGTATCAGGTCCCTGGAGCTCACACCAAGCCTGGCCCAGCACAATCTCCATAGCTATTGTTGGGCCAGCAGATGAAGGAAGGTGCTTCCTAACTCGGGGCTCAGATGGGCCCCAGGGGCCCGTAAAGCTTTGAATTGGTGAGCACATTGCAGAAGTCAGAAGTTGCAGCTCTAGGCTGTGGCTCAGGACAGGCCCTGTGGATCACTCATGCGCTCCTGGGCTTCAGAAAGTTCATCAGGTCTAGTTCCTGCAGACCTTTTCAGAGCCTTTAATATGCTAATGCACAGCGGGACACCCAGCGGGGATTTAGAATGCCTTTGTTGCCCAGCAATATTGACCAAGGAACTCTTTAATCAGGGATCATTTTGTGGATTCCTGGTCTGCAGAACACACTAGCCTGGAATAGGGTTGGAACTTATGACCTTCCTGGCCATATCTAGTCCTCAGTGATTTTCCATGTGGCCCACATAGGATTTAGAAGGTCAGCAACTCTTACTTTCAAAAGAGAAAATTCTAAATTTCCAGCTTCTCTCAAAGAACTAGAAGTGGGTGCTGTGGGCGCACATTTCTACATGGCAATAGCGCCTAGAGGGCAGACCAGTACTCTACAGTTGGCCCTAGTCCCATCACTCCCTACTGTCTCGCGTTCTGTTTTTATACATTTCCCTTCCTTCTTAGGCCCTAAGCCTTCTGATTTGTTACCTGTGGCCCAGGATGTCATGTGCAGCCCAGAAAGCTGACCTTCGCCCAGGAGGAGAGTATGAATGTCCAAATCTCCCAACTGGTTGGCACATTTCCTAGGGAAAGGTTCTGAGCCTGTCTGGGGAGAGAAGATGCCCCAGTGACAGCCCCATCCTGGGTGGGACAAAGGGAAAGAGAGATAAAGGGATTTCTTTTCAGAGGTCTTTGTGCTGTGGGGGAGAGGGGGTTGAGGGCAGGTGGGAGGGGATGGGACCTGGAACCAGCTCGCCTTTCCCCAGCAGCTTATTGTTTAGCCTCCTTCTTGGCTGCTGAGGGTGGTGGTGGTGGGGGGCTTCCCTGGTGACTCAGATGGTAAAGAATCTGCCTGCAATGCAGGAGGTGAAAGTGAAAGTCGCTCAGTTGAGTCCAACTCTTTGCAACTGTATAGTCCATGGAATCCTCCAGGCCAGAATACTGGAGTGGGTAGCCTTTCCCTTCTCCAGGAGATCTTCCCAACCTAGGGCTCGAACCCAGGTCTCCCCCATTGCAGGTGGATCCTTTACCAACTATGAGCTATCAGGGAAGCCCCAATGCAGGAAACTCAGGTTCAGTCCCTAAGGCAGGAAGATCCCCTGGAGGAAGAGAATGGTTACCCACTGCAGTATTCTTGCCTGGAGAATTTCATGCACAGAGGAACCTGGCAGGCTGCAGTCTATGGGGTTGCAAAGAGTTGGGCATGACTGAGCGACTAATACATACACACACACACACACACATACACACACACACACACACACACACACACACTAGTCCGAGAGGTCTGAGCTGGGGTCCTAGCAGTCCAGTTGGGGAGAGTCCTGGGAAGGTCAGGGGCTGCCCCTGCTGATATGGGGGCCTGGGCCTGGTATAACACTGGGAACAAGCGTTTGGGTCAAATGCCGGAGTCTGCGTGGCAAGAAGTGCTCGCTGGAGGGGGATAGTTATCACTGCTATGGTTTGTTAATAGCACGACCAGAGCTATAATCTGGAGGGACGGGTGCCATGTCCTCGGCACTAGGTCCAGCCTTTACGTCCACAAGACCAGTGGTTTTCCACGTGTGGGCCCTGGACCGCCGCTATCAGTCTGACGGAACGAGCCCCCGTGGTCAGGGCCCGGGAGCCTGGGGGCTGGGGAGCCCCATAGCCCCATCTGGTCCAGTTCATTTCACCCACAGCACACCCTGGTGGGCCAGGCGCTGCCGCGGCCTTGATCTTACAGATGAGAGAGAACCAGGTGAGGATGCGGAGGGGCAAACGACGTGCCGTGAGGCCTCGAACCCAGGCTGGTTCCAACACGAGCCCCAGGCTGGGCCCCAGGAGTCACAGAAAGTCCTCTGCTGGCAAAGCATCTTCTGACTGCTCATCCCAGGCTGGTCAGTGAGGATGCTGAGGAGCAAGGGAACAATCCGATCTCAGACACAAGACATCAAGGGCTGGAGAGGCTGCAGGTGTGGTTCCATGGGGCAGAACTAGAGCCCAGTCTCTGAACCCTGCCTCAGTGCCTCGAATGGAGACCCAGAATTTCACAGGAGGAAGGCCCACGGGTTTGTGAGGGCCTACTGTGAGTCAGGAACTCTTCACTACATCTGCAGCCCACTGATGGTGCCCATTGTACAGATGCCAAAACTGAGGCAAGGCAAACTGGCTTGTCTGAGGTCTCATGGAAGCAGACCCCCTCAGACACTGGTGCCCTGCAGGAAAACTCCTTCCCCTGCCTCCCTCCCACTCAAAGACCATGATGCCCCAGGTAAGGTCTCATATGGCTGAACCTTTGCTCACATGGTTCCCTCCACCTGGAGGACCTTCCTCTTCTTGGCTGATGGGTCAGCCTCTCTCTGTCCTTCAACAGCCAGGCCACACGTCCTGTTGGCTCTGCAGCCTCTGTGAAGCTCCTCAGAGTGGGACAAGCTCCTGAATGGGCTCAGCCTCCTGCTCCCTGCCCCCAGGCAGGGCCCTCAGTGAAGCCCTGTTTCCAGGGGCTCAGGTGAGGGAGGGGCAGTTCTCCCCACTCCTACCTCACCCCGCGCTTCCCATCCCCCATGACATCACGTGTCCTCCAGGTCAGGAGCCTGTGTGGGGCGCCCGGCTGGGTTTGCCCTGCCCCTTACCCCCACCGGGTGTCCGCCTGTCCTGGCACCCGCTCCTCTGCCCAGAGCACAGGGCTGCGTCTGAGCCAGGCTGAGGGCGGCTCTGTGAATGGCCACCCTGTCTGGGCCGCCTGCGCCCCTCATCCTGGGCCATGCGGTCATGTCCTGTATGGGGCTTAGGTAATGGGGTGGCAGGAGGTGGAGCGGGGACCCCAGTGAGGAGGCTGGCCTGGCCCAGCTGCGAGATGAGCAGACTTTTCCAGGCCCTGCCGGGCGGTGATTCCTCCCACCACTGGCCCAGCTGCCAATGCAAACACGAAGGCTCTTCTTTTCAGGGCTCTGGCTGTTGAAACCGGGGTCCGGAGGTGGCACCTGGGGCTCCTTTTACCTGGCCTGTGGGCGGTTAACCCTTTGCATCCTGCCCTGGCTTTGCAGCCGGGTCGCCACAGAGGAGCAAGTAGACGCCAGTAACTCAGTTTCCCCCAGAGCTCCACATCTGGGACCCTGGTGAGGTCACACTGTAGGGACTGGGCTCTGTGCTTCTCTGTTCCCCCTCCTCACTTGGCAGAGGGGGAAGCCGAGGCCCAGGAAAGAGGAGATGGGCTTCTGTGGGTTCTGGGAGCTCCACTGTCTATCCCCTTTCTGGTCTGTGCTTTGGGTCTGGAAGCATGAACTGTGGACACAGCTGAGCTGTTAGAGACCATCAGGGATCATTCTGCCAGTGGGGAAACTGAGGCCCAGAGGCAAAAGAGGACTTACCCAAGGTCCCACTGCTGGTTGGCTGCGGGGCTGGGATGACGACAATGGTGATGGTGATAGGCAATTGTTCTGCTTGCCACTTGCCAGGCCCTCCTCTCATCTGTACGGTAACCCCAAAAGGTAGGAACTTCTTAGTATCCCCATTTGACAGATGAGCAACTCGAGGCACACAGAGGCTAAGCCACTTATTGAATGTCACACAGCTCATCCACAGCAGACCCAGGATGTGATCCTCTGAGAGAGGGCTTCCGGCAGCTCCCTCTTCCTCCTGCCTAACACCTTTCTCACCTGAGTCCTGGTTCTCTCTGAACCTCAGAATCCACATCTGTTGAGTGGGGATGAGAATTCCTGTCCTCCCTGCCTTGGGAAGCTGCTCAGAAGAACCAGGGAGCTCCCATGAAGGAAGGAAAGACATGTTGCAAACTATGAAGGGCTGTGGACCAGGCAACGTCGGGCTTTGCCATTCGTTTGCACATGCATGTGAGGCTGTCTTTCAGGGTGTCACCTTCACACTCCCCGGGATGCTGAGCCAGCACTGGTATCTCCTGGGGCCCCTTTTCACAGTACTGATCCTGACAGCCACCTAGAACCGGGGTCCGTGTCACAGCCGCAGAGTCTTCCCATCAGCCCAACTTTGGAACTGTGATGGTCCCTGCTGGCAGAGGCTCAGAAGTGGCTGGTGAAGAAACTGCTGAAACAGAAGTGGTCCAGAGCATCTGGGAAGCACCAGCTCCTGGTGGAAGGAGCTTCCAAGTGGGGTGATAGACACACTGGTAGGAACTGAGGTCGTTGCTTTGGTCCAGCCAGGGGTAGGCTGGCTTGATCAGGAACACAGTTCTGTTGGGCAAGAAGATGCAGTGAGTCCAAGGACCCTGAGGGGTGGCTGGTGGTATAGCCTCCCTCTAAGAGCACTGGGAAGGGGGTCCTGTGGTAAGTGAGCCAGGCCAGGCCCCAGGTACTGTGCAGAAGCAAAGATCACACACGTGCCATGACATGAGGAAGGAGCCCCAGGCCGGGGCTGACCTCTGAAGGGTCTTCACATCACTTCCAACCTCGAGAATTTCACTGGAGGCAATAAGATGGTGTATTTGTCCCGGGGAGGTGGGGTCTCAGGTCCTGGGAGGAGCCATTATCCCATTTTTCCTCCCAAGCACTGGAGCTTGGTTCCTGAGGGTTTGTCTGTAGAGGTGAGTTTGAAACATCTCATTGTGGGAGGAGACCCTGGGTCACCTGGTTCTATGGGAGGCAGGAAGCAAGAGGGGAACAGGTATCTCCCAAACAGAGGAAAGAAGATTGTCATTGATTTTGCCAGCTCAGCGTTGTTCCCAGGGGAGCTGGTACCCTCAGTAGACCCCTGGGACAGACTGATGGGGAAACGGGCTCATCAAGGCAGAAGTGGCCTCCGCCAGAGCCTGTTTGAGAATCTGGATCTGGAAGGCACAGCATTAGCAGCCTGCCTGGAGAGTTATCAGGATGATGAAATTGCCCCAAGAGGGTAGATGGCCCAACATCTCTCCCCAGCGTTCTATCCCCTTGTCCCCCAGCCTGCCTGGGAATTTGTGGGGATTTGCTGCCTAAGGAGGGCGAGGAGATAAGGCTTCACAGACCGCCCTGCCCCCGGTGTGACCCCATAGTCACACTCCTGTGAATTCACCTTGCATCGCGCGGTACTGTGATACTTCCCACTCACCCCGCTAGACTGAGCTGAGGCCAGAACTCGTGGGCTGTGAATGCTTATTCTCTGTAGGGAGAAAGGCAACCTTTCTTTCTGCATTTCTTAACTTTTCAGGCATACCCCCTCCTCCCATTATCTATAGTGGAACGATGCTTCTGACCTACCTTGAAGGGCTGGACCAAGGCATCTGGTCAAAGTGCCACCTGGAGAAGGTGAGTCCAGAGCATGGGGGGCTGGGTATAAGGTGATGCTAGGGGTTCATTCACTGACACGTGGTGTGGGCCCAGGCCTCAGTTTCCCCCTGGAAAGAGCATTTCGACAAATGGTTCTCTGAGTTTTTATTCGAGCCGCTCCGTGGTGCAAGGTTAACCCTTCCTTCTGGGTCTGGGTCCTTCCCTGCCCCCAGTGGAACCTCATCTGCTCAGCCCCAGTCCCTCAGTCTCCCCACATCCACCGTCACCATCTCAGAGCATCTGGTCTGTGCGTGCAGTCACCACGCACGTGCCCTCACCCTGTGTCACCATCTGAGTGGAAGATCCAAATCCGGGGGCAGATCCCAGTTGACACCGAGGAAATAGACTCAAAGAGGTATAGACAGCTCTCCAAGGTCACCCAGCCATCGACAGCCAAGCGTGGACTTGTACCACGACCTCCCAGTCCGTGTCTTCCCCTTTTGCAAACGGTCGTGAGAAATTCCCAGCTTTCACCATGGTTCATCACTTGTGCTTCCAGTTGAACATTTGGGGGCAAAAATCAACTGATCAAACCAACATTAAGAAAAAAAATGTCATAGCTAAACCTCCCTACTCTGTTCCTTCCAGACCTGGGGGTTCTTTCTGGGCGTATCTGTAGGAGGTGGGGGTCCAGCAACAGAGGAGGGGTCACCCTTTGACTCTTTGTGACTCAGGGGAGCATTTCTGAGGCTGCTGTGTACCACCCCCCCCCCCGGACCCCTCCCCTTCCTCAGGTCTCTGGGCAGGGCCAAGGGGGGCCTGGGCTCTTGTCAATGCATCTTAGCAATAGGAATGTGCCCTCTGACCCCGCCTTCGCCTCCCCGTGAGTTACAGAGAAGGTTCTTTTTTCCAAACCGCTGCCCCTCGGCCTTCTGGAAACAAATGGAGCCTGATTCAGTCTGTGTGTGGCTTGAAAAGCCACTGTTTGGGGGGTTACTTTGGGAAAAAAATAAAAAAGTCTTCGGAACCCCTGCAAGGTTGGAAGGACTTTTCTTTTCTTCGGCCGAGAGGATCCAACTGGTGCTCGGAATGCGACGTCTGGGAGGGGGCAAGAGGATCCGACCTGTCTGGGGGCCAGAAAGGAGACCGCCTCCACCAACCTGCCCACCTGATAGCCCCAGATTGGGTTTCTCACCGACTTTTCATTGTCTCCCAAGTCAGGGCTCCCTTGGGGGCTGGAGGGCCCTGGTGACTTAGAAGGGCAGGGGCTATGTTTTCTAGAATGCAAGGAAACCTTGCGAGAAGCCGTGGGGCTGGAGAGGAAGAAAATGGGGGTGGGGGAGCCGGCGGGCTTGAAAAGTCAGAGGCAGCCGAGAGCCTGGGGCTTTCCCCTTCGGTGACTAGAGACGTTTCTGCAGCAGGAAACATGTCTTTCTCAGCTGTCTCTGCCCTCCCACACATGCACACCCGTCTTGGCCACCTTCCCCCAGCCAACCCCCGTCTCAGCGGTGTTCCTTGGGAGTCCATGGACTCCAGGGCTAAGGGGCCCCCCTGTGGGCATCATTCTTCTACTTTAAGTTATATGAAGCCAGGATCCAACCATCCTTAACTCCAGAGCAGGGCTCAGCAAACTTTTATCTGGAAGTGAAGTGAAGTGAAAGTTGCTCAGTCGTGTCTGACTCTTTGCGACCCCATGGACTACACAGTCCAGGGAATTCTCCAGGCCAGAATAGTGGAGTGGGTAGCCTTTCCCTTCTCCAGGGGATCTTCCCAACCCAGGGATCGAACCCAGCTCTCCCACATTGCAGGCAGATTCTTTGCCAACTGAGCCAGAAGGGAAACTCTTTTATCTATAAAAGGCCAGTTAATCCGTCAGGTTTCGCAGTCTCTATATTACTCAGCTCTGCCACTAGAACATGGAAGGAGTCAAAGACAATATGTAACAGGATGGGGGTGGCTGTGTTACAATAAAACTTTAATTTTTAAACAACAGGTGGTGGGGAACTTCCCTGGCAGTCCAGTGGTTAAGACTTTTCAATTCCAGTGCCTCCACCACAGGGGGCACAGATTCCATCTCTGGTCGGGGAACTAAGATTCCACATTCCACATGCAACTGTGGCCTAAAACAGAGCAGAATGAAATAAACTGATAGCACCATTAAAACCAAACAACAAAGCAGGTGATGGGCTGGATTGGCTGCATGGTGGGCTGTGGTGTGCCAACCCCCCGGTGTAGATGCTTGGGTCACAGTCCTTGGGGTGAGCGTGTTCCGAGTCCAGAATGAGAATATGACTGGGCCAAAGATGGTAGACGGTCAAAGTGAATAGATGAAAGTTGGGGTTTAGGATTGGGCAGGCCTGGGTTCTAGCTCTATCTCTGAGGCATGACTGCTGTGTGGCCTTGGGTCACTCACTCCCCTTCTCTGAGCCCCAGTTTCCTCCTTTGTTAAATGCAGACAAGAAGAGTACCTACTCTTCAGAGTTGGCTGTTGAGATGACAACTTAGCAATGCCTGGTGCACGGTGGGAGCTCAACAAAGGCTGTGCGTGTGCTCAGGCGTGTCCAACTCTTTTGTGACCCCATGGATGGTGTAGCAAGTCAGGCTCCTCTGTCCATGGAGTTCTCCAGGCAAGAATTCTGGAGTGAGTTGCCATTTCATCTTCCAGGGGAATCTTCCTGACCCAGGGATCAAACCCATATCTCCCGTGTCTCTTGCATTGCTGTTGGATTTTCTTTACCCACTGAGCCATCAGGGAAGCCCTGGACTGCTTGAGTGGGCCCTAAATCCAAGGACAAACATCTTTATAACAGCTACTGGAGGAGAGACAGAGAAAAGGAGGCCAGGTGAAGATGGAGACAGAGGGATGCAGGCGTGAGTCCAGGAAGGATCCTCCCCTGGAGACTGTGGGGGCATCACTGCCCTGCCAGCTCCTTGATTTCAGATTTCCAGCCTCTAAAACTGCGAGAGACTACGTTTGTGTTAATGTAAGCCACACAGTTTGTTATGACGGCCACGAGACAGTAATACAGGGCCCCGCCCAGCAGTAGAGGGTCATCCAGGCCACACAGACCTGGATGGGTCAGGCTGTCTGGGGAGCTAGAAACATCCCCGCCTGGAAGAGAGGTGGAATCTGAGCAGGAAGCCCCCCGCCTAGAATTTTCTGAGATAAAACCTGGGACCGGAGAGGGATGAGCTCTTCCCAGGCACCCAGCCCACGGCGGCAGGTTGGCGACTAGGATCCGGGGCTGCTCGGCCAGTGACCCTGCCTGCGTTCACAGCCTTGGGTGACTGCTTCCTCGTTTGTTTGGACTCTTCTTTGTCCTGGCCCTTGACCTCCATCAGGATGGCTCGTGGGTGAACGTGAGGTGGGCAGGGCCGCTCAGCGCTAGAGCCACCCCTGGACGGCTGCCAGGACCCCGGACAGGGCCTTCAGTCATCCTACTGCTCCTCGTGTCTGCCAGGACCCCCCTCGGAGAGTAGACAGGCCCGAAGGGCTGAGACTGGGCACTGGGTTCAAGTTTCAGCTTGGCTGGTGTGACCTTGGAGAGCATGGTGAGGAGTGGGAGTCATGCATTTAAGACTGCTTGCAAGATGCCTTGCCTGGTGTCAGGCCTCAATAAATAGAAGCTGTCTTCATCCCTGTTACTATGGTCACTATCTCCACTTCCGCTAGTTCCCCTCTCACGCTGCCATCACTAAGACTCACTTATTTTTATTTTGCCAAATGCCCGCCCCACCCTATCATTCTAGGAAAGATCAGTAAGAACCTGGCTATCAGGACACCGGGGTATTAACTCTAGCTTCATTCTCGATTTGCTGGCTGGCGTTGGGCACATTCATGACCCTCTGTGAACTTTTTATTGAAACTTTTCATTTCGAAATGAGAAGTTGTGAAGATAATACAGAGAGTCCTGTGAACCCTTCACCCAACTTCCCCCAGTGCTGACACCTTACAGAGCCAGAGCACGAAATTACAATCAGGAAACTGACCTCAGTACAAGCTTAACTAGACCCCGGGACCTTACTCCAGATCTTCCCTGGTGGCTCAGATGGTAAAGAATCTGCCTTCAATGCAGAAGACCCGGGTTCGATCCCTGGGTCAGGAAGATCCCCTGGAGGAGGGCATGGCAACCCACATCAGTATTCTTGCCTGGAGAATCCCTTGCCCACAGAGGAGGCTGTGGGGTTGCAGAGAGTTGGACACGACTGAGTGACTAACACTTACTTACTGAGTTTTCACTGGTTTGTTCATGAATGTGTGTATGGAGTTCTGTGCAACTTGCTCTCACATATGGATACCCAAGCTATGATAAACCTAGACAGTGTGTTGAAAAGCAGAGACATCACTTTGCTGACAAAGGTCTGTATAGTCAAAGCTATGGTTTTTTCCTGTGCCGAAAAAATGATGCTTTCGAATTGTGGTGCTGGAGAAGACTCTTGAGAGTCTCTTGGACAGCCAGGAGATCAAACGAGTCAACCCTAAAGGGAATCAACCCTGAATATTCATTGGAAGGACTGTTGCTGAAGCTGAAGCTCCAATACTTTGGCCACCTGATGCGAAGAGCTGACTCACTGGAAAAAGAGTCTGATGCTGGGAAAGATTGAAGACAGGAAAAGAGGGTGCCAGAGGATGAGATGGTTGGATGGCATCACTGACTCAATGGACATGAGTTTGAGCAAGCTCTGGGAGATGGTGAAGGACAGGAAAGCCTGGCGTGCTGCAGTCCATGGGTTCGCAGAGTCAGACATGACTTAGCAACTGAACAACAACAGTGGATACCCAGGCCCACCCCTACCCCCACCCCCACAGTCAAGATGATCCATCCGCTTGGAGGAGCTCTTTGTGTGACCCCCCCCTTTAGGGATGGGCCCTTCCTGCCTTCTCCCAGTCCCCAGGCCACCACTCATCTACGCTCCAATGCTATAGTTTCATCATTTCAAGAATGCCACGCAAACTGTCCTCTCTGAACTTTTGATTTTTGTTCTCAAATATTCCTCTTTAAAGGTGCCATGGTCCTCTGTGAGGCTGTAGGATGCCATCAGATGTGCTTGTATCCTTGTCCATTGCACAGAAGGGCTGTGAGACAGATGGAGATGCTGAGGACCAGCAAGAGAAACCAAGCCACGTAGCCAGCCGCCCAGGAGCCCAGCTGGCTCCCTCTCTGCCCACAAGGACCCTGTCAGTCCGGTGAAAACACAAACAAACAGCCTGACCAGGTGACAGGTCCTCAAACAGCCCCGCCGACCTCCCACCCGCCTGGTTCCTTGGGTGGCGTCTGGCTTCTGGGCTCTCCCTTCCGGGAGTGGGGTGTGGGTCACTCCCTGCTCACCACGGTTTTCGCAGATGCTTACTCCCTGAGGGTCCAGTAGGTGAATCGAGATGCTGGTGCCAGTTTGGAGACAGCTGACAGGGAGGACCGTGCCCATCCAGGTCTGGGTGAGCTGGGGCCACCAGGCCCGCCACAGACAGGCCACTCAAACTCGGGGCGCTGGGCAAAGGCTCAGACGCGAATGTCAATAAACGCCGCTGTCGGAGAGCTGACCCACGCCCTCCCTGGAATTAAGAGCTTATTCATAACTCTCCCCCACCACCAAAACACACTTTGGAGAGGGTTAAAGTAAATAGCGCCGCTTAACCTGACCTCCTCGGGGTTCATGGCCCTGCCCGGGTCCTGCCACTCAGAGGGTGAATTTGGCACCTCACCCCCAGACCGCTTGGACCACCCCCAAAGTCTCCCCCTTAGAGAAATAATCAGATCATCTCCACGGTCCAGCGGGGGTGGGGTGAGGTGGGGGCTGAGAGTGTGGGGGGGTGCGGGTGGTGATGGATGGGGTTGGAGAGGAGGTGACAGCCCACTATTGATTGAGGGCGCGCTGAGGAAACTGGATCCCATTCCGAGAGCAGTGGGAAGCTCTGGAAAGGGTTTTAAGTGGGGGGATGATGTGAGATGATTTATGTTTTTGAAAATATTGCTCTGGCCGCCGTGTGGCGAATTGACTGCAGAGGGCGGGCGTGGGAGCTTGGAGGCTCCCGCAGGCGCTCGTGGAGGAGGTGACGGTGGATCGGGCCGGGTGGGAGCTGAGGGGATGGAAGGAGGCGGCCAGACCCCGGGTGAGGTGACCGTGGGCGTAGGGTGGGAGACCCACCTCTTGTTAGAGGCAGATGATGGATGGGGGTCCTTGCGGGGGGCGGCAGAATCAAGCCCCAATGCCATGTGGTTGTGTTTTCAAAACTGGCCACGAGTCTGCTGGGTGGAGTTTTACAGGCCACTGGCTACATCAACGTGGAGACCCAGGAAGCTTCCAGCCTGGGATGGGGCCTGAGCCCCTCAGCCTGAAGATGGCATTCAGTTCCAATGCACAGGGGAGATTACCTGAACAATGAACAAAGGGTGAATGACTTCTAGGGCTTCCGTGTCAGGCAGAAGGGACAGCTGGTGGAGGAGATCCATGCCAAGGCACCTCAAACCTGGAGAGGATGATTCAAGAGGAAGAGAAAGGTCTCTGGTACCCAGTGGGATGACAGAGGATGAGGTGGTTGGATGGCATCACCGACTCAAATGGACATGAGTTTGAGCAAACTCTGGGAGATGGTGAAGGACAGGCAAGCCTGGCGGGCTGCAGTCCATGGGCTCACAAAGAGTCACGACTGAGCCACTGAGCAGCAATAACCCAGTGTCTGTGAGGGGTCTAGCCTGGTGAGGTCTGGAAAGGTCCAGTATGACTCAGCAGCATGGTACTCTTGGTGATCCCAAACTAGAGCATATTCAGACAGATGGTAGGAGCAGGAACCCCATTACAGCACCAACAATCACGAAGGAGCCCAGAAACAGACTTCCGTGCCTCGGGAAACTTCGCATGTGATGGAGAAAGCGTTACCGGCCAGTGGAGAAGAGGCTGGGCCATCTATAAAAGAATGCTGGTGGGTATTATCTGTCATGAAAAAGGAATGAGCTATCAAACCATGAAAAGACATGGAGGAGATGAAAATGCATATGACTAGGTAAAAGAAGCCAATCTGAAAAAGCTTCATACTGTATGATTCCAACTCTATGACATTCTGGGGAAAAAAAGCAAAACTATGGAGACAGTAAAAAGATGTGTGGTTGCCAGGAACTGGAGGAGGGAGGGATGAACAGGCAGAGCATCAAGGCTTTTTCAGGATAGTGGAAGCACTTTGGATGATATCATAACGATGGATACACATCATTATACATTGGTCAAAAAAAAAAAAAAAAAATGGGCTTGCTGGGTAGCTCAGCTGATAAAGAATCCGCCTGCAATGCAGGAGACCCAGGTTTGATTCCTGGGTTGGGAAGATCCCCTAGAGAAGGGATAGGATACCCACTCCAGTATTCTTGGGCTTCCCTGGTGTCTCAGCTGGTAAAGAATCTGGCTGCAATGCAGGAGACCTGGGTTCAATCTCTGGGTTGGGAAGATCCCCTGGAGAAGGAAAAGGCTACCCACTCCAGTATTCTGGCCTGGAGAATTCCATGGACTGTATATATAGTCCCTGGGGTTGCAAAGAGTTGGACACGACTGTGCGACTTTCACTTTCCAAACAAATAGAGTGTACAACACCAAGACTTAGCTGCTAGGATGTAAACCGTGGACCTTGGTAGATGATGACGTGTCATTTTAAGTTCATCACTTCTAACAAAGGTACCCTTCGGGTGGGGGATGTTGAGAATGGGGGAGGCTATGCATCTGGGGGTATTTATGAAAAAATTTTTTGAAATTTTATGAAAAAAATTTTTATGAAAAAATCTCTGTGTTTTCCTCTAAGTTTTGCTGTGAACCTAAATCGCTCTAAAAATGGAAAGTTTTAACAAAAGAATACTGGAAAATGATGGTCAATGTGCACAAGATGCAAACAGTCTCAGACGACGCCATGATCCCACCTCTTGATTTTCAGGTCCTTGTGCAGCCGCTGCCTCTTGAGTGTGGGCAGGACTGGCTACTTCATTTCTAGCCAATAGAACATGGCAAAGGGGATGATGTCACTGCTTCCATCACTTTACATCATGTAAGACTCTGTCTTACTGGGGGTCTGTCTCTCTCTCCTAAACTGTCTTTCTCTCTCTCTCCCACTCTCTCTTTCTTTCCATAGCTGGCTTTGAGGAGACAAGCTGCCATGAATCCTACAGCTACAATCCTTTCCCCCAGCTACCATGAGTTCAATGAACTTCTATTTAAACTGAAGTCCCCATGTTTGGCTAGACATGAATTCTGCTAATAGCCCGAGGAGCTTGAAGTGGATCGTTCCCCAGTCAAGCCTCTGGCTGAGAACGCAGCTCCAGCTGACTCTTTGACTATGGCCTTGGGACAGATTCTAAGCAGAGGCTCTTCCTAAGCTGTGTCCAGACTGCAGACCCAAAGAATCTGTGAGAGAATAAATGTGTGCTGTTTTAAACCATCAATTTTGTGCATAACTTTATCATGCAGTGTCGACAGCTAATATAAACAGCATTAAATTAGATACCAAACTGCCTAGCATAATACATACAAATAAATTCAAGTTGCAGTAAAGATCTAAATACAAAAAGGGGAAACAAAATGAAGTTCCAAATGGAAATATAAGATGTCTTTATAACCCTGGGATGAGAGATTTCTTATCATAGCACAAAAAACAAACCTTAAAGAAAGAGTAGATAAATTTGACTGCCTTAAAATTAAAAACTTCTTTTCAATCAAAGTCATCATAAGTACGTTAACAGAGCAGACAAAACTAGAAAACGATTTTGTTGTTGTTTAGTCACTAAGTTGTGTCCAGCTCTTTCATGGCCCCATGGACTGTAGCTTTCCAGGCTCCTCTGTCCATGGGATTTCCCAGGCAAGAATACTGAAGTGGGTTTCCTTCTCCCAGATAGCTTTTCCAGGGGATCTTCCCAATGCAGGGATCAAACCTGCATTGCAGGCAGATTCTTTATCACTGAGCCACCTGGGAAGCCCAGAAAGCAATATCCGAGCACATATAACTAAAAGAGAATTGAATCCATAGTATGTAAAGTGCACTTGCAAATCAATAAGAATGACACCAATTAGCCAGTAGAAAAATAGGCAATGGGTACAACCAGATCGTTCTCAAAAGAGAAAACCCAAATGAGTGATTGTCATGGAAGACGTTTAACTTCACCAGTAATCAGGAAATACAAATGGAAAGAACAGTAAGATGCCACCCATCTGCTTAACAGAGAATTTAAAACTTGAGAATACCAAGTGTCAATGAGACTGTAGAGCAGTCAGACCTCTCCTCTGCCACTGGTGGGAGTGTGAGTTGGTACAAGCATCTTGGAGAGCTCTCTGGGAGCATCTAGTCAAGTTAAAGCTTTGTAACTTGACCGAACTATTGTTTCTTGGTGAATATTCTCTAGAAATGTTAGCCTGTTGCCCGGAGAAATATGTCCCAAGATGTTCATCACAGTGTTGTTAGAACACACTCCTCAAGACGAGAACTAAATAGCAGGCTGCTTATGCAGGTGGATACTATAGTTTGGTGAAAATGAACTAGTGTGACGCCCATTTGGAAAACAAACAAAAAAAAAGCAAGTTGCAGAATGATGCATAGAATAATTTACCATGTATACAAAGTATTAAAATGTGAAAAATATTGCTATATATTGCTTGTGGATCCATATATAGTAAAAGCATAAAAACATGAATGGGAAGGATAAATACTGAGATGTAAACATTCAAGACAGTGGGTTAACTCAACAGAGGAAAAGGGGGAAATGGATCCATAACATCTAATTACATAAAAAAGATCAGAAGCAGATATGACAAAAATGCAGACATTCGATAAAGCTGATGGGTCGTGAGTATGCAGTGTTCATTATGTGACTCTCTAAAACTAAGTGGTTCCATGCGGTAGTCTCTTGCCAAACATGGGGACTTCAATTTTAATAGAAGTTCATCGAACTTTTGGTTGCTGGGGGAAGGCTGGGGGAAGGGATAGTTAGGGAGTTTGGGGTGGACATGGACACACTGCTCTATTTAAAATGGATCGCCAACAAGGACCTGCTGTAAGGCAGAGGGAACGCTGCTCAATATCATGTGACAGCCTGGATGGGAGGGGCATTTGGGGGAGAATGGATACATGCATATGTATGGCTGAGTCCCTTCGCTATTCACCTGAAACCATTACAACATTGTTCATCGGCTATACCCCAATACAAAATAAAAAGTTTAAAATTAAATATGTAGAAGTTCACTAAAAATAAATGAAATGTAAAATTTTATTTTCAATAAATTGCTCAGTCACACCGGCCATGTTTCAGGGGCTTGACAGGCAGATGTGGCTCGCGGCTCCCATACTGGACAATGCAGATAGAGAACTTTCCCATTATCACAGAACCTTCTTTCGGATGATGCTGTTCTAGAAGGTTCTGTGTGCTTTTCATATCTCAGAATGATTTTTTAAAAGCCAGGACTGGAAGGTGAATAAAGGAGGTAGGGAGGGTTCTTTGGAAGAGTTTAGAGAAAAGGAGGAAGACAGTTAAGGAGCTGGAGGACGTGGGGGTTCAGAGGAACAGATGGAGAAGGAATTGTGGGGTCTTATCTGTTGCATTGAGAGACGCCCTTCAATGCTGATGAGAGCGGTCGGTAGAGCCGGAGTTCAAGGCTGGATTGGGGGGCTGGGACTGGGTACAATGGGAGGTGTGAGGCTCGAGCAGGGAGGGGGAGGTGGACACCATCCCCAGCGGCCCCCCGAGGCCCCTACCTGATGCCCCTCTCCGAAGACTCTCACCCGGCACCCTTCCAGGCTCCAGGCGGTGGAGATAAACAACGCCTGCCATGCCTGTCACAGATATTTGAAAAACATATTAATCACTTTAACAAATATTAGCTCAGAACAGCAATAAACAGTCTCTAGAATCTCCTCTTTGCGGCTGTATCACAATGAAAAATATGCTAATATGGGTGCCTAATTGATTGTGTTTGAATAACTTCCTTTATGACAATAAGAGTTGGAGCTGGCATCACTCAGAGTCGTAAACGGCCTCTCCCCAACCCGGATTGCCTCCACTCCGTTCCCGCAGAGTCACCCCCTGGGGAAATTTCTCCAAATCAACAAAATAGTAGAACTCCTGGCTGCCCATCTAGAGACTTTTTTGAAGGCCCCAAAGGGGCTGGCATTTGGGCTGTGGCTCCAATGAGCCATCATCTCACACACAAACTCTTCTTTAATCTTCATTGCACTGCTACAAAGTCAAGATTACAGTCCCATTTCACAGAAGGGAAAACTGAGGATATAAGAGGTAAAGAGAACTCACTTAGGGTTCCTGAGTGATGCAGCCAGAATTCTCCTGAAGGCTTGTGAGTCTGCAGCCTGTGTGCACTGTCTCCACTCCCAAGCCAGGAGAAACCTCTAGAAACATCCCATGGCCACTACTCGACATTAATCCCACCTCTGTTTAGTTGGATGGGCAACTGGGCCAGGTGATTCTCAAATGTGCTGTGGTGCCCAGCACCACAAATAACCAACCCTGCTGGTTGTATGGGATCTTCTCTCCCCTCACACACACCTCCTGCAATCAACAATGCTGCTTCTTCTCCCATAATTCCTTTCCTTGGTTAAATGGATTCTGGACACCTGTGCCATGAACAGGATCAGAGGATTCCTGGGGTGATGAAGCCATTAAGTGCTTCTCCCAAATAGTTCCCGAATCCTCTTGTCCTCCCTTCTTTCTGTCTGCACATCCCTCAGCAGCCCACGGCTGCTGGTGTAACCCCTGGACTTGCTCAGTTCAGCTCCTCTTCTCCATCCTTGCTGCCTTGCGAGTGAGTCCAGGCTGCAGCATCCGCCACCTGGGCTCTGGTTGCACCGCCTGCGGCCCCACTGCAGGAGGGGGGGCTTGGGTATCCCTTGCAGTTCCAGCCCCCAAGGGACAGCATCTAGGTCCCTACCTAAGGAGGGATGATGCTTTGGTTGTGGACTGGCAAACATTTTCTGCCAAGGGCCAGATAGCAATATTTTCAGCCTTGTGAGCACAGGGTCTCCGTAGTAACTCCTCGACTGCTGTTGTGACCGGAAAGTGATCAGAGACAATCCATACATGAAGGACATGCCTCCCTTCCAATAAAACTTTATTTATGGGTGCCGGAGTTTGAATTTGATAAAATGTTTATGTGCCACGAATTATTCTTCTGTAGTTTCTTTATAAACCATTTAAAAATGGTTAACGAAGGTTATCCTTTTATGCCTGCGGACCATACAAAAAAAGGGTTATGAACTGGATTTGGCTGACCTTTGTTCTCATTGATTTATCTTTCCTCTAAAATAAAGGCTTTTTTTTTTTTAAGTTTCCTGGCTTATGCTTGAGGTGATGCTGGCATGGCCACTGTGGATGAAGCAGGTTGGGTACAGGAGGCGGGTATTAGTTAGCAGAAAGGGCTGAGCAAAAATCAGGGTGATGTTGGGAAGGGCGTTACAAGTAGGCTTTGGGGGCTTGGAATGTTCTCGGTCTTGAGCTGGGTGTTGGTTACAAAGGGTGAAAACCCACCGAGCTGGATTCTGAGGACGGGTGTGCGCTTTTACACACAGAAGCAAAGAAGCAAAGAACAGAAGGGCTGATGCCAGCCTGTGCTGGTGGGGTGCTGGGCACACAGGGGCCCCCACACCATGCTGGGGAGAGTGTGGAGCCCGCCCCCACCCCCCATGGAGAAGCAAAGCAATGGCCCATCTCACACACGCCCAGGGCGTTCTCACCCTTGTGTGCCAAGATCCGTGTGCAAGACATTCGTGTCAGCTGGGGTAGTAGGAATACTAGGAAAGCTTACATGCAGCTTCACTGAATAAAGGATGTTGCTTCTCTAGACAGAGCACCACAGTCAATGAGAAGAAGGCAGGGGCTGGTCTTGGGACAGGATTATCTCTAGGTGCCACGTACAAAAAAAAAAAAGTGGGATGGATGTGAAAAAAAACAAGCAGATACACACACACACACACATGCAAATGCTTTCCTCTACAAGCAAGGACAACTTTCTGGAAAGACACACAAAAGATATGGATGTGGCTGCGGGCTCAGTGTGGAAGGCTGAACGTACCCATCCTCAGGGCTGTTTGGTTTTCTGTGCTTGCATGTGTCCCAGGGACTTCACATCAAGGACGGAAGACAAGTGAAAAAAAATCAGGGCGATGGTTTCCCATCCGCTGGGTATCTACTAATCCCCCAATATTTCCCAAGCCCCTGATGAATCTTCAGGCCCATCCCAGGGGGCCCCCTGGAGAACTTGAGACAGCCCAGCTGCTCTGCGGACCCAGCGTGTCCCTTGTTGGTCCGAGGTGCGCAGCAAGACTGGCTGGGCTACTGAACAATGGGCAGGACAAAGACCCCTTTGTGCCTGCTCTCCTGCCCCAGCAGAGCCCCAGGGCCGGCCTCTTCAGTTACAGCCCCCGAGGGCTTTCCCTCTCAGCCGGTTAAGCCCCAGGGTAAATGCTCTCCAGGATCACCTGGCAGGCTTGGGGGAGGGTCCCCTCAGTGTTGGAGTCTTGTCTGCCCCCCGATTTCTCACGTCAGCCTCCAAGGTCCCGTCAGCTCCTTGATGGCTGGGTCCGAGGCCAGCCAGTTGGCTGGAATCCTGGACACGGGCTGGGTGACCTGGGCCAGTGGATCTGCCTTGCCAAGCCTCAGTTTCTTCATCTGGAAGATGGGATGAAAGTTGAGTCCACCACCTCTGCAGCTTGTGGGGAAGATTCGGTAAGATAATTTGTGTGAGCTGCTGGCTCAAGAAACAGCCCCTTGTCTGGAGAATGAAAAAAAAAAAGGTACAGCTGCATTGGCAAAGAGTCCAGCAGTTCCTCAAACAATGACACCTGGAGTTACCATATGATCCTACAGTTCCATTCCCAGGCATTCACCCAAGAGAGATGAAAACATATGTCCACACAAAAAAACTGCAAGTGAATGTTCATAGCAGCATTATTCGCCACAGCCAAAAAGTACAAATAACCCACCTGCACCTCAACAGAGAAACAGATAAATCCAATGGGGGTCTAGGCACATAGTGGAATATTATTCAGCCATGAAAAGGGACACAGCATTGACAAACGCTACAACATGGATGAACTTTGGAAACATGATTCTAAGTGAAAGAATCCAGACCCCCCCCCGCCAAAAAAAATTCATCTTTTATCATTCCCTTTCAGTGAAATGTCCAGAATTGGGAAAGCTATGCTCAGCTTTCCTCTTCATCTGGCAAGTGGAATTAACTATCGCTGCTCAGTACATGGTGGTGAAGTCTGAAACAGACGTTGGAATGGCTGCAAGTAGTAGGTGCTTGTTGAATGTCAGACAGGGAGTGAGAAAGAGAGAGACTCAATACTTTTATTTTGGCAGCATGATTTTTTTTATTTTATTTTTTATCCCAGATCCACCCAAGTCTAAAGAAGGAATGGATGGGGCAGAAGAGAATAGGTCCTAGAGTTGTCTCCAGGATAACAGAGTGGTACCTGGGTGAGGAGGGTAGGAGGAGGGAGACTTTTTCTTTTTTCAGCAGTTGTATTGAGATATAACTCACTTACCATACAATTCGCCTTCCGGGTACAATTCAGTGTTTTAAACATACTGACAGACTGGGAGTCTGGAACAATCAATGCCCTGAAGGGGGACTCTTCAGTATACAGTCGGCCAGCCACTCGTGGGTCCTGCATCTACCCATGGGTTCCATCAACCTCAGATGGAAAATATTCAGGAAAAAGAATTCCAGTAAATGCCAGTAAAAAGCAAGACTAGAATTTGCTGTTTGCAGGCAACTATTCACATAGCATTCCCATTGTCTTTATAACTATTTCCATAGCATTGACATTGTGTTAGGTATCATTAAAAAATCCAGGAATAATTTAAAAGATGTGCATATGTTATAGGCAAATACTATGGCCATTTTCTGTAAAAAGCTTGGGCATCTGTGGATTTTGGTCATTTGGGAATCTGGACCAATCAATGCCCTGCAAATACTGAGGGATAACTGTACTAACAGACTTTTCACTGTATATCCTTTTGTACCTTTTGAATTATGAATCATGATAGTATATCCCTAGATTGTCTGCAAAAAATCAAACCAAAGCAAAGCAATCCAACACAAGCAAGAACAATGAAGGTGTTAGTCACTCATGTCTGACCCTTTGTAATACAATGGATTGTAGCCCGTCAGGCTCCTCTGTCCATGGGATTCTTCAGCAAGAATACCGGAGTGGGTAGCCATTCCCTTCTCCAGAGGATCTTCCTGACTTAGGAATCGAACCAGGCTCTCCTGCATTGCAGGCGGATTCTTTACTAACCGAGCTACAACCTCTCAAATGTGTTTTCCTTTTCTGGACCCGCTGTCTGACTTAGGGATCCTTGCACACCCAGTGGGTCCCCTGTGGGTCTGCAAAGAAGCCTCCTCACCGAGCTGTGAGAATGCCCAGGCAATGGGAAGTCCCTCTGACAATCAGAGAATGGGTCAATTGATCTAGGTGCCTGCCCGAGAGCCTAGGAGCTGGGTGGGTGCATCTCCAAAAACAGTCCTTCCCCCCATCATTTATCTACATTTTTACCAGGCAAGGGATAACTGCCTAGGTCTGTTTACTCTGCTGGTCTCTGGTTTCTCTCAGCAGGAGCTGGGTCTCAGAGCTCATCCTGGAGGAGAATGGTCCTTATATCTGCTGATGGAAGAAATGGGTGGGGGCCCCAGAAAGTTGGACCAGAAAGAAGGCTGAGCACCAAAGAACTAATGCTTCCGAACTGTGCTGCTGGAGAAGACTCTTGAGAGTCCCGTGGACACAGCAAGGAGATCAAACCAGTCCATCCTAAAGGAGATCAACCCTGAATATTCCTTGGAAGGACTGATGCTAAAGGTGAAGCTCCAATACTTGGGCCACCTGGTGTGAAGAGCTGACTCATTTGAAAAGACCCTGATGCTGGGAAAGATTGAGGCCAAGAGGAGAAGGGGACAACAGAGGATGAGATGGTTGGATGGAATCACCGACTTAATGGACATGAATTTGAGCAAACTCCGGGACATAGTGATGGACAGGGAAGCCCAGTGTGCTGCAGTCCATAGGGTCGCAGAGAGTCAGACATGACTTAGCGAAGAACAACAACAAGCAGATTAGTGACTATGGAGCCGAGGGAAGCGGAGGGTCCAGGGGGCCACAGTCACAACCCCGAGGTGCAGGAAGGCTGTGGGGCCCATGGGGTGGTGCTTTGGGTCTTGGGACAACCTGGGCAGGGTCAGCTGAGGTCCTGGGACAAGCTGGGCTCAGGCTCCCAAATGAAGGCTGTCCTTGACGCCTCCTGGCTGCCTTTCCTGCCTCCCCGAGGACCTACTCAGTGCTGGCACTGCAGCCCCTCTGCCCACCTCCCCACTCCAGTCCCAGGCCAGGCCGTCATCTTTGCTCATCTCTGGTAAGAGATGGTCCTTCTTGGTCAGCTCCGATCAGCATCCATGTAGCAGCCGTAGGTATTTAAAAATCTGACCCTGCCACCTCCAGCTTTCAGCCTTCCACCCTGCTCCCACCCCAGGCTGCCTCCAGGCCCGGCTACTTGGCCTCTGCTGTGAGCTCACTGCTCCCCAGCCCCCTCCATCCTCCTGACTCTCCTCGGGGCAACTCCGTTTGTCCTTCCCAGGCCTCCCACTCAGGAGGGTGTGCAGCCATCCCCACGCTGCTCAAGTCTCTCTTTACCTGCCTGCCTCCCACGAGGGCAGGGTCCCGGCCTGTCTTGTTCGTAAGCAGCACTAGCACGGGAAGAAGGCAACCTCAGGGGCTCAGTAAGTGTTTGCTGGATTAACCATGGCCTGGCCCACAGTCCCAGAGTGCCTTGAGGGGATCAGACTGAGGCCAGAGGGGCCTGGAGAGAAATGATGGCCGAGCAGCTACTGTGCGCTGGGTCTGCTGCCGTCTGTCTGCACGTGTCCCCTGGTTGGGTCCTGACGCTGACTTTGCGAGGGGTCCTGATCTTGTTTCTACTTCGCAGTTGATGAAACAGAGGCCAAAGGGAAGTCAAGTCTACAACTCTGCTCTGTATTGTGAAAGCCAGGAGAGGTAGGCCAGGATCTGAACCCAGAGCCAGGACTAACTCTGAAGCTGGTTCCCCTGAATCTAGAAGCCAGTGCCTTGGATTCGTGGCCCCCTCTTGGCCTCTTACCAGGGAGCCATTTCCCTGCTCCAGGCCTCAACGTCCTCGTTTGTAATAAGGGGGTGGAACCAATGTCTGCAGCTGATGCTAGGAGATCACAGGTGAGTGCAGTGTAAATAGCAAAGCTCCGTGGACAGGCTGGGGGCTGGTACTCCTAGCTGAGTGAGTGTGGCACACACCGCTGATGCTCACCCACCACTCTGTGGCTCTCACCGTCCCCATGCTGGCCCACCCCACGTCTTCCAAATGCCAGTCCTTCCCTGATGAAGTTGATACTGACCAGGGGGCTTGGCCTTCCCCCATCAACAGAAATTGACTAAAGGCCAGTCAATCCTAAAGGAAATCAACCCTGAATATCCATTGGAGGGACTGATGCTGAAGCTGAAGCTCCAATACTTTGGCCATCTGATGCGAAGAGACGACTCATTGGAAAAGACCCTGATGCTGGCAAAGATGGAAGGCAGGAGGAGACGAGGGAGACAGAGGATGAGACGGTTGGAGGGCATCACCGACTCAATGGACATGAGTTTGAGCAAGCTCCAGGAGATGGTGAAGGACAGGGAGGCCTGGCGTGCTGCAGTCCCCGGGGTCACAAAGAGTCGGACACGACTGAGCGACCGAACAACAAAAAGGCCAGGCGAGAAATTCAGGCAAGGCTTCCAGGGGCTCAGGTGCCAGCTGCAGGGGGAGCTAAAACAAGTAACTCGGGTTCCCTTGCTTGCTTTCCAAGGAGGGGGGCGAGCTCAGACTTCTATGGGGTGAGGGTGAGTCCAGGCCTTGGCTGGACGGGTGTCTGAGGTGGTTTGCCCACTCCTTTGTGATGGTGAGTGCAGATGGCATAAACAATACCCTGCTTTTGCTCCCAACACCCAGCTTTTCTTTCTTTCTTTCTTTTTTTTTTTTTTTTTGCTTTTGGCTCTTCAGAAATGACAGCAGGGTGTTTTTTCCTTCCTTTTTTGATATCTTTTGATCCAGAATTTGCCCCAACTGTGCCGGCGCAGAGTCCCGTGTAGTTTCTCTGAATTTTGTAGCTTGAGGAGAGGTGCATCCAGGGGCAAGCTTTGCCACACTGCAGCAAAGAGTCCCAGGGCCCAGGCCTGTCTCACAGGGACAGAGGTTAACGTACCGGGGGAGTACCCCTCGGCCAATGGCAGACCCTATGGGAGATGGAGGATCCGTACCCCAGCTCCCCCCTCCCTTGGGTGAGACACTCCTAGGTGTGGTTCAAAGTCTCCCAGAGGTCCCCAGGGGGATGGAGCCCCAGTTGCTCACAGTGGAATCTTCCTGGAAAATGAGACTTCTTTCTCGCTCCTCCCTGCAACCCTCTTACATCCTTTGCACCGCTGTGCTTGTCGGCAGAGGTGTGCTTTTGGAGCAGCCCGCCCTGAACGGGCAGGAGAGACATGCTTCTTTGAAACAAGACCCAGAGGTTTGCCTCTAGGGTTCCTGTAACCCTCCTCACCCCGCAATCAGGGCATCACAGCGGGGGAAGCATCCTGCATTTATTTCCTGGAGGAGGGAATGATGCTTCTGGGTGTGAGGAGGTACGATCACTTCACAGGTCAGAACCTCAGATACAGAACCTCAGATACAAGCAATTCATTGGGAAGTACTGGTGACCCGTGACCCACCCCTCCGCCAATGAGACAGAGACCTCCCGCCCCCAGGTGAGACCACCAGAAAAGAAGTGAGGCCCGAGGTCACCCCATGATAGGAGTCACACGGCAGGTGCGTTCAGAACTGAGCTAGGGTGGCTTTGGTCCCGCAAGTTCAGTTACAGGAAACCAACATTGGTGCCCTGCAGACTTGAGTTCAGGCCAAGAGATCCTTGATATTATTTGGAGAGACGCTTGCCTGCCTGACTCACTTACAAAGCACTCTCTCCCCGCTACACCCCCAGCCTCTCTCTGCCTGCATTTCCCCCTCACCTGGCTCTGACTCACCTTGCTCCTTCTGGCCTGGAGGCCCCAGGATATTTTCTGGGGCCCAGCCCTTCTGGGGAAGGAGACACCTGAGGGGAACACCTGGCTTGGGGGTGGCGTCTCTCCCTCCAGACAGGAAAAGGCGCTGCACGTTGGGATCGGCCTGACGGGGGTTGGGCTGCCGGGGAGCCAGAGGCTGGCTGGAGGGTCTGGGGAGGCACTGTTGGCAGGGGGCTATTTAGCTAGGCTCTGCTGTGTGACCCTGGGGAAGTCAGAGCCTCTCTCTGAGCTCTGTCGCTGCAGAGTGAAGGCCTTAAGGTTGGTCTGCTGTCTCCTGATCTAAATGTGCTTTGACTCTGGAGCAGCCGGGCTTTCAGTGTCATGAAGACACCTGAGCTTCCTCCCTCCCTTCCTCTGTCCCCTCCTTCATCCCCCCTCCTCCTCCGCCCGCGCCTGGCCGCACGCAGGATGCTGAAGGCACAGTGATCATCCCCACGGGCCCCGCCTTCGGAGCCCAGCGTGGCAGGGGGGACAGATGTGTAAGAGCCAGTTGCAAGAGAAGGCGGGACGGGCATGTGACTAATGACCTGCGCCTCTGCCTGGGCCCCACTTTGGTGCCAAGTGCTGGGCACGCCTGACTGCACTGAGCCACAGAGCCTCCCCAGGGCCAGCGTCCTTTGTCACCTCCACGTTCCAGGTGAGGGAACTGAGTGGTGAGAGATGAGGGTCCCACGTGTAAGAAGGGAGGGTTGGGGTGGTTTTAGTCTTTTACGATTTTATTTTATTTTATTTTTTTTAATGTGGACCATTTTTAAAGTCTTTGTTGAATTTGTTACCATGCTGTTCTATGTTTTGGTTGTTTGGCTGCGAGGCATGTGAGATCTTAGCTCCCTGACCAGGCACTGAACCTGCATCCCCTGTGTTGGATGGCAAAGTCTTAACCATTGGACTACCAGGGATGTCCCAGGATCAAGGTTTGAATCAGGCCCACCGTCAGCATGACCAGGTTTGTTTCATTTTACAATAGGAGATAGCAGGAGCCTTTGAGGACCAGAAGAGAAGGCTTCCGACCCAGCCATGCTGGGGAGCACAGGGGAAAAGGACACAGGCGTTCCACCCAAGGATCCCAGACCTCTTAGTCGCCTTGTCTCTCTCACCCTCTAGACAGACTCAACTTGGAGAGCCAATATCTGTCACAATTACATAGCAGCCAAACTAGTTCATAACCCCTGATGAAGAGCCTCCTTAGCTCTGATTGGTGGGCTTCAGGTGAGGGTTTTTCATACTGTTCATGGGGTTCTCAAGGCGAGAATACCGAAGTGGCTTGCCACTCCCTTCTCCAGTGGACTGTGTTTGTCAGAACTCTCCACCATGACCCGTCCGTCTTGGGTGGCCCTACATGGCATGGCTCATAGTTTCATTGAGTTAGACAATCCTGGAATGCGAAGTCAAGTGGGCCTTAGGAAGCATCACTACGAACAAAGCTAGTGGAGGTGATGAATTCCAGCTGAGCTACTTCAAATCCTAAAAGATGATGCTGTGAAAGTGCTGTACTCAATATGCCAGAAAATTTGGAAAACTCAGCAGTGGCCACAGGACTGGAAAAGGTCAGTTTTCATTCCAATCCCAAAGAAAGGCAATGCCAAAGAATGCTCAAACTACCGCACACTTGTACTCATCTCACACGCTAGCAAAATAATGCTCAAAATTCTCCAAGCCAGTCTTCAACAGTACATGAACCGTGAACTTCCAGATGTTCAAACTGGATTTAGAAAAGGCAGAGGAACCAGGGATCAAATTGCCAACATCTGCTGAATCATCAAAAAAGCAAGAGTGTTCCAGAAAAACATCTACTCTTGCTTTATTGCCTATGCCAAAGCCTTTGACTGTGTGGATCACAACAAACTGGAAAATTCTTCAAGAGATGGGAACACCAGACCACCTGACATGCCTCTTGAGAAATCTGTGTGCAGGTCAAGAAGCAACGGTTAGAACTGGACATGGAACAACAGATTGGTTCCAAATTGGGAAAGGAGTACTTCAAGGCTGTATATTGTCACCTTGCTTATTTAACTTATATGCAAAGTACATCATGCGAAATGCAGGGCTGGATGAAGCACAATCCAGAATCAAGATAGCTGGGAGAAATATCAATAACCTCAGATATGCAGATGACGCCACCCTTATGGCAGAAAGCAAATAAAGCTAAAGAGCCTCTTGATGAAAGTGAAAGAGGAGAGTAGAAAAATTGGCTTAAAACTCAACATTCAGAAAACTAAAATCATGGCATTCAGTCCCACCACTTCATGGCAAATAGATGGGGAAACAACGGAAATAGTGAGAGATTTTATTTTGGGGGCTCCAAAATCACTGCAGATGGTGACTGCAGCCATGAAATTAAAAGATGCTTGCTCTTTGAAAGAATAGTTATGACCAACCTAGACAGCATATTAAAAAGCAGAGACATTGTTTTGCCAACAAAGGTCCATCTAGTCAAAGCTATGGTTTTTCCAGTAGTCATGTATGGATGTGAGAGTTGGACTATAAAGAAAGCTGAGTGCTAAAGAATTGATGCTTTTGAACTGTGGTGTTGGAGAAGACTCTTGAGAGTCCCTTGGACTGCAAGGAGATCCAACCAGTCCATCCTGAAGGAAATCCATCCTGAATATTCATTCTAAGGACTAATGCTGAAGCTGAAACTCCAATACTTTGGCCACCTGATACAAAGAACTGACTCATTGGAAAAGAACCTGATGTTGGAAAAGATTGAAGGTGGGAGGAGAAGGGGACGACAGAGGATGAGATGGTTGGATGGCATCACTGACTTGATGGACATGAGTTTGAGCAATCTCTGGGAGTTGGTGATGGACAGGGAGGCCTGGCTTGCTGCAGTCCATGGGGTCACAAAAAATCAGACAGGACTGAGCAACTGAACTGGACTGAGAGACTGAAAACTGACAGTAAGGGTTTGATCCTGACCAATCTCTGTGGTCCAGAGGAACGGACTTTGCTGATTGGCTGGTTATGGGGGAGGGGCTTAAGTCCTGGCACTGGTGGGCGGGGCCAGTGCCTTCCAGTCCATACTGAGAGTCAGGAAGAGCATTGCACATCAAGGTGCTCTGAACAGAGGAGGGGAGAACAGAGACATCCCCTAATCCAGCATTTAGGTCAATCAGCTCATCACTCCCCACAAGTGGCCCTGAGTTACAGAGAGGTTAAGAGAGTCACCCAAGGTCATGCTGCTCCTAAGTGGCCGTGCTGGAGTCTGAACCCTAAAGTCAGGCTCTGGGGTCTGTGTTTTTAACTGCAGTGCTATGGTGCCTCTCAAAGCTCAGAGCTTGAATCAACAGATCCTGCTTGGAAGTGGGGAGTGGGGGAAGGGGGTGGGAGGTGGTGATACTTTGAGGTTACCAAACTCCTGAACATTAGCCTCCCTCCCACCTCCAGAAACCCGACCACTGTTTCACAGATGATAAAGGTGGCCAAACCTGGCTGGCTTCTGCAGTTCACACTTGGCTCCATGGTTACCGGCAGTGGAACCACCACAGCCTTAAGAAACAGATTTTAATCGCACCGGTTGCAGGCCCAGCTGCCGCTTGTCAGCTCTGCACGGGGGACCCGCTTTGGGCAGTGTCTGCAGAAGTTCAAGTAGCTTCTTGAGGACACGTCTTAGAGAAGGACCTCAGGGTCAATTGCCCAGGTTTCTTGACTGTGTGGGGCGGATTGAGGGGGAGGATGGTGGTTTAGAATACCAATCTGCCATCATTAGCATTCTTTGTCCTCCTGAAAAGATGTCTCTTGCTTTCTTGTGTCTAATTTTGTTGCAGCTTAAATATCCAGTGAGATGTCCCTAAACTAGTATTTTTAAGCCCAAATGTCCTTTCGGAGGCCTTGGCTAAATGCACTCTGGAAATAACTCCAGAACCAACTTTCTTGTTTATTTCCCTTCTTTTCTCTTGTTCCTCCCTCCCTGTCCACCATCTGGCCTTGAATAAACCTATATTATGCATTTACTCTTTGTTAGCCCCCAGTGTTAACATCCCAGGGAGACACAATGAACTTGCCCTTGGCTTAAAGGAGCTCCAATCTTTTTGGAGAAGACAGAGGGGCAATCACCATGTAGTGGGAGCCCTTGAGGGCAGGAGGAAAGGAGGTCACCCCTGCTGGGAGGATTTTAAGGTTGAGTGTGGGGAAGGGAAGGCATCCTGAGCAGAGGGCACAGCGCAGGGGAAGGCAGAGAGGTGTGAAGTTGAAGTTCATGAACATCACGAGGTTTGGTTGTATGGACGGGGAGTCTCAGGGGTTGAGGCAGGAGTCATAGCCAAGCCACTGAGAGCTGTATTGTGGCCGAAGGGAGAGAGTGTGTGTCCCAGGGCCAAGAGAGCACTGGACTAGCAGTCAAGTGATGCAGTCCAGGTTCTCTATGTTAAGGATGTCTTGGTGAGTCAGGGTGACTCTCTGAACCTTGGTCTCTTCCTCTGTAAGAGCAGACGCTTTTTCGGTTGACCTTTAAAGCACTTTGTGACTCAAACATCTAATGTATTTCAGTGATGTTCCTTCCCTTGTCCTTCCTGGAATCCTCCCCAGCTCAAGCACCCAGCAAAGGCCTTGACCCCCAGGCCTCATCTGATTCCAGAGATAAATGGTTCTACCTCATCCTGGTGGGTCTATCTATTGAAGCTCTGAGAAGGTGCTCCTGGGGTGTCATTGCATACCACCTAATTGATTTTGATTTTAGTTCCACAGCCATGCTGTAATTATGAAAGCCTGCTCCAATTATCAAAATACAACTCCAAATATTTCATTATTAAAATACCCCTATGGTCTATTATTAATTCATTAGATAAATTTGGATTATATGACTCAATAATTAATGTGCAGGCATGAACCTGGGGAGCTTGGCCACTGTGAGTCATGTGACAACTGCAGGAAGTGATGGGAGGCTGGGAGAGTGAGGGTGGAGATGGGAGAGAAAGGAATAAACAAGAGGGAAAACAGGTGCTTATGGAGGGTTAATGACCAGTTGCTCTCTGACATCCATTTAACCATCCATTCAGTCAACATTTATTGCTGGTCTACTCCATGCTCAGAACTTCGAGTACCTTACCATCCAAGTATTAATGGTTATGAGATGGTTTCTGGGGTTTTCTTTCATCCATCTGTATATTCATCCACCCATCTATTCACCATTCTATTCATCCATCCACCCACTCACCCATCTACCACCCAATCCACTGATCCACCATCCTATCCATGCTTTCATTCACCTACCCATCCACTGTCCCATCCCTCCATCCATCCACCCATCCAGCCACCATTCATCCATCCATCCTGATGGATTCCACCAGGACAGGTTGGTTCAGTTCAGCAAAGTTTTCTAGAATACCTGTGTGCCAGGCTCTGTTAGGGAACCAGTGGTCCCTAACTTGATAAGTCAAGAAGCAGCCTGATGTGTGCAGAGATCTAACTGCAAATAATCTGGAAGGTGGGAGCATGGAGACCCAGGGGACACTGAAGCTGTGGAGGTCAGCAGTGGTCATATCATTGAGGGTCTCAATGGTCAGATAAAGGAGGTTAGATGTTTCTTGAGGTTCCCGAGAGCCATGGGAGGATTTGTCACCAGAAAGTAGCATAATGAAATGTCAGGATAAGGGAGATGCATGGCTCTAGTTACTGTGCTGAGGATGGGCTGGGAGGGGTTAGCTCAGAGGTCAGAACCTGTTGAGAAAGTTGCTGCTGGCATGTAGGGAAGAGATTCAGAGGGCCTCATAGGAGAGCATGGCTTTCCTACTTGCTTGATGTGTGATCTTGAGTAAGTTACCTAACCTCTCTGTGCCTCTGGAAAATGAGAATCATAGTAGTTCCCTTCTCACAGGGTTAGATGAGGTGACCCAAAAAAGTGTTTGGAATGGTGCCTAATGCATAACAGCTCCTATTGGGATAGGGGGTGGTGGTGGGTGGGAATGATGACTATCCTCGACCTCTGGTCTCCTGGGACTCAGTTTCCTTATGTGTAAAACAGATATCACCACAGTGTGTTTAAAGGGTTGTCTGGGGATTCAACGGTTTGATACACACAATGTGCTAGAATAGAGACTGGCTGGAACAGAACTCCAAGGAATCCGCTATGGCATCCAAGGATCCAGTTGCAAAATGAAAGTGCTGGGCCTCTTGTTCAATAATACGTATGAACTTCAAGACAGCAACAGCAGAACTTTACACCGAGCATGGGCCCCTTCGCGTCAACTTGACAGGTCGACAAAGGGGAAATTCCAGGCAAAGGGAACAGCTTGTACGAAGGCTCACAAGGACCCTGGAACAGAAAATCTGAAGCTGGGGTTGTTTCGGAAAATGAAAACCCGTGGCCGTCATGATCCCAGGATATTTGCAGGATGCCTCAGACACACGATGCCTGTCCTGATCCTCCATCCCTCAGTTTCGGGCAGGGGTCCAGCTGGATCGAGTGTGCCCCTGGACCAAGCCCCCAGAGACTTGCACTGAGTTCTCCAAGGACGTGCAGCCGGTTGGGGGGCAGGGCCTGAGCTGGAGCCGGTGTTCAGAGCCCTTCACTAGAACCCCCGCTGCCTCTAGGCGCTCTGCAGACGACCAGGAGTGGAAACAATTCAGAGACATTTGGAAAAAAAAAAAACCCCAAACCCAAGCTGGCCTGTCCTTTTTGTCACTGTCATACTTCAGAAGGATCTACTGGGGGCAATCAGAGAAGAATAGGTCTGTAAAACTCAGCGTTTCCCTGTTAGCTTTCAGAAGTTTTGCACAACATACTTTATGTGTGTTTATAGAAAAGAAAAGGAAAAAAAAAAGAAAACCAAGACCCACATTGATTGAAAAAACGTGTTGTTATTGAAAGGGCCGAGTTGAACTCTCTGCAGAGCGTGGTGCTCGACAAGACTTGGAAGGCGAAGATTTCACATAAATAGTTGTGCCGAGTTGTTATGGCAACTGAAATTTGAAAAGTAAATAGGTTTAGGGGAAATATTTTCCCTTGTCTCTGGAGGAGTTTTGTGTTGCGGATCATTTGCAAAAGGAGGAGTTAATTCAATGCCCAGTGGATTTGGTGTAAGTTATTGAAGGACGGACGTGTGGGCTTCCTGTGCTGGGGGCAGTCTCCACGCCCACGGGGCAGCTTCTTTCCTTTCATCAAATAGGGGTTGAGATGGATGACATGGTCACACGTGCTGTGTGACCTTGCACCAATGCCTTGCCCTCTCTGGGCGTCCACTTTTCTCTCTGTGGACTAGTTTGGTTGAAACTAATAGTCATACAGGTGAGTACCTATTGCTTAGGGGATAGGCACCTACTTGTGGGTTGGACCCTCACAACAGGGCGCTGGGGCAGCTGTGCCCCTCTCCATTGGATAAGAATTGGGGAAAGAGGCTCCGGGCAGAAGACAGGCTTGCCGGCCATAACTCAGCAGCCAACGCAATGCTTGCACTCCTGCCCAGAGTATTTTCTTCTGCCATGTTCCTGAGCAGCCTTGCACACGAATGCTGGCAGCTGGCTCATCACGGTGAGACCCCAACGACCACCCACCCCTGGGGAGCCCTGGCCAGCAGCCATTCACCTGTGTGAGCCTTGTGAGGGCTGGAGACGCTCCTGGGTGAAATTAGGGTGGTTTCCAGGACGCGGCACAGCCCCGTCCTATTTGCAGAGAGGCCCCTGGTCCTCTGATTCTCCCCTCTCCACAGTGGGGATGCCCTGCTCCAAACAGGGAAGGGCCTGCTGGCGTTGGAGGAGGCAGCAATGAAGAATAATTACTCTCACACTCTTGTCTGCTCAGAGAAGAGCTGTACCTGCCTGATGGCATATAAGCCTCGTGGGGGCAGAGACTCCATTTGTGGTTGCAGACCAAGGTACAGAGCTGTAAAAGGTGGGGCGCGATCTCTTCAGGTCACGTGGCTGGCAAGTGAGGCTTCTTCCGATGTCCTGAGTGGCCCGGCACTGGGGTGAATGCCCAGGAATGTAATGAGCCCCCCGCCCCTGGGGGCGTTCAAGCTCATAGCCTGGACTTGGGAGAAGGTTCTGTAAGCAGGAGGCTGAACTGGATGACTCCAAAATATTCCCAAAGAGCCCCCCACGCGGGGGCCTGAAGGGTTGAGTTTGGATCAGGGAACCAGACCTCGGGGACTGACGGACCTCAGTTCTGGGGTCTTCGTTTTCTCCACCCTTGGCTGAGGAGTCTCCAGTGTGCAGCAGGCCACAGACAGGAGTGTCTGGAGACTGTCTCCCCCTCCATACGGGGGTCAGAGAGACTGGGTCCTGTTTGGAATATGGGCCGTGTGCACATGTGCGTGTGTGAGCATGCACGCATGTGTGTAAGCGTGATGTCCATGTGCGTGCATGGTTTGTTGTGTCCACGTGTCTTCATTTGTGCGTGTCTGTGCTTGCACATGTCCACGTGTGCCTGTGTGTACATTCACGTGTGTGTGCTTTTGTGTGTCCGTATGCATGCCTCTATGTGTGTGTGTGCGGAGTCACCTGCAAAAACTCCCCCTCTTCTTCAGCTTGTGTCCGGACCACCTGGTCCTTTGCTGGGCCCTCAGGTCACTGCGGATTTGAGGACCTGGCACCTGGGCTGGGGCGGGGGTGGGGCCGTGAGGACTCTCTTAAGGGCGGGGATGATGGCGCCGCCCGATTGGAATCCTGCCCTTCTCTGTCTGGGAGGCTGTGGTTTGAGCAGGTCAGCCCCTAAATCCCAGTCCCCAGCAGGGAGCTGGGACACTGTCCGGGCATGCCTGCCGGGCTGTGGCCAAGGTTCAGTGACATCCGTCTGCCAGGCCCACTTGCCCCTCTCCCCAGGCTGGCGTCCTCAACACTTCTGCCTCCACAGCCCTTGATGGCACCAGATACTCGGGGCAGGCACAGACACGCTCCCCCAAACCCAGAGACAGCCAGCTCCAGCTCTGCTCTGAAGAAGCCAGGCCTGGCTCCCCCAGCGGGGATCTAAAAACATGCCATGGACTGGGGGTCCTATCTGGGGAGCCCCCACACCAGGCTCATCAGGAGCCTCTTATTCAGGAAGGGTGAACTTTGATAAACTGAAGCTCTGAATTGTTTTTCAAAAAGGGAAGAGGAAAGGAGAGAGACACAGGTATCCATCTCTATGTATGTATATGTGTATATGTCTCTCTCCTTCCATCTCTGCCTCTCAGAGTCAAGACAGGAAATGAGCGTATTCTCAACAGCTCGCGGTGAGCTTTATTGGAAAGTGGTCGGAGGTTGGCCTTCAAGAATCCAGAACCCAGCCCTGTCCCTGGTCGGCTGGGTGACCTTGGGGAGGCTGTGCCCCTCCGACCCTGGACTTTCTCATCTTCTGCTTCACAACACGAGGATGGAGGGAAAGCAGGGTGCCTGGGATGTTGCAAAATGTCACCTGAATATATTTGTTCCTTCTTACCAGGTCTGGAAGCCTCCAAAGATAATCCTCCAGTAGGTGGGTTCCAGGCTGCCTTGAAAGACCACCTGCACCCCCACCCCCACAAATAATAAGGGCAGAATTGACTATGAGTCACCTACGCTGAATGTGTTTGTTTCCTCTTACTAATGGAACTTGCAATTTTTGGCTGGGTATGTGGCCGCCCAAAATAAAGACTATTTCTCAACCTCCCTTGTGACTACATTTTGGTCAATGAGAGGCAAACAGAGTGATGTGGAAAGAGTTTCAGGGAAACCTCTTTAAAACATCGTGGGTGGGCACCCTGTCGCCTTTTCTTCCTCTTTGCCAATTTCCTGCTGGCTGGAAGGTGGACATGATGGCTGATGCTCATGCAGCCGTATTGGACTGTGAAGACAAAGTTCTGTATAGGGAGTCTCCCTCTGGACTTCTGTTATATCAGCGAGAAATAGCCTATCTTGTTGAAGCCACTGTTATTTGACTTCTCTCTCAGTCAGTCTTAACCTTAATGGATAGAATAGGAAAAATGTAATTTCTCTTATCTGGTCTTCTCTTCTAGGATGATGGAATTTGGGCTGTTCAGCATTGGCAGAAACTGGAAAAGTCTACTTATCTTGAAGTGGATAGTCTGGCCGAAAAATACTGTCAACAGCAGTGCTTTGACTCCAGTATTAATAATGACAATAAATGCAGTGCTATTTATCGGAGCGCTCACTCTGACCCTAAGTCATACAGAGGCGGGGCCCAGATCCACACCCTCACAGTGCCAGGCCGACGCCAAGACCTGTGGGTTTCTCTACTCAGCATTCAAGCCCCTTCTTAGGCCGATGCTTCCCAGCGTGTCACCGGTCACGCTGACCACAGTGGGTCTTTGGCTGGCTCACAGTAGGCTCTACGATGTTGCAGCCAGTCCCAGGTCCATGGCCTTCTGACTTAGCACTGACCCCTCTCCACCTCCCGTCACAGCCACTTGGATCCACATCTGTCTCCCCCGCCAGGCTCTCTGCTCCTTGGGGGAGGAAAGAAGCACTTTGTTCATGTTTTTATTTCCAGCCTAGAGCCTGGCACACAGTGGGTGCTCGGGGAGGTCTGCTAGTGGATCAAGGGTCCTGTGTCCAGCTGGAGGCAGGACATGGAGTGGCACAGAGTGGGTCCCTCGCCAGCAGCTCTGACCACAGGTTCGTTCTCCAAGCATCGGAGTCAGTGAGCATCTGTGTGTTCTCCAGGAGGGGACCCGAGTGTGGAGAAGAAGGGCAGCGGCACGGAGGACTGGGGAGTGGGGCAGTGCAGGGGCTAGACAGAGGGCAGGACGGGGTGGGCGCCACAGGGCCTGGCCAGAGAGTGTGGGGCCGGATGCCCCGGGGCTCCACCGCCTTCCCCAGGTGGCCCTGCCTTCCAGGAAACCAGGCCAGTGGACGGCAGGCTGACGGGTCTCTCCAAGCAGAGAAGCTGCTGGCACAGAGTGAGTTCTACTCACCCCAGGGTCCCTGCACAGTCCCTCAGGCGGACGGAAGCAGCCACACCAGGGGCCTTTCTTTCCCCAGCAGTCAAGAGCGTGGGCTCTGAACTTGGATGCAAATCTTGACTCTGCCACCCTTGGCCCATGTCTTTGGGCGGCCGACCTCTCTCTGAGCCTCGGTTTCCTCACCTGTCATGCGACATGGGACCTCAAATGCAAGAGAGCAAGTCACCCCTCTCTTTGTGCAGACCAGGGCTTCCCAGACTTCGCCGGGGAATTTATTAAATGAGACAGCGGGTCCGGGGTGGTGTCTGAGCTTCTGCATTTCTAACAAGGGGACGCCCAGGTTGCAGGTCCGTCCGGGGACCGCACTTTGAGTAGCGAGGCTACTGATGATCGGGACGTGGCAGACCAGTAGCCAAGTCCCGCCTGCTGCCTGCTTTTGTAAATAAAGGTTTTAGGGACACAGCCACCCATTCATTCACGTTTTGTCTACATGAGCGGGGTCGAGGAGGCGAGGGAGACCCCGTGGGTGGCAAAGCTGAAAGTGTTTACTCTCAGGTCTTCTCACAGCCCAGGTTGGCTGACCCCTAGGTGGGATGTTGATCGAATGAACGAGGAGGTGGGCTGGGGGCGTCCCCTCTGCGCCCACCGTGGGGATCTTTCTGGCTGTGAGCTGGCCTCTGAGGGCATCTCCTCCTGACTCAGGAAGACCCCTCCCCTCGGCTGAGACAGCAAGAAAGCGGGAGGCAGGCCGAATGCTCAGAAAGAGGAAAAGCTGGAAGAGAAAGTCACTCCGGAAAGCCCTTCCCCGCCAGCCCCAGGGCCCCTCCAGCCCGCCCTGCTTCCCCGCTCCCCCTGACCTCAGAGAGAGGCCAGCGCTGCCCTCGCAGGCCCGGCTCCAGGAAGCTCATCACAGGAAGCACAGTCAGGTTGCATCCAATTTCCCCGGCCTCCTCATCAAAATGAGAAATCTGAGGCCCCGGCAGCCACGGAGAGCTGATAACACTCTCCCAGGTGAACCTTCCCACTTATCACTGTCGGGGTCACCTCTGTCTCGAAAGACTTGTTTTCTTAAAAAAAAAAAATTAAAAAATAAAACATTCCCTGGGATGTGTGGTGGGGTTGGCGGTGATGGGGGCGGGGAGGGGGAAAGGGAAGGGAAGAAAAAGAGAGGCATACTTATGTTTCCAGACTCGAGGGAGGCGGGCATGCCCCCCGCCCAACCCCACCCCACTCCGACTCGGGGGACCACCGAGCTTAGGATCCGGGGAGGAGGGGGACGTAGGGTTATTTAGATGGGTGGGGGGCCTCTCCATGTGGCAACAGTTGCCACGAGAAAGCGATGTAGCTCAGACTCCGCCCAGGTTTGTTTGGCCAGCAAAGCGGGTGTTTGTACCGGGAACAGGGTGCCAGGCGGCAGCGAGGGGGCCGTTCTAAGGCCCCTCCGGCCCCCTGCCCTCTTGCCGGCGACTTGCGGGGCCTCTCCCTTGTCTCTCTCGGCTCCGGGGTCTCCGTCCCCCTGGTTTTCTGTCCCTGGGTCTCCTTTGTTTCTGCGCCTCGGTATCCCCGCGCCCCTCTGACTGTCCCTGTCTCCTGCGGTTTGCGTCCCTCCCCATCCACCCCCTCCCGGCCATCCCCTCCCTCTCCCTTCTCCCTTCTCCTCTTCCTCTCTCATCTATCTGTGTGTCTCATCCCTCTCTCCCCCTCAATGCTCCTCTCTTCCTCCCTGTCTCTGCCTTCCTCATCTCTGTCCGTTTCCCCATCCTCTGTCTGGGCGTCTCCCCTCCTGTGTTTTCACCTCCTCTCCCCTCCTGTGTCCACCTCCTCCATCTCCCCACTCATTTGGAAGAAACTTTCTCTCCACTGGCCTCTCTGCTTCCCCACGCTGCGGGGCTGGACCCTGCAGACTCCACTGTGGACTCTCTCTGATGCTCGGGGTCCCCACCCTGCCATGCAAGGTCTGAGGAGTGCCTTCACCTGTCCCAGGATGCCTCCACCCCAGGACTCTGCCTGGTGAAGGGACAAGTGTCACAAACGGGACCGGAGTCCCCAGGAGTGAGGGTGGACCCCAGGGATGGGAGGGAAGACAGAGCTTTTGGTGGCAGGACAGTTGGGAGGCCTAGAGTTAAGTCAGACAAGTTCAGAGACAAGTTCAGAGACACACGCAAGTACCAACTGCCTGGTAAAGGGGCCAGGACTGATTGCTTAGGGCTCAAATCCTGGCCGTGCCACATACTAACTGAGAGACCGTGAGCAAGTCACTTTATCGTTTTGGGTCTCATTTCTTCATCTGCAAAGTGGGGGTCACAATAATACCTGCCTCATGAATCAATGTGAGCATGAGAGTTATTCAAATTGTGTAATACTCTCAGAACACCCCCTGACACACAGTAGGCATTCAATACATATTAGCTTTTTTTTTACTATTATTGGGGTTTCCCTGGTGGCTCAGATGGTAAAGAATCTGCCTGTGATAGAGGCGACCCGGGTTCAAGTCCTGGGTCGGGAAGATCCCCTGGAGAAGAGAATGGCTACCCACTCTAGTATTCTTGCCTGGAGTGTTCCAGAGACAGAGGAGTCTGGTGGGCTACAGGCCATAGGGATTATTTAAATTGTATAATACTCTTAGAACACCCCCTGATGTATAGTAAGCATTCAATAAATATTAACTTTTGTTATTATTATAGGGTAATCACAAGACAGGGGAGTTACTATATTCTATGTGAGATCAGTGGGGGGAAGGGCATTTTAGCTGGGGTCTTGAGTGTTGAGTAAGAGTTTTCTTACCCCTTCCCCTTGCCCCATTCTTTCTGTTTTCACTGTTTCTATGCAACAAAGGGTACTCAGGTGATAAGAAATGTTTTTCCTTCTCCTTGCTGCCTGGGATAGCTCCTCACCCCTAAGGTTTGTCCACAGACTCTTTATTCACACTGCCTGAATTTGAATCCTGGTTACCTAGAGTTCTCAACTTAGTATGCCATTCCCCTCTTCTATTGCTATATAACTAGCCACCCCAAAACTGAGTGTTAAAACAACACCATTTATTTTGTTCACAGATCTGCAATCTGGGAAGAGCTCAGCGGGACAGCTTGTCTCTGCTCCACTTGGCATCACCTATGGTGACTCAAAGGCTGGGGGTTGGAACCATCCACAGTCTCCTTTGCTCACACGTCTGACAGTTCATGCTGGCTCTTGGCTGGGAGCTCAGCTGGGGCTGGAACATCAAACATGTGCCCTCTCCATGTGGCTTGGGCTTCCTCACAACATGGTGGCCGGGTTCCAAGGATGAGTGCCCCGAGAGAGGGAGAGCCAGGTGGAAGCTGTGTCATCCTTTGTAACCCAGCCTTAGAGGTCACGCGGCACGTCCTGCTATATTCTGCTCTCTGCCACTTACAAAAGGCCGTCCAAATCCAAGGAGAGGAGAACTAGATTCTGCCTTTTTGTTGGGAGCAGGCAGGGTCAATGAATTTGCTGCCATGTTTTAAAACCACTGCACGGCCTCTGCTCTGGGGTCACTGAGTGCACTTGCTTGGGCCCCGTGTGCACTCCTTGAACCAGTCCTTCTTGTTGCGGAAGGGGATGTTGTGACTGCCCAGGCCTGGGTCACACCCCCATTTCTGGGGCCGGTGTGCACACTGGCGGGGGGCGGGGGGCGGGGGATGGGCGGGGAGGGTGAGCCTGTGACTGCAGCCAGGCTGGAGCCACATGCAACGAGAGGTTGAGATTTCTCCAAAGGAGGGAGGGTAGGAAAACAAAAACAACATATGCCCTCTTTGGAGAATAAACAAATAAACACTCAAGGACATAATTACCCAGGGTGATAAATGCTCTGTCGGCCAAAGGCAGGACGCTCAAAAGAGTAACTCATGCTGAAGCGGGCTGTGGGGATGGAGCCTTGGACGGATGGTCAGGGACAGTCATCAGGGGAGTGATTTACACTGAGGCAGGAAGGGTGTGAGGAAGCCAGTGGGTGGACGGCATTTCAGGCAAATGGTTTGTTTAGCCTGTGCAAAAGCCCTGTGGTCCAGAAGCTTGGCATATTCGAGGACTTGAGTAGTCATGCGGCTGGAGCAGGGTGAGTGGGCCGGGGGTGTGTCAGAGGTGAGACCCAATCACAGCATGTCTCAAAGGCCATCTGTGGCCAAGAGTTTGGGAGTGAAGGTGCTGGTGAGGTCGAGCTCAAGTTTACACATGTTGCTTATTGATGTTAGTCGCTCAGTCCTGTCCAACTCCTTTGCGACCCCATGGACTGTAGCCCATCAGGCTCCTCTGTCCATGGGATTCTCCAAACAAAGATACTGGAGTGGGTTGCCATGCCCTCCTCCAGGGGATCTTCCCGACCCAGGGATCAAACCTGCATCTGTTATGTCTCCTCCACTGGCAAGCAGATTCTTTACCAGGAGGCTACCATGCTCCAAATGCCTGGCAAGGAGTTATTTTATAACAAGGTACCTCTTCCAAGCCTGTTGGTTCCTTTCCCCACTGCCTTTTGGCCCCTTGCTGTGATTCTCCTCTAAAATCACTACCCGCGTGGATGTGACACTTCTTGCACCCCACATTACAACATCTTTCCCGTGACTCCCTCTTCCTCCAGCTTCCTGCGGCCGCTCCGCCCGCTCCATCTGCCGTCAGTCACCGGGGCCCGGCCGATCCCGCGGAACCAGAGGCACGCGTGACGTCAACAGGTGGCAGCCGGAAGGCGATTCCTCCCCCAGCCGCCCAAGCTGCCTGCAGCGCAGCGGTCGCTCCCCGGCGCACCCAGTCCGTCCAATTTAAATAAACAAATCCCCCAAACGGAGCCCCGTAATAGAAACGCTGACAGGCCCTTATCTACAGCGTCTCGGGGTGTGCACGGGTCCATGATAATTTGGGCCTCGCCGAGGCGGAGGAGTTATTGCGATTGTGCTGCGTCTATGACAGTTTAATCAGATCTTGAAAATCAGGGGCATTACACTGCACCTGCTCATGGATACAAAAAGAGGGGGAAAAATGACTGGTGGAGTTTTCTATTATGGGTTTTTTTTTTTAATACCGAGGCAGGACCCCTCCATGGCACCCCCCCTCCCAGGGATATAATTCATTGCATGTGTGTGCGCGAGAGGGTGGTGAGCAAGAGAAGGGGGAACTAGAGTTCTTCTGAATGATAAGAATGAGGGAGGGCATCCACCCCAGGGGTTTCCTTTCTCTACACTGGCTGAACCTGGGGATGATGCGATATATCTGGGATATGATGCAAGACACACCTGGGTTTGAGGTGTTTGTTTCTCTGCCTCCCTCCCTCTCCTCCTCTGTCCCTCCCTTTCCTCCCCCTTCCCTCCCCTCTCTCCAAGGTCATTTGTTGGCCAGGTCCTAGGCGCGGGATGCAGTAAAGACCCCAGAGTGTCCAGGCTCTGCCTTCAAAGAAACAGCAAGTATGGTCAGCGAGAAAAACTTGCTCATCAAATTTCTTAACTTGGCAGCTATGAAAGCAGGACTCGAGCAACCGCCTTAGGGACAAGGAGATGTATTTGGAGTTGATTACAGGAAGCAGGAGTGAGGGGACAGAGGGTGAGATGGAGAGGAGGAAAATTCCAGCAAAGGGTGGATTACTGATCGGGGTAGTACTGAGGGTGTGGCGTCACACACCACGGACAGCTCCCACACTTGGATGATGGTGGGCTTCCTGGAAGAAGTGACATATGAGATGAAATCTGACAGCTGAGAGACAGTTAAGTAGGCAACAGGGTGGGGTGGGAGGAGGAGGAAAGAGCATTTCAGGAAGGCAGAATAGCACACGCTAAGACCCAGAGGCAAGAAGTGTGGTGCTTTGGAGGACTGAAGCCATGTGACTGATCAGAGGCAATAGAAAGAGGGCAGCAGTGGCCTTGGCTTTGGATCAGTCCTCTCACTGCAGGATGGGGTGTGTCTGCCCAGCCACGCATGCAAACTGTTGAGTGCTGTGCACAGGACCATGAGCTGAGATGTCTGCACCCAACACAGGACAGTAGACTCCTGACTCCGTGCTTTCTCCCCCTCCCTCACACCAGTCTGTTACGTAGACAGGGCTTTCCAGAACACCCTCCTTCATGCCACCCCCACTGAGATCTTGTCTCAAGTGCTTCCTGAATTAGGTTTCTCTATCTCAATCCAGGAGGGCTCTGCCAGAAAGATCCTGGGGTTCGGCACCTTTCATTTTCAATAGGTGACTCCCCAGGGGGCAGGCATATCCAGTCATTCACACCTTGGTGTGAACCGGGCTGAAAGATGTGAATGTGCTAAATGCTAAAGGCAAGTGGCCAAGTTAGTGGCCTGGTCAGTCCAGAGATCTAGGCTGCCCTCTCCCAGGCTGGAGGGCCGAGGGAAGCTAGAGGTGGGGGGATGGCGGGGGGACAGAACCAGAGACCCCACTCTCTTCCTCTCTTTGCACCGCGCTTTCCCAGTTTGAGTAATTGGCAAGTTGGGCTGTGAAACCCTGAAGACTTGGCACCTTGGAACTCCGAATGGGATTTGTATGGTACCTAGCACCAAGCGTGGTACTCGGCAGGTAGCAAGCACCAAATACGTATCAGACAAACAGATAGATGGGCAGATGGACGGACAGAGGGACAAAGAGCTGCTTGAATGAACATATCCGTGGTTGGATGAGCAGGTGTACCAGGACATCACTGATCAGACTCTGGTAAAACTCTTTGGGCCTGGTGGTTTGCATCCCAGAGCCCAGGGCCAGGGTGCTGTGTTTGAAGCCTGTTTTCCAAGTGGGCCCCCAGCTCCAGGATCTGTAGAGCATCCTATTTTGCCTCTGAGGCACTTGGGAGAATCCTGGAATAGGGATGGTTCTACATCCCAGGCTACACATGTCCTCAAGTACAAGGAATATGGCAAGGACTTCCTGTTCTGTTGGGCCATGGGATGGGGGATGGAAGGGCCTAAAAGATGGGTGGGAAACCAGGCTTATTTACACTGTGGCCATCCCAGGAACATCCCAGAGAGGCGCTAGGGCTCCAGAAACAGAGTTTGGATAGCCTTGGAGAGGAGGTGAAGGACTTTTCTCTCACTAGAAAATCTTTGGGGTTTTCATTCTTCACTTTAGCTGTTTCTTTGATGTCCCTTCTAAGCATTTGCTCATTCACCTGTTTATTTTTTCATGCACCCATCTTTTATCCACCCAACTATCCTTCAACCCACCCTCCTGACTACCTGTCCACCCATGTACCCACTCAGCCATCTTTCTATCCACTATCTGTCTAACTCAAAAATGGCTTTGGAAGTCCTTGCTTGCCCCCTTGAAGGACCGAAGCAGTGGGTCCTCACCACACTGTGGCCAGTAGTTAGGGGGCAGTGGGACCTGTCCAGGGGAACTTGTGCAAAACTAACAGCCAGCCTCAATTCTAGTAAATTCTGACACTGTTTCATTTCTGCTGGCTTCAAGGGGCTGTAAAGTCACCCTCAAATCCCTCGATGTCATTCATCTGACAATTCTCAGTGGCTGTCCGTTCCTACGAACCACAATGAAGTTGGAGGGTGTGATCAAAGGACTTTCCTCACACATAGAAATAATCATGGTTAACCGTCTTTACCTCCTCAGCTTACAAACCTGGAAAGCGAGGCTTAGAGGAGAGTTGCACCCTGCTAAAGATCATCAAATGTGGTTCGACTGGGCTCCCTGGCCTGGAACTCCGAGTTCCCATCTCCCCATCCCCAACCCCAATCAGATACTGTCTGAAATATCTGTGAAATAGGTACAGTTAAAACTGGATATCTGTGAGTAAAACACATCTTTTCCTATAGAAAGTGGCAAGTTGCTTTAATGAGGATAGGAAACCTAATTTGAGTATGGAGCCATGAAACACAGCATTTGTCTAGCTCCTACTGTATTTTTGGGGCTCCAAAATCACTGCAGATAGTGATTGCAGCCATGAAATTAAAAGATGCTTGTTCCTTGGAAGGAAAGCTATGACCAACCTAGAGAGCATATTAAAAAGCAGAGACATTACTTTACCAACAAAGGTCCATCGAGTCAAAGTCATGGTTTTTCCAGTAGTCATGTATGGATGGGAGAATTGGACTATAAAGAAAGCTGAGTGCCAAAGAATTGATGCTTTTGAACTGTGGTGTTGGAGAAGACTCTTGAAAGCCACTTGGACTGCAAGGAGATCCAACCAGTCCATCCTAAAGGAAATCAATCCTGAATATTCATTGGAAGGACTGATGCTGAAACTGAAACTCCAATACTTTGGCTACCTGATGGGTAGAACTGACTCATTGGAAAAGACCCTGATGCTGGGAAAGATTGCGGGAGGAGAAGGGGATGACAGAGGATGAGATGGTTGGATGGCATCACCGACTTGATGGACATGAATCTGAGTAAACTCCGGGAGTCAGTGATGGACAGGGAGGCCTGGCGTGCTGCAGTCCATGGGGTCGCAGAGAGTCGGACACAACTGAGCGACTGGACTGAACTGTACACCAGGATGGTTCTGACATGTGTAAGAACATTCTTCAGCCTTTCCAAGGTGGGGATGCTCTGCACATTTCACAGATGGGGACAGAAACTCAGAGAGGTCAGCAGGCTTCACGGAGCTGCAAGGGCCAGGCCGAAGATGCGAACCTAGGCCAGGCCCGGTCCGGAGACCACGCTCTTGCCACTTCTCCCCTTCGCCCTCAGCTGCTCAGCCTGGGGCTCCCCTGAACACTGCTGAGTCTTTGACTGGCTCGTAAATCCAGGCACAGGAGACAGTGTTGTCAAGGGTCCGGAGACTAAGGCAGTGGTTCACGCGCCTGCTGATTCCTCTGTTTCCTGAGCACTTGCGGGCGCCCAGCACGACCCGCGCTATTGCACTCACCAGTCCTGAGTGTGACCCTCGTTCTACCCGTGAGGAACCCAAGGCCCAGAGAAGGAAGGCCCTGCAGCAAGGGGGAGGCAAAGGCAGGATCTGAACCCACACCGCTGACCCCCGTCTTCTTCCTGGATCACCTCAGTGGGAACACCCCATCCCCGGGGCCCTAAAGAAAGGCCTCGTCTTTAAATCTTCCCTTCCTGGGATGCAGGAGACAGCTGGGACGTGATGCAGCTCCCAGACAGATGAGCAGCATTATCGGACCTTCACGGCGCTAATAACCGTGCAGGCACGTGGAGCAGGCCCCGAAGATGGATGGTGTCTCCGGCCTCCCCCGCCACGCCCAGCCCTGTCTCTGACCTTCCTCTGGGGAATGTGGCCTTTGATTGGAGGCTGCCTCCGGCTCCTCTGCCATATCCAGGGAGGGCATGCCAGGGCTGGGGCACTTGACCTTGGCCAAAGCCTTCTCCTCATCGTGAAGCAGAGAAAACTGAATCCACAGTAATTTGGCAGGGCGTTACCTGAGCATGAGAACCAGCTAGGAGACACCATCATATTAGGTCCTAGGAGAACCAGCAGTCCACCGAGGACCTGGCATTTAAGTAAAACAACATGATGAAAAACGTCTAGTTGCAACAGAGACTTTGACCATAAACTCCGACAGTCAGAGCCTTGTGAGATCACTAGGCAACCTGGTGATGCTGGCACGCTTCCCATTTTGCAGATGTGAAAACAGAGGCTCAGCCTCAGGAGTAATTTGCTGAGGACACAAGATTGCAAGATGTGGAGACTGAGTAGGAATCCAAGCCCAGCTGAGCCCAGCCCCTTGTATTTTCATCGACCACACGTGCTGCCTCTCTCCTAGAGGTCTGATCTCCAATGACCTCCTTGACCTTGAACTCTCTGTGCTAAAAGTGAAGCTCAGAGGGTGCATGGTGGGGTGAATACAGTCAGTGCTTGACTCCACACATCTGCAGATTCAACTCACCTTGGGTTATAAATGCTTGGGAGAAAAAAAAAATTCCAGAAAGTTCCAAAAAGCAAAACTTAAATTTGCCATGTGCAGGCAACTGTTTGCATAGCATTTACATGGTCTTTACAATGATTTGCATCATATGGGCATTGTATTAGTAATTATAAGTGATCTAGAGATGATGGAGAAGACTCTTGAGAGTCCCTTGGGCAGCAAGGAGATCAAACCAGTCAATCCTAAAGGCAATCAACCCTGAATATTCATTGGAAGGACTGATGTAGAAGCTGAAACCCCAATACTTTGGCCACCTGATGTGAGGAACTGACTTATTGGAAAAGACCCTGATGCTGGGAAAGATTGAAGGCAGGAAGAGAAGGGGATGACAGAGGATGAGATGGTTGGCTGGCATCATCGGCTCGATGGACCGGAGTTTGAGTGGCTTCCCAGAGCTTGTAATGGACAGGGAGGCCTGGCATGCTGCAGTCCATGGGGTCACAAAGAGTTGGACATGACTGAGAGTCTGAACTGAACTGAGAGATGGTTTAAGTATTTCAGAGGATGTACCATAGGTTATATACAAATGCTGCACCATTTTATATAAAGCCGGGGATCTTATGCATCTGGGGATTTTGGTACTAGCCAGGGGGCCCTGAAACCAATGCTCCAGGGATACTGAGGGATGACTGTATTTCTGGTAAAAAGTAATAATATTGGCAGTGCCTGCTTACTGAGCACTTACCCTGATCCGGTAGGGTCAGTGCTTCTAGAGTCCATTAATAGAGTTTTATTGTCCCAATTTGTAGATGAGGGAACCGAGGTGGCCCACCCTGCCTCCCATAGAAGCATGTTCATGCTTCTCCCCACTTTTGCTGCTTGCTTGTGTGGGCAGATCCAGGCTTGGGGCCTCCTGGGGGGAGATCCGACCCAGGCGTTCTCGAGGGGCCCCTCTCCCCCACGGCCCATCTGTGGTTCTGGAAGCCAGCAGCCAGATGTTTGGTGTCCACGAAGCAGGCTCCAGCTGTGGTCCTGGAGGCTGAGGACCTCCTTGGCTGACCCCGTGAGGCTGGGAGGGGTGCTTTCTGTGACGGGGTTCAGCCCGCGGTCGAGGGTGGGCTGGGGAAGCATTTGTGCAGGGGTGTGTGCTTGCAGGAACCTTCTGGGTCTTTCTTTCAGGGCTGGGGAGATCCCACAGACCCATGTTCTCCAGCCCCCCCAACACCCATGCCTATGGGTGTCCCCCGGGGTTTGGCTTCCTGGGGCCAAGCAGGAGGTCCCAGCTGGCTGGCTGTATGACCGGGGTGGGGGGGGGGTCACTCACCCTCTCTGGGCTTCAGTCACCCGGCGTGTGAGGTGGGGTCAGACCACTAGGATCATCCGTCTCCCACCACCTGTCTGCACTGAGGGGCTTGGACACTGGCCCAGAACAGCCAGCCCCTTACTCAGCCTTCCCCAGACTCCCCCAGCCTGAGGTCCCAAGAAAGGCATGTCCCCTCCCAGTGCCATAGAATTTGCATCTGTAAAATGGGCCCATGGATAGTGCCTGCCTCGGGGGTTATATGGGACTTCCCTGGTGGCTCAGTGGTAAAGAATTCGCCTGCCGTGCAGGCAACCTAGGGGACGGGAGTTCGATCCCTGGGTCAGAAAGATCCTTTGGAGGAGGGCATGGCAACCCACTCCAGTATTCTTGTCTGGAGAATCCCATGGACAGAGGAGCCTGGCGGACTGCAGTCCATGGGGTCAAAAAGAGTCGGACATGACTGAGCGACTAAACAACAAAGGGGTTAAGTGCAGTGGGGACCTTGGCACTTGGTCCACACTGAATGAGTCGAGATACAGCCTGATAGGAGAGCCTGCCCTTTGGGGGTGGCTCTCTGCTCCTGGGAGAGAGGGTGTGGGTGGCATGTGGGTTTTGGGGTGCTGATGGCACTCGTTGGCCAGCCCTCCAAATTGGGGGCTGGTACCTGGGATTTTCAAATCCACCACGATCACAGCTCACTGTGCCGGGAGTTACTTGGAGGCGGATTAACATTCAGACTCTGACTGAGCAGGCCTGAGTCTCTGATTTGCAGGGCCCAGGGCAGAATGGCGACGCGAGATCCTGCTTCAGAAATTGCTGAAAAGAATTTCAAGATGTCAACGGCAGAGCATTAAGTTAAACACATGGGCTGCACGGGTCTGAGAAGCTGGCCTGGGAGTCTGCGTTTCCAATAAGCTCCGGGCGGGGGTGGGGGGGGCGCGGGTGATGGCTGCTGGCCCAGGGCCGCACTTGGAGGAGCGTGGTTTGGGGTGCCAGTGGCAGCCCTGTGAAGTGAAAGTTGCTCAGTCCTATGTGACTCCTTGTGAGCCCACGGACTATACAGTCCATGGAATTCTCCAGGCCAGAATACTGGAGTGGGTAGCCTTTCCCATCTCCAGGGGATCTTCCCAACCCAGGGATCGAACCCAGGTCTCCTGCATTGCGGGCAGATTCTTTACCAGCTGAGCCACAAGGGAAGCCCAGGAATAGTGGAGTGGGTAACCTATCCCTTCGCTAGCAGATCTTCCCAACCCAGGAATCGAACCAGGGTCTCCTGCATTGCAGGCGGATTCTTTACCAGCTGAGCCATCGGGGGCAGCCCTGGGAGGCATTAAAGCTAAGCCAGTTGTCAGTTTTGGTCCTTCGCCATGTGCCGTGAACTCGGGCAACCAGTCTGGCCTCTCTGGACCTCAGTCTCCCCAACTGGAAGGTGAGGGGGTCAGATGGGGTGGCCTGGAAGCTCCCCTCTGGCACCCTGTCCCCCCACGAAGCCCCCAAATCGTAGACCCCCAAACCCCGACCAGAATCAAATCACCAAAGTCGCCTCGTCCATTCAGCCCGGCTGGAAGTGACTTTTAAACAAAGCCCACGTTCCTTCCCAGCCTATCAATTCACCACATTTTCAAGCCCACCACCACGCCTGCAATTTCCTTGCCAAGTCAATGTCTCGGGGTAAACAAATGGTGAAACCCTGGCAAGCAAATAAATAAGCAAATCCCCGCCACACCCCACATATGTCCCACCTCGCTCCAGCATCTTTCAGAACAAGTGTTCTGGTGACAGTGTTGAGACATCAGGGGCCCAGCAGTGGGGGAGGCGGGGGTTGGTGGGTGGGTGGGGGACTGGAGAGGGCAACTGGAATTAAACAGGTCAGACCCCCGCCCCCAAGAAAGAGCAGCCGACTTTAATCCCACAATGGGAGACGGGGAGGGTTTTGCCTTCGAAGGCTCCCAGTGGACTTTTGTCGTGAAGACAACACGCGCTGTACATGGAGAAGGTGGCTTTTAGAACTATTAGAAAGTGGGTGTGCTGGGAATGGGGTGGGGAGGGGGTGGCCAGGACGACGGGAAAATTAAAATTCCGCTCCTGCGGAAGGTTCCTGGGCTCCTGCTCGCCGCGCGAGCATCGATCTGTTCCAGCACTTGACTTTCAACCATGACAAAACTGTGGGCAAATTAATTGTTCTCCAGGATATTAAGCATCAGACTCCATTAATCCTTTCTGAGCGAGATGCTCGCTGAATACTAATCGGGAGGGTTCCGAGCTGCCACGGGGTGTCTTTCCGCCCACCGAGGCCCCACCGGTCCCGCCTTCCGCTGCCTCCCCTGGGTGTGGGTACCAGAGGCTGAGCCCCCGCCCCCTCCCCTGGATCTGCCTTTGTGGTGGAGGACAGACCGGGGACAGGTGGGCCTGACCTGAGCTTCCCCTCCCGCACTTGGGTGTCTTCTTCCCCAGCAAGCAGGGTTGGTGGAGGGGGGGCGGGGGGAGGACTGGTAGCAAGATTGTTTTATGCAAATTCCAATATCTGTATGCAGGCGCGGCCCTGAGGATGAACGCAAGAAATAATTACTAAATTATGCACGTTGAGTTGGTTTTCCTGAATCCGGAGCCCTTTTTAAAAGAAGAAGCAAAAACACAGAGATGCAAGAGTGTGAAACAGACAAAAAACCGGTGGTTCTGGTCGCCCGGTAGATGGGGCGGGCTGCTGCTGTGACTGAGGGTCCCTCTGTGGATTTGGAGCCGGGTGGAGGGCAAGGGACCAGGGCCAGGAGTCAAGGTTCTGGACTCTAGGCTGCCACCCGATGGCAAAGAACCCCTGAAAGAGTCCCTTCCCTTCCTGGGGCCTCGGTTTCCTCATCTGTGAAAGGGGAGGAAGGCACAAGGTCTGATGATGCTGGGGGACATTCAGTGAGGCCAGGGAGGATCCTGGGGACCTCCATTGCCCTGCAGATCCCCCTGTCTCTTTGCCAATGTCAACATCCTTCTTATTCCAATAAGGTTTCCTGTGGGCAGCTACAGACACTTTGGGGCTTCCCAGGTAGCTGAGAGGGTAAAGAATCTGCCTGCAGTGCAGGAGACCTGGGTTTGATCCCTGAGTTGGGAGGATTCCCTGGAGAAGGAGATGGAAACCCAATCCAATATTCTTGCCTGGAGAATTGCACAGACAGAGAAGCCTGGCAGGCTACAGTCCAAGGGATCACAGAGAGTCAGACCCGACTGAGCGACGAACACAAACATCAGGATATGTCAGAATTACGGTCCCACATTGACGACTGACGCTCAGAGCAGAAGAGGGCCCGAGCCACGTCACGTCCTGCAGGAGCCGGGAGGGGGACGAGATGGCATATCTGTAACCCCATCCTGCGACAATTCTAGCCCCTTCCCACCCCGGGCTGCCTCTCCCAGGTAGCTGCTGCAGCTGCTTGCTTCCCTCACACGCGGAGAGCTCAGTCCTGCGCCAAGCAGGGAACCGTTTTCTCCTCCTGCCGTCTCCGCTCTGCCTGGAGCATCCTGAACTCACAGGATTCACCTGGGGCCAGACCCCAACTTTGAGAGGCTCAGATCTCATCCCAAAATGAGGCTCGAATCACCGCTGCCCATCTTGAAGTGATTTGTGCGGAACGCTTTTCAGGCGTTCATCCTTTGGGCCTCTTACAACCGCTCTGTGAGGGGGTCCTGTTGTGGTCCTGTTTTGTTGGATAAGGAAACAGTCTCAGAGAGCCCAGGCCACTTGCTCAAGGTCACAGAGCAAGTTTGGGACAGTGCTGGGCCTCGAATGTGCATCTGCCTGGCTTCAGAGCGCACCGGTTACCTGATGCATGGAGCTTATCTTCCGTTCCTCTTTCCCCCCGCCGTCCCTGGCCATGGAGAGGCTTTCCTCACTCCCCGCATCCCCTTCTGGCTCCACTACCCCCCATTTCCCCAAAATGCCTTCTCTGACTGCAATGGGCACAGAGGAAAGCACGCCAGTCACTTGGTAACTGAACGGATATTTATGCCCGTGCAAACACCACACAAGCCTTCTGCATGATTTGAAGCTAAATGCACTGTGACTTAATTAATGCACATGTAACACACGAGAATATTACACCTATTAGGACTCACAGACAATTAGCACTCCCGGGCCAGTGCTGCCACCACATCCTGTGAGAAAGACTCCGACATCGCCCTGGCGTTGAGTCAGTAGCTCAGAGTTACGCCTCTTCCCACCTGTGCTCCAGCCCACTTCACCTTGGGTTTTCTCTCTCCACCTTCTATTTATTTCAGTTTGACCTACTATTTTGTTTTTTTCAGCTTTACTGAGATGTAACTGACGTATAACATTGTATAAGTTTAAGGTGTACAACATAATAATTTGATACATGTATATACTGCAAAATGATTACCACCGTAAATTTAGTTAACATATCCACCACCTCATCTAGTTACACATTTTTCCTTGTGTTCTCGTTCCCTTTTATTTTAGACTTTTCGGCATTTAATCTCCCAGCTTCAGCAATTTGGAATCATTACATATTAAAAATCATTACATGTGAAGTGTGACATTATGTTACATTTGTTGTTGTTGTTTAGTCGCTAAGTCGTGTCTGACTCTTTGCGACCCCATGGGCTGTAGCCCACTCCTCTGTCCATAAGATTTCCCAGGCAAGAGTACTGGAGTGGGTTGCCATTTCCTTCTCCAAGGGATCTTCCTGATCCAGGGATCAAACTCACGTCTTCTGCATTGGCAGGTGGATTCTTTAACACTGAGCCATACATAGTTAAAAAATTCCAACTTGGAAGTATGTTGTGCATAAAAGTTTCGATACTGCTGGGATTAATGGGTCATCAAATATTTTTAATTTCCTCCCTCCTCAAGCCTCAAGAGACTTTCTTCTTTGACTGCTTATGGGAGAGAGAAAAAAGCCACCTCTTCCAGGAAGCATCCCTTGATTTGCTTCACCCCTTTTGAATACTTTTCTCCACTGTTATCCTCTAGCACTTGATCTTATAGGCTCCAGGAGGGCTTTGTCTTCCCTGCTCCCTGCCTCAAGAACCTCAGCTCTCCTGGCTGTGAAATGAGGTCTGGAAGACTTTTCTACCTGTTCTTTGGGGCTGCAGGGAAGAAGAAGCAAGATGTGGGCATTATGCAAACCTGCAGCTGAGTTTGAGGCAGTGTCTCCTCTGAGCATTCATCTTTCCATCTGTCAAATGGGCATTCCACTCCCTTCCTCGAAGGCTTGGCTTGAGTGTTAAAGAATCTGTCGTCACATGTGGAAAAGCCAAGCTTGGTGCTCGGTGCTGGGATAAATGACCTCTGGCCTGGAATATGGCGTGTGTCAGTCTTCCCCTTCCCACAACATTCGTTGTGCAGCTAAGTTGTACAAGGGGCAATGATGGAAATTGTCAGATGTGACTCCCCGCTTCAGGAGGCTTCCAGTCTAGTTGAGGCTGATGGACAATAAACCCACCAACAAATATATGGAGGATAGTGGCTCATGGTACAGGTGAGGGAAGAACTATCTGATGACAAGGTCACAGTCTCTTTCTTGGACTGGTCAGGGAAGGCTTCCTGGAGGAGGTGCCCTTTGAAGAACAAGGAGGAGTTGACAGGGGACAAGGAGGATGAACAGACATGTGAGTGAGGTTAGTGCCCCACCTTCCCATGCCCCGTGGCCCCCCCAACACACACACACAAGCTGTCAGGGTAGCTGCAGGTGCATGTTTGGCCTGAGCGTGGGGCAGGAGAGAAGTATTGGGGAAGGACCACCCCTCCCCCAGGGGAAGTAGCCTCACCTGAAGGCAGGTGGGGGCTGGGATAGACTCTCCACCTTCTGGGCCCTTGGGTGGATGACCCTGAGATGCATCATCCAGGGTCTACGCATCCAGAGATTCTATGCAATCTCCCGGCACACCAGAGCCCCAGGTGCTCATGGTGGAAACCTGCTCACTTATGCATCTTGATTTGCTTGCCAGTCCTTCATCCTTTCCTATCTCAATTCTTCCATCTCCTCGGATGGTTCTTGGGATCTGTTCTCAGATAAACACCCTGGAGTGCTTACTGCGGGGTCTGCGGCTAACACCTTCCATGCAAAGAACCTCGGGGGTCAGGAGGTGGCAGGTACCCCATCTTGAGGTACCCCTAGAATCTTCCTAAGAGACTCCTTCCCTCAGTGGTCCCCAGGCCCCATCTGCCCAGGCTAAGAGAATTAGGAGGGTACCCAGAGCTGCCCATCAGACCCCTAGCCAGACACTTTCAAAAAGGATTAAATAAATACGTCCAGCGGGAGGGGGAGCCCCGGCTCTCACTGCCTGCTGGCGGGAAATTAAATAATGTTCATTTCTGCCTCTGTGAGCCGGAACAAGGCTGGCCGAGCCACAGGGCCGGGCCGGGAGGCGGCTGCGATTGGCAGCTCGTGGCAAGCCCTAAATCAGAGGAGCCGATGAAATTTCTAATAGCAGGAGCGCGACTGGCATCGGCGTATAAATAAAGTTCCCCTCTTGAAAGGCAGCTTATTCCAGCCTTGCCGCCAAGGATATTAAGCCTGGAGGACTGGCGGCTGCGGCCAGGCTGGACCCAGGCCAGAAGCCAGCTGGGTCCGGGAGGCGCAAGTCCTTCAGGAGGTTCTGCTGCTCCTGAAACATTGCCTGGAGTGGAGCCCCCCATGTGCTCCGACTTGAACTGGGTGGGCACATGTTTGCAACAGGAGCGTGTTAATTTGCAGAGCAGGTTTTATCATTCCCATTGCTCAGATGGGTAAACCAAGCCCCAAAAGAATTAGGTGTCCTGCCCAAGGTCATAGGTGGCTCAGCAGTAAACCAACTGGCCTGTAGTGCAGGAGACGAGACACAGGAGACCCAGGTTCGATCCCTGGGTCGGGAATGTCACCTATAGGAGGAAATGGCAGCCCACTCCAGTGTTCTTGCCTGGAGAATCCCATGGACCGAGGAGCCTGACGGGCTACCGTCCACGGGGTCGCAGAGAGTCAGACACGACTGAACACGCTCACATGCAGTCCAAGGTCATATAGCCGGTAATCAGTCACTTTGTGTAGGTAGAGGGAGGGATTCGAAGTCCGGTCTAATTCCACAATCACTCACAGATGTAAGTGAAGTCGCTCACTTGTGTCTGATTCTTTGCAACCCCATGGACTGTAGCCTACCAGGCTCTTCTGTCCATGGGATTTTCCAGGCAAGAGTATTGGAGTGGGTTGCCATTTCCTTCTCCAGAGGATCTTCCCGACCCAGGGATTGAACCCGGCTCTCCTGCATTGTAAGCAGACACTTTACCACCTGAGCCACCAGGGAAGTCCTTCACAGATGTAAAATGGGCCCCAAACACCCTCCTTGGGGTCTGGAGCCACTTCCCAGGCTGGTCTTGCCCTGCCCCTCTGCTCTGCATCCAGGCTGCCCCTTGCAGAGGCGAGCCAGGGACCCACAGTCCAGTGGGTGGGGACAGACGTGCCTACAGATAGCCCTCATGATCGCCTCAAGCTGGCCCCAGTCTAGCTGAGTGACTGAGCCCATGTGGTCTGGAACCAGACGGCCAGAGACTGAATCCTTTCTCCACCACACTGGCCACGCAGCGTTGAGCAAGTTACCTAACCTGTCTGGGCTTCCTCAGCTGTAGAACAGGGATAATGGTTGATGTGAGAATCAAATTGGATGATTCGTGTAGAGAGCTTGGCACGGGCTTGGCATAAGTGCCTCATAAGCATGTGTTTTGTTTCTCACCAACCATCCATCCATCCATTCATCCAACCATCCATCCACCCACCCATCCATCCATCCACCCATCCATCCATCCACCGCCCCATCCATCCATCCTTTCATCCACCCATCCATCCAACCATCCATTCATTTGCTGTTATGGCTAAAGTGCCCGGCACATAATTGGTGCCCTATACATGTTCAGTTTCTTATAATTAGACAAGCCACTGTATTTCTGGGTACTGTGGGCTCTGTGGCAGGGGAAAATTCTATTTCCTCATAAAGGGATTGTTCAGGGTTACACTCATGCAATCTGTGACTTCAGTGGGCTGAGATCCAGAGAGGACTTCCCCTAGCAGAAGTCACCTCCCCTCAGGCCTATGGGGGAGGGGAAGGGCCTTCCAGGCAAAGGCGGTGAAGCGGGGAGAAGTGGCGGGGGAAGTCCTGTGAGCCTCTCCGTGGGCCAGGCTCTAGGGCAGGTCAGGACACTAGGAGGAGGACATGAGAGGGCTCAGGCCCTGCCTGCCCATTTTACAGATGGGCAAATTGAGGCCTGGGAGTCACCTGAGAGAGACGGAAGCCAGAGCCAGGGTGGATCTTGGGCTTGCCGCCTTCCAGCTCGGGGCTTTCCTCCGAGGAGGAAGAGCTACCTCCAGCTGGGAGAAGTCTAGGCCATCAGCCAAGCAGGACGCAGGTCCCAGCTCAAGTAGAGTCTCCCCACAGCCCCAGGAAGGAGGCACATGGGTCCATTTCACAAGGCAGGAAGCTAGGACTCGGTGGGCTCAGCACAGCTGTTGGTGAAGGAGCTGGGACTCAAACCAGGAGCAAATGCGGAAATCTGGGTTCATGCCCCTGGGCTCTCCTATCCGGGGAGGAGGTGGACGGACAGCAGGGGGTGGACCGTGGGGGCAGAGCTGGCGGGCCGGCCGGGCAGCAGAGGTTTCCGCTGCGTCCTGCCTGGCCCGGGAGGGTCTCAGGCCGCCGCCGCCAGGGTAGAGCCACCGGCCCCTCTGCCTCCCTTTGTCCCCGCGCTATTGTCTCCTGACCCTGGTTCCATTTCAGAATCTGACTTCACAGGGCTCCAGACCCTTTTGTGCAGACTGCAAAGCCCTTTTCTTTGTGATTATAATTTTTTTTTCTTTCTTTCTTTTTTCTTCCCTTCTGGAATCCAGAAATCTCTTGACAGGAAAATCGGTGCTTGAGCTTGGAGAAGTTTGTTTCCTCTTCCATGCGAAAGCCATTACGGGGCTGTCCGGGCCGGGGCCCACGCATGTGCGTACACACACGGTCCAGCTCCCTTCCCCGCACCCTGGAAAAGTGCGTCCAGCTGTCGGGCTGGAGCCGGCCCGGCCGGGGGTAATGCAAACCAGGCCATCCGGGAAGCGCATTCTTTAATCAGGGCTTGAGCTACCCCCCACCCCACCCCAGCCCTGCACCCCTCAGGTGTTTGCTCTTTCACTTGGGGTGGGGGCTCCTTCATGGCTGCAGATACAGCCGGAGCCCGGCCCGGTGGTCCTGGGCTGGAGGGGGTGGTGGGAGGGGTAGGGCGGGGAAGCTTCCTGGCTTTTGCGGAGCTCGGGCTGGGGGATGGGGCAGAGTGGCGCTGATGCTGGTGGGCAGGGTGGGCAGAGAGGCAGAGGGCACCCTCTAAAGGTGGGGATGGGGAAGGGGTGCAGGGGAGAGGAAACGGGGGTCTCGGGAGAAAAACAGAGGACCGGGAGAGGATTAAGGAGGATAGAGATGAGGGGTATGGGAAAGGAAGTGGTAAAATGGACAAAGTTAGCCACAGAGAGAGAGGGAGGGGGCCAAGGGGAGGGAGGGAAGAAAGGAAGAGACAGAAGGGAGGGCAGGTGGACCATTAAACGAGGGAGTGAAAAGAGAAAATGGAGAGGTAACAGAGGAGCAAGCCCTTCTTGCTGCTGCTGAGTTGCTCAGTCATGTCCGACTCTCCGCGACCCCACGGACTGCAGCACGCCAGGCCTCCCTGTTCTTCACTGTGTCCTGGAATTTGCTCAGACTCATGTCCGTTGAGTCAGTGATGCCATCCAACCATCTCATCTCTGCCGCACTCTCTCCCTTGGCTTTCAAGTAAGGGGAAAGGAAAGGGAAAAAAAAGATGCCGAGATTGTTTTCCAGAAGTCTAAGGGTAAGTGGCTGGACCCCTGGGCCTGGCCTCAGACAGGCCTAGGTTTGACTTGCTTCCAGACCACGTGACCCTGGTGTATTCTTGCCACGACTCCCCCCAACCCCGCGCTGCCCCCCCGACCCCGACCCAGACCTCAGGCTCCACATCTGTGAAGTCAGCGTGCCAGGGCTGAGGTCTCTGAGCCTTCTCCTGGGAACCCCCGGGAGGGTGAAAACTCAGCAGGAAGAAGGGGGTGGCTTGTATTTGGTCAGGGACTCAGCCTCTCGCAGCCCCTGAGATGGGAGGATTTTTTGGCCCCACAGGAACGGGGTTGCAAGTCCTCTGGAGAGAAGTTTGATTTCTGTATTTACTTTGGGGCTGGTCCTGACATCTAGCAGCTAGAGATTAGCTGCTTCCAAGGCCAACGAGATTGCATCTGTGTGTATGTGTGTGTGTGTGTGTGAGTTCACACAGCGTAGTGACGCCCTATCCCAAGATTCACAGCAACTATAGCCCCCATTGTCCTGGGGAGCTGGACTCTGGACCCAACCAGGAAGCCCATTTCAGGCTCCCAAGGTGATTGGTGATGCTGGTGCATGCCCAGGGCCTGCGGTGGCCTAGCCACGCCTCTGTCATCTCCCACGGGGACCAGGAAAGAGAATCCAGACCCAGGATGGTCCTGGGAATGAGGAGGGAGGCGAGATGATGGGAAAGGGAGCCTGAGGTCAGTTGGGGCTCAAGGCACCATCCCAGCTCTGAGCCCCTCTTCCTCATCTGTGAAATGGGTGCAGCGTCACCTGGGGTCTGTCTCACAGGGTCTCTGACCCCCGCCCTCCTGGGTCCCCGCCCCCGCCTGGCCCTCAGCGCTGTCCTGCTTGTACTGTGTCTCCACCTCCGGCCGTGAGCCTTGAAAGGGCAGGGACCCCGCCTGCCTGGCTCACCTGGTCACCCAGTGTCCAGCACGGGAGAGGTGCCGGCCAACATTAGTGTCTTCATTTGTGTGCCTTCCTACTGGGTTCTTCTTCCCAATAATGTTCACATCTGCCTTGACCTGGAGACATCAGCCCCAGGGGGGTTTATCCCAGCCCTTTCACCGTGTCTCTGTGAGACTGGGGGATACAACACCTGGGGCCTCAGTTTCTCCATCTGTGAAATGGGTCTAGGCATGCCCGTGTTGCCAGCCTCCCCGGGTCGTAGGGAGGATAAGAGAAAGGGGAGGTCTGTCTGCTAACATCGGTCGGGTAGGGTAGGGGGCTGGCTCTCGTTGTTTGCAGAAACACTGAATCGGGAGTCTGGGGGTCTGTGCTCAGACTGGTGACTAAGAGTTGGTGGGATACGGGGCGTCAGGTTTCCCACCTGTGACCAGCCCAGCCCGGGGTCCCTCCTCACTCCCAGGTCCCCTGGCTCCTGACTCTGGCTCCACCCCCCAGCTGTCTTTTATTCTGCTATCTCCCCACTCTGCTAGGCAGGCTTGTCTCTGTCCCCTCTGCCCGCCTCCTGCCCCCATTCATCCCTGGTCAGAGGTCATGGTGGGGGAAGGCCCTCCCCAGCCTCAGCTCCTGCCTGCCTGGCAGAGCTTTATCTGTAATCTAACGCCAGCTTCAGGGACAAGGGGTCAGGGGCGCCGCCGCCGGAATGAAAGAGGAGGCTGGGAGGGACTCCTGCAAGAAGGAGCTGTGGGGAAGGGAAGCTGGTGGTGGGAGGGTCTGGGCTGCTCCCTCTCTATTCTTTGAAGGCCCCCTGAGCGGGTGCACCTCCAACTCCTTGGGCAAGTCATCCATCCTCTCAAAGCCTCCGTTTCCTCCCGTGCGCAGTAGGGTCAGCAGAGGATCCAATGAGCCCCTGTACTTCTTACACGTCTCCAGGGGGCCTCGGCTCTTATACTCCACCAGTCACTCTCCTGCCTGCAGAGAGTTCAGGCTCCGAAAGCTGCTGTTCTAGGCAAGGGGAGGGCGAGTCGGGATTTAAAACCAGTTCTCTGTGTCTCCAGGGCCATGCACACACTCCTCACGGCAGACTGGCGGAAGTAAAAGTCCCGAGCTCAGCTTTCCTGAATTTCCGGGAGGAGAGTGAACTGTCTCCCACTCCCAATCCTCTGCACTGTGGCACCTCTTTCCTGTGGCAGCTTGCAACTTTCCGGAGGAGGTGACAGCTTATTTATGAAGGAGTTTCATAGAAGGTACCAACCTGAAAGATGCAGAGAAGGGCGTCTTTGGTGGTGGGAACAGCACCCGCAAAGGCACAGCGTCATGAAGCAGGACGGTGTTTGCAGAGAAGGGGGTGGAGTGAGGGAGGCTTGGAGGAGTACAGTAGGAGTCCTCGTCTGGAGAGGCGATCGGGGCTGGGTGCATCTCTGGCTGTCGGTGGATAGTTTTAAGCAGATTCCCTTTTAGAAAATTCTTCCTGGGGGCAGAGCTGGGCGGATACCCAATTGACGAGGACAAGTCTGGATGGGGGAGACTAGTTCAGAGGTAGGTGTCCGTGGGAATAAGCCAAGTGTGAGTCAGATGTTCAGGTGAGATGAGTCCAAGTCCAGAGACGTTCAGGGCTGGAGTTTGCAGCACAAATCTGTCTGTGGGGAGCGTGAGGAAGAGGGAGAAGTTGAAGGTAAAGCCTAGATCTCTAACCTGGGCAGCTGGGTGGAAGGTGGGGGCAGTCCATAAAACGGGGGTCAGTGGGCAGTTTGGGGGCAAAGAAAAAGAGTTTAGATGGACCCACGTCACGTCTGAGGAGTTGGAGAGTGTATCAGTTACCTACAACCACAATTATGCTGCCTAACAAATACTGCTAAGGTTCAGTGGACTTTAGTGATCAATAATTATTCAGCTTGTGTGTCCATGGCGCTCAGGGGCTCTGAACTGGGCTGGGCTGATCTTCTCTGAGACAGTCCTGGAGGGGGTGGGCTGCCGGCCGATCTAGGTTCGGCTCCACACAGCATATCATGCAGCAGGCTGGCACGAGTGTGTCCTCACGGCCTCCATAGAGATGCAGAAAGCCCAGTCACACGAGCGCTTTCCAAGCCTCTGCTTGCGTTGTGTTTGCTAGCATCCCGTTGGCCAAAGCAGGTGGCTGAGCCCAGAGTCAGAGGGGGAAGGGCTCTGCGAGTCACGTGGTCAAAGCCATAGATACAGAGAGGGAGAGAGATGGCAGCCAAGAGGGGGTGTCCAGCCAGCCACGTGGAGGAACCAGAGGACTGGAGGTTTGAGGCAGTAGGCCATGGACAGTCCCTGAAGGCAGGGGAGGGGAGGGGCTGCCCAGACCAGGGATGTGGCTGAGAGGGGAGCCGGGCCTCTTCTTCCTTGACATCTCCCCATCCTCCTCGGCTTCTCATAGAAGAGAAAACTCCGGAGCTTGGATGGCCACGGAGGCCTTGCCTGGCACGCGTGTAGTAAGTGCTCAACAAAATACCAGCAGAGGAGCAGAGCCAGGCAGCCACCCCCTTGGGGGTCAGCAGGTAAACGCTGTTGTGGGGGGGGCTGCAGAGGCAGAGCTGGCTGAGAGACCCCCACCGCACACCCCCAGTGAGGAAGCACCCACTCCAGGTCCTGCTTTGAACAAAAATCGGTGGCGCATTGTCAGACCAGAAAGGCACTTGACCTGAATGAGTTCCCTTGTTGTCTCCAAGGTTCTAGACCCTTCTGCTCTGTCTCTTTCCCTCCTCCCAACAGTCCCAGGAAGAGGCAAACTTGTAAAGTGCCGCCCCCGCCTCCCGCCCCCCTACAGGTGGAGAGCCTGGAGGAACAGCAGAGCCGAAGCTCAGACATGCTCCCAGTGGCGGGGGCTTGAGACCACTGTCTAGGTGGTGCTAGTGGTAAAGGACCTGCCTGCCAATGCAGGAAATGTAAGAGACACGGGCTCGATCCCTGGGTGGGGAAGATCCCCTGGAGGAGCGCATGGCACCCCACGCCAGGATTCTTGCCTGGAGAACGCTATGGACAGACGCCTGGTGGGCTACAGTCCACGGGGTCGCAAAGAGTTGGACACGACTGGAGCGACTTAGCACACACGTACGCCACATGCCCAAGCCTCAGCTCTCCCCGCCGCAGCCCCCGGGCCCGCTCTAGGGGGCTTCCTCCTTTATTCTGTGGCACAAAATCTGTGGTTCAGCAACAGGGGAGTGTTTAGTCAGGCAGCTTGCCTGGATGACGACCCCCCACGGAGCCACCCAGCCCTCCCCTCCTCAGCCAAGACCGGTTCCCTTGGAGGGATTTTTTTTTTTTTAAGGCAAGAAACAGCAGGAAAATCTCTCTCCCGCTGCTTCTTGTATTTCCTTTATAGTTTCCTTTGTTCTATATTTAATTTTTTGTTTTAAACCCGGTTGAAGAGAGATGGGCGAATCACCGATGGTTATTGATTTATTATTTATGGCGACTCCTACGTTGCTTTAATAGTGTCTTCTGTCCCTTTGCTATTCTACATAGTTGAAGGACAACCCAAGGAAATCATTCGAGGCATCAGAGGCTCCTGTTTATTTCCATGTGGCAACCTGTTGGAAGAAAGCAAGACTCATTTGCGGGAGGAGGGGCGGGGGGGAGCGGGTATGCAGGCTCTTGGCTTTGCTCACAAGGGTGGAGATGTGACCCTGGGCCTCGGGGGAGCCAGAGGAATGAGCCTGGGGTAACCTCTCCTTGACTTCCCTGGTGGTCCAGTGGCTAAGATCCCACCCTCCCAATGCAGGGCCCCAGGTTCCATTCCTGGTTGGGGAATTAGATGCCACGTGTGGCAGCTAAGATCCTGCATGCTGTGACTAAGACCCAGTGCAGCCAAATTAATAGATAAATTAAAATAAAGAACTAAATACTTTGGACTTCCCTGGTGACTCAGACAGTAAAGAACCTGCCTGCAATGTGGGAGACCTGGGTTCAGTCCCTGGGACAGGAGGATCCCCTGGAGAAGGAAATGGCAACCTACTCTAGTATTCTTGCCTGGAGAGTTCCATGAACAGAAGAACCTGGTGGGTTACAGTCCATGGGGTCGCAGAGTCAGACACGACTGAGCGACTGACACACCCTCTCCTTGGTGAGTCGGTGTGGCCTTCAGGCAACTCTGAGTGGTGTCACACGGCTGCTTGTTAGTCCCCTGGCTAAGTGGTCCCCCAATTTCTGTGTCTTCTGGTTACCCTGGCCTCTTCCCCTCCATTTCCTACAAACACCTGGCTCCCTGCCACACCTCCAAGAGCACTTGTGTGTGCTAGCAACCCCCTTCCAAAATCCTAATACAAATCATAATGATCGACAATGCATGTGTGTGCATGTAAGTCACTTCAGTCGTGTCCAACTCTCTGTGACCCCGTGGACTGCAGCACGCCAGGCTACCCTGTCCTTCACAATCTTCTGGAGGCTGCACAAACGCATGTCCATTGAGTTGGTGATGCCATCCCAACCATCTCATCCTCTGTCACCTGCTTCTCCTCCTGCCCTCAATCTTTCCCAGCATCAGGGTCTTTTCCAATCAGTTGGCTCTTCGCATCAGGTGGCCAAAGTATCGGAGCTTTAGCATCAGTCCTTCCAGTGAATATTCAGGGTTGATTTCCTTGAGGATGGACTGGTTTGATCTCCTTTCAGTCCAAGGGACTCTCAAGATGCTCAAAGGCATCTATTCTTTACAGGTGAAAATACTGAGGCCACATGGAGGTAAGGAACTTGCCCAAGGAAGCAGTGAAGCTGGACGGGAACCTGGTGCTGCCTCTGAGGCCTGAGCTCTTATCTAGGAGACCATCTACCTCCCGGGACCAGAGCAGCTAGGCAGGAAGGCAGAGGGAGGTTACCTGATGCAGGAGCCCAGAACCCGGATGCTGGGCTCTGGGACCAAGGGGGTTCCTCCCCGCTGCCCAGAGTGATGGTGCCACCAGCTCTAGGTCAGGGCCCTGGCATGTGGCTCTCTCTGGGATCCTGCTGTCTGTAGCCAGGGCTTCCTATGCTGGATACCGCAAGGCTGGGCAAACTGCAGCTTCTGACTCTGGCAGAGGACGCGTCCGGATGCTACGTAACCAAGAGTGAGTGTGAACACTGGAGAGTGTGTGAGTATGTGACTGTGAACACATGACTGATGGGTCAGCAGAGGTTCATACAGGGACAACAGTCAACAAAGACCCATTGCAGGGACTTCCCTGGTGGTCCAGTGGCTAAGGCTCCATGCTGCCAATGCAGGGGGCCCAGGTTCGATCCCCAGTCAGGGAACTAGATCCCACAGGCTGCAACTAAGAGTTCGCATGCTGCAAGTAAAGATCCTGTATGCCGCAACAAAGACAGAAGATCCTGTGTACTGTGATTAAGACCTAGAGCAGCCATATCAATAAGTAAAAATATAAACATAAAAAAAGGAAAGGAGAAGACCCAGTGCAGTGCCCGAGGAAGCCCCCGATGTTGGCTTCTGCTCTGCGCTGCAGGGCACAGGTCCCGGGCTTACCCCAGCCCGTTCTCCTCAGCCTGGCATTCAGGGATCTCACCGCCCAGCTCCCTGTCCCTCCCACTGCCACCTTCCCTCCGCCTCCCTCTAAATGCCCATCTGCCTCTTCTCACGCGACACCTTTTATTTTCCCACCTCCACACGTTTTCCACTGCCCTTGCCCTCGAAGTTAGCTTTCCCATGATCTCCTCCTTTCCAAATGCTTTCCACCTCTGCAAAATCCTGTTCAATTACCACCTTCTCCATGAGATGCACACAGCGGGATGCTCGCTCTGAGGCTCTCAAAACACAATCTCCAACCCTAAACATGGTCCTCTCTCGGGTAGGATTTTGTCTCTGGTTCACCGCTGTGTGCCCGGCGCAACAGATGTGCCCAAGATAAATTGAGTGAATCAGTGAGTAAAATCCCTTTTCTCCCCTGTTGCACCATCAGGAGGTCAGAAACTATTGGGAAAAGGAAAGAGAGGAGGGGCTAGGGTCAACACATTGGGTTGGAATCCTGGCCTCTCCCATCTATTTAAGCTGTGGGGCCCTGAGCAAAATACCCTCTCTGAACCGCTCCTTCTGTATCTGTGAAACGGCAGTAATGATATGTTCCTGAACAATGGCATGGCAGTCGGTCCACACCTTTGGTGCAACGGGTGAAGAGCCAGGGGTCAAGAAAACCTCACCTTGAGCAACGAGAGGAGGTTCCAACGGAGGGTCTGTGTCTCTTAGAACCGACAGGGCCGTGGGGCAGCCCCCTGCCCTTGCCAGGACTGGTTTGCACATGTGCTGAAGAAAACAGCGCTGAATACGGTGATTACAGGCAGCCTATCAATTAGCCAATGTTCAGGAATCCGATCATAGCAGTCAATCGGTGATTGCCAATCTGCATATTTATTCAGTATCATTAATTATGCATCATGCAGCATTAATCCCCATCATATGCATGTGTGAGCGCTGTGGAGCAAGGCTTCGGGTCCTGTCGGCGGGAGGATGCTGAAAGAAGCTGCCGGGATGGTGTGTGTTTGGGGTGGGGGTGTGGGGCGCCTCTCACGTGGCGGCAGCCAACTGGCATGGAGGCAAATCGAGCGCTGTTTTGGCATCAGCTCCAGAAACTGGGTCTGGTCCGGCTCTTTATTGAAATCTGGGGTTGCAAGCTGATGGATGGCAGGACTGATCCAGCCCACAGGTATGCTTTGTTGGCCTGAATGGTAATGAAAAAAAAAAAAAAGGAAATGATGTATTTAATGTGGGTGTGCCAGTTTGCCACAGTCCCCACCCTTCCTTATTGCTTCATATACCACTTACTGGATTCCCTAAGTTTCCAGCCTGGCCCCTGGGGCATTTGAATTGGGCATCTATAGATCAAGGTGTCCTCAGCCTTTAAAACATTATTGCCCCCGTAAGGAACCATTTTAGACATTTCTCCCTCCTTGTCCCTTCTCCCTCTGGTGAAATTTTAATACCACAGATATATTGGATAAGTATTCATGTTCTGTACGTATAGCTGTGAGATTTTTTTGTTTGTTTGTTCCCCGACGGGCAAAGTTCACCCTTGCTGAGAATGCATCCTCTAGGCTATAAGGTCGCTGCCTGTCTCTTAGTGGTTCCCATGGTGGTCAGGTAAGGATAGAAGGGGGGTGTCAAGGAGGTGATTTGATTTGTGTAAATTATTTCTCTTTCATTTTGCACTGGATGAACCCTCCATACGGGCCCCAAGCCTCCTCTTGCTTCCCCCTAAACTAGCTCCTTATGCTGGGAAAGATTGAGAGCAGGAGAAGTCGGTGACAGAGGATGAGATGGTATCATCAACTCAACGGACACAAGTTTGAGCAAACTCCGGGAGACAGTGAAGGACAGGGAAGCCTGGCGTGCTGCAGTCCACGTGCTGCAGAGTCAGACACGGCTGAGCAACTGAACAGCAACATCAAACCAGCTCCGGGAGGTCCGTGTTCTCCTCACGAGGCCTTGCTGCCCCCACCCGACCCCTATCCAGATACTCAAGATGCAGGTCAGATGTCCCCTCCTCCAGGGTTTGGTCAGTTAAAACAGTGAACAATTGTTTAAAAACATTGTACATGAGTATTTTAGTGTCAGAGGGGGAAGTCTCTGAGGGAATCACAATTTCTCAACTTGTATTTCGCAAATGAATAAATAGACGCTCAGAGAGGGCAAGAGATTTGCCCAAACCTGCACAGCAAATCAGGAAGAGGTAATGACCATGACCAGATTTTGAAGCCAATATTTTCCATCCACCCCATTTACTCACTAAGGCAGGCTTATTCACCTTTGCGTCATCTGGGCCTGGCACAGAGATGGTCCTTCTGGAGAGTCCTAGTGCATGTCAACACATTGATACATTAAAGGCTCTGACAAGCCCTGCAAGAAACAAGTAATTTTAGTTTTGCATACTGTAGCTTTCTTTGATCTAGTGTTTGATCACAGAGTATAAAACTTCTATACGCCATGTACTCAGACACCAGAAGATAAAACTATAGTCTTAAAATAGTCCCAGACTGGGAACAACACAAAATCTAACAATAGTGAAACAGGTAAAGAAACTCTGCTATGCTCACATAGTGGAATGTTATACAGCAGTGAAAAATGAATGACCTTTAGCTCCTGGCAACAATATGAATGAGTCTTGCTGTGCAATGTTGAAGGCAAGAAGCCAGACACAAAATAACACTGACATTATTAGTAAGAATAATTGTAATAATACTATTATTCCACTTGTATAAAATCCAGAAGCAGGCAATAGGAAACCAGGTTTTTCTCTGGTCTAAAGAAAACCCAGAAAAAAAAAAAAAAAAAAAGAAAACCCAGGAAGTGATGATCACCAGAGTCAGGAGGAGGGGAAGGAGAGGCATGGAAGAGGGATAAGCAGGTGCTTCTGAGATCTCGTTTCTTGTCTGGCATGTAGGTGTTTGCTGGATAATTAATCATGAAATTGTGCAAAACTACATTTTCTGTGCTTTGCCGTATGTTAGTTACGTTTCACGATTGAGAGAATAAAAAAGCTTCTGCTGGCTTGGGCCCTAGGGACAGGATGGAGGCTGGGAGACCAGAGGGGAGGCTGCCACAGCCACCCAGGTATGAGACGATGGTCACCTGGACGGGGGGGTGGGGGCGCGGTGGTGATAGGGACAGAGAGAAGCGGAGGGGCTCCCAAGGAACTTAGCAGATAATTTGGTGACTCCCGGCGTGCTCGCCAGTGCTTTAGGCTTCTGGCTTTTAACCACACCTTCGAGGACCTCTTCACCACTGTCCTTGGTCATCAGGACAGGGAGGCCAGTTGGGGTGCCTGGTGGCGGCAGGACAGGGAGGATGTGGAGAGCATCAGAGAAGCCCACGGAAAGGTAGCCAGGGAAAGGGAAAGAGATGGGGACCGAGTGCAAAGAGAGGGTGGTGAAGAGAGAGGTGCTCAGAGCTGTCAGCATGGGGGCCCCAGGAGCCGTATCTAGGGGTCCATTTAGCAGCCAGCGTGCACAGGTGGGGTGGCGGGCTGGCCGGGATGACCTGTGCTGATGCAGCTGGTGAAGGGGGCGGAGGTCAAGGATGGACCTCACCCGGGCCCCCAGCCCTCCCTGCTCCGTCCTTATTTTCTAGCCCCTTCTCTCCCACCCCCTGGGGCCGGCCACAGTGTTTTCTGTCTGGCCGGCCGAGCCTGGCTGTGCTCGGGAACACAGGCCCCTTTAGAGGTGGCCCCCGAGCCAGCCGAGCTGTCCGGGCCCTGACAAACTCTTGAGGGAAGCGGGCGTCGCAGCCCCAGCTGTGTAAATGTTTTTGGTTTTCCTGCTGAGGCTGGGGGTTGAGTCAGCGCCAAGACAAGCCTCGCTTGAGTTTTCTTTGGCAAGGCGTCCCGGCTCAGGAATGTCAGGCGAACTTTCCAAATGGGATGGTTTGTCGGTGGAACCTCAGGCTGAAAGCTGAGCCCGGGTACACTCTGCCATCATCTAATTACTGCATCCCAATTAGAGCTGGAGAAGCAGTGGCCCCGGCGGCTCAGATGGGAGCTATTTTCTCTGTTCACCCCCTCCTGCAGGAGGGGCTGGGGCCCTCTGGGGGGGCGTTTCCTGTGGGCTCCTCGAGTGGGCATGGGTGCGAAGGTGGCTTTCACCATCCATAGGGTGATGGAACCTTCGGGGAGGTGGGGGTGCGTTTGTGGAGCTGGGAGAAAAGCCCATGAAATCGCTGGGAGGTGTAGTTTTTCCTTCTCGTTGTTGAATTCCCCTTGGTTCAAGATAACTTGGACCTTGCTTGGTACATCTCACAGAAGAGAAAATCTAGAGCGGGCCTTCTAAACACAGAATCCTCCCGGGGCAGGTGAATGACCTAAATGAGCAAAGCTGGCGGGGAGTGAGGCAGTACGGAGGGGTGGGGACTGGGGCAGAGCTCATCTCCAGGATGGATGCTTCTCGGCTTAGGCTGACCTTGGCTCCGGGTGAATGTGATTCTGATGTGGCTCAAACTTCTAAAGTTCCAAGAGACACCAAAAAAATTCTGTATTTTATGTGAAATCCCTCAATCTTGAAATGTTGGCAACTAATTCAATTAGGAAAAAAAAAAAAAGAAAATTGAAAGGAGGGCCAAACCAAACACATCTGGGAGCCGAATGGAGTCTCCAGACCACGCATGTGTGACCTCTGGGCTCTAACTTCCTGACCCGTGACTGCAAGCTGAGGGGACAGATGGAAAGAGCACCCTCATCCTCAACAATAGCAAGAACAAAAGCCTTTGGCCCCTGCTCTGGGCTTACCCGGTGGTGCTGAGTTCTCCCTGTGCCGAGTTTTCCCATCTGCTGGGCAGGTGTCACCGTGCCCATTTTACAGATGGGAAGACTCGAGTCCCCAGGAAGGAGTGTATCTCAGGCAAGGTCACACAGTTGACAAGATAAGTGGCAGGGCAAGGATTCGATCCCAGGTCTGTCTGACGCCCAGCCCCGGGCTGTGGCTGTGAGATTTGCTTCTTTGTCGCTATTGTTGAATTCATTCATTCACTCATTCATCTCTTCTGTAAACCTTTATCAAGCTCTTACTATGTGCCAGGCACTGTGCTCCGGGCTTTGCAAGGATTAAATGAGGGCCTAGAGCATGTAGTAAGTGCCCAGGTTATTAGCTCCTATGATTACTATTATCTACCTACGTGGGGTGTGTCTTGCACAGGCCATGGCGACCTGGAGTGTGGAGGAGATAGTAAAAATACAGGTAATGTGTAGCCTCTTCTTTTTTAAAAAAAAAAACTGAAGTCTAGTTGATTTACATTATTGCATTAGTTTCAGGTTACAGCCAAGTGATTTAATATATATATATTAAAATAATATATATTATTTATATACAGAACATATATAATAAATTCATATTCCTTTTCATATTCTTTTCCATTATAGGTTATTACAAAATATTGAACATAGTTCCTTGTGCCATAAAGTAAATCCTTGTTTATCTAGGTCCTATGTAGTGTGTGCATCTGTTAATTCTCTACTCCTAGTTTGTCCCTCACTCCTGCCTTTCCCTTTGGTAAAAACCACAAGTTTGTTTGTTCTCCATGTCTGTGAGTCTGTTTCTGTTTTGTAAATAACTTCATTTGTATTATTATTATTTTTTTTAGATTCCACGTCTAAGTGATATCAGATGATATTTGACTTCCTCTGTCTGACTTATTTCACTTACTATGATCATCTCCAGGTCCATCTGTGTTGCTGAAAATGGCATCATTTCATTCTTTTTAGTTAGCCTCTTCTTTGGCAGATGCCCAGCCCCATGGGTCTCAGCTGAACGCTTCCACTGACTCCATGAATCTTGGATTGACTCATCTCTAATCTTTGACATGGGTGCAGTAGGGACCCAATCAGAGTCACTGGGCACGGAAGTTGAGCTCACGGTGGCAAAGCTCTGGATGATGAGTGCTAGGAAGAGGCCTGGCCCATCTTGGTCCTCCAAGGGGGCAACAGTGATGTTTGTGAAGATGCCCAGTCAGTTTGGGAAGCTAGCAGGCTTGGGCCAAAGCCAGCCAGCCAGCCCTACAAAATTGAGGAGGAAAGTCAGGAAGCAAAGTTGGCACCAGCTGAGCCTCTGAGTCTTTCTCTGTGGGGTCAGGGGAGTCTGGGTAAGGTCCCCAGAGGAGCCTGACATTTATCATTTGAAAGTCAAACTCTGCATCCAACTCTCCCCTGCTCTCAAGCATTCACTGGCTCCCCACAACCTCCTACATCGCCCACAGGGAGCCTAGGACAAGAGTTTGAACGCGTCGGTACGTGTGAGCCGGGCAGTCTCGGGCTGGGCCCGTCCTTTGCCTGCTCACGGCTTCAGCTCCGCGGGGAAAGGCAGCTCAGGTGAGGTCAAGGTGGAGAGTCTAGAACTTGGCCTTCTGGTACAACTACAGGGGGATCCAGGAGTTGAGGAAGCCCGGTAGAGAGGCAGGGCTGATCCAAGCGCTGACTTCCTTTTTTTGTTTTAATTTTTAGATTTTTGGTTGTGCTGGGTCTTCATGGCTGCACATAGGCTTTCTCTAGTTATGGCAAGTGGGGACCACTTTTCGTTGTGGTGTGTGGTCTTCTCCTTGCAGTGGTTTCTCTTATTGTGGGGCACGGGCTTTCGTTGTCCCATGGCATGCGGGATCTTCCCAGACCAGGGACTGAACCAGCGTCTCCTGCTTTGGCAGGCGGATTCTTAACCGCTGGGCCACCAGGGAAGCCCCAAGTCCTGGGTTTTATTTTAGTACCATTTTGTGACGAGGATTCCTGCTGGGAGCCTATGCCTTCCTCAGCTTGGGCTGCCGTGACAACAATCCTGCAGATGGGGGGGCTAATAAAAAAGACATTTCCTTCTCACAGCTCTGGAGCTGAGAAGTCCAAGATCAGGGTGCTGGCATGGTCAGGTTCTGGAGACAGCCTTCTTCTGGGTTACAGACTACCCACATTTTGCTGTATCCTCACGGAGCTAGGAGGGAGGGCTCTTACATTAATAAAGACTGTAATTGCATCATGAGGACTCCACCCTCATGAACTCATTGAATCCTAATTACCTTCCAGAGGCACCACCTCCACCTCCTAATACCATCCCACGGATAGTAGGGTTTCAATACACAAATTTGGAGGCGGGGTACAAACATGTAGTCCATCACAGAGAATGACATCCCTCAGGCTAAGGCATAAACACCCATCTCCACAAAGACACCTGCAATAACTGATGTTTACTGAGTGTTTATTATATGATATAAGCACAGTGGAACTTCACTGGATCCTTCCACTTGCCTGATCATACCCATTCTACAGAAGGGGAAACCAAGGCTCAGAGTGACATCATGTAGCAGAGGAGTGGTGAAGCCGTATCTTGAACCCAAGTCTGTTTGCATCCAGACACTGCTTTTCCAAGCACATCCTGTTTACGTACCATCCTCAACAAAACAGATGGTACCGCCATGCTCACTTCATGTGTGGGAAAGGAGGTCTATCCGCAGGCCCACAGTGGTGCAGAGTGGACCCAGGACTCAGGTCCTCTTCCTAGCATCACTATTCCACTGCCCCAACCCCCTGCCATGGCTGGTTCAATGATGGTTCCCATCTACCCACTGGATGAGGTTAAAGGCTCATCAGACCTGAGCTCTCCATCCAGCGGGGTCTTTAGGGGCTCCCTGAAGCCCTTTCCCCCAGGCCGAGAGTGTGCAGGGTGGACTTGCAACCTCTCCCCAGGGGCTGTTCCAGAGCCCGAAGCCCAGCCAGCCTCCAGAGGTGGGTGATTTGGAATCAGAACACATGGCTCTTGCTGGTATGTAATGAGCAGGGAGTGAGCTGGTAGATATGCTAATTTCATTATTCATGTACATAATTACAATCTAGAAGTTGGCAGCTTTCTAGGTAATGACAGGAGGGAAGGCGAAATTTACCTAACTTTTGTAATATATGTGTGGTATTATTTAACTCTTAAATTCAGATCAGGGACTTAATTCATTGCCCGTGGATGTGAGGCACCGATGTGGAACTTCACCATGTCTCTCCACCCAGTAATCCTCCCTTCCTTCAACAAATATCCACCGTACGCCTGGTCTTGTGTCAGTTTGAGGGTTGCTATGGTGATGGAAGTCCAGTCCCTGCCCTTGGCATCTCATGGTCCAGGACACGGATGAGTGAAACAAGAAATTGACAACACGGTGCAAGAGGAGAAAGATGCCGGAAGAGTCAGAGAGGGCTTCCTGGAGGAGGAGGCATCAGTGCTGGTCTTGAACAGTGATGAGTAAGAGTTGTCCATGCTCAGAGAAGAGGAAAGACATCTGAGATGGGTCGGGGATGGGGGGAACAACTTGGGGCAAGGCCAGGAGGTGAAGACGGTGCATCATTTTCAAGGATGATCGGCTGGAAAAATGGGAGGGAGGGCGGGAGTGTGGTTCTGAGACTATAGGCCTCTCCAGATTCAAATCTTAAAAGCAGCCATGCTCAGCCACACTGGGAACAACAGCCTGCTGGAGGCTGATGTGTCTGGAGGCCACCGCCTCCCCCTTCACTGATAAGGCCTGGGAAAGGGCCAGGGGCGGAGGGCTCTCTGAGGCCCGTTCGGGGTCTGCTGGCCGCCCTCGACAGGGCCCCCAGCTGGGGGAGCAGGACTCGGGGCTGGAAGAGCCGAGAGATGGGCGAGTCTGGGCCCGGCCCTCTGAACTCTGTCCCGGTGAGGGGCCCCGGCCATCAGCAGCCGTGAACAAAGCCAGCTTTGGGCTTTCCCCCAGCTGCGTGCGGGCTTTGCACAGGGGCCTGGTCCCGATGGGGGTGTGAAATTTTTGATTAGGGCCAGTTGCGGCCCGCCCCCTCCCCTGCGTGGCTCTTCCTGCCCCCTCCCCACGCTGGGAGCGGGGTCGGGGGCCAGCAGGAGCAGCTGCACAAACAGAGGCGCCGGCAGGGGGGCGGCCGGGGTGTGAGCTGCCGCCCGTCCGGCAGCCCCGCACCCCATGCTGGCGCCCGCGGACACTTTCCTGGGAGAATCTACACGCGTGTGTTGCACTTGGGTATGATTTCCAGCAGTCAGGATGGTGGGGGGAAGTTGGGGAGTGTGGAGAAGGGGGAGGGAAGTTGCCGCCTGGGTGTCTGTGTGTGTGCACGTGTGTGGAGCAAGTGTCAGGATGTGGGTATGTCGACTGTGTGTGCACACAAGTGTGTAAAGGCAAATGACTGGGAGCAGGGGTGAGCGTGGGTGTGTGCACTGAACACACACGTGTACCTACGTGCCTGTGGACAATCACACAGACATGTACACACACACGTGTGCGGGGTAGCATGTGTGCGCACATGTGTGCTTACATTGGCTCATGTGTACAAGAAGTGGATGAGCATGTGACCGCATGTGTGATTGCTTTGGTGTGTGTGTGGGTAAGTTTTGTTGTGTGCATGTGCCTGTGTGTGTGCGTGTGGCTTGCGTGTCTGTGTGCCTATGAAAGGCATAGGTGTGTGAGACTGTACTGTCTGTGTGTCATGTGTGAGATTGTGTTGGCCTGTGTGTATGTAAATTATAGTGTGTGTGTGTGTGTGTGTGTGCACGCTTGCTTGCCCTGGAAGGAGAAGGGGCTTATTTGGAATGTCACGGCAGGTGAAGGTCTGAGTCAGGGCTCCAGGCCCGAGTGACAGCCACATGGAATGTCCCCTCCTTCGGGGGTGCCCCCTGCCTGGTCCTCCTGCTCAGCAGCTGGCATCTCCCCCAGGGCTAGTCCTCCCCCGGCTAGTCCTCCCCCAGCTAGTCCACCCCCTGGCTAGTCCTCCCCCGTCTAGTCCTCCCCTTGGCTAGTCTTCTGTGGCTGCGTTCCTTTGAGGGAACGGTTTGTTTTCCCTTCCAGTCCATCCTTCTGTAATTGTTTCCATGTATTTCCCTCGGTTTGTAGTTTGCAATCCATCCTCACGCTCCTCCGCTTCCCCGCCCCAGACCCGGCTCAGTTCTGGGCCCGCAGATGGAGGGCCGGCTGCTGGGCAAGGAGGTGAGGCTAGGTGCGGATCACGGCATACCCGGTACCTTTCCCAGTCACCATCTTCTCAAGTCTACTGGAAAGCTAAGACTTTTACATGAAACAGCGGGACCCTGGGATTTATTACATCCATTGATTAGGCAACTCGCTTAGGCTCACAGAAGTTGGGCAGCTGACAAAGCCCCCCAGGAACCCCAGCCGGGAAGGGAACGTAGATCTGATATCCTAATCCACCCCATCAATGTCTTTCCCACTGCCTCATGGAGCCACCTCACTGCTCTCTTCCTGGCCACCCTTTCTCCATCAGACCTTCCTCTCCAGGAAAGAGGAAAGGATTCAGGATGCGTTTGCAGTCCCCAGGTTAAGATGGAGACCGAGGAAAATTTATACGAGTTCACTTTCCGCTCTCTGTGGATCCCTCATCGAGCCCGTAATGTATTCCCCCTTCTTGCTAACACACTTTTTAAAATGTTAATAGACTGTAAATTACTTTTCTTTTTATACTTCTTAAAATAAGCGTTTCCTCTTGTAGATGGCAAGGCGATGCTGGAGTTACGGGCTTGGTTTTATTACTGTCGAGATGAGATGGACTGGAGAGAGCTCATACACCTTTTATAGGAACTATTTTATTTATAAGAATTTTCCTAATGTCAGATGGATGTGACATGCCTGGTTTCTTTCTGCCCAGCCTTGGGAGAAGAGGGGGAATATAGCATGGCTGGGGCCTAGGTCAATCTGTCCTTGCCTTGGAAACTCCAGAATTATAGAATGAATCTGTTCTTTACTAGTCCTTTAGTAGCCAATAGTCTTCTAGTTTCTACTTGTACACTTCTGGTGATGGGAAACTCAGTTTCTACCAAGACGGAGGGTCTCCAGTGAAAGCTCCAACTCCTTTCCTACTTCAGCATCAGTAACTGGACCTAGCTCTGCTCTCTGAATTTAGAGAGGAATTCCCCTCCCTCACCCCCCAGAACACTTGGGAGACTCCAGTGGGTTTGATGGTGGCCACTATGGCCACCATCCCCTGTTCTGGGTCTTTGTTTCTCTGTATGAAATAGCCCCCTTGGTTTTTTAAATACTTCTCCATCACTTCACCATCTCACCTGCCCTCCAAATCATATTCAGATTTTTTTTTTCCCTCTAAGGTCAGAAGGACTAGTTTAGCTTCTCTTAGTTATCAACACCAGTGTTTCCCATTATCACTCCTGGAAAATTCTAATTCTGATCATGTTTGTAAAGATGACATGCTCTAATGAATTTGGGGAATGCTGGGCTAAGGAAATGAAAACAGTTCCTTTGCAGCAGGCCTTATCAGAGCCTTTATATGTTGAATACACACACACACACACACACACACACACACACACACACAGAGCGATTCTCCAAAGTGGGTACAGTTAGCAGCATATTCCAAGTTCAAATGGCTTGGAACCATGGATTTTTAAAAGACCCCAGAGAGTTTGTGTACCCAAAACTATTTGGAAATGCTCCAGGGTGGTGACTTTCAAAGAAAAGGATAATGTCTGTTGGCTCATAGAAAACCAGTATGTTGGCTCTGTCATAACAGTTCCCAGCAGTGGTTTCTGCTTTATTGTGGCTGCCTCCAAGTGGTACTTGTGGGGGCCGATGCAAGGACGGCAGATCCTCAGCCTGGCAGGGGGCACCTTACCTCCATGCTGCCGTGTCCAGTTTTCCCATTACTCACCTTTCAAGGTCACCTTCAGGCTCTGTCCTGTTGGAAAGCTATGGTTTGGGGCAAGTGGGCTTGGCCGTGTGGGACTAAGTCATGTTATAAAAGGAATCGACTTCTACCATGTATTACCTATGGGACCTTGGCGATGACTTCATTTCTGTGACATTCAGACTCCTCATCTATGAACTGTGATTCGTTTCAGAGCCTTTCTGTGGGGCAGATGGAGCCCAATGCCAGGCACAGAGGGAATCCTCGAGAAACACCAGTGGCTCATTCACAGCTTTTAAAAGAAGCTCATCTGGTTCCATCTTCTCCCAAGCATCCTTGCTCCCACCGAGCTGAACTTCCTACATGGCCTCAAGTACATCCAAGCCTGCCTCTGCCTCAGGGCCTTTGCACATACTGCCCTTTCTGCTTAGAAGAAACTTTCAGGCTGTATCCTCATGGTGTATGAGAGATGCTCGATAAACAGTGCCCAAGTGGCTGTGAGTTGACGGCCCTAATCTATCTTCCCCTCTTTGAGGGCACCCAGCTCATGCCCCCAGGCTGGCAAGCCCTTGTCCTGCCTTGAGGGAGCAAGCAGGCCCTTGCTCACACATCCACCCCAAATGCACATGACAGCAGCTCTCAGGAACCCCTGGGGCAGGGAGGGCATAGGCTGGGGGTTGGCAGTCACCCACCTTGGCTATCCAGTCCAGCCCATGGCCCCTGCCACATGCAGGCCATGTGATCAGGGTCAGACTGCCCTCCCTGATCCCCGTTGCCCCTGCTGGCCACCGACTGAATCAGTCCTGGACAATTGGCCACAGGCTTGTTTCCTTAAAAGTGATGTTACCTCTAATTATCTCCGACAGCATGTGACGCAGGCTCCTCATTTTCCCTTTTCAGCTCATCAGAGCACGTGTGTGCACCACGGCTGAGATAATTGGATCTTCTTTAAACCAACAGGCTGGGAAGAGGGGGTGGTCTGGCCTCCCCTGGGCTGAGCAGACCTCCTGACATGACCCCGTGAGGCCAGTCTGGGGCATCTTTAGAGAAGAGGGCAGTGTCTGTGACACCAAAGGCTCTCCCTACCCAAATGTCACCTGCCATCCGTCTGTCGCATGCCCGATATTCCATCGTTTGTTGAGGGGAGCGTTGGGGTTGAGGGCCTGATGGCCGGGGTTCAAATCCCAGCTGGGTTACTTTTGAGCTGTGTGACCCTGGGAAAGTTGCTTAACCTCTCTGTGCCTCTGTAAAATGGAGGCCCTGGTTGTACCTCATGGCTGTGTGTAGAACAGTGCCTGGCACACAGTAGGTGCTGGGTCAGCGTGGCTGCTATCTCTGTCAAGGGTCCTTTTGGAGGGGCGATTGTGGGCAGAGTGGGGAAGGGGATTTTATGGAGGATCTCTCTCCTTTGGGAATTGTGTTTTCAAGGTAACATTTTGATCCTTTGGGCTGATGTTTGTGGGAAATGGGTGAATTCAATCTTGGCTACAGAGAAACATAGAATTCAAGAGACAGAACTTGAGACTGGAAATGGTGAAAATACTAAGAGTCCCAGGGGGTCATTTGAACAAGCCCCCGCTCTTTACTTATTCAAATGGGGACACTGAGTCCCAGAGTGAGTAAGAACTTGCCCAGTCACATGGGGAGATGGTGATAAACCCAGTGGAAACCTAAGACCTCATGACAATTGTCATGACACAGAAGATGCACTTATGGAGCTCTTACTGTGGGCAGAGCTGCCTGCACTGTTTTAACTCTCGCCCCAGCCCCATGAATGAAGTAAGTCTGAGAGCCGTCCCCAGTTCTCAGATAGGAAAACTGAGTCTCTGGGGGTGGATCTGAGCAGCGTTTGGTTTGCAAGTGCAGAAGCTAGATTGGTGCGTCCAGTCCAGAACTGACATTCATGCCCACTCAGAGGGGCTTGGAGGATGGTATGAGGCTGAAGCCCTGTCTTTTGTATTTTATTATTATTTTTTAATTTGGCTGTGCCGTGCAGCATGTCATGTGGGATGTTAGTTACCTGACCAGGGCTCGAACCTGTGGCTTTTGAAGAGCAGAGTCTTTTTATTTTTCCAACGTGAACCATTTATTGAATTTGTTACCATATTGCTTCTGTTTTACGTTTTGATTTTTTGGCCCTGAGGCATGTGGGATCTTAGCTTCCCAACCAGGGATCAAACCCACACCTGCTGCACTGGAAGGTGAAGTGTTAACCACTGGGCCTCTAGGGAAGTCGCCCGGAACCCCTCTGTAGTTCCGAAGAAGACCCCATGCTTCCTTCAGCTGAGAAGATTGAGGCTTCTGATATGAGGAAACATGATACCAGGTGGAAACCTTACAAGGGCAGGTCTCCCGAGAAGAGGCAGACCTGGGGTGTCTCCAGCCCACACACGCTGATACCGTTGAGTCGGCTGGACCAGTGCAGAGCATCCTCCCAAAGAGAGGGTGGAGGTAAGGAAGATAATTTTCTCTGTCTTCTTCCCCAACACCCTGATGTCTTCTAGGAAGAGCTGGACACAGCAGGCTGGAGGAACATCGACTGTCAGCATCTTCCTCCCCACCACACCCTCCTCCAGCGCCTTTGTCCAGACCTGGCCCTATTCACCTCCCAACCACAGATGCCTGCATGCGGGGCACACTGGCACCCATGAAAGTCCAGCCAGGCTGATCCCTGCCCTGGCTAAAGAGCCAGGTCTCCTAATAATTAAACAGGTGTTGGTTTGTTGAACAGGAGAGACTTTGATGTCAAGGGTAGAACTTTCTGGAAAGAAAACACTTCATTTCCAGGGCAAGTGTGGCTCAGCTGCTCTGAGACTCAGACCTGTTCTGAGCCTCATTCTCTACGAGGCTGCAGGACACCAACCACGGGAGGAGAAGGCAGCCTGGATGTGTTCTGTCTCTTGGGTGGTGCAGGGGCCTGGACCGAACTCCTGTCACCTAGACAGGAGAGAGCAAGAACAATAATAACAGAAAGCGTGCACGCGTGCTAAGTTGCTTCAGTCACGTAAGACTGTGAGAACCTATGGACTGCAGCCCGGCAGGCTCCTCTGTCCATGGGGTTCTCCAGGCAAGAATCCTGGAGTGGGTTGCCATGCCCTCCTCCAGGGGATCTTCCTGACGCAGGGATCAAACCCGAGTCTCTTACATCTGCTGCACTAGTGCCGCCTGGGAAGCCCAGTAGTAACAGAATGCCTGTCTGCTCATTGTGGGCTCACGATGTACCAGGCACCATGGCTGCATCTGATATACACAGCCCTTTGAAGGAGAAGTGTTCTACTGTTCCCAGTTTGCAGAAGGGGCAATAAGGTTCAGGAGGCTGGAGATGACGGGAAGGCTTCCCTGAGGAAGTGGTGCTCTGCTGGAGCCTGAAGGATGCATTAGACGTAAGTAAGCGAAGAGGAGAAGGAAAACGCATGGCAGCCAGCAGGGATGGCACGTGCAAAGGGCCTGTGGTGGACAAAACCCTGGTGAGGGTGAACCCCGAGAGGAGGAAGCTCCGTGTCTGGAGGGAGGGGGAGTGTGGGTTAGGGGCGGGGGCTGGTGGGGGCTCACCCCTGTGGCTCCAGTGGGGTTTGCACCTTTATTCTAAGACCTCAGAAGCCATGAAAGCTTCCAAGAAAGATGTGACGCACGCAGATCTGGGTGTTTGAAAAAGCTCCCTCTGGCTATACGAAACCTGGTGGACAGTGGCCTCAGGATGGGAGATGCACACATCAGAGCCTTCATGTTGACCGGTCTTGCCAGGGCAGCCCCGGGGGTGCAGGTAGGTGGTGGCTGAGGCCTCTGCAGCCTGTAGGGAGGCAAGGAGCCAGGAGCCTCCCTCACCCCGGAGCTGTGGGCTCATTTACATGATCCCAGCTTAATTCTCCCAGGGTATGCAAATATATGCAAACCACGATCCAGGAGAGGCAAAAATAGCAGGGCCCATTAGCATCCCCCACAGGAATATTGTTTTATGCAAACGACATGCTTGGGGCCTGCTGAGTGGGCGGAAATGGAAGATGTCAGGGTGTCCATTCCCCCCAGGCCTGTGCCGTCCAGGGTCCTGGCCAGGTCCCCGCTGCCGGGGGGAGGCTCCAGGGCGCAGGGGCAGATGGTGAGTGGAGGGCCCTGGCCGCCCAGCATCCAAGGCCCCAGGTAGGGTCTCCAGGCTGCCAGGATCCCTGGCCGCAGGGCCAGCCCTGCCCGGCCCTGGCCTCCGCCCTAGGACTGTCTCATCTCCATCCCCTCTTCCCCATCCAGACTGCCCCTTCTCTGCTCTCTGCACAGTCTCACCTTCCTCTTGGCTTCCCTTGGATCTCTTTTTCTTTGCTCTTCTCAGCCTCCTTCCTCCAGCCCTTCTTTTTCAGTGGCTTTCTCCCTGCCCAACCTCCTGGTCCCTCTCACCTGAGAATTCCCCGGGGTCCTTCTCTTGGAGCTTGTCTCTCTCTGGGTCTCCATCTGCAGCACGTCCCTCTCTGTCGCTGTGACCCCCTGGCCCTTGGTCCTTATCTGTCTCTGATAATGCCCGCCTCTCCTTATCTCTGTCTCTGTCTCCCTCTCTCTGTCTCTGTCTGTCCTAATAAGCATCTTTCCTTGCCCCTATCTTTCTGGTCCGGCTGGTTCCCCTCTGTTTTGTTTGAATTCGTTCCTCTCTCTCTTTTGGGCTCTCTTGTTCTCTCTGTTGCCGCCTCTGTTCTCTCTACTGCACCATCTTTCCCTGGCTTTTTCTCTGTGGCTCTCACCCCAGCACCCTCTTCCTTTAGGGCACCCTGGAGAGAATTCTCACACAGGCAGCAGCACCCCTGAACTCGCATCTGGTCCGGGGACTGTGGGGCCATGGGGAGAGGTGCAGGGACCCCTCCACATACCTGCGAGCTCCAGTGGGCACCAGACACTTGACGGCAGCCCGGTTCAGTCAGCCGTGGAGCCCAATCTGGACAGCTCTGGGTTTGGGGAAGGGACTTGGCTTTCCCAGAGCCCTGGAAGGATAGGTCTGGCTTAGGTCTGGTCATGCTGGATGGGAGTTGCCTGAGACTGGGGTACTGTGGGGAGAGGACAAGAATCAGTGAAATCCTGTCTGGATAGCAGCAAGTCCTGGCAACAGACGCCCCAGCTGTGCAACCTCTGCAAAGGCCTTCCTCTCTCTGAGCCTCAGTTTCCATCTCTTTAAAATGTGTTGATCCTGGAGTCCAGGCCTCAGCCTTGTGGTGGGTCTGCCCAGCTGCACTGACAACCTTTCAGACAGGTGGCGCTCAGTAAATATTATCCACAGCTGTTATCGTCGTCCCTGCTGCTGCAGGTCCACGTGAGCGCTCTGTGCCTCAGTGTCCTCATGTGGAAAATGGGAGAAGAGTTCTCAAGTCCTTGGGCGGTTGTGAGATCTGGATGAGATAGTTGCAGACTTGGTACACAGTGTGTGTGTGTGCGCGCGCGCGTGTGCGCGCGCGTGTGCATATGTGTATATGTGTGTGTGCATGTGTGTGTGCACATGCGCATGTGTGTGTATGTGCGCGCGTGTGTGCGCATGCGTGTGTGTGTGTGTGTGTGTGTGCGCGCGCCCATGTGCGCATGTGCTCAGTCGTGTCTGACTCTTTGTGACCCCATGGGCCATAGCCCACCAGGCTCCTCTGTCCATGGGATTGACCAGGGAAGAATACTGCAGTGGGCTGCCACTTTCTCCTCCAAGTGATCTTCCCAACCCAGGGATCCAACCCATGTCCCTTGCATCTCATGCCTTGGCAGGCAGATTCTTTACCACTAGCGCCACCTGGGTACATAGTAGGTGTTCACTAAAAGCCTTTTTTTCTTTCTTCTCAGGCTAGCTGTGTGATTTTGGCAAGCTGCCTGTCCTTCTCTGGGCTTTGGTTTCCTTGTCCAAAGGAAAGCAGCACAGAACACCCTTTGGGGCCCAGTTTTGCCTCCTCTGAGGTCTCTGCCCACTCCCCACTAGACTTAGGTCCTAGGGTGGTTGCCAGTTGGCATGACTCCACAGCGCCACCACGTGGTCACCCAGCTCACCATGCTGCAGGCTTTGGGGTCGGGGGCAGAGGGCAGGGGTGGGCCTGACCTCTGTGACCTCGGCAGAGCCCCCAGGCCCATTACACAGAGGGGAAGAGATCTGCCTAAGGGCACACTGCCAGGAGTTCTGGGTTGTGGTCCTGGAGCTGCCTCAGACTTGCTGGGTGACCTTGGGTCGGTGCATTCCCCTCTCTGAGCCATGCTTTCTTCTCCACCTCGGACCACCGCGGAAGCCTCCTCCGGCAGCCACGTCCTCCATCTTCATGGCTGGTCCAAGGCCACCTGACTTTGATAGCTCGTGTTTTTATCAGGCACCTACTCTGTGCTGTGGCCGGGGTAAACAACAACAGTAGCCATGACAATAATAGTAAGCCATCATTATTACTGTGAGCTTATTCTAGGCCTGACTTCACACGAGGCATCTGATCTGCACCAACGCATTTGATCAACATGAAGTAGAGCTTTCTGAGCAGTTTACAGAAATGAACTCATTTACTTCTTCCAACAAAGTGAGGCTGAGGGAGGAGAACTGACCTGTTGTCATTAAATTCATTCACTCTCTATTTGTTGACGTGCTTAACCCTGGGACCCATTGGTGAAGAACACAGATTTCACTGTGGCCCCTGTGGGTTTGAAGTGTGGTGGGGAAACACCCAATAAGTAAGGAAAACAGCCAAGAATACAATATTGGACAATACTGTAAGAGATCTAAAGGGAAAGAACAGGGAACAGTGAGAGAGGAAGAAAAATGGCAGGAGAACCAGGACGAGGCAGCCTGGGGGAGATGGTGCTTAAGCTGAGGTTGGAGGGGGAATTAGGAACCTCAGAGGGTGGCGTGTGGAGGCCACAGGAGCAGTGTGTGCAAAGACCCTGTGGCAGCGACAAGCTTGCCCCATATAGAAACTGACAAGAGGCCCTTGACCCCAGGGCCCGCCCTGTACCTCCAGCTTCCCACTGAGGTTCATATCGGGGTTCTCAGACTCTGAGAAAATCTCCAGGGGGCTTTAAAGAAAAACCTAGGCCTGGGCAATCCCGTGAGACTCTTGGAAGTTGGAACCAGCTCAAGTAATTATTTTAATTCTCTGCATAATTCCAACAGGCAGACTGGGGGTCACTCAGACTCCAAGGCTGGGGTCTTGCTAAACTTTCCTGACCCAATGGCTGGGAAGAAGGGATCTTCTTGAGGACAACATTTAATCCATAATTTTCCTTGTGGTAGGCCCAGCTTTGCACCCTGGACAAGTCTCTGTTAGAAACCTAGCTTATCTCACAGGTGCCATGTCACCATAATGCTCATGAGTTAGTCAGAAGGGCCTCCTGGAGTAACATTTTCACTATAGTAACCCGTACAGAAGGCTTGCCTGGTGGTTCAGAGAAAGAAGAATCCACCTGCCCCTGCAGGAGACGCAGGTTCTATCCCCAGGTCGGGAAGACCCCCTGGAGAAGGAAACGGTGCCCCCCACCCATTATTCTTGCCTGGAGAATCCCATGGACAGAGGAGCCTGATGGGCTACAGTCCATGGGGTCACAAAGAGTCAGACACGACCGAGCGACTAAACAACCCATTCAGGGTCTGACCAGCACCGCTAAAGGGTTACCCAGATAGAGCAGCCGTAGGCAGGCCCCTCTGAGCGGTGCCTAGGACTGTCTGTCTTCCTGGCCCCCATGGGACAGCCTGGCTGCAGAAGGAGACCCAGGCCACTTCTGCGCTGGGGGGTGGAGTGCTGGGATGGGCCAGCCGTGCCCGCCCGGGGTGCAGCTTGGGGCTCTGCGCCACCCTGCTGGTCTACTCCGTCCACTCCATTCAGACCCAGCACCCGAGGTCACACCCCTTCCCCTTCAGGAGTAGGGAGGATCCAAGCCCACTTCATTGCTGGCTGGCTGGGCAGTCTGGTGACACATGAACGCTTAGAGCTTTGTTTTCCCACCTGTAAAGTGGGTTCACTGATTATCTTCATTTTCTAGGGCCACCATAAAGAACACCACGCACGTGGTGGCTTACACAACAGAAAAGGACTTTTTAACCATCCTGAAGGCTAGAAGTCCAACATCAAGGTGTCAGCAGGGTTGCTGTCTTCTGAGGCCTCTTTCCTTGACTTGCAGATGGTACCCTGTCCCACTGTCATCACAGGGTCTGTCCTCTGAGAATGTCTGTGTCTTAATCTCCTCTTCCTATAAGGACCCCAACATACTGGATTAGGTTCCCCACTCTCACGACCTTCTTTTAACATTGCTTCTATAGTGATCACATCTGTAAATACAGTCTCATTCTGAGCTACTAAGGGTTAGGAATTCAACATGAAAGAGATGTGAGATTTGGGGGGAGGGGGAGACATATTATGAATTTGTTGGTGGGCACAATTCAGCCCATAACAATGATGGAGTAGGACTTCCCTGGTGGTCCAGTGGCTAAGACTCCACACTCCCAATGCAGGGGCCCCAGGTTCAATCCCTGATTGGGGAATTAGATCCCACATATCACAGTTAAGAGTTCGCATGCTGCAACTAAGATCAAAGATCCTGCGTGCCACAACTTAGACTCAGCACAGCCAAATAAATATTAATAAAGGAAATAAATAAAATGTAAAAAAAGATGGAGCATTTACCTTGTAGGGGAGGTGGTGGCCCTTTGAGTGCTGCCCATTCGTCTGTAGCAAATATCTCGGGAGCAATAGCAATGCATCAGGCACTCTGCTTTTCCTTCCAGGTGTCTGCTGCTGTGTAATAGACCATCCCAAACTTAGTGGCCTAAAACAATGATATTTATTTTGTTCATGGGTCTGTGAGTGGGGCAGACTTCGGCACAGAGAGCTGGTCTCTGCTTCACAGGGTGTCAGCTGAGATGGCTCAGGGTCTGAGAGTGGGGCTTCTGAAGTCGTGTCCACTCACACACATGTGGTTGACGTTGGATCGGGGGCTGTAGGCTGAGACCTCAGCTGGGGCCACTGGGGGAAACGCCTGCCCATGGCCACATCCTCTCTATGTGTGGTCTGGGCTTCCTCACAGCATGGCGGCCAGGTTCCAAGGGCAAATGTCCACATGACCTTTCACGGCCTCGTCTCAGAATTCTTAGAGCATCTGCCACCTTCTTTCAAGCCCATGCAGTTGCAAAGACCTGCCCACTTTCAGAGGGAGGGGAATCAGTCGGCGCTTCTTGTTTGGCAAGTTCTGCAAATGTTGCTGTCGTCATTTTTGGAAAACACAATTTGCTCTAATTGCAGCTGAGGCCAGAGAGGCTCAGAGGAGGAAAGAGTCCCCAGGCCCACACTGCATAGGAAGCCCACTCTCCCATCATCCCCAAGGGCCCCTTGGAATGTGTCCATTCCCCGCCCCCCCGCCGGTGGGGGCCAGTGAGGTGGCCTTCCCTCCCCAGGCCCCACACAAAAGCCTGTGGCTGAGCCTCCATCTGGCTTGTGGGATGGATTTGTCACTGGGAGGGAAGAGAAAAAAAAACGGATTTTCTGCTTATTTTTTCTCAGCTCCTTATTCACATGTTGCCCAGCAGGGAGTAATCAGGGCTCTGTGGTCCTCCCGGCTTGCTTAATTCATCCAAGACCCTCCCTCTCCTCTGTTCCGCCCCGAGTTTCTCTCTTTAGGGTTTTGTTTCTCTCTCTCTTTCCAGGTCTCTCCCTCTTTCTCCCTGTCTTTCCCTCCTCCACCTCCTCCAGCATATGCACCCCACTGACATCCCATGTTTCATTTCTGCCCCCTTGAAGGGATCAGCCTCCAGGAAAACAGATTGCTTAGTGCCGGGCACGTTTGCTCAGGATTCCTGCCCTGCCCCAGCTTTCAGCCCACCATCCTGCCTCCCAGAAGGAAGCCAGGAAGGAATGTGCCAGCTGCCTTTCTAGCTTCTTTTATTAAAAAAAATATATATATTTTTAATTAAGGTGAAAATCACATGACATTGAACTAATTGTTTTCAAGTGAACACTTTGGTGGCTTTGTGACGTTCGCAGTATGGGGCAACCACCACGTCTATCTAGTTTCAGAACCCTCTCGTCGCTCCAAAATTATCCATCAACAGTTCACTCTTTGGGAGTTCCTTGGTGGTTCAGTGGTTAGGACTGTGTACTTTCAGGGCTGTGGCCCTGATTCAATCCCTGGTCTGGGAACTGAGATCTCACAAGCCTAGTGAAGAGGTGAAAAAAAGAAACAAAAAAAAGCAAAACAAAATAACCAGCCAACAGTTCACTCTCCATCCCACCCACCCACCTGCCCCTGCCTGGATATCCATTAACTTACATTCTGCTTCTTTAGATTTCCTTATTTAGCACATTTCATATAATGGGAATGGTATAATAGATGCCCCTTTGTGTCCGGTTTATTTCGCTTAGCCTACTGTGTTCCAGAGCCATCTACATCACAGCATGTGTTATTCTTTTTTACAGTTGCATCGTATTCCATTGTATGGCTAGACCATATTGTACTTATCTATTTATCTGTTGATGGATGTTTATTTCTACCTTTTGGTGATTGTGAATAATGCCATTATGAACATGGGTGTGCAAGGATTGTTTGAACATCTATTTTCAAATCTTCTGGTTCTATATCTAGGAGTGGAACTGCTGGGTTGTGTAGTGATTCCATGTTGAACTTTTTGAAGACCTGCTACATTGCCTTATCATCTTACTGCATGGACCATAATGATATCTTTAGAGGAATTGTGTTGGCAACCTGAAACCTGTCCACTGTCACTGTCTCGTCCATTTCCATCTGAGGGTTGGCAGGGAAACCTCGAATCAGGGACGAGCTGCTCAGCAAGGAGATACGAGAAGGACTGTGGAAGGAGAGAGAAGTGTGATAGTGGAGAAGGCTAGAAGGTCAAGGTCGTAGATTCGTTCATTCATTCATCCATCCATTCACTAATTCACTGGTATCATTAATTCATGGGTAGAACGTTTACCTAGAACCTGCCATATGCAGGGCCTGTGCTGGACACTGGGGAGCAATGAATAAAATAGATTACATGCAATCAAGAGGATTACAGTCTGGGGGTCAGTAAAACAGTCACACAAATAAGCAATTAGGAAAGAGTGTAATTCTGTCCCACGTGGAGGCTGTTTAAGGTACTGGGGAAGCAGCTGCCTGGGAGCATCAGACAAGGCTCGACAAACGGGCAGCTCTTTAAACTGGCTGTTGAAGGATGAGTAGGAATTCCCCCTGAGGCAGGAAGGTACACTCCGGGTCTAGGGAACAGCGTGGATGAAATTGCAGAATCCATAGTTATGGTGAATCTTAGGTATGGCTGGGGCACAAGGTAAATCTGGTGGAAATAATACCACAATGATTGGTATGCTGTGATAAAGTAATCAAAGCCTACTAATAACATACTAAGGAGTCTGAGTTCTAATCTGGGGGTGGTGGGGCACCATAAAAATACTTAAACTTGAAGGATTAGAGGCAATAAAGGTAGCTTTCATTTTCCTGTCTATAAAATGGAAGCATTTTAGTAGCTTGTACTTGTCAGGATAAACTGGCTTATGCTGCACTAATAAATACACTCCAAATCACAATGGCATGAAATAATGTTTGTTTGTTTTTTATGGTTCACACTATATGTCCATTGCAGGTTGGCTGGGGGATCTGATGCACGTCTCCATTATCTGTAGCTTAGAACCTTGGTGGGTGGAGCAGTCACTTTCTGGAGCATGGCCAGCCGCAATGGCAGAAGGAAAAAAGAGGGGAGAATCTCAGTCCCAAAGTGACCATGCAAGAAAAATATGACATAGGTCACTGAAGGCAGGCCCATGACGCATCTGTCTCTATGTGGGCAAGGAAGCATAGTCCTACCACGGCCTCAGAGGAGAGCAAGGCATATGAGGTGGGCAGTGTGAGTGACCAGCACATAGATCCTCTCCGAGTTCCTTCTATATTTACGAAAACAAATTTTGCTCAGGGATGTTCACTGCACCATTGGTTGCAATAGCCTAAAGCTGGAAGCAACCAAAGGTAAAGAATCCGCCTGCCAGTGCAGGAGATGCAAGAGACACGTGTTTGATCCCTGGACGGGGGAAGATCCCCTGGAAGAGGAAATGGCAACCCACTCCAGTATTCTTGCCTGGAGAATCCCATGGACAGAGGAGCCTGGTGGGCTACAGTCCATGTGGTTGCAAAGAATTGGATGTGACTGAACATGCATGCACCCAGAAACATAAACTACAGAATTTGATTGTTTCTTTTTGAAAAGAAAATAGGTTAATTCCATTTTCTGATCTTCCTTTCCCACCCGCTCCATGAAGAAAAGACTTGGAGTCACATTTCTCTGAAGATGCACAAAGAGCAGTAAATAAGTGTAGCTTCTGAAAAATCAGGGGGAAAAACTGCCACGTCAGTTCTATAAGAAAAAGAATCTCGAAAAACAAACGAGGGTTCCTGCGAGCCGTCCCTTGTGCTACAGGGATATTCGTCTTGGAAGGCACTCGACAAGGCCTCCCTCGTCTGCCTCCCGGAACGAGCCTGCCAGGGGAGATGGATCGCTCCTGAGATCCCCCCGCACCTCTCACTACATGGGGGTTCAATTAGCCGAATCCATTCCTACATCCCCGGACAGAAAAGCACAGGGCATCTGTGCAACCTTCCGTCAGTATCTGCAGCCCGCCCATGCAGAGGAAGCAATATATTTTTTAAAAATTTTATGCCTTTTAATTGCTTATGTGTTGATTTCTTGCCCGCCACCCCTTCCCTTGCCCACCCCATCCCCCCAACATCAGACCCTCGCTTCCCTGCAAGAATAATGTTCTTGCCGGGAAGCTGCTCAGCTTCACTGAATCACAGGAGAGGGTGTAACTGACTGTTAGGAACAGTGAGGTCTGGGAGGGGGGCTTCTCTCTGGGGGGATGTCAGGAGATGGGAGCTGATGGCTAGTGGTACCATGACCTCCATCCTCCCAAAGGTGGAGAGGCTGTACCCTGGTTACCCTGGAGCCTAATCATTGGGTTCAGACAGCCAGGTTTCAAACCCTGACTCTGCCTATCACGGTGGTGCAATCATGGGCCACATGACTCCACTGCTCTGGCCTCACTTTTCTCATCTGAAAAATGGGCATGGATAATAGCTGCTACCTCAAAGGGTATTGTGAGCAATTAAGGGTATAGAGATTGTCAAATAAGCATTGAAATGTGCTTATTACAAAGCATACTTGTATTTCATGGTAAAGTCCCTTTGGGACTTCCCCTGTGGCTTAGTGGTAGAGAATCCAGCTGGCAATGCAGGAGACATGAGTTCGATCCCTGGGTTGGGAAGATCCCTTGGAGAAGGAAATGGTTGCCTGGGAAATCCCACAGACAGAGAAGCCTGGTGGGTTAGAGTCACTGGGGTCGCAAAGAGCGGGACAGGACTTTGTGACTAAACAGCAACAGAAGTCACTTTGGGCCAGTCTGGCCAGAGATGGAAGTGAGATTTTGCCTTGATAAAATCAAGGACCCCATCTTAGAAGATTTATATTCAGAAAGACAACAACCAGCTCTGTCTTTCTCCCAAGTCTGATGGATGAGCTTCCTAAAGTGGAAGTAACATTGGATGAATGACCTCCAACGTTCTTCCTGTAACTTAAATTTCAGAGGAAAGAGAAAATGAACACTGACTGAGGGCCTATGTGCCAGGTACGGTGCAACTGGTGTGTGTATTGGGGGCTGCAAACCACCCATCTGTTTTGGTGGGATCTGTGGGCTAAAAATAATGCTTTACATTTCTAAATCATTGAAAAAAATCAAAAGAAGAATACTATTCTGTGACACATGAAAATTATCTGAAATTCAAATTTCAGTGTCCAGAAATAAAGTTTTATTGGCACACAGCCACGCCCATTCGCTCACATTTTGTCTTAGGCTGCTTTGACGTTGCAATGGCGGCGTTGAGTAGTTGCAACAGAGACCATCTGGCCTGCAAAGCTGAAAGTATTTACTATCCGGCCCTTTAGAGAAAATGTTTGCTGACCTCTGGTGTCTGTCGTGGCACTGAGGGCTCAAGGCAACTCTGTGACCATTGTTATTACTGACCCATTTTATAGGTGAATAAACTGAGGCTTTGAAAAAAGCCTCTTTTCAAAGTAAGTGATTTGCTGCCAGGGTTGCAGGGAAAGTGGCTATGGAATGACATCATGATTATACCCATTTTGCAGATGAGGAGACTGAGGTCTGTACAAGATAAGGCTACTTGCTCAATGCTCTCAGTGAAATAAGGGCCGTGTGGACACCAGAATCTTGCTCTTGAGTCAGGGGCCATTTTTCTTTGCTTCTGCCTCTCTTCCATGGGACTTAAGGTGACTCTCCCAGAGTAACCATGAGGGGCTGTCACTGATGGATGGCTGGTCCTGCCTCTGGGAGCCAAGGGCCCCTGCAAGCTGGGGCCTGGGGCAAGGTTGCTGATGGGTTGGGAGGGGGCAGGGGTTCTGGGCTAGGCTCCCAGGACTGGGGGTGGGGAGAGGCATTGGAGCTGTGTATTTCCTTTCCAGTTTCCTCCCTGGACCCGTCGTATCTCAGCCTATTGTTCCAACAGAGGAAGCAAGTAGTACTGAGATGCTAGAACACGTGTTCTTGTCACCATTTGGTAAACAGCTAGTCCCTTGTATTGTAAGTTACAGTCTCCAAACACAGGCCCTAAAAAGACAGCTCTCCTGGGAGGAATCACACGATATTTTTGCCCTAAAATGCTTTTCATTTGGGGTCCTCCTCAATGCCCATGTGGAGGGACCCCTCCCTCCAACCCCCTGCACATTGAGATTAATGTGCGAAGCCAGAGAAGGCAGCAAACGTGTATTCCAAGCCTACACGTCTTAACAGTGAGGGGAATCTGTTAGGGATACAGGTTCTGGTGTCAGACAGACAGGGCCTGAGTGTGGCCTCTGCCTGTGAGCCATTGGCCTTCACCTCCTGAGCCTTCTCGGTTTTGTGACCTGGAACTGGTGAGGGCCCCTATTTCACGCCCGGCGTAAGGAAGAACTGGCAAGCCACCTGCAAAGTGCTACACGTGAGGCTGGGCGTGAGGACTGTGCTCACACACGCCTTCTCTTGTAATTTGCTGAGCATTTACTATTTGCCCGGGGTGCCCTACGTGTGCCCTTTCACCATGACTGCGTGTGTGCGTGCTAAGTCGCTTCAGTCACATCCAACTCTTTGCGACCCCGTGGACTGTAGCCCGCCAGGCTCCTCTGTCCATGGGATTTTCCAGGCAAGAATACTGGAGTGCGTTGCCATGCCCTCCTCCCCCGGGGGATCTTCCCCACCTAGGGATCAAACCCGCATCTCTTACATCTCCTGCACTGGCAGGAGGGTTTGTTACCGCTAGAGCCAGCAGGGAAGCTCCTCATCGTGATTACGTTGGGGCTGTTACTCTCCCTGCTCCGTAGATGAGATAACTGAGTCTCTCGGGGCCTAAGCAGAAGAGCAGAACTCAGGACCCCAAACCAGGGTGGTGGGTCTGTAAATTTTGCCTTTCTTGCACTCCCACCACTTGGATGCTTCCCAGAAGAGTGGGAGCCTCCTGACTCTTTCTTTCCTATAATTCTCCCTTAGTTTAACAATCTGCATTTCAAAATCATGTCCCCACGTCCCAAGGCCCCTGGGTACCAGGTGTATTTCTCCAAATCCCAATAAATAAATACAGTAAATTCTTGCGTTTTATGGGCCAGCCTGCCAGGGAAATGGGCTGCTTGCCTCTGAGGGCTGAGCCGATGGAGCGGGTGAGGTAATTGGCTGCTGAGTTATGGGGGCCCCTTGAAATCTGCTTGTTGAGAGATCTCAGGTGCCCGTCTCACCTGGGTCCAGATTTACATGGTGCTGGGCGGGCTCCTGGCATAGGCGTATCCGCGGGGACACAGACAGAGGGGCAGCCGGGGGCTCTCAGGGAGGAGGGACGTGGAGGTCCAGAGGGACACCTAGAACGGGGTGTGTCTGAAGAGGGTGGCAGGGCCTCCTTGGGGAGCCGTCTGGATTCTTGCAGTGGGTTCCTGTTGCGTGTTCATACCTGTGATTCCATTTCGTGCCTCTGGTTTAGAGCTATCTCGTGATCTGTTTGTTCACCGGTCTCTCTCCCCTCCTCGTCTCATCCATTCATTCATTCATTCCATAAAGAGATCAGGAGAACCCCTCGTGCATCAGGGTTGAATATAAAGGTTCTGGAGGTGAGAGAGAATCTCTTATTAAACCAGGGGCTGGACAAAGAGTTGGTGTATCATGTATACTTTTTGCAAGAAGGCAAGTGTGCTCACTCAGGGTCACCTTTTTCTGCTCACTGCTTAAATTCTAGGCTGTATGGTGTGGATCATGTGCGCGTGTGTGTGTGCGCGTGCACACCCTCAGACACACACCAAAACTGAAAGGCTCCCACGCACCAGGTGCTTGTTAGATGCTCAAGACATTCGGGGCCCCTCACTGGTCACTCTCTGGCCTGGTGGGGGGAAGACAGCCTCCTCTTGAATCCCTCCCTTTCTCCCTCCCCACTTGAACCTGCCCCCGCCCCCACCCACAGCAACTCAGGATGAGCTGCCGACAGTAAGCAGGTCTGGTCACCCCTCTGTCCTCATCCTCCAGTTCCTGCCCCTCCCGGGGGAGAACCGAGACTCCTAGAATAGTCTACAAGGTCTGCGTGACTTTTCAAAAATGCTTATTTATTTGGCTGTGCCGGATCTCCATTGCGGCATGCAGGATCTTTAGTTACAACATGCAAACTCTTAGTTGCTGCCTGTGGCATCTAGTTCCCTGACCAGGGATCGAACCCAGGCCCCCTGCATTGGGAGCATGGAGTCTTACCCACTGGACCACCAGGGAAACCCTGGATCCTCATGATCTGAGCTCTTATCACCCACCCTCGCTGGCCAGCCCCAGCCATACTAGAGGGTCTCCTTCCGCACTCCGGACTCAGTCTCACCTCTGGGCCTTTGCACATGCCAAGCCGTCTGCCAGGAGTGCTGGTGCCCCAATTAAATGCCTGCCTCCTTCCCTCCTCTCTTTTGTGTCTCTGTTCAGCTCTAATCTCTCTACCCTTCTCTGCCCTACTACTATTTTATCACTTCAACCCTTATCACCGCCTCTCGTGATCGACATTTATTTGTTCTTGATTATCATCTGTCACCCTCCCTCCCCCTGGAACTTCTGCTTCATGAGGGCGGATATTTTGTCTCTTTTTGTCCCTGCTACTTTTCAGCACTTGGATCAGTGACTGGCATGTGATCGATGCTCCATAAACAATTCCTTGAATGAATGAACCCATCTTTGCACCCACAACAGCCCATGCAGTAGCTGGCATTCAACAGCAGCTAAACAGTTGTTCAACGAAATGTGGGGATGAATGATACAGAAAATATGCTCAGATGGGAGAAGTATCATGAGGCAGAGATGACCAGTGAGTCATAGGAGTGTGAGTGCCACGGGGGCTCTAGGGGGTAGGGGGTCTGTTGGGGGTATTTCCCAAAAGCTTTGATGCTTGCGTTGACAGATGAAGGGTGAGCAGGAGTTTTTCAGAGTGCTCATGTGGCAAAAGGATCCAAGGGATAGAAACATCGCGTCCCTAGGAAGACCTGAGAGTGCTGAGTGTCTGTATTTTGCAAGAAGGATGAACGGACCCAGGGCTGAGACAGGGACCCGATCTTTCAGAAGCTTGAATGTCAGGCTAGGAATTAGGATTTAGACCTGAGGGCCCCGGGGAAGACCCTGCAGTGGGATGCTAGAGCATCTTTTTTTTTTAATTAATTAATTTTTATTGAAGGATAATTGCTTTACAGAATTTTGCTGTTTTCTGTTGAACCTCAGCATGAATCAGCCGTAGGTATACGTGTATCTGATGCTTATGGAGACAGCACAGTAGGAATGGGACAGCCTAGGAAAGAGCCAATAAGGGCTGAACTGAGTTGGTGACACTGGGGACCAATGGGTGGGGATGGTGGTGGCGGGAGCAGGGTGGTACAGATGGGATCCTTCCATGGCTGCAGAGACCGTACGTGGAGAGACTAAAATCTCATCGTTTCCAAATCTGCAGGACGCAGAGAAAGCCCGACCACCTGGCTCCAAACTCAATTAACCAGATTTTTTAAAAATTGTAATTGCAGCCCTCATCTCTCCCCCCTTCCTCTTCTGTTAAAAATTTTTATTATATATGCCTTTTGACAGCCAAAGACTCTCAGATGCTTGACGCGCTGTATATTAAGCAGAGTGGCAGCTGTGGTTATTGCCAAGCGAAACAAAATACAAAATTTACAGCAGTAAATTCTTCTCTCTTCAGGGTGGTTAATTATCTTAATTACTTTTATTATCTCTTATCTTTTAAGATCCTAAATTGCTTATTTTTTTGCCTCTCCCGCCAAAGGCGACCACATATCTTTTATTGGTGCACACTGAGTGAGGAGTCAGCCGCTCGTCTTTCTGGTGAAATGCAAAGGAACGTTGATTTATACCTGACTACTCCTCGTGATTTTAATCGTGCTAACTAGTGAAAATAAAGTTCCGTGAAATGTCGGCTGACAGCAGGAAACACAGACACACGGGCACGCGTGCCCATGCGCGTGCACACACACTCTCCAAAGCTGACAAATGCCTCCCTTTTCTTTTTTTATATCTCCTCCTCTCTCCCTTGCATTCTTTGTGCGATGTGGAGAAATCCATTTCTCTCCAGCAAATCTTAACTTGGAAGAAAAGAATTACAGGCCTTGCAAACTGTCACTTTCCCCGGGAAACGGGGAGAGGTGATTTGGTTTGAAATAAATCCCTTCACGGTTAACATTTGAAAGCAAAGGGAAGAAAGGGGGGAAAAAATCACCCGGCACCTAGACCCGGGGATATTTCAAGCTGGGGGGTTTTGCAACAGCTCAACCAGCTGAAGATGGACGGGCTACAGCCCGAGTTGGGGGAGCAGTGGGGGGCGTCCGAGGTCAGATGCTCAGCTAGTAACTTCATCAAGACTCAATTTTGGAAGAGGTGGCTCAGGGGCCACCATCCGAGGCCAGAGCCTTGGGTCCAGATGTGTTCTGGGCTTTAGAACCATTGTCAGAGTGTAGACAGGAACAGGGCTGCTTCCTCTAGGACTCAGTAGAATCAACCTGCCAATGCAGGAGACGCCGGTTCGATCCCTGGGCCGGGAAGATCCCTTGGAAAAGGGAATGACAACCCTCTCCAGTATTCTTAACTGGGAAATCCCATGAGCCTGGTGGGTTACAGTCCATGGGGTTGCAAAAGAGTCGGACATGACTGAGCTATTAAGCATGCACGCAAGAAAGGAGTAGCTCTCTGGGAAGGTCAGCTTCATGAGCGTTTGAGGGAAGTTTCTTTGAGTTTTGCCTGTGGGTTGGGGTCATGTTACCCCAAGCAACTCTCCAGGGCTGCCCAGCGACAGACCTCAGCCTGGCCTGGGGGCAGGGCTCCTGCCAGCCCCTTGCTGACCGTCGCCTCCTCTCCCTACCACCCTCTGCATCTCTCGGGCTTCATCTCTCAGTGCCTGCAGTTCTTGGTGAGGTTCCCCCCACACCCCCTCGCCCCCCACAGAAAGTCCCACGTCCCGTGAGCCCTTTTGGTGCCAGGCACACTGGGACGGTCGGTCACCCTATGTCTTGAGTTTTCCCTCTCCAGAATTCTGTGGTCCTTTCTCCGTTCCTGTCTCTCCGTCTGGGTCTGTCATCCTGTCTGTCTGTCTCCTACCATACCACCTCTCTCGTATCCACCCCTGCTCCCCCTGGCATCCCTCCTTCCTTTCCTCCGGACTCCCCACATTGTACTCTTTGGCCAGAAAAGCACAGCATTTGTGCCCTCAGAGGGGCTGGGCAGTCGAGTCCAGAGATGGACACATGGCCGGGAGGGATGAGGGGAGGCGGGGGAGGACCAGCGGTCTGGGAGGAGGGAGGGGGAACCCTGCGACCTCCAGCCCCCCAGAGAGACTTTCTGACAGCTCCCAGTTCTGCACACAGGCTTCCTTCCCAACATACTTCTTTTCTACACTGCTCCATGAGAGGTGTGTGTGTGTGTGTGTGTGTGTGTGTGTGTGTGTGTGTGTGTATGCGTGCACAGACCCTGAGTGGACGGGCCACTGGAGAGGCCTTTCCCCAGGGATGGGGGCGTGAAGACAGGGACTGACCCTCTCCTGCCAGACGCCGTGCTGTGAATCTCTCCAGGCTTTGGATGGGGGAGAACCTGCAACAGGCGACACGGGGATGAGAAAAGCAGGATTCAGGATGGAGGGGCCAGGGCCGCTGCTGACCCCTGCGCATTCCCGGGGGTCACAGCTTTCCTCGTGTGGCTGTTGAGCGTTCTCCATGTGGCTAGTGGGACCGAGGGTCTGAATTTTTAAATTACATGAGATTTTAATGATAGCAAAATCTAAAAACAGATACTCTTTCAGTTATTGGAAATTGTTTAAGTGTACTTGGAATAACGTGGCCACGTGAATTTACACTCTCAGATGAACTGGGATGTGCCGTAAGTGTGTGTAAAACACCCTCCGGGTTTCAAGGACTGGGTCCCAAGAATGAGTGAAAATTATGTGATGAGACATTTTTCATGTTGGTTGCAGGTTGGAACTGTGTTTCTGATGTAATGGGTTAAGGAGGATATTATTAAAATTAACTTCCCAGGTTTTTTTCTTAAAACGATGGCTTCTAGAAAGTTTAAATGATTTGCTTGTGTTGTGTTCCTCTGGGGCTGGGTTGCTCTAGGACTTGAGGTCTGCCCCTGCCACCGAGGAAGTATTCTGTGACCTCGTTGCACTGAGACATGAGGCCAGCTTGTTTGTGATTGCTTTTAGCCTCTGGACTGTTGTCTTGCTGTAGAGAAAAGGAAACATTCCACCCAGCCGAAATCCACAATTTTTAGAATGGAAAAAGTAATGAAACCTCAGACTGGAAATCAACCTTGAATATTCACTGGAAGGACTGATGCTAAAGCTGAAGCTCCAATATTTTGGCCATCTGATGCCAAGAGCTGACTCATTGGAAAAGACCCTGATGGTGGGAAAGATTGAAGACAGGAGGAGAAGGGGGTGACAGAGGGTGAGATGGTTGGATGGCATCACCGACTCAATGGACATGAGTCTGAGCAAACTCAGGGAGATAGTGAAGGACAGAGGGGCCCAGTGTGCTGTAGTTGAGAAGCGTCCGACACGACTTAGCAGCTGAACGATGACAACAACAGAATGGAAATGTTGGTTTCAAGCCCCAACCCCCTGCTCACCCATACCCTGCTCCATTCCTGCTACTCCTTGGGGATTAGACTGCTGAGGGTGATGTCTGTCTGGATTAAGAGTCATTTTTATTATATTTTTGTTTGTAAATTTTTATTTTTTTATTAAAAAATTTAATGTTGGAGTAGAGTTGATGAGCAATGCTGTGTTTCAGGTGAGTAGCCAAGTGACTCATCGCATCCATGTACCTGTTGTTCTCAAGCGACTTTCCCATTTAGGTTTTTACAGAATATTGAGATTATGGACATTCTCTAAGGGCCTACAGTGGGTCCTAGCCGGTTCCCTATTTTAAACATAGCAGTGTGTATATGTCGAGACTTCGAGGCCTTTAGCTCTTTCCTCTGACTCCGGCTGTCGGTTAGGGCTGCCCGGGTGGTTTCCCGGGCTGGTTGGACTTCGCAAGGATGGCTGCAGCTCCCTAAGGAAGCAGGAAGGGGTGGGTCCAGCACCCAGGTAGATACGCTCGACCATGCAGGAGGCTGACATGTAGCTCAACCAATATTCTTCCTGTGGGTCAGGCACCAGCTGGGCAGAGAGGCGCCTCTGACACGTCCCGGTGTCGGTGGGGAGACAGACATTGAACAAACACCTGCATCGCTAAGCGTGCTTGGTTACACGCGTTATCCCATCTCATCATCGCTCCCCTGCCGGAGGGTGAGGCTCGTCCTCTCCCTGTTTCTCAGAAGAGGAGCCTGCGGTCAGAGACGTGGGAGACTTGCCCGCGGTGTGCAAACTGGAGCTGGGACTGCAACTCGGGCTTGCGTGGCCCCAGAGTCGTCCGGTAAACCCCTCCTCTGAGCTGCCTCCCAGAAGCTCCCAGAGAGGGCGGGGTTGGAGGCGACCCCTGCCCTCCGGGACCTCGCCTCCTTCCAGTCCTGCCTCCTCGCTGAGCTGCCTCGCTCCCCTTCATAACACGTCCCGAATCCATCATCCCTACTTTTACTCGAAACCCTCCGCGAACCAACATGTATTTTTAGCCCGCACCACCTCTTGGGATAATGAATCTCATATGTTTACTTCCCACTGAGTAAAGCACTACAGCACTTTAATTTTTCCCTAAAATGCCTTGGAGTGTCCCCTTGAGATGGATGGGGAGGGGAGGGGACACGCTGATTAAGCTTTTACCTCCATCACGGAACTCATTCTCTCTGAGGGCTGGCCCTGCCATGGAGCCCTTCAGACCTGAGTTTGCATCTACAACCCCCTCCCCCTCCACCAGGGTGTGTGAGGCGGTGGGCGAGACACTTCGCCAAGCTTGCTTGGCCCCTCTGTACCTGGGGAACAAGGAGACCGATCCTGCAGAGTGTGGGTACCACTGAGGGGGCTGTGTGAGGCGGAGAGGAGAAGGAAGCCCCTCTGTATTGTCCACCTTTGGCATTGTGGAGTTTCTCGGGTACAGGTGGGATGAGAGAAGTGTGGAAGGGGAGCCCTGTTTCTAGTCCATGAGCTGTAGAATGCTTAGAATGCCGGCCAGCATCCCTGTAGTGGCCCTGATACCTCTCTATCCCTGCCCTCCCACATCTCCCTTGCTTACTCTGCTCCAGCCCCACTCAGCCCTTCCAAGCCATGCATATTCCTGCCCCAGGGCCTTTGCACTGGCTGCTGTTCCTGCCTGAAACTCTGTTCCTTGCCATAAATGCCTCAATACCTCCCTCTGTTCCTTCTAGCTGTTCTTCAAATGTCAGCTTCTCCATGAAGCAACCTGGACGACTCTATTGAAAATCAAAACCCCTCCCTCTGGTCCTTTTATTTCCCCTCTTTTTCCTGCCCTTTTTTCTATAGCATATAGCACCTTCTATCAAACTCTATTTGCCATCACTTCATGGCATATAGATGGGGAAACAATGGAATAGGTGACAGACTTTATTTTCTTGGGCTCCAAAAGTCACTGCAGATGGTGATTGCAGTCATAAAATTAAAAGATGCTTACTCCTTGGAAGAAAGGCTATGACCAACCTAGACAGCATATTAAGAAGAAGAGACATCACTTTACCAACAAAGGTCCGAATAGTCAAAGCTATGGCTTTCCCAGTAGTCATGTGTGGGTGTTAGAGTTGGACCGTAAAGAGGCTGAGTGCTGAAGAACTGATGCTTTCAAACTGTGGTGCTAGAGAAGACTCTTGAGAATCCCTTGGACTGCAAGGAGATCAAACCAGTTGATTCTAAAGGAAATCAACCCTGAATATTCATTGGAAGGACTGATGCTGAAGCTGGAGCTTCAATATTTTGGCCACCTGATGTAAAGAGCCAACTCATTGGAAAAGACCCTAATGCTGGGAAAGATTGAAGGCAGGAGGAGAAGGGGAAGACAGAGGATGAAATGGTTGGGTGGCATCACCGACCCAACGGACATGAATTTGAGCAAGCTCCAGGAGTTGGTGATGGACAGGGAAGCCTGGCGTGCTGCAGTCCATAGGGTCGCAAAGAGTCAGCTACGACTTAGTGACTGAACCACAACAACAATCATGCTCTATAACCTATCTATTTATTAGGTTCATTTTGTCTGCCTTCTCAAGGGCAGGAATTTTTCTCTGTGTTGTTCCCTGCTGTATCCTCAACACCCATGTCACTGCTGGACACACATCAGGTTCTCAACAGATATGAAATGAATGCATCATCTTTATGCTCAGCTTCCCAAGTGGGGTTTGCAGGTTGGTAAATGTTATTATGCCACAAAAGCTTCAGTGAGAGTACAGTTGGGGGGAAATGTCCATGGTCAAACGCATTTCATAAAAAGTTGATGTCTTAGAAGAGAGCCTAGCCCTGGACAGGATGCATGACTCATATCCTGGTAGTCCTTGCTGGGAAAAGCCAGTCTAGACTCACCTATCCTTTTCATAGGTCGGGAAACTGAGGGTCTCGGTCTCTGAGTCTTGACCCAGATCTCTGACTTTCTAACAGCTTTGCCTCGTTCTCGACACCCACCCTGTCTCTCTGGTCCTGCCCACCCTGTTCAAAGAGGGATCCTCAAAGATCTCATGTGGACGGCCAAAGTCTGTAGAAAAGGGGGAGCACATGTGGGAGCCCTGAAAAACGTGGGTCACAGACCCTTAGATTCAGGTGTAGCTTCCTTTATTAGTTTGTGGCCCAGATTTGGAGGACTATTTCACTTAATAAAGATTTGCAAAATTTTTCAATGTACAAAACCGAAAGGACTATAGCTCACCAGGCTCCTCTGCTTGTGGAACTTTCCAGGCAAGAATACGGGAGTGGGTGGCTATTCCTTCCTCCGGGTGATCTTCCTGATCCAGGTATTGAATCCAAGTCTCTTGCATCGCCTGCATTGGCAGGAGAGTTCTTTCCCACTAGTGCCACATGAGAAGCTCTACAAAGTTGAATGACCTTTGATTAAAAATAATCTCTCTCGTGAAAATAATTACAACACTGATCTATGCTGACCAATACTTAGGCTGACTCTGAAGGCTTTACACCTTGATTTTGCTAAGTTCCCCATGATGGTCTCACAAGGCATGAATGAGCCCATTTTACAGATGAGGAGACCAAGTCTCAGAAGAGATGGTTTACCTAAAGTCACAGGGTTGGTGAATGGGGGAGCAGGAATCCAGCCTAGCCTAGCCTGACCTATTCTGGAGACTGAGATTTCTACCTTTGTGTGCAAATGGGGCTAAATGATGAAAAAAACCTCCATAATTCTTAGACAGCAGAGAACAGACTACGGTAAACCCTTCCCCCTTCCCTCCAAAACAAAACAAACAAGATGCTTTAATTTCCATTTCCAGCAATGTAACCAGAGGCTATTTTATTGTTTTATGGTTTTATTTAGAGTCTTTGCCCTGTGCCTTTCTTTTCTTTTTTTTTTTTTTTGTGCTTGACATATTTGCTATGTAATTTTGTCTTTTTTCCTTTTCAATTACTATTATGTTACAGTTATGTTTCCATGTTGTTACTCATTTTTATAAACATTTCAATGGCTGCATAATATTCTGCCTTCAGATAAGTCATAATTCATTTTTCATTTTCCCTTGGGTAGACATTTAGGTCAATGCCCGTTTGGGGGCTCATATGTAATGCTACAGGGAGCACTGTTGTTTTTCCATCTCAAAGGCAACCCCTTAGGAGCTGGAGCCCAGGGCCAGGGCATGTCGTTTTGGGAAGTTTAGCTGGTTGCCTCACGTACTCTGAAGACGCCCTGCCCTCGTGTTACGTCCCCACCAGGAACGCGCGAGGGGCCCTTCTCGCCACGTCGTGATTTTCATGGACAGGTCACCTTAGCAACAACAACAACAACAAATTAAAAAAAAAGAAAAAGTTAAAAGGCTTTATGTATTAATTGCCGTAATGTCTTTTCCTCTGATTCCTATTGAAGTGGAGCTTTCCGCCTGTGTTTGCCAACCAGGTCCATCTCCACTTTTGTAAAGACTCTGTGTATGGGAGAAATAGTCTTAAAGTTAGAATTTGAAAAAGAATCAGATGCAAGAAACGAAGATGGGGACTAGGAAGCAGGTGGCAGACCCAGAGACTGTCCCTCGAAGTCTGACTTCACTCTCCTCCTTGGATAGAAGCGGTGTGTGTGATGTGCTGCAGCGGGTACTGGGTCTGGGATGGGACAGGGGCTGGGAAGACAAAAACCTGGACAGGGTCCCACACGGAGATAGCCCTTCTGTTGGACGGCTCATCCAGGCTTGTGACCCACCTGCCATCCAGAATCCAGCCCCTCCTCAGTCCAGGTATAGACAGACGCACTGTGCCCTGGGCAGTGATGGGGTCACTTGGGGGTTAAGGGAATACAGAGCTGGATCCTGGTCCAGACTAGGGGGCTGGAGGTGGGGGCACAGGCAGCCAGCCCAGGAAGCAGCCTCCCCCCTCCTCCACCCTCAGCATAAACACCCACTTTTCTGTCCATCAAACACACCCACCTAGCCCTGGTAGAGCCTTCACACACGCTGTTCCCTGTGCTTGGAACACTCTTCCTCAGACCCACACAGGGTCTTGACCATGGGTGTCACCACCCCCAGGAGGCCACCCTGATTGCTTCTCAGATTCTCCCTTCTGAGACCTTCTCGTCCCTTCACAGCTCTGAGCTGAGTTGAAAATATCCATAAATCCTCTATGCCTCTATGATCCTCTGGGGAGCTTTCAAAAAAAAAAAAAAAATACTGATGCCTGGACTCCACCCCAGACTAATTAAATCAAGACCTCCGAGGGGTAGGTGGGGGCCTGGGTGTGCACTGAAAGCTCCCCCGGGGGTTCTAATGTGCAGCCGGGGCTGGAACCAGGGCTGGAGGAGGTCACTCGCCGATTGCACATTTATTGCCTGCTCCCCCCACCCGCGACCAGAGCTTCACAGATGCCGGGAGCCGTGAAGCAAGCCCTGGAGTCTGCCGAGCACCTTGCCCGGCACGTCCGCCCTCCTTAGTGTGTTTCGAGGGAACCATCTTTCAGAAGAGGACCTGATACCATTACCATCCAGCCACAGCGTAGTCATGGCCCCATTTTCCAGATGAGGAATCTGAAGGTTGGAAACAGGATGCGACCTGGCCGCATTTCCTGGGGTGGATGGGAGGAGACTTTCAAGCCAATGTCGGGGTAGGGAGGGGACCGCAGGGAGGAGACCATGCCTCTGTCACCTCAGAGACTGACAAGATTTGAAAAACATGGATGGGAAACGAGCAAGCTTTGCAGCTATCTTTTTGGAAAGAATAAATAAAAAGACTGCGTGTCTTTAAGGCAATGAATGTGGAAAGAAAAAAAAAAAGACTAAGTCACCTCATTCTCTGCCCGCTGCTCGGCTGGTCTATATTCCTGTGGCAGCCTGGCCCGCATAAACATTCGGCACACAGCACTTGCAGACACTTTTTAATAGAATCGCTTAAAACAATTAATTACCAGAGTTTTCATTCAAGCTGCAGTGCAAAAGATACGCCGGCAATAAAAGGCATTTATCCGCGGGTTTCTCGAGGCCTGTTTGTTATTAAGATGTAAATTAAATCATCACAGATGTTCCATTTTTTAATCTAGGCCTGGGAAGATCAGGGCCAAGCGTGGCCTAAACGGGTTTATTTCATTATCCGTACATTCATTAGAAACCCACCGTCCTAGTGGATATCATTTTTCTTGGGTGCCTTTCCCCCCCCTCCTCTTCTTAAACAAATTATCAGGATAATTTGTTCATTTCCCTTTCTGTTTGTTCTTAGCTCTCACCAGTCCCGGGGGGCAGGGTCCCAGGGCTGCAGGGTGCTAGGAGGCTCCTAGTGGGGTCCCCTGGGGGGTGGTTGCCCCCCACCCCTCACCCCGCCCAGAGGCGGAGAGACACAGTTTCTTTTCCAGGTGTAGAGTTGGGGGTGAATTGTCTGGAAATTCCTAGAAAATATTTCCCTCCCCTAATCGTGCTGCATACCCCATGGTGGCTCAGATGGTAAAGATTTCGCCTGCAATGCAGGAGACCCAGGTTCAAGCCCTAGTTGGGAAGATCCCCTGGAGGAGGGCATGGCAACCCACTCCAGTATTCTTGCCTGGAGAATCCCCATGGACAGAGGAGCCTGGCAGGCTACAGTCCACGGGGTCGGACACGACTGAGAGACTAATGCTTTTGAATTGTGCTGCACCATGGGTAGAGTTGAAACCCCCAGCTCCAGCTCCAAACCAGTTCAACTCTGAAGTCGGAAGGAGTTGTCACGTGATTAATCACCTCCTCTGCATGGCAGAGCCCTCCCTCCCCACTGGCACCATTTAAATTACCCGGCAGCCTCTGCTTCTTTATCTGCTGCTCTCCATCTGGGCTGTCAACCCACTGAGGGTCAGGGCCGAATCAGCTCATCACTGTGTGGTCAGAGCCCACCCCAGAGTAGGTCCTCAGTTAATAAATAAATGCATCTTAAGGGTTGCTATTAAAATACCCAGCTTGCTGCTCAACATACATAATCTCGTTTAACCCCCCAGTAACTTCGAAAAGAGATAGTGTCATCACCCCCATGGTAAACCATGACGTTGCAGAGAAGGGTAGGGTTTTGCCCAAGGTCATGACTGCCGGGTAGAGGGCTTAGGATGTGAACCCAGGTCCGGCTGGTTCCAATTTCCTGTGATTGAACTCGTTGCTATCCTACAAGTGGGCAGTGGGCATTGAGTCCCAACCTTACCAGCGTGTTTAACACGTCTTTATTTGGTGCCAAGCACCGTGCAAGGCATGGGGAGAGCTCGGCACAGCTCAGGAGGCCTCCGAAGAGCACAGGCATTGTTTTGTCCCCTGTAGCATCATGCCCTCACCATCCGGCATGCCTGTTTTGTAGACATCGCAGCTGACACGCAGCCATAGGACGACTACATGGGCTGAAACTCAGGAGAGGCCACACAATTTGCAGGGTGCAGTGCAAACGGACAAATGGGGCCCCTTCTTCAAAATGTATGTGAATTTCAGGAGCATGACACCAAGTGCCAAGGTCACTCTGCGTGATTGCAGAGATAGCATGCTCATGAAGGTGGTCCTGCAGAGACACCCCACCCCCCAGCTCACTTGCCCAGTTCTTTCCACCACGTACACAAAAGCCAGGTAATCCTTGGCAACCCAGCATCTAGGCTGCCCCTATCCCACCTCCCTGACCCACCCGCCTTCCTGCTGATCCTGTGTCTTCATCCTAGTTATGGTTGAATTAACCCATCAGAGCTTGTGTGATAGTCATCAACGGGAGACAGTCTTCTATTGTGTTCACAGGCTGTCATGTTCTTAGGTCTTGCATTTCTCCAACAGCCAGAGAAAGTACAGCCCGCTGTGTAGTGCAGGAACCAGAGAGGGTGAGTGACTTGCTCAAGGTCACACAGCCAGCAGATATCAATTCTGTTCTCTGTGTCACCAGGGTCTGTTGGACTTGCTTCTTTATAATAACCTTTCACAGAAAAGTGGAAGAGTTAGTCGCTCAGTCGTGTCTGACTCTGCGACCTCATGGACCATAGCCCGCCAGGCTCCTCTCTCCATGGGATTCTCCAGGCAAGAATACTGGAGTGGGTAGCCATTCCCTTGCCCAGGGGATCTTCCCGACCCAGGGATCGAACCCAGGTCTCCTGCATCTCGGGCAGATTCTTAACTGTCTGAGTCACCAGGGAAGCAGAAGCCTAGCACAACAACAAAGTGGAACCCCGGGCGATTTGTTGGAGGTGGGAACAGGTGTCTGAGCCTGTCCCCTCATCCCCCACCCCCAGCAGCGTCAGGATTAGGAGGAATGTTCTTTCCCAGAGCTAGTTCTTTGCCAAGTGCAAACAGTAAGAGGTGCATGAACTTGCCAGCGTTCCTGAAGATCTCCTCCCAGAAGTCAGAAGGTGTTTGCTGGACCACTTCGACATTTCAGGCCACCCCTTCGAGTGGAGGCTACAGCAGAATGCTGGGCTCGGGCAGCCCCTGACTTTACCCAGTGAACCTGGAGTGTGGGAGACCGTCAGAGCAGGGAGGTAGCAGAGGGGGGGACCCCGAGAGGGGAAGGGCCCCCACCGGGCTGCAGAGAGAAGCCCATCCCTCAGAGGCACCAGCCCGGTACCCCCCTCCCATTCGATGGTGCCCTGTGTAGAGGCGCAGCGGCCACCTGCTGGGAAATGATCGTTTTCTGCTTCCTGCCTGTGCATGGGCTCATGTTTTCATCAAGTCCTGAAGAAAAAGAATGGGAAAATATCGTGGCTTTTATCCCCCCCTGCGTGCTGAAGAAATTGCCTTTTTATGAAAGTCCCTTGGCTTTCCCGAGCATTTCATGCACCCCCAGGGCCGGGGGAACCCCTTAAGCATCTAGCCTCACAACCCCCAAACTGCAGAGACTTTGGGTTGGGGTCTGGGGATCGAACAGGGCAAACGGGAGAAACGAGAGGGAGACAATTTTGGAAAAGAGAGTTGAAACTGCGTGTATCGCTCAGCTTCCCAGGAGGCTGTTAGAAGGGGTCAGGGCAGCCACCTCTGGCCCCCTGGAAAAGCCTGGGGTCAGGCTTTGTGAGCACGCAGTCCAGGGCCCCAGACCCACCAACACAGGCTGACTGGTCTCGGGCAACCGCCTGGGCCTCTCTGAGCCTGTTTCCTCATCCCCGAAACGTGATGGCCATCCCCATCACGTAGGGGCCTTATGAGGATTAAATGAGGGGCTGTTTATGAGGCCCCCAGTGTGGCGCCCGGCACACAGCACGCTCTCCAGACGGGACAATTTGCCACCCACCCACCTCATTTCCCTTAAAGTCATTTTAAGACAAAAAATAAATCTCATGAGATTAAAATCCCTCTCTCTTTTTTTTTAACCCATCCCTCCCTCTCCCGATTGGGTACATGCTGAATGTATAAATAGTTGGGAAAAAAAGCTTGGCCACATTCCTGCATAATTGCACCTCGGAGTTATTAAAGGTAAAAACACCTGTCGGAAGACGCCTAGCGGCTTCTGCTCACACTTCTCTGGGGGTCAAGGTTGACTCGTGTGGCCAGTAACTGGAGAAGCAGCATCCAGCCTGGCCTGGCCAAAGGCTTCCATTGTCATGCAGAGGTCATTGAAGGACTCTTATGTCTCCTCATTGCGTTTTTCTTCTTTTTTTCAAAACTGAGATCCTCACAGTGGTTTGAGTTGTAAGCTTAAAGAACAAAGTACGCACATAAATACACATATGCATATGCACATACATATGTATATGCAATGCACACACATGTACACTTGTGTACACATATGTGTGCACTTGTATGTATGCACATCTTTTCCCTTCCATCTCTTTTGTCTCATAATCGTCTCCTTTCCCCCCATTTCTCGGGCTATTCTGCTCCGCCATCTCTCTTTCTCTGTCCCCTTCCTTCCCCCCCACATCTAGTTTATAATAGGTATGTAATAAAATATATTTTAAATCCTTAAGTAAGGTTTTGGTGCACATGGATATCTTTCTCACTGTTCTTAGTCAAATGGTTTCGCTTCAGAGACCCCGTGAATGTCAGGTTTTGGATGTGCAGAATATATTTTTGACACAGCAGCAAGAGTCTACTTGAAAAATACTAGGATTCTTCAGCAGCTAAGAACAAAGCAGTGAGTAAAAGCAAATTCGCAAGGAGTAATAAGAAATAGACCACACAAGCATACATTTTTGTAGAATTGTCCTTCCAGAGTGATGTCACTATAGATTTTGACCACTTGAGGGTACTGCTCCTGAATCATTCTTTTGGTTCATAAATAAAGTCCCATTTGATAGATTTCTTTCAGAGTTCAGAGTAAGGAGATACTTGGTCAACATTAAGAAAATCTCCTTACAAAGTTTTTTCGTCTTGTTTTTAATTTAAAAATTTTTTTTGGCCACGTGGCAGGTGGGATCTTAGTTCCCTGACTACGGACTGAACCCAAAACCCAGGCACTGGAAGCTCAAGTCTTAACCACTGGACAATCAGGGAAATCCCTCATCTTGTTTTAAAAATTAACTTTGTTTGTTTTTTTTTTTACTGGCCTTCTAGAATGTTTCAAAAAGATTTTACTTCCAATGTCAGAAATTTATTATTTGGGCTAAAATTTTTTTCTTTTGGATTCTCATAATTATTAGTCCCATGATACGATTCTTTTCACTGTTCTAAAGACGTTTCTGAAATATTTTTCCCCCAAAATAATGGGGTACAAATTTTTCTATAAAGCAGGAGACAAGGAATTGAATTTCTGTTTACTTTTTAATGTTCTATTTAGTTGGTGTTTATGGTACAGGTCTTCTGCACCCTGCCACACACAACGCAGTAAAAGATTCGGTAACCAGGACTCTGTGTCAAAGTATCTCTCTTTGAGGAGATCATCCGAAAGGGGACATAATATGCCTCTGAAGTCATTTGAAGTTCACAAAATACATATATAGATATTGAAATAGCATTACCTGTCTGGGAAGCTGGGAGGCTGCCTGCACCACAAGCATGAAACATCCTTTGGCTTCGTTTGGGCCCATGGGATGGGGGTGGGGGGCGCAGATGGATGGATTGGGATGCTGGACTCAGCTGACTTGGGGACACGCAGGATTCTGTGCAAAGGTCAAGAGCCAAGTTCCCGCGGCTGCTGCATGGCTTCCACTCCTCTCTGGGGCCACTGGGAAGCTCGCAGTCCATTTGCAGCCACATTTCAAGAGGTCTGGATTCCTTTCTGAAGGGCAGAGAGGACAAACTCAGGGGTGCCTGAGCACCCCACCACCACACTACTGTTTAGGTCTCTGGTTTCCCCTGGATCTGTCTGTCATCCACAAGTAGCAACGCTCATCAAAGGTCCTGAACTTCCCTGGAGGTCCAGCGGTGAAGACTCCGAGCTTCCACTGCAGGGGCCGAGGGTTCAGTCCCTGGTCGGAGAAGTTCCGCAAGCCGAAGGGTGCTGCCAAAAAAAAAAAAAAATTAGAAGCTTGCTGGGGACTTCCTGATAGTTCAGCAGTGAAGACTCTGAGCTTCCAAAAAGCAGGGGACACAGGTTCGATCTTTGGTCAGGGAACTGAGATCCTACATGCTACGTGGCATGGTCAATAAATCAAAATAAATAAATTCAAAGAAAAGAAAACCCCTGAGTGTCCCTCACTCGCTCGGCAGGACTCTGAGAACAGCGCTGGCCTCTCTCCCTGTTTTCATTCTGTTCATCTTCCTCCCCCTTCTCTCTCCTTTCACCCTTTCTCTCTCCCAAATCCCATCCCTATTTTATTTCCTCTCCTTTCTCTCTTTCTATTCCCTTCCATCTGTCTTGTCTCATAATCGTCTCCTTTCCCCCCTTTCTGGGGGTATTCTGCTCCGCTGTCTCTCTTTCTCTGTCCCCTTCCCTCCCCCTCCCTCATCTCCTCACCCTTTCTTCCTGCCCTCTTTACCTCCCTTTTCTTATATCTTACCTTCCAGCACCTTCTCCTATTTCCTTTTAATGTCAGCACCCTCTGTCACTCTTGGCTGATCTGTTTCCTCCTACACTCTTCTTTGCCCTGAATCCTACCCCCTCCCAGGCTCCTCTGTGCTTGTGTGTGTGTGTGCATGTGTGTGTGCGTGTGTGTGTGGGGCGTGTGTGCATGTGTGTGTGCGTGTGTGTGTGGGCGTGTGCGTGTGTGTGTGTGGGCGTGTGCGTGTGTGTGCATGTATGGGGGCGTGTGTGTGTGCTTGAGGGGCGTGTGTGCATGCGTGTGTGTGGGGCGTATGTGTGTGTGCATGCATGTGCACACGTGTGTGTGGGCGTGTGCATGTGTGTCTGGGTGTGTGTGTGTTTGTGTTTATGTGTGTGTGGGCATGTGTGTGTGTGGGCGCGTGTGGGCATGTGTTGCATGTGTGTGTGTGCACATGTGTGTGTGGGTGTGTGCATGTGTCTGGGGGTGTGTGTGTGTGGGCGTCTGTGTGTGTGTGGGCATGTGTGTATGTGTGTGCACGTGTGTGTGGGTGTGTGCGCGCATGTACGTGCATGTGTGTGTGTGGCGTGTATGTGTGCATGTGTGTCTGGGTGGATGTGTGTGTGTGTGGGGCGTGTGTGTGTGTATGTGGGTGTGGGCATGTGTGCATGTTTATATGCATGTGCGCATGTGTGCACATGCACATGTGTGGGTGTGCACGTGTGTGTGTGCGCGCGTACATGTGTGTGTGTGAGTGTGTGTGTGTGTCACAGACACTCCTTCCTGCCCCCCTCACTTCCTGGAGAACACTGTGGAGAACTCAGGACTCAAGCATTCTGTGCCCTTGGTCTGTACGGAAGGCAGCGCCCTTACCCACCTGGCAGACCAATACAGAAAACCCTGAAAACCTAAATGAAGAAATGATGGTGCAGCCAAGTCACCCCGATGACGCACGTCCTGTGTCTGACACGGGGATGAGGCACCAGGCGGCTTTTACACTGATTTTCCCTAAGCGGGAGTCACCTCCTCTCTTGGGCCTGTCGGTGTCTCAGATGGCCCTTTCCTTCTTTCTTCAGCCGCGCTGTGCCCCCTGCAGAATCGCAGTCCTCCCCTCAAGGAGGGAACCCGCACCCCGGCATCAGGAGTGCAGGGTCTTAGCCACCAGCCCGCCAGGGCAGGCCCTGAGATGGTTGTGGAGGTACCAGGAGCCGGGGAACCACAGGGCCTCTCCGGGCTGCCTGACAGCCCACGTTAAGCAAGGAGACAAAGCTGGTTGGGTTTTCCGGGCCTCCTGGGTGGCTGAAGGTCATGCGTCTTGTCATTTCAGAAGATGGGTGGTGGAGAAGGAAATGACAACCCACTCCAGTACTGTTGCCGGGGAAATCCCACAGACAGAGGCGCCTAATCCGTTTCTTTCTGAGGCAGTTCAGGAGACACACACCATTAGAAGCCATGGGTATTCCAAACTTCCCAAAACATGAGAGCTACATCTCAGAACCTACATTCTTCTGAGCACCAAGAGGCTCCAAATAAAAAGAAGAAATGGGTAGGGCGGAGGCAAACGTGGGAGGTGGCTGACCCAGATGGAAAGGTGAGCATTTCCCGTGGGGACCATGCCAGAGGCCGGAGACCCAAGCACCGAGGGCTGGGCTGGGTGAGCAAGCTCCCTGTGCCTCCCGCCCTTTCCACATGCAGAGCTGGCAACTCCCCTGCATCCGAGTGGGACCCCCCTCTCCGCCGCAGGGACCTTCAAGGTGTCAGAGAGCAGGGACGGGTGGGAAAGATGAACCGGCAAGCCTGGATCTGCCATCTGGGCTCCTTGTCAATTGCCTCATTCATTCCTTCACTTATTTGATAAGCATTCATTAGGCGCCTGTGGTGTACAACGCACTGGGCAGATAGTAAATGATGACGGGGACCCATCACTTAAGTACAGCTGAGCAGACGATTTCAAGATGGCAAGATCGAGCTTAGCAAGCAGATCTGCACACAGGCTTACCTATAAGCTTACAGTTTACTGAGCTCCTTTTACATAGATGATGGTTGCTTTTCAAAACGTATTATTTATTAATTTTTGACTATATTGTGTCTCCATTGCTGTGCTTGGGCTTCTCTCTAGTTGGGCCAGCAGGGGCTACTCTCTTGTTGCGGAGCACGGGCTCCAGGCGAGCAGGCTTGGTAGTTGTGGGGCACCGGCTTAGTTGACTCCTGGTATGTGGGATCTTCCTGGACCAGGGATCGAACCTGTGTCCCCTGCATTGGCAGGCGGGTTCTTAACCACTGAACTACTGGGGAAGTCCACCATATATGATCTTGACATTAGTTCTAGCATAACCTGCATGAGTGAAAGTCATTCAGTCATGTCTGACTCTTTGTGACCCCATGGACTATACAGTCCTTGGAATTCTCTAGGCCAGAATACTGGATTCAGTAGCCTTTCCCTTCTCCAGGGGATCTTCCCAACCCAGGGGTTGAACAAAGATCTCCTGCACTGCAGGCAGATTCTTTACCAGCTGAGCCACTAGGGAAGCCCACGAATACTGGTGTGGGTAGCCTATCCCTTCACCAGGGGATCTTCCCGACCCAGGAATCGACCTGGGGTCTCCTGCATTGCAAGCAGATTCTTTACCAACTGAGCTATACTAACCTGCAGAGTAGGTACAATTATCTAGACACCTGCTGGGTCTACAGACCTTTCAAGAGAAGGGGGTGGGGGGAGCTCACCTTCTTACAGGTGCCTTGTTCTGCCGTAGCCTGGGGAGGAGCTGGAGGAGTCCGGGCCCTCCTCCTTCTTTTAGATGCTAAACCCTGGAGCTAGCAGGCTTGGTACAACTTTCTCACTTTGTAAAAACCTGTGTCAGCCAAGAAGTCACAACAAGAGAAGGATAAAAGGCCAAGTGGATTGCTTTATTATCTGAGCTAAAAGGCCTAGTTGGTGAGAGAACCTTGTTACCTATCAGGTAATTAACCAGCCTGGAAACCTTCTTTATCCAGGGACTCGGAGAGGAGAAGTCCCCTTTTGTTGCAGGGAAGTAGCTGGCTTTCCAGCCAGCAAGCAAATTGCTGGATCAGAGGCTCACACATCTGTTGGGGTAGACCTGCCAATCGGGAGGTTGAGTACAGACACATGGTCCCAGGCGATCTGGTTGCCTGGGTCAGTGGGGATTGAATGGGTACCCTGGGCCGGGCAGTCAAAAGTATTGGCAGCAAGGTTAGAGAGGGGGATTCGGTCCTTTAAGAGGGTATCGCTTCTGCTCACGGCTCTCCCTGGCTCCTCAAGTCCAGCTGAAGCATCAACAGCTGCGCTCTCCCAGACTAAATGCGCTTTCCCAGGGCATTTTGCTAAAATGCAGATTCTGATGCGGTAGTTCTGGATGAAGCTACAATTCTGATTTTCAGCAAGGTTCCAAGTGACAAGGATGACGCTGGCTCACAGACCACACCTGAAGAAGCAGGGCTTAGAGGCTCCCATGCACAGACTGGGAAAGTGGGTCAAAATGGGTTCAGTGCCTGGCCATCCTTCAGTCGGCTCAGAAGTCCCTGTTCCTGGCATCCTGGGCTGCTGGGTGGCCCTGTGATGCTTTCATGACCTCCCTGAAGCCCATCAAGGTGGGGACCATGAAGTATTGTAAATACCTACTTACTTGTCATGGCTAGACTCCTCAGGAGGGACGCCTGGGTCTACACATCATCACCCCATGGTCTAGCATCCCTCAGAAGTGGCACCAAACTTCGGCTGGACCGCACACCCTGCTCTGCCACTGTATCCATGCAGTCCTTCAGCATTCCCAGCCTCCCTTTGCTTGTCTGCCAAATGGACACAGGAAATGGCAACTTGCATCACCCATTCACCAGCTGGGGGGTACAAATGAGGTCAGGCTGCCCTTTCTCTCTCTTTTTTGCTGACTTCGGTATGAGGTTCACTTTATAGAAAGTAAAAGGTATGAATTGCTGGATGCAAGTTTCTATATTGCTGGAGAAGACTCTTGAGAGTCCCTTGGATAGCAAGATCAAAACAGTCCATCCTAAAGGAAACCAACCCTGAATATTCATTGGAAGGACTGATGCTGAAGCTGAAGCTCTAATACTTTGGCCATCTGATGTGAAGAGCCACCTCACTGGCAAAGACCGTAATGCTTGGAAAGATTGAAGGCCAGAGGAGAAGGGGATAACAGAGGATGAGATGGTTGGATGGACCTCCAACTCAATGGACATGAGTTTGAGCAAGCTCTGGGAGTTGGTGATGGACAGGGAGGCCTGGGGTGCTGCAGTCCATGGGGTCACAAAGAGTTGGACATCACTTAGTGACTGAGTAACATCTGTCTTCATCATCTTGGGCTGTCATAACAAAATACCCCAGACTGGGTGGCTTAAACAACAGATCTGTAGGCTGGAAAATTCAAGATCAAAGTGGGGCTGATTCTGTTCCTGGTGAGGACTATCTTTTTTTGGCCAGCAGAAGGCCACCCTCTCACACGACCTTTCCTTGGTGCTGTGTTAAAAAACAAAATCTAATTGAGGTGATTTGAAGACCTAATTGGCCTTATTAAATGATTCCCCAATGGGACAGCATCTCAAATGACAAACAGGGAGATACTCCGAAGGGTTACACACCATGGGAGGCTTTTTCAGTAAGGTGCACAAGACAGAGAAGGAAGGTATCAGTCAGGAAAAAAGTGTGAGTTCACCAAAGTAAAGCAAAAATTCAAGTGACTCTTTTTATTTATTCTTTCAAAAGAGATAAGATGCAGCCTCTGTAAACCAATGAGAGAGGCCAAACCTGCTGACACCTTGACCTTGGACTTCCAGGTCCCAGACTGTGGGGAAATTATTTCCCATTGTTTCAGCCCTTCAGTCCATGGTACTGTTATGGCAGCCCAGGTTGACTGATAGGGATGCCCAGGAGGCGGCGGCCCTGGCTCTGAGATGCTGCCACTGACTAGCAGGTAGGAACACCAGCCTGGGGTCCGGGGTGTCTTCTCTCATCACTCTGAGCCCAGAACATCAGCCCCAGCTCTCTGGGCATCAAAAGCTCTGGCTGCCCTGAAGGAGAAAGCTAAAAGGAGCAGACTGTAGCTAGAGGACTCACTTGGAGGCATCTCACTGCCTCCTTCACCCTTCAGCGCCGGCAAGTTCAAATTACACATCACCTCCCAGGGCCCACGTCTGTGCAATTCACAGACCCCACGATGGCATTTCATGAATATTCACTGAGCTGCTCAGATATGCAGCGGGGAGAGCAAATAATAAAGAGGAGAAAGAGACAGGGAGAGAGAGACAGAGAGAGGGAGGGAGGGAGGGTGAGAGAGAGAGGAGAACCATCTTCCTATTTGCATCTCATAGACAGGATAGAGTGGAGGATGCTGGTACAAGGGGAGTCTGGTTTGAGAGCCCGAGCTTTTCCAGGGGGATCAAGGGAACAGCTTCTTGTATAATGAGATTGACTCTTAAAATGAAAGTGCCAGCGCTTGTGCTGCAGTTCAGATTCCCCTGCTGTGCGTTTATTCCCAAGGCTCTAACATTAAGACATCGTACATACAAGCTGGGAGCATTCAATTAGGTTTTCTGTTATTAATCAGTCAATTAAGCCACAATCTCAGGGATATACATTTTCACTCTTAAAGAGGTGAGAGGCATGCCGGGGCCCCCAGTCTGGTTTGGAATGCCAGCCTGGCCTGGAGGGAGAGGCCAGGGACCTGAGGATGCCAGGAGGGGAGAGGGGATGGGGTGGGGTGGCAAGGGTGAGTGGGGCCTCCGGGCAGTGTGGGTCTTTTGGTTCAGGAGGCGTCTGGGAGTATGGCAGTTGGAAGTTTTATTGTGGCAGAAATGACACTGGAGACCACGCAGGAGGATCGAGAGCTGTGGAGTCTGGCCGACTTTGGAATTAGGTCAAAGACAGCTTTGCTATTCTGAGCCTCAGTTTTCCCGTCTGTAAAATTGGGAAGTCTAATTCCAGTTCTGGATTTCTCCCTCTTTCATAAGATCTAAGTCCAAACAGGTATGGAAAGACCTAATGGGTATGGAAAGTTTCTATCAGCTATGACATGCTAGATGACGCATAAACAGATAGAAGTGTCTGTGATAGACAACGTAAGGACATTTATGTATAAACAGAATGAGGATGGCAAGAGCCCCCTTGAATGTGAAAGATGATTATATAGACCGAGGGGCAAATAAACACCTGTGCTTCAGTTTTTAATTTCTTTGGATGGTTCCAAACAGACACAGGGAAGAGCGTATTCTTACGTTGGATAATATCTGTGAGCTTGTTCTAAGAGACGGTTCCTCAGATTCACAGCACCCCCAAAATGTGATCAGACTGCAATGACTGGGCAGGATTAAGGGAGGAGGGGGGAGAAAAAGAGGGTCCTAAAATCTTTTCATTATGGAGTCAAATTTTATTTGTATTTATAATGAGTATCAACCAGGAGAAAGCTGTCAATCTGTCGATGACAATGTGCCTTTAAAGGAAACAGATAAGCGCAGCTAATAATTAGCACATAAATCAATTGCAAGTAAGCGTTTGGATTTGTGATTAGCATACAAGTAATTTGTTGTTTGACGTTTTTGAGATTAAGTGTTGGTGTAATTAGCACATAAATCATTTGCACATGGATGTTCCTGAAGTGTCTGGTGTGTAATTACATATAAATCATTTGTACTTGGGGGTTCCTAAGGTGTTGGTGTGTCAAGGGCACATAAATCATTTGTACATTAGTGTTTTTAAAGTGTTTGTTGTGTAATTAGCACATGGCTTATTTGCAAATATGTGCTTCAAATTACTTGTTGTGTGATTAGCATAAAAACCATTGGTGCATAGAATTTTCTAAATTATTTAGTGGACAGTGAGCATGTATTTAATTTGTAAATAAGAACATCTAAAGTGTCTTTTGTAATTAGCACATATACCAGTTGTATACGGGTATGTTTAAGTTGCTTGGTTTGTGATTAGCACATATATCTTTTTGTGAATGAGCTCTCTTAAGTGATTTAGAATTTGCATAGAAATAATTTATCAATGGGCCTTTGTAGGGTACTTGATTTATAATTAGCATATATGCAATTTGTAGATGGGTCTTTAACAACTGCTTGAAAAAAAAAGTTCTTTCTTTCTTAAGAGATACTCTTTTATCCTGCTTACATTTGCTTAGCCAGCTTAATTGCACTGTGGAAAGAAAGAATTTATCAGTTGCTGAAGTTTTATGTCTTCTCACTCACAGAAAGTTTAGAATGCACATCTGTAACCTCAAAATGTTTCATGAGAGTCTGCTGTTAGTTTGTATGAGACTGAAAGGCTGGTGCTTCTCTAGAGATTCAGGTCAAACCTCAAAAGTCTCTTTCATTGAGATGAAGGTATCTCTTGTGTTCTAGGAGATCAGAAAGCACTTTGTTCTGGACCTAATAAAAGGAATCTGGCAAAACATAATCATGAGAAACAATTTATGAATAAACACAAAATATATGCAAATGAGAAGCCCAACTATCCCCCAAACAATTATGAAGAAAACAGATAAGGGGGTTAAAATTTTGAGTACTTAGTAGAGGCCAGAAATCACCCTAATTGCTACATTAGGGGAGAAATTTCTAGTTAAAATGGTCATCTAATCAGCAACCATCTTTTATTAATGCTGGCACATTTCAATTCTAGCATTAATCAAAGATGCAGTGGAAAGAAACGTCTTAAGAAATATTTGAAAAGCAGCATCACATATACCTATATGCAATGGTACATGTGCTAATTACAAAAGATATTATAGATAAATTAACAAAAAGGTGACCATGACTAGATGAAATCTGACTTTGCATTCCAAAGGCACATTAAAGAATCCTATAAGAATCTAGACAGGAAAAAAAAAGAAACATTAAAAGAATCATTTTATCTTTGAAAGACCATGATTTATCCTCCACAATAATAAATTCTCCCTGAAAGGAATATTAAAAGAACAAAAGTTGTGGCCCAAGAATTTTATACCCAGCCCAACTGCTTTTAACGTATGAAAACCACAGAAGGAAACGTACACTGAAGGATTTGGAAAATAACGTATTCTCATGTACCCTTCTGGAAAAAAAAAATAATTGAAGAAGTATTCCAGCCAATGAAAGGATGAATCAAAATCTAGGACTCAAGAATATCTAAGTGATGGTGAGAAAGGACTTGCATGTAACCCATGTTTTGGTTTGGACACAGCAAGAGATTCTATCTGAATAATGTAGTGAATAGTAAGGCTTGGAGGTTGGTCCTAGGAAGGAAGAGGAGAAGACATACAGCTGAGTTGAACTGAACTTACATTCCTTCCTCTTCAGCCTCAATTTCCCCATCTATCAGATGAAAATGTGCCAAATGTTCATTTAGGGTATCTCCAGTCAGAGGGGACTCTCTTCCTCATATTCAGAAAGGTTTGATGATTACACGGCACCCACACTTTGCCAAACCATCTGCAGTGGGGTTTCCTGATCTTTAGTTGTTCATTGACCAGCCTGCAGTATCTGTATCAGGATTGCTGTGATCTACTTAATATTTTCCTTTAAATAAATCCATAAACTTACTTAGTACACATATTTACTTCTAAATTCATGCATTTTAATTAAATAAAATGAAATTTAATAATTAAAAGTAAACAATTTAAATCTTTTATTTAATAAACATATTTATTCCCCAAGCTAGTTTATGTAACCATGTTAAACAGAAAACCCTCATCACCAGTCATAAATAGAAGGCAACTGTGAATATAAAAAGAGAAAAAAGACTGAATTTTGTTATTAACAGGATATACATAGGTTATTTAGTTGTTGTTAGTTTGTATTCATTTTGCCTCTCTCTCTGTTATTTTTACATTTTAGCAACTGAATGTTGCTAAAATGTAAATTTATTTTAGCAATTGAAATTGGGATGGAACTTACTTACAATGAATGGTCTTTTACAATTTATCCGCCTTTTTTTTCTTGTGTGCGTGCATGAGTGCTAGGTTGTTTCAGTCGTGTCCGACTCTTTTGCAACCCCATGGACTGTAGCCTGCCAGGCTCCTCTGTCCATGGGATTCTCCAGGTAAGAATACTGGAGTAGTTGCCGTTTCCTTCTCCAGAGGATCTTCCCAGGGATTGAACCCCACGTCTACTGCAGTAGGATTCTTTACCAGGGAGCCACCTGGGAAGCCCCTTCATTATGCATTCTACTTTATTTTTTAAAATGCTTTTTGTTTTGGGGTATAGCCAATTAACAAACAAGCTTGTGATAGTTTCGGATGAACGGCAAAAGGGACTCAGCCATACATACATATGTACATTCCGCCCCAAACTCCCCTCCCGTTCCGGCTGCCACGTGACACTGAGCAGGGTTCCATATACAGCACTTTTTAAATATATTAAGCAATACTTTTTCTAAAATGACCATGATTCACTTTGTAATGGCAACAAACAAGATTATTTTAAAAGGGGACAGAAACTGTTGGATTCAGCTTACCTGAAAGCATTCCATCCCAGACTTCCCAGTTATATGAACAGATTACATGACACATAATGGACAAATGTGTTTATACGTATTCACAGATAATAAATATTCATTTATTAATTTAGTTTGGTTTGGATCATATAATTTACAACAGAAAGAGTCCTAATTAATACCTGTTAGAACCCAGATTGGACTTGATCTCATTTCAAACTCATGTTCATCCCTATGTGCCTCTTAGCCTGAACCAAGAGGCTTCTTAAAGGCAAGTCATTTTCAATGGTTTTGTTTCCAAACTGGTTCTCTAAGAAAAACAGTCCTGGCGGTTCAACGGGTGGCATGTAGCCTGGGATGATCCTGAGAAGAAAGCCCTCCAGATTAAGTTCCCTGCTGCAGGGGAAAGTGAACTGAGCGTGTTTTCTAAACAAGCCTCGACAGAGCCTAACCAAGTAGCCCTGCTTCCTTTCTCCTCTTTAGCACTGACCTCTGTCCCCTCACCCAGAGCTCTGCTGTGCACTCAAACCTCATTTGTCCAAATAAAACCTGACTGCTTGCAAGCCAAGGTGAAAGAGATATAGCTGTGCACATCTTTAAAGCCAAATATTGCATGTAAATATATATATATTTTATCGGAACACAGTTCTTGCTTTAGAAGCCTCAATTGGAAAAGAAGGGGAGAGGAGGATTTTTTTGGGGGGGAGCTGATTCTCTGGCTGCATGGCCTTAGGTAAATGCCTTGCCTTCCCTGAGCCTCTGAAGTGACTCCCTATAACCTGCACAGGAAGTTTTGATTACTTGTGAGAAATAGAAGGACCCACAGACATGCTAATGCGTGTGCTCACTCACTTCATCCTGCCATTTCATTCATTCATTCAGTGAATAAGCCAGGTGGTGAGCTAAGACGGGAAGCCTAATCAGACAGACTTGTATTCAAGTCCCTGTTCTGGGACCTTGGACAGCTCTTCCCAAGTCCTGGAATCTAGGTTTGTTGTTGTTGTTTAGTCGCTAAGCTGTGTCCAGCTCTTTGTGAGCCCTGGGACTATAGCCTGCCAGGCTCCTCTGTCCATGGGTTGCACAAAAATACTGGAGAGGGTTGCCATTTTCTTCTCCAGGGGATCTTCTCAACTCAGGGACAGAACCCGTGTCTCCTGCTTGGCAGGCAGATTCTTTACTGCTGAGGCACCTGGGAAGCCCTTGGGATCTAGGGTATCTGCTCTCTGAGTGTCAGAATTTGAATGGACAGGTGAGGAAAGAAGACATACAGGTGGCAAAGAAGCAGGTGGAAAGACGCTCAACAATCATCATTAAGAAAATGTAAATTCTCCGTCCCTTATGGTAGAGGCTCAGTTGACTCCCAAGCCCCTTGAGGAAGCAAATTTTGCCTCTTTTTGCACATTCATGTCAATATTCCTGATCTATAAATAGGTTTGCTCTCTTTCCGATTCTCTTTTGAACCACTTGTAACATCTACCTACTCCCCTCATTGATTGAATTAGAAAAAAATCACTAATGGGCATTCATTTAAAAAAAAAAGAAAATGCAAACTCAAATCCCAGTGAAATACCACTGCATACTCCTTTGAAAGTCAAACATTTAAAAGACTGTTCACACCAGGTACTGGTGACATAGAGAAATGGAAACATTCATTCACGGCTGTTGGGAATGTAAACAGCACAGCTTCCTCAGAAAATGTTTTGCAGTTTTAAAAATACTTAAACATCCCACTACCAGATAGTCCAGGCTTTCCAATCCTGAGTACTCACCCAAGATAACTGGAAGTGTGTGCTCATAAAAAGACAACACCAACCTTCATTGCAGCTTTCTCTGAAATAGCTCGAAAAACTAGAAGCAATCTAAACGATTCCCATCAGCAGGTGAATGGATCAACAGACTAGTGTAGTCACACAACGGAATACTACTTAGCAATAAAAAGGAATGAGCTATTGACATTTCAAAAAACTTGGATGAACTTCAAGGGTATTGTTCGGAGTGAAAGAAGCCAGACACCAAAGATTACATGTTGTAGGACTCCATTCACACAGAATTCTAGAAGAGGCGAAGTCATCTGCGGTGACAGAAAGCAGATGAGCGGTTGCCTGGCTGGAGGGAGGGAGTGATTACAGAGGGGCCGGAGGAGACTTCTGGGGGTAATTGATATGCTCATGATCTTGAGGGTGGTGATGGTTTTATGGTGTGTACATATGTCAAAACCCATGAAATAAGAAAGAATTAAAAAAGTAAACATAATCACAGACTCCTGCTCCTGGCAATTTGATTCCACTCTCAGCCTTTGAGCATCAAGACAACACCAGTCCCCTCTCCTCCCCCTACCCGAGGCCCAACCACTGGGTACATGGGAGGTGGTGGCAAAGGCCTGGACCCTTCACGTCAATCAGTTCAAGTCCCCACCCAACTTCATGCTGGCTTGCTTGCTAGGAGAATGAGAACGAGTTGCTAAACTCTTGGAGTCTCAGTTTGCCTTTCTGTAAAGTGGGCACATGGGCAGACACCCAGATGTTTACTACCACATGCATAATGATCAGTCCACATGTTGCGCCTCCCCCCAGGCTGGCACTAGGCCCAGCAGATGGTGAGGGAAGCTTTCAATGTCCATTCACCATCCCAAGTGGAAAGTGCTATCACGGGCACAGAGTCAGTCACGGGTCACCAGAGGCTGCTGCCCAAACCCCAGAGACTGTCCCAGTCTGCTCTGGTCCACGGTGGGTGTGCAGGGCTGAGAAGAGCCCCTGCTGTGGTGAGCAGTCTCTAAAGGATCCTCCCTCCTGCTCCGGCCTCCCTGAGCACACGGCCTGGCACGGGGAAGTGACCACCCCTGCTCCCTGGGCCATGATCCCTTCTCTCCTGGGTACCCCAATCTGTCCTGCCTCTGAGTCAGGGACCTGGGGATGTGTGGGCAGGTGGCTGGGGCTCGGCTGTTATGAGACAGAGCTTGGAAAGTATTGGGTAGAGCGTTCAGTAAAGATCTCTCATTTTTATCACCATGGCATTTAGGATGCTGAGTTCTTGAGGGCAGGCTGGGGTTGGCTGTCACCCCCTGCTTCCCTGTTCCCAGCACACTGCCTGCACATGGCAAGTGCCTCATTCCTATTTAGCAAATTGAATGAATGAATGACAGCAGGCCTGACTTTACAAAGGTTCTGACAACGGACCACACTCACCTGGACCTGTAAGAAGGGGCTTGGGTGAGGGCAGCTTGTGCCAGCCTGCTGTGTCCCGGGTACCACACAGCAAAGTCCGTGGGATGGAAGGACGGGGGCGGGGGAGGAGAAAGCCTGAATCCACAGCAGGAAATAGGACATTACTTGTACTCTCATATTCTAATATCTTGAATCCTTAATCAAACCTATAATCTAAAATTCAAAAGAGGGTTTGGGGAAAACACAGTCAGCTGCATACTAAACAGAAGCTTGGGCCCCGGCTGAAATGCATGGGTGTTTTTTTTTCTGTGAAGAGTCAAGAAGAGGGGATGGGAGTGAAGGATAAAACAAAAACAATAATAGTACCTGGCCGCCCTCCAGCTCCGCGTACCCAGTGTGCCCTGTACTGTGCCAGCTAGGTGTCATCCTCACTTCCGGGGGATGCCAAGGCTCAGAGAGATGAAGACTCAGGCAGGCAGTCATAGAGCAAACAAGTACTGGGTCCAGGGGAAGCCACCTCTAAGCCCACTGCTTCTCCTCTGTCCCAGGCTGCCCCCGAATGGCACTGGGCGGCTCCTGTCACTCGCCTGTTAGAAACACTGACTAATGCCTTTACAAGAGCTATTCCGGCTGGTCTGTGTGGCTGCAGCATCTTTGCCTTTGTACCTGGCTGGCTTGTCTCTGGAAAATGGGATAACCCCTGGCAGACCCCTCCTGAGATGCCTGGCCTCTTGGTAATAGCTCCCAGAAAATAGGAAGCTTTTATGGAACCAAATTGCCACCACTGGGAAGAGGTGATGGGGATAACACACAAGTTCATTGCTGTGCCCCCCTAAGATTATGTAGCTGTTTGTTACACAGCATCATGTCGTCAATAGATAACTGATTCACCAGGCCTGATAATGAACCACTTGGTCTAGAAGCCTATGGTTCCACCCACTGAGAGGCTTTGGTGGTGACCCTATACAGGCCCGGACATATTCTAAGATAACTCAGTTGGTATGGACATTTGCAAAAATTTTGAATCTGCTCATCAACTGGGGAGCTTGCCACTGCTTCTAACATGAGGCAGAGGTAAGATTTTAAAGGAGAGAAGAGGTCAGAGACCCTAGAAGGGACACAAAGTGACAAATGACTTCAAACCCATGGGCACCGAATTGTGTTCCAAAGCTCCCCACCATCCAGACATACCTTGTATGGGCGGGGACTTCTGATGAGAGGGAGCACAGGAAGTCACCTACAAAAAGCAAGCATTAACCTTGAAATAAACTTGCATGGGAATGGAGCATGTTAGTTACCGGCATGAAGGACACGGCATAACAAAGCGGGTGGATTCATGGACCTCAGCTTTGCAAAGAGCCTGCAGAGATGTGGTAAAGCACCCACGTTGTGAGATGAAACAGCCTCAGTGTGAATTCCAGGTCTTCTATTGGTTTCCAGCAGGGCTCTGAGATGGACTTCCTTTCATTTCTGCTCAGTGGTGGTTTCAGCTCTCAGCCTCAGCCTCAGCCTGGGGTTCTTGACTCTGCACCTCCCTGCTTGCTGGGATTCCTGGCAAACCTTTTCCTCGCTGGGTGCTCCCTTTTCTAAATGTTCCTTTGGAGCAAGTCCTCAGATGGGTTTGCTCTGACCTCATGGATGACACTCAGAGGGATCAGACAGAAGTCAGCTTTGGAGGAAGCCAAACGCTATTAGTCAAGCACAAACCTTAATAATAATAGCTACTGGTGGCTCAGTTGGAAAAGAAATCTACCTGCAATGCAGGAGACTGTGTTCAATCCCTGGGTCAGGAAGATCTCCTGGAGAAGAGCATTGGCTACTCACTCCATCATTCTTGCCTGGAGAATCCCCATGGACAAAGGAGCCTGGCGGGCTACAGTCCACAGGGTCTCAGAGTCAGACATGACTGAAGCAAGTTAGCACGCATCGTTACCTGGGTATGGGCTTACCCAGGTGGCGATAGTGGTAAAGAATCCGCCTGCCAAGTCAGGAGAGGCAGGGGACGTGGGTTCGATCCCTGACTCAGGAAGATCCCCTGGAGGAGGGCATGGCAGCCCACTCCAGTATTCTTGCCTGGGAAAATCCCATAGACAGAAGAGCCTGGCGGGCTACAGTCCCTGGAGCTGCAAAGAGTCGGACACGACTAAACAATGAGCACCCACGCACACCATCATCTGAGCGCTTACTTGGATCGTCACAGCGGCTGCTGGAGAAAGTGCCATCTTTACCCAGGTTCTACAGGCGAGGCATTTGAGCCTTGGAAAGATTGCATCACCTGACGAAGGTCACGGAGTCAGTAATGGGACCTGAGTCTATCTAACCTAAGTCTGAGAGCTTTGCCACTGCGTACACCAACAGAGCGCATACTAAGGAGTGCGGCTGCTCTTGGGGTGAGAACAAAAGCCACCCCAAACAAATCTCGCCTACAGCTTGGAGCTCAGGCAGAGTAGGGCATGCTCACGCGTGGCTGAGCTCCTTCCTCTCCATGTTCCTTCTTCTCCTCTCCAGAAGCCCTGGGCCCTGAGGTTGCCTCCGGGAACAGTTGTGATAGACTGAGCTATATCGTAGTAACAAAATAAGCCATTCTGTCTTCTTTGCTTTGCTATCTCAGAGGCTCACACAGCGTCTCTCTTGGAGTAGGTGCTTAGTGAACACCTGCTGTTTGATCAAATGCATGATGCTCACCCCTGGACCTGAAACTCCTTGCCAAGATGTGTGTGGATGTATAAATATATATGTTAGGAATAATTACAATGCATATGATAATATAATTATACATATATTTATATACACATATGAATTAGACTTTACAATATACATGAAAGAAGTCAGAGCTCGCTTCAAGGATGATATTCCTCTATACTTCCTTGGCCTTCATCTTTTATTTATTTGTTTAGCATCTGTCAAGTGATGGGTTGAATTAGACCATCTCTGAGTTTCCCCTTCTATTCTAGTCTTTGAAGGAGGGTCATGGAAATGGTTTTCCACCTGTGAGATCCATTTTGGGGGCTGGCCTCAAAACAAGTAAGATTTTTCAACTGAATATGATTAAAATAAAGAGAGAAAGAGAGAGGAGCCAAGTCAGACAGCCCATCCTGGCTGAAGTCTGCCGGGGTGCTGATTTAATATTGCGAGAAGGGTGAACAATTAGGACATCCTCTCCTTGTGTCTGCCGACTCCATCGCCGAGACTAATAGGTATTTACTTAGTCTTGTCGGTCGTGCTGTGCTTAATATTTATCCATCACAGGAAGCTGCTGCATGTTAAATGTCAGCCTCTTGATTTCGACAGCTCGCAGCTCCGCGCAGCCAGAATTTCACAAACAGCCCCGGAGGCCCCTGGCCTCAAGCCTGCCGGCTTCCCGGAGCAGCTGTGCCCTGTGTCTCTGCAGAACCCAGATCCGGCCACTTGGTGGGTCCCCACCACCCCACCTCCAGCTCCGAAGAGCAGGACGTAAGGTGCCTCCAGCCAGGTATTCTGCTTGGGGTTTTTGGTCGTCACCAAGAGCATTAGGAACTTTCCAGCTGGCCCAGCCCTAAAGAATCTGCCTGCCAAGCGTGAGACACGGGTTCGATCCCTGGGTCGGGAAGATCTCCTGGAGAAGGGAGTGGCAAGCCACTCCAGTGTTCTTGACTGGGAAACCCCATGGACAGAGGAGCCTGGTGGGCTACGGTCCCTGGGGTCGCAAAGAGTTGGACACGACTGAACGACTAAATAACAACAAAAAACAGCAGAGGTGGGAAAGTGGGAGTGGACTTAAGCTTCCGAGGCTGAGTATGCCCTGGGGACCAGGCCAGCTTCTGCAGTCCACGCTCTCATTAAATCTGCAGCACAGATGCGCTCAAATATTGTCCATTTGCCCCTTCGGGGTCTCTCTGCACCCTCTCCCTCCTGCTACAGACCCCAGGAAGCTGTCTGGTGGTTTCCTGTACTCGGCCCCCAACGTGATAAATACATCCCCTTATTCAGTGGTTCCCATCTGCAACATGGCATCCTTTTCCTGCAGGGACTCAGCCTATACACCCCTGAGACGTAGTCATTATTTGTTACCTTGTACGGAAGAGGAAGGGAGGCTCAGAGAGGGTGAGCAAATCACCTGAGGTCACAGGAAATGATGGGCAGAGCCGGAATCTCCTGACCGCCCATCCGGAGGACTATGCCTGATGCGGTCTAACCCACTGGTCACACGCGCACATGTGCGGTGGTGCTACGTCTGAAGCCCCATTCCCATCCCTTTACCTGAGTGATGATTTCCACATGAATTAGAATACGGCTCCAGCCTCTGTCTCACGCATGCACACTCTTGTCTGATCTGCCCTCCATCAAGTTAACCTGTGAAGGAGCAATTGCTCCTTTTGAAAGGCTCCAGAGATCAGTGGAGAAGGAAATGTCAACCCCCTCCAGTAGTCTTGCCTGGAAAATGCCATGGACAGAGAAGCCTGGTGGGTGGTCTATAATCCATGGGATTGCAAAGAGTCGGACGTGACTGAGCCATTAAGCACATACGTATGCTAGAGATGAGCCCCGGGGTGCTTCATCAGCTTCAAGTATGGGCTTAAAAGCTATGAGAGTGAGTGAGCTCCTTGCCATTGGAGGTGTGCAAATAAAACAGGCCAAGCATCTCTGTCAGGGAGGCTGAACAGAAGATCAGTACAAGAGATGGAGACAGAGGGGGGAGTGAGGTGATTAAGCTCCAGAATGCCAGCCCAGGACCTGAGGTGCTCACCATCAGATCACGAAGGAGGTGTCAATGCCGGAAATGCAGATTCCTGGGCCACACCCTGGGAGACGCTGCTTCCACAGATCTGGGTGGGGGCTCAGAGAGCAGTATTTTGTGCAAAAACCTCCCCAAGGTTTGAACTGTAGATCCCATAACATCTGAGGTCCCCCTCCAGCTCAGTAATTAGATAACTTCAAGGTCATCCTTTCAGGATGCAAGTTGTGAGGTTCCTTAGCTAGTCAACAAACACTCTGGCCAGCGAGCTGAACAGGGAAAGGGAAGGGGCAGTAAGGCTGAGTCCTGGGTCCTGGTCCTGCTTGGGGCCCTCAGCCTCCCGCCAGGACAGAGGAAGGAGAAATACGTCTGTGAAGGACCATCACGGCTGCTGCTCTGACCAGTGTAACAGGAAGTGGCGGTGGTGGTTTAGTCCCTCAGTCCTGCCGACTCTTTGCGACCCCATGGACTGTAGCCCACCAGGCTCCTCGCTGTCCATGGGATTCTCCAGGCAAGAATACTGGAGTGAGTTGCCATTTCCTTCTCCAGGGGATCTTCCCGACCCAGGGATCAAATCCGGGTCTCCTGCATCGGCAGGCAGATGCTCTACTACTAAGCCACCTGGGAAGCCCCTGGGAAGCCAGATGTGGGTTTGAATCCACACTTCTGAGCGGTATGACTCTGGGGTGAGTTATTTCACCACCCGACCTGTACCCTCACCTGTGAAATAGAAAGAAAAGTGCAGGTGCACAATCCCTCGTCCAAGTCTCTTGAGGGGAGCAGATCCTGTTCAGATTTCAGAGATTTCACCTGCGGGCTGGGCCAGTGTCCAGGACCATCCCAGGGGCGTTGGGGCTGCCGAGCTTGTGGGCTCCCAGTAGGCGCGATCCTGAGGTCAGGACGGCTGCCAGGTGCGTTACTGAAAAGACTTGAAGTTTCCAGAGATTTTTGGATTATAGAATTGAGACTGAGGCATTGAAATCTACCTTAAAAAGTTTCTTGCGAGGATTAAAACAAATCCTACACACAAAGTGCCTGGCATATGGCAACTGCTCAGTAAACGTTAGCTGATTATAATCATTAGCAGTGGCGTTTGGAGTAGTAAAGTGCTTAGCATAAGTGCTTTAGGAATAGTAAACGCTAAAAATTTTTTTTGAGTTCGCTGTGATTATTATTGTAAGTTTTAACTAGCGTTCACTTCTGTATTTTCTCCCTGGATTCTTTGATGACCAGAGGAAAGACTGGCTTCAGAGTTGTGAGTTTTGGTCTGGAGGAGGGGTGATGGTTTCTGATCTCCACAGAGCCCAGCCCCCTTCCCTTGATCACCTGATGGACCCAGCAAAGCCCCCCACCCCTCCCCCAATCATTACTAGAGAGGTCTTTCTGTTTAGTAAACTGGATATTAAAAACAAATGTACCTAATTAGAAATAAAATGTTTCCAACCAGCTCGAAATAAAATAAAATGTAATTACTAATGATATTTAAATGTTCCAGACATTTTACTTTTTAAAAAATCCCCTTAATTGAAAATGAGGTACGACTTTAATTTAGCAGAGAATTCATTAAGCTGGGAGCTGGGAGGGAAGTGGCCTGGCTCATGGCTCAGGGTCTCCTCCTGGCGAGTGGGGTAAAGACTGGGAATTCCCAGAGCACCCTCTGACCTGGAAAATCGGCATGAGGGGTTTTTGGGGGGCGGGGGACAGGAGTGGGAGGTGCAGTGCAAGGAACCCAGTGTTTTCCATAAGGGTCTTAGAGCATTCCTTCACTGGGAAGGAAGCTGCCATGCAGATTTTAGCAAATCCAGACTTTTGTCCCGACTCTGTCATTAACACACCATTTAGGGAGGTCTCTGTAACTTTCCCTGCCTCAGTTTCCTCCTCTATGAAGGGAGCATGCCAATTTCTTCTTGAAGAAAATTTAATGAAGTGAAAAAGTGTGAACATCGCAGGGTTGCCAGCCACACTGTCTATAACGGAGTGAATGTTACCAAAATGCTCATGCTATCATGTTCACTGTAAGCCTTGTGAGGACAGGGACCATGTTGATATATTTTTCCTGTGTCTTTGCTAAAAACCCAGTGTCTGGTGCATAGTAGATGCTCGATGATTGATGGAATAAGCATATGTATGGATGAGTGAATGACCTATGCTCTGGCTATTACTATAATACAGATAATCTAGTATACTCTATACTTGAAGCCTATATGTGTGCAGTGATTCATTTACTTTTCTTGTTTGCCTCCAGGGATGGGGAACTCACTACCACACACCCACAGCTAATTCCACCCTTTTTCTCTTTCCCACCTCACTCCGGCTATACTAGCTCCCCTGTTCCTTGTTTCTGCCAAGCTCTGTCCCGCCACAGGGCCTTTGCACTTGCCATAGCTGCTGCCTGGGATACTCCCTCTATTTCTCCCCGTGGTGTTCTCCTTCACGGAGCCCCTTCTATCTAAACTGGCCCCATGCACATGTCACCCTTTGCCTTTCATCCGCTTGGCTTTCCTCCACAAAACTTTCCACAGCATGACATTATGTTATCTTTCCATCATCTCTTCTTTGCCTTCTCTCTCTGAATGAGTGTAACGGCAAAGAGAAGGCAGGTCTCAGAGAGGGAGGGTGAAGAGGGTGGCCTTGAAGGTGTGAGCATAGGCTCTTGCTCTGCCGTATCTTTTCCATGTGTCCTTGGGCAAGCTCCCTGGCCTCTCTGAGCCTCAGTTTCCTGGTTGGTGAAATGCACACAGGGCTGGTCTCATGGACTGGCCTGAGGTTAGTCTCTGTGATGAATGTCGGGGCCCTGGCATGGAATCAGGACTCCATAGATGCTAGGCACTCTTCTTACCCCCTGCTTGGGTGAACAGGGGTGACAGTCCAGCTACTTAGGCTTGACACTTAACAAAATACACACTCCCAGCAAAGAGAGTCATTTGCAGCCCATTGGCCTATCCAGCCCATATAGGTGCTCAGTAGACGTGTTGTGGTGAAGGAAGGCACTGTTTCCAGGGACAAACAGATCTGTCTCTTGAGCCTTTTAATACTGCTCTGCTCGGAGGGACACACGTGCTCATGAGAACTAAAAAAGGAGCAACTTCAGGGTGGAATATTTTCGACTTGATTGTCATTATTACATCACTGACACCATCATTATTTTTTAGAGCAAATTCCCTTTTTGTTTTTCCCTTGAAGTTGGCAAAACAGAAATGGCCTTTCTTTGTCTGATAACTAAAGCGCTCTGTTATCATTGCATGATGGTTAGTTAGTGCAGAATATGTAACAAAGCAGAAAACAAAATTACCCTGCCACTTAGGGAAAGCTGCAAGAAATGCCTGCACATGATGTTTTTCTAAGTCCTTTCTTAAAAAAAAAAAAAAAAAAACCCACAAACGTTAGTGCTTTCATATGGTAAAACTACTTTTATATACTAATTATTTTATTTTGCCCTTTTCCTCCATCCTAAACATCTTCTCGTGTCATTGACAACATTTTTTCCCTTGTCCTATGTGAAAAAAAGTGAAAGTTGGTCACTCAGTTGTGTCTGACTCTTTATGACCCCATGGACTGTAGCTCACCAGGCTCCCCTGTCCATAGGATTCTTCAGGCAAGGATACTGGAACAGGTAACCATTTCCTTCTCCAGCGGATCTTCCCCACCCAGGGATCGAACCTGGGTCTCCCGCATTGCAGACAGATTCTTTACTGTCTGAGGCACCAAGGGAGTGCTCTGTCGAGCTACATAGTCCTGTGTAGCTGCATCAAAGCCCCCTATTGTTACCTTTCGGGGGTTGTTGCCACCTAACCTGTGCCATTATAAATAAAGGCACAACAAACCCCTTGTTCCATGGTCTTTCTTGCATCCCTGATTATTCTGTAGGCTGGATCTGAGCAAGTAGATGTTCAGATCCAAAAGAAGCTCAAAATGTTTAAGATCCTTTCTTAGTTACCTTGCTATCAGCCATGCTAGAAAAACTGGAACATATCAGATTCATTTACTTGCTCATTCAACATCTAATTAAACATGTACTATGTGCAAGGCAATTTCAACATTCAAGGAGTAAAATAAATTCCCCATCCATCCCTGCCTCTTTCCTTCCCTCCATCCATCCATCCAGCAAGCCAACCAGCCATTCCTCTGTCTATCCATCCATTATTCTTCTATCCACCCATCCATGCATCCATTTCTCTATCCACTCATCCATCCACCCCTCTATCCATCCATCCATTCCTCTATCCACCCATCCATCCATCCTTCTATCTATCCATCCATTCCTCTATCCATCCATCCATCCATCCATTTCTCTATCCAGCCATCCATCCCTCTATCCATCCAGCCAGCCAGCCAACCAGCCATTCCTCTATCTATCCATCCATCCATCCCTCTATCCACCCATCCATGCATCCATTTCTCTATCCATTCATCCATCCACCCCTCTATCCATCCATCCATCCCTCCATCTATCCCTCCATTTCTCTATCCACTCATCCATCCATCCATCCATCCATCCATCCATCCATTTCTCTACCCAGCCATCCATCCCTCTATCCATCCAGCCAGCCAGCCAACCAGCCATTCCTCTATCCATCCATCCATCCATCCATTCCTCTATCCACCCATCCATGCATCCATTTCTCTATCCACTCATCCATCCACCCCTCTATCCATCCATCCATCCATCCCTCCATCCATGCATCCATTTCTCTATCCACTCATCCATCCACCCCTCTATCCATCCATCCATCCCTCCATCCATCCCTCCATTTCTCTATCCACTCATCCATCCATCCCTCTATCCATCCATCCATCCATCCCTCTACCCATCCATCCATCCATTTCTGTTTTTCACATTGCTTTCTGCTCAGGCTTCTGCTTTCAGTCTGCTTCTGTGTTTTCGTCCCATTCGGCCCATCTGATGCTCTTGGCAAATATTTTCCCTCTCCTCTGATGCAGCCCCTCCCTTCTTTCCAACCGCGGCCCTCCTGTTGTTTTGTTGTGTTGCCTGCCTGGGTGCACCTGTCTCCCGGTCGGTCCGACTGTGAGTTCTTTGGAAGAAAAGGCTGAGACTGGTTTGTCTCTGCCCCTCCCCCCAAAACACCACAGAGTCCCGCTCACATGAAGGGTCCATACATATCCACTAAATGAGTATCTGTCCTTTGTCCATCCATCCATCCATTTTCTGTCTTGTTATCTACTTTTAAAAAGTGATGGAGCTCTAAAATGTACCCATAGGAACATGTATTCTGAAGTCCACACATCTTTATGTTACAATTCGATAGATTCTTGCATACGTGGCTGCCCCGCCCCCCCCCCCGAACCATCAGTGAGATCAAGATTGTAGAATATTCCCAACACCCTCCTGCCTCCCCAGTTACTACCTGACCCCAGGGGTGACTGTTCTTCCGACCCCTCCTGCAGAGCCGACTGCTGCCCGGTTTGACACTCACAGCTGGGATTGCACAGTCTCTCCCCTTTAGTGTCTGGCCCTTTGTGCAGCTGTGTCATCTGTGAGATCCGGGCCGGGAGTAGCAGGAGAAGGTTCTCTATTGTGTGAGACGTCCTGTTGTTTCTATCGAGACTGAATTCCCTCCTTTCACCTCCTCTTCCTTCCTTCTTTCTTTCCCATCTCTGTCCCTGTTTCTGCTCTCCACTTGGATGTGGGTCGGCGTCAGGCCCCATGCTCAGCCCCAGCCGCAGGGAGTTTGGGGAGACTCACTCCTTTAGAAGAAGGGAAAGGGGGTCTTCCTCATCCGGGGAGGTGAGTGTGACAAGGACGAAAGAGGGGATGGTGGGTCCTGGTCCCATTCTGACCACACTGCCCGCTCTGTGCCTCTGTATTAGTGCTTCCATCCATCCACCCACCCACACCCCCACCCGCGATGACCCTGCCCGAGGTCTCGCCTCCCTCTCCCCGCACTAGGTTTCCCCTCCCTGGTCCGGCTGAGTGAGCCCTTCTCATCCGGGCAAAACAGCCAACTGCTCCAGGGTCGGGCGCCAGAAGCCCACGTTGGAGCCACATTTGCTTTGGGGTAAGGGGAAAAAAAAAAATCGGCCAAATGTTGGGAATCGGGCGTTTGAAGTTCGCACTCCAGGACGCCGAGCTGGGGGGAGATCACACCTCCCTTGGCGGGGAGCCCCTTAGTCTGCCCGGCAGGCTGCCGAGCGGAGCTCAACTGCGGCGCGACCCTCCCCCGCGGCCCCCAGCCCCGCCACCTCTCGGCTCCCCCAGAAGGAGGGCGGGTGCGGCTGCGGAGGCTCAGCTCAGAGCCCACGCCCCACGTGGGGACCTTCAGTCTGGGGCTCGTGGGTGTGACTCCCGCCCGATGCGGGCTGCCCCCCGCCCCCGCCCAGGGGATGCCGGGAGGAGGGGAGGATGCGGAGGACCCTGAGCGCCAAGTGCCCGGCTCTGAAATTCTACTTGCTCTTATTTCTGAGAGGTTCCCGTCCTCCCGACATTCCTGTTGCCCTCGCAATGCAATCCCAGCCCTTCTCAGGGCACGTGGACCCCTCTGAGACGTGGCCGCCTCCTCTCCAGGCTCACCTCTTGTCCTTCCTTTGTCTGCCCTCCAGGTCTTAAGGCGACTTTCCATTCTGGAACCTGCCTCCTCCTTCCTAACTCCTAGCCTCTGACTGTTTTCCGGTATTCATCCTTCAGAGCTGTGTTTAAAGGTCACTTCTTCAAGGAAGCCTTCCAGGCGTCCTCCTCACCATTCCCACAACGTCCGCCCTGATTTCCACGCAGCCCCCATTGCACAGGGCCCCATAGCGTGCTTCCTTGGCCATTCTCCTCCAGGTGTGATTACCTAGGGCCCCCCATGCTCCCTGGCACATCGTGTGTACTCATTAAATACTGAATGGATGAATAAAGAGATTACTGGAAAACTTGTTTTCAGCCTTTCTTAAAGTGTCTTTAGTAAAGCAAAATTCTTTCATCTTGATGAAGTCCAATATAGGGATTTATTTTTGCTTTTATAGTTCATGTGTTTTCATTCTTTTCTTGTCTTATTTAAGAAGGGACTTTCCTGGTGGTCCAATGGTTAAGAATCCCTGCCAGTGCAGGGAACACAGGTTCAACCCCTGTTCTGGGAAGATCCCACATGCCACAGGGCATCTGAGCCTGTGCTCGGCAACAAGAAAAGCCATCACGATGAGAAGCCCATGCTCTGCAACAAAGATCCAGTACAGCCAAAAATAAATAAATAAAAATTTTAAAAAAATTCTTTACCAAACTCAAGGTCACTATGAATTTTACCCTATGTTTCTTTCTGGGAATTTTATATTTCTTGAGATCATGAACTAGGTCTGTTGTATTCATTTGTGTGACTCAAGTTCTTAGAAGCACAGTGCCTGGCACTCAAGTCTCCATAACTGAGTAATGGATGGAGAGATGGATGCACAGTGAATGAATGATTTACCATAATCTTTACTCACTGGATCCATGTGAACCAAGTTGAGGGGTGTGGATTAACAGGAGGAGCAAAAAAAAAACCCCACAAAATGCCCAACTGATTTGTTCTCTTAGAAGCTTAACTAAAACTTATTTCGAGCAGATTCCTCTTTTTAAAGAGGATCAAAATTCTGTACTGCACAAAAAACCACTGCTGCAAAAGCCAATCTTTGCAAATTGGACCTGATTGAAATTTGAAAATCTCTCTTCACCAAAAGACTATAACAGAATGAAAAGGCAAGTTGCAAAGCAGAGCAGGAGAAGACATTTGCAATCCTTTCAACCAACAAAGATTTGTATCCAGAGAAAGATAAGGACAAACAACCCACTAGAATGGACAAATACTAGAACAAGCCCGTCACCGCTGAGGACAGACAGATGGCTCATGAAAGCACATCAAGGTGGGCAACCTCACTAGCCACTTGGTTCTTGTTCCCTCGCTAAGTTGTGTCCCTCAGCATGCCAGGCCTCCCTGTCCTTCACGCTCTCCTGGAGTTCATTCAAATTCAAGTTCATTGAGTTGGCGATGCCATCCAACCATCTCATCCTCTGTCGTCCCCTTCTCCTCCTGCCCTCAGCCTTTCCCAGCATCAGGCTCTTTCCCAATGAGTCAGCTCTTTGCATCAGGTGGCCAAAATATTGGAGCTTCAGCATCAGTCCTTCCAATGAATATTCAGGGTTGATTTCCTTTAGGATGGACTGGTTTGATTTCCTTGCAATCCAAGGGACTCTCAAGTGTCTTCCTCACCACTACAATTCGAAAGCATCCGTTCTTAGGTGCTCAGCCTTCTTAATGGTCCAACTCTCACATCCATACATGACTACTGGAAAAACCATAGCTTTGACTAGACGGACCTTTGCTAGCAAAGTGATGCCTCTGCTTTTTAATATGCTGTCTAGGTTGGTCATAGCTTTCCTCCCAGGGATCAAGCGTCTTTTAATCTCAAGACGGCAGTCACGCCCACAGTGACGATTTTCCTAGTCCCCAGGAGAGTGTGAATGAAGACACACCCAGATCCTCCCACACACCCGCCTGAATGATGGAGGCCAACCAGACAGATTCCATCAAGTGCTGGTGAGGATGTAGAGCACTCGGAATGCTCGTAGACTGCTGCTGGGAAAGCAGACGGTACAGCCACCCTGGAGAGCTGTTTGGCCGCATCTCTTAAAGTAAACGCGCACCTTCCCTGGAGACCAGATATCCTCCTCCCAGGCCCACACCCCAGAGAACCATCTACATACATTCGCCAAACACGCGCACAAGAATGTCTGTGGCGGCTCTACACGTAAGAGCCCTAAGCTGAAAACTCTGCTCAGAGGTCCAGTTAAGGAACAGATCAATAGACCACGGCATATTCCTAAGGTTGGGTATTATCTGGAAAAAAAAAACGAAGCGCTTCCACGTGCAGTAGTGTAGTGGCTGAGACTCACAAAATAATATCACGCGGAAGAAGCCAGACTCAAGAGAATGCACTGTCTGATTCTGTTTCTGCAAAGTTGGAAAAAGAGCAAACATCATCTGTGGAGGAGGAAATCGGGAGAGGTTATCTTGGCTGTGCCAGGAGAGGGTAATGCCTGGAGGGGGATTTCTGGGGAGGGGGCTGATCTTTTCTACTTGTTTACCCAGCTGCTAATCCTAGGGTGTATCTATTTTGTTGAAAGTCGCCTAGCTGCACTCTCACTCACAATGTACTCACTTTTCTCTGTACTTGTCACACATCAAAGAACAAAAAAATATTTTAAAAAAGCATTCCCTGCCAAGTTGGTGGCTCAGTGGTAGAGAATCTGCCTGTCAATTCAGGAGACATGGGTTCAATCCTTGGGTTGGGAAGATCCCTTGGAGAAGGAAATGGCAACCCACTCCAGTATTCTGGCCTAGAGAATCCCGTGGACAGAGAAGTCTGGTGGGCTACCACGGGTTCACAAAGAGTCGCACCCGACAGAGTGTTAAGTTGAGGACAATTTCAGCAGCTGTCCTGCTGGGTCTCAGCACACTCTGGGTCAGGGGAAAGCTGCTTCCACTTGCTCCCCTCAGAGCCAGTAACAGGGAGAAAAGAAAATCTTTTTCTCCCCCTCTTCTGATTCTTTCCTCTGCCTTGGCCTGGAGCTATTGTACATATGCAAATGAGGCGATGTCAGCTATTGAGGCAAACTCTGCTATTTATAGCTGGAGTCTTGCAACACTTATCACAGCCGCTGCAGACTTCAGAAAGCTGAAACATACACGCGTGCGCGCGCACACACACACACACACATGCACACACACACACACATACGCACGCACGCACACACGCACACACACTACACAGAGTATATTTTTTTCCCCAGGATATAAATTTCCCATCCCATTGCAGTCTGGGCCGTCGCATGCAACATTGATTGTCTGTTATATTACATTTATTAAGAAGTGATAACTTGTAATAATTGGATGTTAAATTAAAGAACTCTCTCCTAGTTATTGCCGTCTCAATTATAACTGTCGTTGGCTGGCAGTTATAATGATATATGAGGGTTGTATTTTACGCAGCCGACCATGACCTGGTGAGTAATATTCCCCCAGCTATGGGGGCATTCATGCACTCCTTGGCTTCTAATGCCTTGCTTGGGTGCTGATTGGAATATTAAGTTTCTGCGAGGCGGCGGCGCCGAAATCCACACAGAGAACCGCGGCTCCACAGTTAAGAGGCCCCTCCGGCAATTTCCACCCCCTCCTCCCCCCGCAACTTCTCCTGGCTGGTACATGTCCAACTCGTTTCTGCTTTGTTTTATGGTTATAGGAATCAGGTTTATTTGGTGAGTTATAAAGTCGTAAAACGTGGGTGAGAGCGTGTTTGTGGTTTCTTTTTAGATGAAGCTGCTGCAATTAGCTTTGGGGTCCAAATGTCAGTGGATGGAGGCAGTGGAGGTGGGCTATGGTGGTGGGGGGTGGGCGGTGGATGGATAGACTGGGTTTGTTTAGCAGAATCCGATGGAGAATCTGGCTGTGTTTTAGCTGGGGGTGTTGGGGAGGAGGCGTGGTTCCGAGGGACCAGAACAGAGATTTCAGCAGATCTCTGAGGGCTCACAAGGGTCGCTGCTTATCTGGCCCCCTTGCAGGTGAGAGGGGCCAGCCGCCAAACTCTGTGGGTCCCCTGTGTGCCCAGATCTTGGTGACCCTGTGATCAGACCGCAGCTTCAGCCTGTCACTCGAGCATAGTCCTCCTCATCGTCCTCCCCCTTCCCTTCCTCAGAGCTGGCAGAAGTGGCGTCCGGCATGTCAGAGGGGCCAGGGGGCACTCGGGGAGGGGCTGCTGTGACCTAGCCCTTGGGGGCCCTCGGTGCATCCCACAGACCTTAGCAACAGGGGGGTGTTGTTCTGCGTTTCTGTCCATCGTAACAAAATTCCATCAACTGGGTGCCTTCAAACAGTGGGAGTCTCATGTCTCACGGTTCTACGGGCTGGAAGTCCAAAGTCAAGGTTTCCAGAGTAACATGTTTGCTCTGAGGTCTCCAGGGGAGGGGCATTCCTTGCCTCTTCCAGTTTCTGGAAGCTTCAGGTGTTCCGTGGCTGAGGCAGCACCCCTCCGAGCTCTGTCTCCCTCTTCCCACGCTGTCTTCTGCGTGCATGTGCTTCCAAACTTCCCCCTTTTTATAAACTTATCAGCCAGTGGTTTTAGGGCCCGCTTGAATCCAGTATGACCTCAGTTTTTAGCTACTTATATCTGCAAAAAACCTCTTATTTCCAAATAGAATCCCATTCCCAGAGGTTAGGACTTAGCACGTGTTTATGTGTGCACTCAATTGCTCAGTCGTGTCCTGCTCCTTGTGACCCCATGGAGGGTAGCCCGACAGGCTCCTCTGTCAACAGGATTTTCCAGGCGAGAATATTGGAGTGGGTTGCCATTATCCTACTCTAGGGGATCTCCCTGACCCAGGGATCAAACCTGCGTCTCCTGCATTGCAGGCGTTTTTTTTTTTTTTTTTTTCAACCACTTAAGTCATTGGGGTAAGCTAGCATATCTTTACGGAGGGCACAGTTTAGTCCCCAACATGCTCCATTTTATGGATGAGAACATGAGTATCAGGTACCTGGAGGGAGTTCCCAAGGCTGGGATTTGCATGGGTTCTGCCTGAAGCATGATTCTCCATCCCCTCTTTCCCCCTCAGCTCAGCCTCTAGACATCTCGGTCAAGCGCAAGGGAAGCCAGACCCCTGGCAGATGGGATGCTCTAGATCTCACTAGAAGCTGCCCCTTGCCATCTTTCTAAGATCCAAAGGGCCAGTGAATCAATAATGGCTTGAGTCACAGACATCATCCATTCAACAAATATTTACTCAGTGGCACCCCCCACAACCAATAAACCTCAAGAACCCAGCCTTCTAGTGCAGAGAAGGAAGGAGACCATGAGTGACTGAACAGATACTGAAGGTCAGAAGGGGCCAAGTGCCCTGTAGACCATATGGCAGGAGAACTGGGTCTAGGGAGTGTTTTAATTTTGCCATCCTCTCTGAGCTGACAGCCCGGAGAGACCTGGAAAGGGTGAGGGAGTGGCCACGTTGGGGAGAAGCATTTCAGAAGCAAGTGCAAAGGCCCTGGGGCCAACCATGCCAGTGAGGCTGTGATGGGGGAGTTGGACGCAGGCTTCTACTCTGAAGGAGCCAGCATGCATTAAGGGGACCTGGAGGGGGGGAGTAACCTGGTCTGATGTATGTGTTAGCTTTCAGTTAGACTATGGGGAGGGGGTAATGCAGAGAGCAGCAAGGTGTTTGGGGGCTGCCGCAATAACCCTGTCGAGAGGTGACAGTGGCCCGGGCTTGGGTAGTAGTTCTGAGGCTGGTGAGACGTGCCTGGCCTCCAGACAAATGAAGTTGGAACCAAGAGTACTAGCTCGATGTGGAGTGTGAGCAAAAGAGAGGCGTCCAGGGTGAGGCCAAGGGTTTTTCTTGAAACGGGGACAGAAGAAGGTTGGCACCATCCTTTGCTGAAAGGAGGGCATGGTGTGGTGGAAGAGGGTGGGGGCGGGTCAGGTGGGGTCAGGGTTGGCTTTGATCATGTTAAGCGTGCATGTCATTTAGACATCAGAGTGGAGGTGAGACGGGGGCAGCTGAGACAGCGAGGCTGAAGTTGAGGAGGGAGCCCAGGCAGAGAGAGGCAAGGACCACAGGATCACCCTGGAGGAGATGGCACCAGGGCAGAGCCGGTGATGGAGGGGTCGTCGGCAGAGCGAACACGGAGCTGCCAGGAAGCCAGTCAGGGACCCCTCCCAAGGAGGTGGAAGTGACCTGACCCCGATCCGACTGGACGGGGTGAGGCTTGGACTGGGGAATCAGTGACCGGCTGAGTGAAGCGGAGTGTGGAGAACCATCTGGAATTTGTTTCTGTGGTCACTGGATGGACATAAGTCACTCATGCTGACCTTGACTGAAACTGAGACCAGGTCATCTTAGCTCCTGAGTCCGCTGGTGGGCACCTGGGAGGCACTTGATCAGTGTCCATTCTGTGGATTGAATGCTATTTTCCTGAGACAGCGATGGGGACCCCTCATTCATGGTGCAGGACATCACAGGAGATGATGTCAGCGCGGGACAAGGGACAGCACAGGATCTGGATGCTGGGTGTCTAGACCGCTGCCTGGACCCCACCCCACCCCCAGATCCAATTGTTCTGCAAGAAGCCCAGCTTGGTTTAGGACTTCACTCCGCTAAATGCTTCCCTCCCTCAGGTCCTCAGGACAGCGCCGTGGAGTCTCAGCGAGGCCCCACTTTACAGGTGAGAACCGTGAGGCTCAGAGACGCCAAGTTACCTGCCCAAGGTCACACAGGTGGGAGGCGGCGGGGCAGGCACTTGAACCGGAGTCGGCCTGACCGCGGAGCCTGTGTGTCTCGTTTCCCCACCGGCCTGGCCCACGCACACACTTTTCCTTCTCTCAAGGACGCTCCTCCCTGTCTCACCCTCCCGCCACCCCCTACCTCCTACTCACCTTTCCAATTTCACCTGCGTCGTCACTTCCGGTCAGGCCCCGGTGTGGGCCCCAGAGCTCACCGCGTCTTCACTGAGGCCCCTGCCAGAGCGCGTGAGGACATCACCAGGGCATGTGGGTTCGTTCACGGTGCGAACCCCAGCCCTGCGCAGCTCTAAGAGCCAGGAGGCGGGAGCCAGGCCTGCTCTCTCTGTGGCTGTATCCCCACAACCCAGCACGGCACCCGGCACGTAGTAGGTGCTCAGAACACACATACATATTTTTGAAAGAGAACATTCACTGAGTGTGTCCTGACCTTTTTTTCTTTTTTAATGACTCCCAAAGTATGTCTCAGTTGCTCACACACAACTGTCTCTCCCTGCTCTTTCGGGACTTGTTAAGCATTATTTTTAGGAAAGATGAAAGCGACTGGGAAAGATATCAACAAAATGCACCGTTCACCCTTTGCCCTGCTCGGTCTGTGCTCAAGTCCCCTGCCTGCCCCCACCCCCACCTCCATCCCCGCCACCATCCACGGTCCGTCGGAGCCCACCAGGACATTTTTATTCGCTCATTGTGTTCTGCTTTTCTGCAAGCATTGGTCACTGTAGGAAACATCACAGTTTTAGAGGCTTAGAGTTTCTGACTCCCATTCAGAGATCATCAGCTCAACACAAGCAGGGACTGGTACATCCTTCTTGGCATCTCACCCACAGAATCCAGCCTGGGACTTGATCCAGAGGAGGTGGTCCATAAATGCACGAGTGAACACAGAACCAGCTCATTCTTGTACGCCTATGTGCCAGGCACCCAACCAAGCCCTTGATAGACATTTTCCTCTTGAATGATCACAGCCATCCTGGGGAGGGGGCTCAGCTTCCCGTTTTGCAGGTGAGTAAACTGAGGTCCGGCCTAGATAGCATATTAAAAAGCAGAGACATTACTTTGCCAACAAAGGTCTGTCTAGTCAAGGCTATGGTTTTTCCAGTAGTCATGTGTGGATGTGAGAGTTGGACTATAAAGAAAGCTGAGCACCGAAGAATTGATGCTTTTGAACTGTGGTGTTGGAGAAGACTCTTGAGAGTCCCTTGGATGGCAAGGAGATCCAACCAGTCCATCCTAAAGGAAATCACTCCTGAGTGTTCATTGGAAGGACTGATGCTGAAGCTGAAACTCTAATATTTTGGCCACCTGATGCAAAGAACTGACTCATTTGAAAAGACCCTGATGCTGGGAAAGATTGAAGGCGGGAGGAAAAGGGGACAACAGAAGATGAGATGGTTAGATGCTATCACCGACTCAATGGACTTGAGTTTGGGTAAACTCTGGGAGTTGGTGATGGACAGGGAGGCCTGGTGTGCTGCAGTCCATGGGTTTGCAAAGAGTTGGACATGACTGAGCGACTGAACTGAACTGAACTGAAAACTGAGGTTCCCCAGGTGATGCAGTGGTAGAAAGAATCTGCCAGCCAATGCAGGAGACACAAGAGGTGTGAGTTTGATCCCTGGGTCAAGAAGATCCCCTGGAGAAGGAAATGGCAACCCACTCCAGCACTCTTGCCTGGGAAATCCCATGAGCAGAGGAGCCTGGCGGGCTACAGTCCATGGAGTCGAGAAGTGTCAGACATGACTGAGTATGTAATCACTAAACTGAAGTTCAGAGGAAGCAGGTGCCTTATCTAGAGGTGGAATTTCCATTCTAGCCAGAATATCCCCCCTCCGAACCATGCTCTGTGGTTTCCTCCAGTAACCACCCCAGGAGCCGGCTTAATCACAAGTGGTTGACACACAGCCTTTCAATGGCCAAGTGTCTGCTGGACAATACCTTTCCAATGGTTTACAGGAGACATCACTGCCCTGTAAGGACATTTCTGACAAACACCTGTTTTCTTTCTTGCTTTTCTGTAAACAGAGCTTCCATTGTCTCCCACACTCTTGTATCTTTTTTTTTTTTTAAAGAATTAATTGCCCTTTTTATGGTTTTGGTGTGTTTGTACTTGTGAGAACCCTGGCACCCTTAATCACAACAGCATTCTCTATGAAGAGAGAAAATGTGAACAGTCATTAAGCACCAGTGAATGTGGAGTGTATTAATGGGCAAACAGTAAGTCAGGGAAGAGGGAAATGTTTTTCTCTTGCAAAGTACATATGAAAAGTTCATCCAAACCAAGGTGCTGCCATAAATCTGTTAATTTTGGCAAATTAGTGAGGTGTCAGGGGCGGCGGAAGGGAGTAAGGCTAATGGGCTGAAGGCTGGCCGGAAGCTGCCCACCTAATTCCGAAGGAGACGCTGGGAGCCTGCCGTGGCCCAGAATGCCCGCTCTCTGCAGGGGTGTCCCTGCCTCTTGAAGCTTGTGTCCTACAGACCTCTCTAGGTACTGGGGGGCCATGGCCCATTAAAGTTGGCCCCTGATCCTGGGATGAAGGGGGACAAGTCTGGCGGCGCTGGAGGCCACAGCCCTGCCCCAGGGCGCTCCAGGTTCTCTTTCCTTCCACGTGCATTTCTGTCCTCTCTGGGCCCCTGACCCGGGCTGCCTCCTCCGCCCTCCCCTCCACCCAGCTCCCATCTGGTTTTGGCCTCCTTCCTTTAGCTAGGACCACTGACTGCGCTTTCTGCTCTGGGACTGAATTGCCTTCAGAGCAGGGGGCGGGGGCGGGGGGCAGGGGATGGACTGTGGGTTACGAGTCAGTGTGTGAGGGTGTCAGGGCGTGCATGCTTGCATTAGTCTGGGTGCTGCTGTGTTAGAGAGGGGGTCCGAGGGTCTGCTGGTGTCACGCAAGGCTTTTGATAACAAAGAATGATGTTTGTCCTCGGTGAAAACAAAACCCTGCCTCGCAGAGCGGACCTTTGCCCTCTCCGCCTCTCTCTCCCTGCACATTCCCTGTCTCTCCATCCTCTTCTTCCACCTCCTCCAGCACGTTTTCCTTCTTTTTTTTTGCAGCTAAAACTAAGTTTAGAAAAAATAAAGAAATCCTAGTATTTATCAATGACAATCACAAGGTACATTATAATACAGTTTAACCAGTTCTCTGACTAACTCGCAGGTTAAGGTGACAATGTTGATAACCCATGACCATAATTTTGACAAATAGTCCATAACGTGGGAAAAATACATCAAATCCTGTACTTTGAGATTGGGAAAAGTTGATAGAAATATTCTATAAAAAGAATATAAAATGCTTTAATAGGTCTGCTTTTTATTGCAGCATAACACATATAAATCTTGCCATTGTCATGATTTTTTCATTTATTTTTAAATTTTTTAAATTTTGATTTTTTTCATGAAGTATAGTTGATTTACAATGTTGTGCCAATCTCTGCTGTATAGCAAAGTGATTCAGCCACACACATGTAGACATTCTTTCTACCCTTTTCCAATCAGGCTTATCACCGTGAACCTATGTACAAAACAGAGAGAGTCCTTGACGTACAGAACACACTTGTGGTCGCCAAGGGGAATGTGGGGGGGAATGGACTGGGAGTTTGGGGTTGGTAGATGCAAACTATTGTTAATATATTGAGACTGGGCAAACAACAAGGCCCTGCGGTTCAGCAGAGGGAACCACATATCCTGTGTGATATTAAGTATAGTTCCCGGTGCTGTTTTCCCATAAACCATCATGGAAAAGAAGATAACAAAGAATCTTTTCTTTCTGTATTGCTTTTTCTGGTCATCCTTCTTCCCATCTTCCAATCACTTCTCCATTCTTTTTCCCGTTTCTCATTCACGTTTCTGCCTCTCACCGGCACTCTTTCCTCCCCGCCATCCCTCTGTCTTGCTCTCTCTCCCCCGCTCCGTCACGTCCCTCCCCAACACACTTGTCCAGCAGAGTTCGGAGTTGCCACTCCACTGACGTCCACGTGAGCAGGAAGACACACGGATGCCTCTTTCCTAGATCCAGTCTTAATTCACAGATTCCATGGGGCGCAGAGTGACAGCCTCATGCAAAATCACAAGTCTCCTTCTAGGGAGATCTCCCCGGGGACGGGGCCTCAGGACCAGCAGTGGGTTCTTTCATGCTGGGCGCCCCTGCTTACCTCTTCCTCTTCCTGGCTGACAAATTCCTCCCACTCACCGTCTGCTCCCTCGCAGGCTGGCTGGGGTTTGCTCTCTACTGCCTGTGGAGCCGGCTCCCGGGCCATGAGCACGAATAAGTTAATGTATTTACAGTGACCGCGTTCTTGCTTATGCTGGAGGAAGGGGCCGCTTTGGTTAACCATCTATTACGGAGGCCGCTATTTTCAATGTGTTCCACGTGATTATTCGGCAAAGCTGCAATTTGGCACTTGTTCTGGGCTTGAAGGAATCGCTTCCCCAGAGGTGACCCTCGGCGGGAGATTGCATGTCACCGCGTGAGGAATGGCCGTGGCGGCCGTGATGGGTAGGCTGTCTGCCTCCCCTGACCTCAATCGCTTTCCCCCGGCATGCCTGCTGGGGTTGACACAAAGTGCTTATAATTTCCATCAGCAGGCAGTGGAATGATAATGGGGTGCTGGGCCCCCACTGGTTGGCCAGGGTACGAGCCCAGGGGTCCTGTCGGGACTGGCCATCCTAAGAGGGACAGAGCGAGGCTGTGGTTAAATTACAAGATGCCCAGGACTTCCCCAGTGGTTAAGTCCAGTGGTTAAGACTTTCTCCTTTCAGTACAGGGCGGGTATGCAATCAATCCCAGGTCTGGGAGCCAAGATGCCACGTGCCTTGCGGCCAAAAAGCCAAAACATAAAACAGAAGCAATATTGTAACAAATTCAATGAAGACTTAAAAAAAAAAAAATGGTCCATATGAAAAAAAAAAAAAAACTTACAAAAAATTAAAAGATGCCCTGGGAGTGGGTGCGTGCTTAGTCTTTGTGACCCCATGGACTGTAGCTCGCCAGGCTCCTCTGTCCATGGGATTCTCCAGGCAAGAATACTGGAGTAGGTTGCCATTTCCTCCTCCAAGGGATCTTCCCGATCCAGGGATCGAACCTGGGTCTCCTGCATTGTAGGTGGACTCCATACTGTCTGAGCCACTATTCAGAGGGCTGGCTCTTAGGAGACTGTAGCAAGCGGGCCAGGCAAGGGGTGGGTCTGGAGCACCTACTATGCGCTCAGCATTGTGCCAGGCTCATGCAGGGGTCCTCCCATGTAGCTGCCAGTGGCCCCGTCAGCCTGCTGCCTGATGGGCAGGAAGAGATGGTGTGGCCTGGTGGCCACAAACCCTGGCCCTGTCCTCATCTTCCAACACAGCCACCCCGGAGCCCTGTGGCCCCGCGGAAGCGACTTGAGCACACTTGTGTCCCAGCGTGTAAAGGAGACAGGGTTCGGGTTAGGGTGACTTGGCGTTAGCTTAGTGTTCTCTCCCAGGGTCACCTTGAGCCTCTAGTGAACCAAGATCACAAAGTGCTTAGCACAGGGCCAGGCATGGAGCAAACCCTACAGAAGCGCGGTTGTGTCATTGATATTGTTGTTGATATTGTTGTTCAGGAATAAATGAAGCAGGCTCCCACTGGGCGAATGAGAAATCCTAAATGCTGAGACATGGAGGAACCTGTCACCAGGTGCAAAGTCCTCAGGAGTTGGAACCAGGGATAAAAAACTGGCTCACGGACTTCCCTGGTGGTCCAGTGGTCAAGAGTCCACCTGCCAATGCAGAGGACACGGGTTCAATCCCTGGACTGGGAAGGTTCCACATGCCGTGGGGCGACTAAGCCCGTGAGCCACAGCTACTGATCCCACGCGCCCCAGAGCTCACGCCCCACAACAAGAGAAGGCATCGCCCCGAGAAACCCCCACACTGCAGCTAGCGAGTAGCCCGCGCTCGCCTCAACTAGAGAAAAGTCCATGCAGCAGCAAAGACCCAGCACAGCCTAAAGTAAATAAATAATGTTCTCTTAAAAAAAAAAATCCTGCTCATTCACATTCTAATTCCCTTGCCAGGGGCCCGGCCCTTCTGAGATTTCTTTCCCTCCCTCTTTCCTTCCCCTCCTTCCCCTCTTTCTACTCTCCCCTTCTTTCTTCCTCTCTATTAACTATTAGGGGATTCCTTGGTGGCTCGGGTGGTAAAGAAACCGCCTGCAATGCAGGAGACCTGGGTTCAGTCCCTGGGTCAGAAAGATCCCCTGGAGAAGGGCATGGCTACCCACTCCAGTATTCTTGCCTGGAGAATCCCATGGACAGAGGAGCCTGGAGGGCTGCATGCAGTCCATGGGGTCACACACGACTGAGAGACTAACCCCCACACACACTTTAACTGTTAATTTTCCTATTAAATCATGAAACACACTGGGGACCTGGCCGTGGGAAGGACCCCGGAGAACAGCAGCCGGGGACGTCCACCGTCACCCTTGGCGTGTGTGTGATACAGCAGGTGCTCAGGGCCCACCAGACTCTGAGTGTCTTAGGTCTAGACATCCCCTGGAGTAGATCACTCCCTTCTCTGGGCCAGAGTTCCTGTCTCAGAACATGCCAGTCCAGCTGCCCGAATACTGGGTCTTCCTGGCCTCAATCCTATCTCTACCCAGTGATGGCAGAGTCACCGTCTGCCAGTCACCTGCTCCCTGACCCTGGACCTCAGGGTTCCCATTGACAGAAACTGCCTCAAGGGGATTGTGAGGTTAAAGGAGGAAAGGAATGCTCTCTGGGACACAGAGGGGGAACATTCTTAGCATTTCCAGGACTGAAAGGTCGGGCTGAATCCTGGTGTCCAGTCAGATCATAACCTGTGGTCTTGTCTCACCTGTCCACTCTGAGACGCCTCCCAGCCACGTGGATAAAAAGAGCAACTCTTCTCGGAAACCCAGACCTGACCATATCTCTCTCCTCCCCACACACTTACTTTGAATTTCCCCAGAAGCCAACATGGAGGATTCAACAGCAGGGAGTGTTTTGGGAAAGGAACCCCAGGGTGTTCACTTAGGGGAATGAGGAACTGAGGTGGGTCAAAAGGGTATATCATAGAGCCAGTTATCACAGAGGGTGGCTGGAGCTTGATCCTGCAGAGAAAGTCTAGAAAACACCATAAAACACAAGCTTCAGCATCATCTCACTGGAGGAGTGAGGGGGCTTGGGTATTAACACACCATTTCTCCAGAATGAGGGCTGTTCTGTGTTGGGGTTGATGAATTAACTCTTGAGCACTTGTAACCTGTGCCGTGGATCTCTGGCACAACCCCTCAGACCCAAAGATGCCTGCAGCAGCTGGCACAGTGAGTTGATAAGGTCCAAGGGATGCAGGGAGGTTCTGAGAGAGATGCTCTGCTGGATCCCCTCTGCGCATGCAACCTCCCCTAATTCTCCAGGCTGCGTTAATGTCTCGTCTCACGCTGTTACGTGCCCCTGCCTCCCGTGTCACGCTTCCTACCACTGTGTTTAACTGTCTGTTTATTTGTTCACTTGCCCCCATCCTGTGTTCCAGCTGTGAGCTCCACGAGACAGGGCTGTGTCTCATTCAACTCTGCATTCCCAGAATAAATGTTCAACCTTAAAAAAAATAATAATAAATGAGTCAGTGGAGATGGGAGCAGGCAGGGGCCCAGGGGCCCTCAGGAGAGAGCAGATTGTGTGAGAGGAGAGCCACACAAGGAGAGATGCCAAAACCCTTGTAGGTAGCAGACGTCGCCAGCTGCCAACACGAGGACACTTTTCTCCGGATTCACCCCAGTTCTGACCATCAACAACCCCACACCCAGCCCCGTTTCAGGAACAGGAGAAGGGGAGCCGCACCCTTATTAAAATCAAGGCCTTTGCTCACTGTGAATGGGAACAGATGAATCTGAGATCATCTTTGGCAAGAAATGCTGGGAAGCCGAATGCTCCTTTTTGGATCTCGACGGCAGAATCGAGAGGGATGGCCCTTGCCCAGCACTCTGCTGAGGGGAGTGTTTATGTTCAGAGCACCTTGGCCAAGATGCCCAGGAGATGGGAAGTGATCACTTCCTGTTTCAACACTTCCTGTGGAGCAGGAAGTGGAGGGAAAGGTACAGGAAGTGAAGAGAGATGTACAGGGAAGATATTTTTTTTTTTCTTCACAGCAGGCTTGGCTTGTGGATTCAGAAAAGTTCTCAGTATTTTCCGTCCTGAGATGTTAAGAACGCAGGACATGTGTCCCTTACTAGGTCTTAGTTGAGACACCTTCTCACCTCCCAGTGTTGCAAGGACTTTGGGGGCAAAGAAAGGAAAAAGATAGACGAACATGGAGGCAAAACCAGGGAGTTCAAGGAGCTCCCAGACCCTTCAGAGATGGGTGTTCCACAGCAACCTGCCATACCTCCTAGCAAAGTTCCCTTCCCGCACCTGTCAGAAGCCGGCAGCACGACTCCTTCACTCTTAGCAAATTCAACACACGGCTACCCAAGTTTTTCCCTTTGTGAAATGAATCCCCTATGGCAATCATGGAACAAGCAAAGCAATCTGGTTTTACAATGGATTTTATTTTCGAGTAACTGTTTCAAAAGTAAGGTTTGTGATTTAGCTAACAAAGACTTAATAAGACCTATGTTTCAGACATTGTTCTAAGTGCTCTGCCAATTTTCATTAATTCTTGTAACAACCCAATGAGGTCGATAGTGTGTTTACTCCCATTCTACAGATAAAGAAACTGAGGTGTGCAGAAAAGAGGCAACTTGCTCAAGGCCAACCAGCTAGTAGTTCTACAAACCTGATGCAAACCCAGGCTGCTCAGGACAGAGACCATAGTCTTGACTCATGCATTTTTCTGCATCTATAAGGGATGAAGGAAACTGACTGGTCCCTGGCCAGGTTGGAAAGAACCATGCTGCTATTTGTCACCAAAGGACCTTTTAACAAGAATGGTCTGCTCTGGGCCCTCCCACCTTCTGGAGTTTATAATTTGGGAGACTTGGACCTCCTGGAATCTCTAGCCTCTAGCATGGAGGATGGTACCCTGTAGATGCTTAAGGAAGAATTTGTGGAATGAATGTTGGGTCAGTAAGAGAATGCGCATGTGTGCTAAGTCGCTTCTGACTCCTTGCGACCCTAGGAACTGTAGCCCATCAAGCTCCTCTGTCCATGGGATTCTCCAGGCAAGAATACTGCAGTGGGCTTCCATGCACCCCTCCAGAGGATCTTCCCAACCCAGGATCGAACTCACATCTCTATGTCTCCTGCATTGGCAGGTGGGTTCTTTACCACCAGCGCCACCTGGGAAGCCCCAGTAAGAAAACGCACAGGTGAATTTCTTAGCAGTGATGTTAGCTGCTCACAGGGGATGCATGCAGGCAGAGAGCAGAGGGAAACAGGCTGTTCTCTGAAAGCTCAGGTCAAACCCTTCCCTGACCTTGACAATCTTCACCTTTGCCTCTATTATCTGGGAAATTCCACATGGAGACTCTAAGCGCCTCAAATGTAAGATCCACATCTGCATTTATCACTGGATGCCCAATACCTGGCCCAGTGTTAGGCTCCTAGAAGGACAATCACCATGGCGAATCCATGAGCAACTGTGAGTGAATGAATGGATGGTTGCCCAAGAGAGTAAATATACATTCCCTACTCTGACAAGGGCCAGCTCAGCGGCTCCCAAACTTGTTCCAACATGTGAATTGCTTGGAACATGACAGACCACATCAGAAGTGTGTGATGAGGTCAGTCACACCTAAGGCAGGTCTTGACGGGAGGAGGGCCCAGGAATCTGCATTGCTGACAAGGTCCCAGGTGGTGCCGCTGCTGCTGGTATGGGACTCACTCTGAGAACCGCTGGTCCAGCAGCCTTGCTCACTGGTTCTCCATCTTGGTTGCACAATGGAACCACCTGCAGTAATTAAAAACCAAACAAAACTCTGATTTCCTGATCCTTTCCAGAGATTCTGACATAACTGATCAGGGATTTAGCTAGAATTCATCTCCATTAGGCATTTTTAAAAAAAATTATATTTATAGCACTTTTATTCATAATCCCCCCAAACTTGGAAGTAACCAAGATAACACAAAATTATAAATCAACTATACTCCAATAAAAAAAAATTTAAAAGAGGAAGCAACCAAGATTCTCTCCGTAGTTGAAGAGATAAATAAACTCTGGTATATCCACACTGTAGACTATTATTCGGCACTAAACATAAACAAGCTATCAAGCCATGAAAAAAATATGAAAAAAACCCCTTAGATGTACACTTATACGTGAAAGAAGCCAATATGAAAAGACTTCATACCATATGATTCCAACTATTTAACATTCTGGAAAAGGAAAAAAACTTATGGAGACAATAAAAAGATTGGTGGTTGCCATGGATTAAAAGAGAAGTAGTAATAAACAGGAAGAGCACAGACGATTTTTAGGGCAGTGAAAATAATCTGTATGAGATTATAAGAATGGGTATATCGTTATAAACTTTTCCAAACCCATAGACTGTACAAACATCAAGAGTGAATCTTAATTTGAACTATGGACTTTGGGTGATAGTTAGGTACCGCTGTAGGCTTCTCAACTGTAAGAAGTATTCTATCCTGAGGGGGGATGTTGATGGTGGGAAAGGTTATGCATGTGTGGGGGCAGAGAGTATTATGGGAACCCTCCGTGTTTCATTAAATTTCAGCATCGGGCATCTTGATTTTTAAAAGCTCTCTGCATTATCTGAAGGTGCAGCACCAGAGGGAAACCTTTTCTCGTGGCTTCACGGGTAGGTTGAAGGGCTCAAGGGTGGCTTAGTTCCGCCCCGAGGGCCTCCACTTCTGTGTGCCCTGGGTGCCCCCCAAATCCAACCCCGCTCCGAGAGCTGATGTTTGTTTCCTGACGCTGTGTGTCCTCGTTCAGCCCTTGCCCATCTCGTTCACTGAGACGTCTATTAAGAGCAGATGCTAAACCATTTCCAACAGGCCTTGAAGCTAATGCTTTGCCGAATGGATTCAGAAGGGCCTATTTCTTTGTGCGCTGAGAAAGAGAGTGAATTAATGCTCGATGAAAACCTCCCGAGAACCAGAGTCAGGGCTGGCGGGGTAAGCGGGGAGTCTGGTGGCTAAATCAACAGTTATAAACTCGCCCAGTCATTTTTCATTATTTGGTACATTGGAAAGATATTTTCCTTTTCAAATGCAGTTGGAAATCCGTTTGGTCAAAAGTCGGTTGGAAACCTCATCACCATTGCCCGTGAAAACTTGCAGCCTCTGTCAGGGGATGGAAGAAAAATGGCCTAGGTCCCCAGCAGACGTCGAGGCGACGGGGCCACGAAGGGGCGTTACGAGGCTGCTTTGGGCAAAGCCTGTGCGATTTTTTAAAAATATTGCCCAGGGGTCCAGACTTCTATGTGGACCTGCACAGATGGCGGTTTAAGCTATGGATTTGGAAGGCTAAGCTACACATCTCCTCTGGTTTCTAGAAGAGATCTAATCCAGGTTCTGACTGCTCACACTCCGTCTTCATGGGGACCTTTTCCGAGCTGAGGGGTGAGCTCATTAAAACGTGCACCCCAAGAAGCAAATAGAAACCTAGGTGGGTTTCGCCTGCATGGCTGCAGGGGACTGAATGCTCCAGTGCAGGTGCTGGTGTTTGAATGGGCGGCTGTTCCTGACTGATGGCCACCGTCAGAGGGAAGTCTCTGAACTAGGAAACAGATACCAGTTTGAGCCACAGCTCTGCCTGCTCTGGGCTGTGTGACCTCAGATAAGTCACTGCGCATCTCTGAGCCCCATTTCTCTTTTTCGTGAAAAGGAGAGGGTCAGAGTTACGGCAAGGTGTTCCTGAGAAGGTGGGTTTGCGCACACCTGGCACTTGCGCTGGACAGCAAAGGATGCCTGGGAACCTGAACGAACCTGAGCTGGGGTCATGGGGTCAGGGGAAAAGGAGAAGGAGGGGGAGGGAGAGGGAGGAGGAGGGAGAATGAGTTGCAGAGAGAGAAATAGAGCAATGATGGCTCTGTGAGACCGGGGACGCTCCAGGGGGCAAAGATCTGAGTCATCCAAAAGGCTGGGTTCGGCGGAGGTCCCAAAGGTGCTGCCTTCCGTGGGAGCTGGGCTGGGTCAGCTTCCCCACTGAGGTGTGATGCTAGGCGCCAGGGTTCCTGAGAGTGGAGAGGCGGGAGACTGTCTCAAGAGTCCAGGGCCGTTGGGCACAGCCTGCTTGTAGTAGTCGGTTACTGCATTGAGTTCCAGGCTAGCGGGATCAGAAACAGGGGCTGCTTCCTATCATATTAGACACAGTCCACACAGGACATCTGCAAAAAGGAAACCCCTTCTTCAAGCCCTGCCCCAGGATCTGTGACTCTATAAGGCCCTTATGCAGTCAGCAACCTGAATAGCTATACTTGGCATCCTTGCTTCTTGCAGCCTTCTGCTTATTCCTTCTGAGCAGTGAATGAAACTGCCTCCCAGGGTCATCCCCTTGCCTCCATCACATCCCCCTCTAACCCTTTCCCTGTATTAATTTGCTTAGGCTGTCCCCCCTCTGAGTTAAACGTTCTATCACCATTGAGAAGAAGACCCAACTACACTCCAAGGTTGGATATTTGTTCAACAAATATGCTACAGCAAACTGAGTGGACAGAGTTCCTGCCCTCAGGGAACCTGACTGAATGTTAGAGGTTGGGCTTGTGATGCGGCTCTGGCCCCAGGCTCTTCTTCAGCCCACATGTAAGCCAATGCCAAATCTCAGGAGACCGTACCTCCAATCTCCCAGGTATTCAGGCCCAAATCTTGGCCTCATGACTGACTCCCACTTCTCTAGTGGAGGAGCCTCCCTGCCTCTTCCAGCTTCCAGTGGCCCCAGGTACTCCTTGGCTTGTGACCACGTCCCTCCAGCTTCTGTCTCCTTTTCTGGGCTGTGTGTCTCCTCTCCTTCTAATAAGGGCACCAGTCAAGGACTTACGGCTCACTCTTATCTAGTATGAATCCTGAGTCCTTGACTGGCATGCTTATCTTCTCAGATGGTAAAGCATCTGTCTGCAATGCTGGAGTCCCGGGTTCAATCCCTGGGTCGGGAAGATCCCTTGGAGAAGGAAATGGCAACCCACTCCAGTACTCTTGCCTGGAGAGTCCCATGAACAGAGGGGCCCGGTAGGCTACAGTCCATGGGGTTGCAAAGAGTTGGACATGACTGAGCGACTTTACTTACTTACTTACTTATCTAATCTACTATAGGGGACTTTGCTGGTGGTTCAGATGGTAAAGAATCTGCCTGCAATGAAGGAGACCTGGGTTCAGTCCCTGGGTCAGGAAGATGCCCTGGAGAAGGGAATAGCAACCCACTCCAGTGTTCTTGCGTAGAGAATCCCAGGGACTAAGAAGCCTGGTGGGCTACAGTCCTTGGGGTCACAAAGAGTCAGACACGACTCTTTCACTTTCAACTAACACTTTCACTTTCTAATCTAGTATGACCTCCTATTTATTATTACCCCATTTTTGAATAAGGTCACATTCTGTAATTCCAGGCAGATGTGGCTTTTGCTGGGATTCAACCAATAATAAATTGTAGGGATACCTTCTACGGGCAAGTCAGTCAGCTCTGGATTATCTTTGCTGATGCCCTGATATTTATAATCACCAAGAAGTCAAGGGAAGTGAAAGTGTTAGTCGTGTCCTACTCTTTGTGACCCCATGGACTGTAGTCCTGCCAGGCTCCTCTGTCCATGGGATTCTCCAGGCGAGGATATTGGGGTGGATAGCTGCTCCCTTCCCCAGGGGATCTTCACAACCTAGGGACTGAACCCACATCTCCTGCATGGAAGGTAGATTGTCTACCATCTGAGCCACCTGGGAAGCCCATAATGACCATAATTATGTGTATAAAGCACCTACCATATGCCAGGCACTGTTTTAAGCATTTACACATACCCCAATTGATCTTTAAAATATTTTTAATGGCTCCATTAGCTGACGCATTCATCCGATTTTACAGATGAGAAGACCGAGGACTACATGATGATTTGCCCAAGGTCCCCCAGCTCCTAAGGGTTTCCCAACCGCTGTCAGCACTGACCACAAGCCCTGACACGCGTGCCAAGGCCACGTCTTTCTCTCTTGAGCCTGGTGGGCAGCAGGCAGGGCTGTCACTTGTCCCATGGCCCACAGGAGCCAGGAACTGCCTGGATGGAGGGAACAGACTCAAAGACCTGGGTGCAGAGCCCCCCGGGGGGGGCGGGGACATCGCCACCCTTCGGGCTCACTGCCCACGCCAGGCCATCCTCCCAGGCGCGTTCCCCCCGTCGCCGCTGCCTTGGCCAGGCGTAGGCAGCCCGCAAGTAAACAGTGTCTGAAACCTATTCTCATTAGGCTAATTTACGAATAAATTACCATATTCAATGGCCTTATTTTTACTGCTCGTTAACAGGCCCATGATAGGATGATAATTACGGGATTTTAAGTGCCTAATGGCAGCTGGGGCGTCAAAAGCAGTTTTTACGAATCTGTTTATGGCAGCGAAGGTGACAGGAGGGGAGGGACATTGAAATGTTGAAATCACACTTTGGGAAAAAAAGCTTTAATTGTTGAGTATTTATTAGAGAGGAGGGAAGGCTGTAATTTAAAAAATGAAACTCTGAAAAACAAAGGAAATTAATTAGTCTCCCCCCCACCCCCACCCCCCATCCAGCGCCATGACCTTCAGGGAATGGGCCAGGGGCGGGATCCCACGAGAGGGGTGCCAAGTTCAGGGGCGAATCTGGGCTGAGTCCTCCTCCCCTCCTGGCTTCTGCAGCCCCTGCAGAGAAGAAATCCCCAAGGCCCTGGGGGCGTCCTGGGAAGTCTGACCCTCTCTGCCTGGGCTGGAGGCCCTGCTGATGGAGATCCAGGGAAGGATGCAGGAGAAACATAAGGGCAGGAAGAGCAATAGGGCTTAGCATCCTTTAAACAGTGATAGTGTGAGCCACTCATTCATCCTTTCATCTCGATCACCACCATCATCAAACCTCCTCTCTTCCAGTTCCCCTGCTGAATTTTCCACGTGTTATTTCACCCAACGCTTGCGAAAATGTTAAGAGCTGATAGTTATTCTTAACATCCACTGAGGGTGCCCCGTATGCTTTCTGTCTAATAACTCCCCTTACACGTCACAATAGATCACCCCACGGGATTGGCACTCTTGACATCCCCCACTTTATAAAGGAAGAAACTGAGGCACAGAGAGGGGAAGTCCCTCGGGCAAAGTCACACAGCCAAGGCTGAGCTCTGCGATCAGGTCCCGTGTCTTTTATCACCTCCCTCTCCTTGAATCTGAATCCTGACGGTGGGAGGGGTTTCAGGGCCCCATGTAACAGAGGAGGGAGTGGAAGGAAGTTGAGAGAGGGGAAGCCAGCTGCCAGGGGTCACAGCGCCCGAGTCGCAGCCCTGAGACCAAACTGGCAGCTGACTCACCCTGACCCGGGACTCCTGAGAGGGGAGATGGGCGGGTGCAAGGCTGACCAGGACATGATGCCTGGGTCCAGGAGGAGCTGTTTAGAGGCCACTTCCCTGGCTCCGTGGGTGCTTCTGGTGGCTCCCCCCATCTCCTGCCTGCACCCACCCTGACCCCGACCTCCTCCTGACCAGCCCTGGCTCCTCAGCCCCTTGCCACCGGCCGGAGCCACCTCGCCTCCTCCGGTTTTAGTATGCAGGCCTCGGAAAACAAACACGCAGCAGCCTGACAGTGGGAATAAATAGCGCCGCGATGTTGATTAGCATTTGATCCCAGCTGGGGCTCTGGAAGCTAAAGTACTGGAATGTCTTGGCAGTTTTTTAATGCTGAATAATTTGATTAGATCAGTGACTGAGCCTGCTGCTCCTGGTGAGATAAACCCTCCCCCCATTGCAGGGGAGGGAGGGAACACATCCCCGCCCCCGCCGCCCCCCCCCCCACTTCACTGGGCCCCTTCCACCCTCTGCTTCCTGCAGCCTCTCTCCCCATCTTTCTTGCCGTCTTTCCGTCTCTCTCCATCCCCCTCTCCCCCTACCTCCTCATCTTGCTCCCTCTTCCTTCATCTCTCCAACTCCACCCGCCCCCCCTGCCGACCCCCAACCCGCCCCCTCCTTTTATGAAGCCTTAAATACATCATTTAATCAACTCTACAATTTCAATTTCGCACCGTTGTCAGCTCGAATGTCTGATGAGGTGGTGAAGACCCCACAGATTGTGGGCAGGGGTGACAGGGCCACCGGGTCTCCTCCACGCCCCCCCAGTCACCACCACCCCCTCCTTCAAAGAGCTCTCAGCCTCCGCCCCACCCCCTCCCACCCCCTCCCCAGCCAGCCCAGGAGCCTTTCCAGAAGGTTCTGTTTCGTACATGGCAACTGTCAGTCAGTCGCGTAAGTTGTTTCTCTTGTCACCCGTGTGAAATTACCAGACTGGCCTCGTTATCCGCTTCCCCCAAATTTGGAGGCAATGTTTCTGTTTCAAGGCTCCTGCTCTCCATTTAAAACAAAAATAACAGGTAGAGGAGCAGTGGGGGAAGGGAGATGACAGCTGGGGACGACCCAAGGCAAGATGGATTATCTGGGTTTTTTCGACAGAGACCTGTATAGGCAGTCCTTTGCTGACCTGACCCTGATACAGAGCCTGTCTTCCCTCAACACTGTTTTTCCAGCCCCATGTGACTCTGAAACATGTGTCCTCCCACCATCCCCATCACCTTCATCTCCTCTGCACCATCCCAGAGGCAGCGCTGCTTTAACAAAAAAGTAAGGAGAGCAAATGGAAGGAAGGAATGGGGAAGGCTGAGTTCTCTGCAGATTCGATGACAGGCACTTCTCCAGGGCTCCCCATGCGGTGCTGCCTGAACCCCGGGAGCCACCAGAAAAGGGTGTGTGTTCTCACCAGCGCCACCGCAAAGCCATCTGACCTCCTTCTCCATCCACTGCCGTCATCTCATCACCGGAGAGTCCGGCCCCAGCTTTATGTATTTTTCTCAGATGGATTCAGAAATGGCTGGGGGGAGGCACTTCCCAATAATTGAGGGCTGGCTTTGTCGGGAAAAGCCACACTTGGGGCTCAAAGTGTCCTCAGGCTGCTGTGGGTGGAATTAAGCTGAACTGACTCTGTGTGTGTGTGTGTGTGTGTGTGTGTGTGTGAGAGACAGAGAGAGAGAGATGGAAACATGAGTTGGAGGGAGCATTGAAATGGATCCAGGTTTTTTTTACTGCTGTGCGACCTTAAGAAAACTGAGAGCCTCTCTGAGCCTAAATATCCTCATTTGCAAAACAGGGACAATAAGAAAACCTACTCCATCCTGCTCACAGGGAGTGCATGACTCAAGTACTTAGGAGCAAAAGGAGATGAAGTTGGGGACCCCCTTCGCACCCCCTCCCATCCTGCTGTGAACATAGTATAATCACTGTGGTCTTAGCCGTTTGCTGACCCATGGGAGGACCTGTGCCCACCTTCCTGCTGCGTGAGCTTAGTCCAGCCTGTTCATCTCTCCAGGCCTCAGTTTTCCTATTGGCAAGGGCTGTAAAATGGGAATATTCGTGCCTACTTGCCAGGTAACAGGTGAGGCCTGAATCAAACATGCCTGGTGCTTCTGGCTCCTTGCCTCACGCCGCCCCCCACCCCCCATCTCCTCTTCCAATTTTTCCCTACAGGCATTCAAAGGGTTCTTTGGGCTTGCCTTTGCTAATGGAGCTTTTCAATTAGCTTTCCTGTTAGAAGATAAACTAGGGTTCACACCTGCAAGTTGAAGGGCAGTCTCCTTGAAGCTGGCTTCATTGCAACGTGTGTCCATGTTCCTGGTGCCCAGGACACAGAGCCAGGCCCAGAGCAGGAACTCAGTGAGTGAACGAATGAATGGATGGATGGAAACCCCATCGGCAAGCCAGTGCCTTGTCTTGTTCTCCACGGGACCCAGCCTTGTCTTCCCCACGTGGCATTCTGAAGTCCCAGAACACAGGCACCTACAAGAAACTGGGAATAAAGGGGTTTGATCTGCACGCCGCAAACACCTCTTGCAAAAAGACGAATATATATATAAAAAAAAAAAAGCCAGTTCCTTCTTTGGGGGAAGAGAAGGCGTCAAGACATGTTAAATGGTTAGGAAGAAGGCGGCTGCTTGTTTTCCTTCTGCCTTTTGCAGGCTGGAGGGGAGGTTGGGGGGGGGGTGTTCATTATTTTTCGGCGCTCTGAAGGCAGGTGAACGGGAAAGGCAAACTGCAGCCTGGCACCAGGTTCGGTGGCTTTGAAAAATGTAGGGCTCTCAAGGCAAGGGAAGGGTTTGATGCAATTTAAAAAAGACAGACTCCCACACCTCTCAGATCCATATGTTTTCATGCAGATCTAGGGCGCTACCACGGGCTTTGCAGCCTTGCCCGGCTGTTCTGCTGGTGCTTGGAGGACCCGCGGCTCTCAGCGCAGGAGGCAGACGGGCTGAGCAACCACCCGGGTGGGTTCTAGGTGCCAACAGCAGACTTCGGGCCTGGCTGTGGCTGCAAAACCATGACACAGTGCCATGCAGTGCCCAGCGTGTGCATGTAATCAGCTTGCCGCTGTCTGGGGGAAGGTAAGAAGCTGGACTTTTTTTTTTTTAAGTGAATCAATCGGATGGTGTATGTAGATGGACGAGCACTAAGGCAGTCTGGGGCTTTGACTGCTGCTGGTCACTTCCCTCTGTAACAGGGTCAGCCCACCACCGCCTGTGGGCTTTGTTTTCTGTCTCAAGTGGCATTCCTAGTGCAATAAACACGTGTGTGGCAAAAAAAAAAAAAAGTTCAGGAACCACCTGAGCTTGTGAAACACCAGTTCTTCTAATCCCCTTCCCTCCCTCCCTCCTTTCCTGCCCTCCTTCGCTCCTTCCTTCCATCTTTTCACCCTGCTTTCTGCTTCCCACTTCTTTCTCCCCTCTTCTCTCTTGCTCCCACCTTTCCACTTCTTCATTCAACCAATAATTTTTAAACACCCAGGAATCACGCAGCCTTTAAGATGGACCATGTCCCTGTCTATATGTAACCAGTAAACAAATGAACAAGCAAGTTAAGTTCACCTCATGACCAGTGCTATGAGGGAGAAAGCCCTGGGTGACAGAAGGGAGATGGATGGGGAGAGGAGAGGAGGACCACTATAGGGAAGGTCTGGAGAGGCTCCCTGAGCAGCGGGGACATTTCCCCTACCCCCCTGCACCGGGAGGTCAAACCAGCCTTGCTTCTCTAAGTTTGAACAGATTCAGTAAGAAAGTTCTTGACTGCAGGACTTGTCAGAAGCTTCAGCGCACAGACACGCCTTTGCAGTTTTGACCAACGCGAGAACCACGGTGTCTTTGGAAGCCCTGTGTTAAGAAGCAGCTGGACGGGCGTGTCTTCCACGGAGGTCTGTGGGGACACCCCAGACCGCGGCCTTTGCTCTTCAGTGGCCTGACCCTCGTATCACCCCGAACTCAACCCGGCAGCCCGGCAACCACCGGCTCTCTTTGTTTCCCCTGGGGCCGCCCTCAGGCTTGGCGCTGACTCTCTGCGTCTCAGGCTTCTCCGTTCTCATGATGTGCTGAGGTCGGAAGCCTCATGAGCCCATTTTACTAAGAAGACAGCTGAGGTGCCCCGGGTTTCCCCGCACAGCCCGAACACGAATCCCGTCTCTCCTCCAGCCGCGTGCTCGCCCGGCCCCGCCCTGCCCACCGCTGCTCAATACTCTCCACGGCTGTTCTCCCTTCCGGGGGAAACAGGACAAACCCTAGCTCACCTCTGAGCCTTTGTTTCTGCTTCTTCTCCACACCCCCGCACCTGAAAAACTGTCCTGGAAACGGAAATTGCTAGTTTCCAACCCTGGGTGCACGTTAGAACCTTCTGGAAAGCTTTTTTAAAAATGCTGATGCCCAGGCCCCGCCCCCAAAGGCATTACATCAGACCCCCCGCCCCGGGGCTGGATCCTATACCGAGCATTTCTGAGCTCACTGGTTGATTCCGGTTTTGTCTCCAGGATGGAGAACGCGAGCGCCTCTCCCACTTCCATTGTCCTTCGTTTATCACGGTTTCATCTCAGACGTGTCGGCCTCGGGGAGACCCACGTGTAAAGCCGTGGCCCCGCCCACAGCCGTTCTCCACCATTTGCGGGGTTTCTGTTCTTCTGAGTGCCTATCACCATCGGCAGCTTCCTTGCCTGGTCATGCATTGTCTGAGCCTCGACCCCAACCTGGACATGAGCTGCTGGGGAGCAGTGGTTGCTGGTTCACTTTGGCACCCCCAGCCCCGAAGCAGTGTCCACCCCCACGCAGTAGGCGCCGTTAAATTTCTGTTGACCTATAAAAGGTTCGGAGAGGTTAAGCTACTTTCCTAAGATGTCCCAGCCGGAACTTGTGATTCATGCCCAGAAAGCCGCACCCGCGGCGTTGCCAGTCACTGCACGCCACCCTCCTTCTGTATTCGGGAAAACTGAAGTCTAGGGCAAGAGCGTACCCTCAGCCTCTGGCAAGGTCTCAGGTGCCCTTCGGGACAGAGCCTTCGGCCCATCAGCAGAAGCCCAGTGGGCACTGCTTGTCTGATTGCCTGAACAGACCAGCTTGTGTGTCTGACAAGGGATTCTCAGGCGACACCCCGCTAGCTGGCAGGAGACCTCTGGGCTGGGGTGGAAGGGCGAGGCGCTTCTGTTTGGACCAGTTCTCTCTGTTGGCCTCTCCAGGCCCATAGGCAGAATCGGAACACAGAATTAAAAGCCGCGCAGGTAATTCACACCTCCCTCTCTCTCTCTCTGCCCAGTCCTCCGCTCCTCATAGGATTCCGGAGGCTGTAGGGTTGGTTTTTCCTCTGATGGTATGAGACCCAGGTGGACCTGTGGGAGGGAAGGTTTGGGGCGGATGGCGCAGGAGACCTGGCTCGGGTTCTGATAACTCTACTAGCCGTTTTTCTTCTTGTGAAGTGGGGATCATGCCTCCTGCCCTCAGAGCCTCACCCTTTGGCTATTCTTTGACTTAATGATGTTACTTAGTAAGGATGGAGTGGTAAAGAAAATGAACGTGAATATGCACAACATGGATGTGGCTAGGAGGATCTTCCATGCAGCATTATTTACATTAGGAGAAAACTACTGGGACAACCTAGCTGTCCAACACCAGGGGGTTCGTCAGATAAAATATACACGTGAATGGCAAAGCCCAGAGCATTTAAAGACTAGCTGCAGAAACATGCTGAATGATATGGAGAGATATTCTGTGTTATAATTTTTGAAAGAGCCGGTTATCACGTCATGGAAACTTTTTTTTTCAAACAAACTACACATTCACCAGAGGAGAGACCTTGGAGGATGTACGCTGAACCACTAACCTTGGATATGTTGGGGGTGTGAAATACCACTTGCTTGTATTTTTTTAAAGCGTGTACGCTTTACTTTTGTAATAAAATAACACAATAGGAAAGTTCCACACCATTCTCATCTCACCATAACCGTTTTGATTTTGAGAAGCAACTGAAAGAGATTGTATGAAAATACTGACATGAGGATGAGATACAACCACACCTGCCTGGAAACGATATTGTTTATGGATTTGAATACATATAAAAGACAATTTTCTCAAGATAAGGAGAATTGCTAAGTGGTGAACTCCTGTTCATCTCACAAGACCCAGCTCACATTGCCCTTCTTCAGGGAAGTCTCTTTGCCCAGCATGCCTGGAGAGAAGGCGCCCTTGTTTTCCCAAAACATCAATCTGTCCCTCAACTGGAGCATTCATCTTTTTATTTCTCTGCCTTTCCCACCAGACTTGGTGTTCCTTGAGGGCTGGGGCGATGATGTTTACCACTCAATCCTGGTTTGTTGCAGAATGCTGGTACATAGTAGGCGCTCAGTAGTTGCTTGTTGAAAAGCTAGATGCATGAATGACGTTCAAGCCAGATTCCATTGCTCAAGTGAGGGCTTCTGAAAGTTTGCGTGTAATCCTGTGCTATAAATTGAATCATATTTTTAAATGCACTGGAGGACTTGCTATTTAAAGGATCTCTGATGTAAATCGTTTTTATAAAATGAAGACATCTTGAGTAATGTGAATAATTGCTCCCTGACATATCTGTTTATAAGTTGAGATTTTTTTAAAAGATCAGGAGACTGGTGCATTTTTTTTTTAATTCATTTGATAAATATTTGCAAAGTGTATGCTCTATGCCAGGCTCTGCGTTGGACGCGGGCATGATGGCAGAGCCATCCCAAGCCCCGAAGACTTACAGTCCTGGCTACACTCACTGTTACTGTCGTCTCAGGGGCCCAGGGACCAGCATCAACCTCTGAGTTGAATCCTGCCTTCCTTGCCTTCCAGCAGTGTGTCCCTCAGCTACTTACTTAACCCCTCCGAACCTCGGCTGTCACGGATGTAAGGCTGAGGGGAATAAAATTACCCACCTCCCAGCAGTCACGGAAATTAAAATGTGACCATATATATAAAGTGCTTGGAAAATTGCCTGGCAGGACACGTATTTGCTGCTATCATTAGAAGACAAGGTGGAAAAATGTCCATGGCAGGGTACACATCATGAGAAATGCTCTGCTGTTAAAATCTCCCAGATCTGTGTGGCTTTGCTTTTTCATAACAGCTAGTTATGCCTCAAAAACTTGTGCTTTGGTTTCTCCATCTGCAGAATGAGAGCAATAATAATCTATGAAAGGAAGATAGTTGGATTGTTAAAAAAAAAAAAAGTTACCCTAAATGTTGCAGAGATAACTAATAACTGTGTTCCTTGATGTTTTAGGAGAGCACAGAAGATGATTAATTCGTGCTTGTTCCCATCTGCCCCCTCAACCCCCTGCTCGCTGCTCACCAAGAGGATTCCAGCTTGGGAGGGTGACGGTCCTCTCCTCCTCTGAGCATGCCTTTGGGCAGAATTTCTGCAGACATGCTCAGCTCTGAGCCTGAGCCCTGTGGGCACCTGTGTCTCTTGGGTGCCCGGGCTGGACACACAGGGGAAGGGAGTGGCATGCTATCACTTGTCCCCGTAGGGACCGCGGGCCCTGACTTTAGATATAGGATGACAGTGTTAGAGATAGATAATGATTTCTGCCCCCATTTTGCAGATGGGGAGACTGAGGCTGGGGGGGGGAGTCCTATAGCCATTGAGAAGATGCAGAGCCACATTGATCCTCAGTATAGGAAAACTCCAGTTTGAAACACAGCTTCAACCGTGACTGTTTTTCTTTTCAAAACGCCAGCTGCCTTTGAGAAAAGTTTCACGCCAGGCCAGGATGAAGTCTTTCCAAGCACTGCCCTCCAGAGAGCAGAGCCCTGGACTGGGGTTGGCAGATGGGCTGGGGGTGTTAGGAAGTCAGAAGTGGGATGCAGGATGCTCAAAGTCTTGTTGAGCCCTGTGCATGGGAGAATGTAGCCTGTCCTGGTCCGCAGCTGCTCACAGGGCCCTGTGAGATACAGGCTCCCCTGAGGTCATTCAGTCCAGCTCTCACCTCTGAAACCTTCCTTCCTTCACATATGACAGGCGAGACTGGCAGGGGCCATCCATTCAGTGAGGTCAGACACCCAGGGCGCCCATCTCACCGTCTCTCCATGCACCCTCCTGATGACATAGCACATGGGGTGGATTTAGTCCCTATTCATGTATTTACTCAATAAACCCAGAGAGAACACTTATTGTTTGCCAGTTCTTCTGCTTTCCAGACATTAGGTCATTTCATCCTGGTCGGATCAACCCTTATAGTATAACAGTAATACTATTATCATAATAGTAGGTATAATTATTGTCCCCATTTCACAGATACATTAACTGAGGCCTTGAGAGTGACATCCTCAGTCAAGGTCATCCATGGTTAATGAACCACAAACAGCTCTCCCCACCCAACTCCCACCACCACCACCCCCACCCCACACCAGCGTCTCCATCCCAACCACCATATGCTATTCTGTGTGGCTTCCCGCGAATGGAAAGAAACTCATTCCACGTTGATTTCGCTTTCACTTTCATTTTCTTCCGACTTCATCAAGGAGAAAGCGTCAACTCGACGTCGATCTGTCTCTAACACCTCTCCAATGCTTACTAATATTTTTTAACAAAGAGAGAGCGAGCCTCGGGCTCCGTGCCTTCCCGGCAACCGAGTTTAACGGGAAGTGTTATTAAGGTGGTTACATCCGGAATGAAATTTACAAAGGCTACCCTTTGTAGAAATGGATTCTGAGCGATTCAGAGACTTGGCTCTGGGACCTCAGAAAAGGCAGGTCACTCGGCAAGAACTAAAAAATAAAAAAAAAACTAAAAAAAAAAAAATTGGTCTTTTGACCCCCTGCCATCTTGAGCTTTTTCAATCCAATTCAGTTCCCAAACGACTCGGCAAACAGCTTGAGAGAGGCGAGCGAGAGCCATAACGATGTGCGGACCTGGTGAGAATCCTAAATGTGACACAAATGGAATGTATCATGGTTTTATTTTATTTTTACTGGGCGAACGATTCCTTGCGCTCTCCTTCTCTGCCCTCAGTCACTTGAGCCCGAAAGGGTTACAATCCCAAGAAGGCTTTTTCTTTCTTTTTTTTCATAAGCACAAAGAACTAATATTAGCAGATTGGGGTTTCTGTAAATATTCATTGTAATCTGTGACTTGGTGAGCATCGAATTCCACCCTCCCGAGTGCTGCACATTTATAACTTGTGAATTCATAAATATTTACGAATTCACACAATCATCACTGACAAATTATTTCATCTGACAGCTCCACACAGGCTCTGCCTGGTTTCGTGAAATTCTGATCAAATCTCGCGTAAACTTCCCGGGTGACAGGCAGAGACTGAGCACAGCAAAAAAAAAAAAAATCATCACCAGATCCTACAGATTCCAACGGGTTCGTGACCGGTATTTACAACAACCCCCCCCCCGCCACCCGGGCGAGAGAGATTTTTTGTTGTCTGATGGGGTGCCAGATGTTCTCAACCACTGTACAGATATTTATGGCAACACATCTTTGAGGGCGTCAGAGAATGAGACCTTGTTGGGAGGGACACAAAGGTGAAAAGAGACCAGGTTGGGAGCCGGACAGGCTGGGTTAGAATCCGGAGTCGGCGGTTGGTTCATTTCTCTGTGGTTGTTAACAGGTTGGCTGTCCTTGCCGAACTCAATTTCTTAGCTTCAAATTTGGGATCATATTACTAAAAGGAGCAACTCAACATGGCTGTTGTCATAA